>NC_135234.1:390311515-390929328 GCF_051348905.1 Ranitomeya variabilis
GGGGTTGGAAAAACCAGCCCTTTCTGTGAGGTCACAGGCTGTAGGTTATAAAGTTGCTGGCAGGTTTCCAGGGAGAGTTGTGAGTTTTTACCTGAAGCGACCAGACTGCGAGTGCCAATGCACTGGGATAGATGGAAAGCTCCTAGCCTGTTGCCTGCAATGCAATGATCTGAGAATATGTGAGTGTTATCTTTTCTTCATTTAATCCTTTTATTTTCATAATTACCTTGTACATATTTGCAATTGTCTCATTTGTAACATCTTTGTAAAATATTTTATAAACACTGCCTAAAAATCATTTATGGGGTATAATCTTTAATACTAGTTCGTTCTTCCTGCCCTAAACCGTACCCTGTCTCTGAAGGGAATTACGCTACTGTTTTGGGGTTGGCTCCAGACCCGTTCAATTGGAGCTGGTGGCAGCAACCGTGTGCCGGCTTTTGGGGGTCACTGTAGCGACTGCGGCTTGATAATTATTGTTCCTGCCTGAGTGGGAGTAGTTATCGCGTCGCTGCAGTGCACACAATAGCCAGTACATAGCAGGCAGCGTTTCTGGCGACTAATCACCCTAGGTGCAGTACCTAATCTGACCTGAGAGTAAGGGGGGCGCCAGAGAGCTGCAAGTGCTCAGTGGAACTGTAAGCGGGATAGACACAAATCCCTGCAGTTCATGGTATACTGAAGAGCAGTGGGATACCTAAAATAAGCCCCTGCTGTAAACTAAGAGGTCAATAGCCTCGTGTGTGTTTTTTCATCACATTGTGGCAGTGGAGGGATAACTAGGATAAGCCCCCTGCACATGTGATAGCCGTCTGCTGGTCTAAAGTCACCCCAATCCGTGACATATTGTAGGCAGCGGCTAAGGGATCTTGACAGTTACGGTGTGAATCGTGACAAGCTGTGAGAGATAATTTTGCACGTGGTAGAGCACAGTTTGAGCTGGGGGGGAACTCTCTTTTGGCCGGCGGTACAGGCCCAGGGCCCCTCATGTTACAACGGTGTGTCTGACGTTGGTTGCGCGCCACCACTGCCAGAGACACTTTATTGTACTATGAGGGACCCAGTGGCAGTGCCGTCGACCAAAAGCGGGCACACCCACCTCTTCCCATTTAGGGAGGTGTAAACATGTCGTATGCTGGACAAACAGCTGCTGCAAATTAAGAGATTGGAAAACTCAGTAAGACCAGTCCACAAGCAAGACCTTTTTATAGGAAAGCTAGGAGTCAGCCGGGAAAGGTGGGGCAAAATAATTTGAAATCCAGGAGTGGTTCATTTTAATGAAGGTTAGATCATCAACATTTTGGGTAGCCAGACGAGTCCTTTTTTCGGTTAATATTGAACCAGCAGCACTGAATACTCTTTCTGATAGCACACTAGCTGCTGGGCAAGCAAGCTCCTGCAATGCATATTCTGCCAATTCAGGCCAGGTGTCTAATTTGGATGCCCAGTAATCAAATGGGAATAACGCTTGAGGGAGAACATCGATAAGGGCTGAAAAATAGTTAGTAACCATACTGGACAAATGTTGTCTCCTGTCACTTTGAATAGATGCTGCAGTACCTGTCCTGTCTGCGGTCATTGCGAAATCACTCCACAACCTGGTCAGAAAACCCCTCTGTCCAACGCCACTTCTGATTTGTGCACCTCTAACACCTCTGCCCTGTAGCCCCCTGCAGCTCGTGTGAGAACCATCACCGGCCCTGTGTGCTGGGAATGCCTGAATCAAACGGTCTACAAGAGTTGCTTGTTTGGTTGCTAATATTTGTTCGAGGTTCTCATGTGGCATAATATTTTGCAATTTGCCTTTATAGCGAGGATCAAGGAGCCAGGCCAACCAGTAATCATCATCGGTCATCATTTTAAGAATGCGTGGGTCCCTTTTGAGGTTACGTAAGGCATAATCCGCCATGTGGGCCAAAGTTCCAGTAGTCAAATCTGCGGTTGTGCTGGTTTGAGGGGCAGTTACAGGCAAATCTACGTCACTTGTCTCCCTCAAAAAACCTGAACCCGGCCTTGCCACACCAGCAATTTCCATTGGACCCGAAGAAGCTTCCTCATTTAAAAAATACTCATCCCCATCATCCTCCTCGTCCTCCTCCTCTTTGCCTGCTACCTCATCCTGTAGACTGCCCTGACCAGACAATGGCTGACTGTCATCAAGGCTTTCCTTTTCCTCGGCTGCAGATGCCTGCTCCTTTATGTGCGTCAAACTTTGCATCAGCAGACGCATTAGGGGGATGCTCATGCTTATTATGACGTTGTCTGAACTAACCAGCCATGTGCATTCCTCAAAACACTGAAGGACTTGACAGAGGTCTTGGAGCTTCGACCACTGCACAGCAGACAACTCCATGTCTGCCATCCAACTGCCTGCCCATGTATGTGTATCCTCCCACAAATACATAACAGCATGCCTCTGTTCGCACAGTCTCTGAAGCATGTGCAGTGTTGAGTTCCACCTTGTTGCAACATCGATGATTAAGCGATGCTGGGGAAGGTTAAAAGACCGCTGATAGTTCTGCATACGGCTGGAGTGTATGGGCGAACGGCGGATATGAGAGCAAAGTCTGCGCACTTTGAGGAGCAGGTCGGGTAACCCCGGATAACTTTTCAGGAAGCACCAGGTTTAAGGTGTGAGCCAGGCAAGGAATGTGTTTCAGTTGGGAAAGGGCTATGGCAGCCATGAAATTCCTTCCGTTATCACTCACTACCTTGCCTGCCTCAAGATGTACAGTGCCCAGCCATGACTGGGTTTCATTCTGCAAGAACTCGGACAGAACTTCCGCGGTGTGTCTGTTGTTGCCCAAACACTTCATTGCCAATACAGCCTGCTGACGCTTGCCACTAGCTGTCTCATAATCGCACACCTGGTGTGCAACATTGGCAGCTGCGGATGGAGTGGATGTGCGACTGCGGTCTGTGGACGAGCTCTCGCTTCTGCAGGAGGATGAGGAGGAGGGGGGCGAACACCTACAGCCAACTGTTTCCTAGACCGTGGGCTAGGCAGAACTGTCCCAATATTGCTGTCCCCTGTGGACCCTGCATCCACCACATTCACCCAGTGTGCCGTGATGGACACGTAATGTCCCTGGCCATGCCTACTGGTCCATGCATCTGTTGTCAGGTGCACCTTTGTAGTCACAGATTGCCTGAGTACATGGACAATGCGCTCTTTAACATGGTGGTAGAGGGCTGGGATGGCTTTTTTCGAAAAGAAGTGTCGACTGGGTAGCTCGTAGCCTGGTACAGCGTAGTCCATCAGCGCTTTGAAAGCTTCGCGTTCAACTAACCGGTAGGGCATCATCTCTAATGAGATTAGTCTAGCAATGTGGGCGTTCAAACCCTGTGTACGTGGATGCGAGGATGAGTACTTCCTTTTCCTAACGAGAGTCTCATGAAGGGTGAGCTGGACTGGAGAGCTGCATACGGTGGAACTAGCGGGGGTGCCGGTGGACATGGGTGACTGAGAGAGGGTTGGAGATGGTATTCTTGCCGGTGCCCTACATGCAGTGTTTCCTACTACTAACCTGGTGATTCCCTGACTGCTTTGGCCTGGCGACGAAAGCTGCACAGATACTGCAGGTGGTGCGGGAAATGGTGGGCTTACAGGGAGGGAAGGGATGTAGCGTTGCTGACTAGCTTCATTGGCCAAGGCTGCTGCAACCTTTAGGGACATTTGGTAGTTAGTCCAGGTTTGCAAATGCATGGTGGTTAAATGTCTATGCATGCAACTTGTATTTAGACTTTTAAGATTCTGACCTCTGCATAAGGTAGTTGAACATTGTTGACAGAAGACTTTGCGCTGATCATTTGGATGTTGTTTAAAAAAATGCCAGACTGCACTCTTTCTACTATCGGATACCTTTTCAGGCATTGCAGACTGAGCTTCCTTAACCCTTATCCGGCTGAATAGGTACAATTGTAACTATTCCGTTTTAAAATTGCAATAACTTTTTTTTGAAAAGACGTAGAGGGCTGAAATTTCGTGACATCTCTACATTTTTGGTCCAGAATATATTGGCCAAATTTCAATAAAATATCTCCACCCGCTTCCGAGATAAGGGGTCGAGATCTTTTTGCATCCATAACAAGCTGCATAGGTACAAATGTACCTCATATATTTTGAATGAAGATAATGCAAGGGAAAAAGCATAAATTTTTTTTTAATGATAATGCTATTTAACTATTATAAACAAGTAAAAAACTGTTCATTTACATTATAAAAGAAAATGTAAGAAACTTTTTTTTATTGATTTTCTTTGCAAGTAATGCATGTTGGCTTTGCTACAGAGTGTTCATCGCAAATGGGTTTCACACAAACCACACAAGACTTTCTAGTCTTGCGTTGTTTTCGCCTCAGGTCTCTGCAGACATAGCAACTACCAACAACAGGGGAGGGTCCACGACTACCATGAGGTATGTTGGGGCCAGCTGCTGGCTGCGATGCTACCACAATGCATCGTCCAAGCACCATTTCTACTGCACCTCGAAGAAAATGGTTTCTCATTATCATTTTGTTTGTACTACGATCTTCAATTGCAATCATACACAGCTGATTTGCGAGATCTTTCAGGAACTTTCTTCGTTGATCCTTTGCCCTGAAGCTTGGATTGTGTTCTCTGTAGATGATGTAGGATGCTAACCCACTGACATCAATCATATTGTAGAAAAATGCCAAAGTCCAACGTGATGTTCGTCGTTTCACAGTGTACTCTCCCAACATTTTATCCATAACATCAACGCCACCTTTTGTTATGTTGTAGTATTTTATTATCTCTGGCTTGGCTGCTAGTGTCTCTTCAACTTCTCCCGTCATGTGCATAGATGATAGAAGCACGACTGATTTGTTCTTCTTTGGTACATATGAACAGACTGTTGCATCATGATTGTAGGCAAAATTTGTCGAGTTTACAGGCCTTTCTTTGGCAGGCTGCATGTTGCTAGGTAGGAACCTTTTGTTTTTTCTTACTGTACCAACTAGTGTCATGTTCCAGGAGTTCAATACCTTAGCTAGTTCCATGGTTGTAAAGAAGTTATCGGTGGTGACTAGGGTTGAGCGACCTTTAGTTTTTTAGGGTCGAGTCGGGTTTTGTGAAACCCGACTGTCTTAAAAGTCGAGTCGAGTGAAATCGGCCGACCACAGTGGAAACTCGGGTTTCGGCCGAAACACGAAACCTTTTTTTTTTTTTTTTTTTTTAAATCTCTCTCTCTCTCTCTCTCTCTCTCTCTCTCTCTCTCTCTCTCTCTCTCTCTCTCTCTCTCTCCGTGCATATATTGTATTTGACTCCGGAAATCACTGCAGCCCAAACGGTAATATGGCTCTATGACGCCGCAGAAACCGGGCCGGAACCTATGTCATCACGCTGCCCACAATTAATTGGCTGAAAAAATGGCGGAGAAGGCATAATTCAAAACGCGACTTTGGCCCCACGATCGCGTACCGCATGGCCGACCCCACGCTGGGGTCGGGTCGGGTTTCATGAGACGCCGACTTTGCCAAAAGTCGGCGACTTATGAAAATGACCGATCCGTTTCGCTCAACCCTAGTGGTGACATTTCTTCCAGAGCCTTTATACGAGCTCACTAGGTCCAATACTGTTCGTTCTCCAATGTTTACTTGTCGAGGACCATCAGTTGGTTTCCCAGTGTAGAGCTGACCTTGTAAAGGGTAGGCATTTGATGAGTCACAAGCCCAGAAAATCTTTATGCCATATTTAGCTGGTTTTGAAGGTATATACTGGGTAAATTTAGTATGACCTCTAAATGGAAATAATTGCTCGTCGACGGTGATACAATGATATGGCTTGTAGGCTCTCTCCAGATTACTGTTCAGCATTGTCCAGATGTCCCGTATTGGTGCAGCTTTATCTGTTTGCACACGTTCTGCACGTGTATTTTCGTTGTCAAACCTGATAAATCTGAGTATCATCTTGAAGCGGTCACGAGACATGGCTGCACGTATAAGAGGCAGAGCAGCAACATTCCACATTTCCTCCAGATTCTCTTTGTTGGCTCTGTGCACACCAGCAGCAATCAGTATGCCCAAAAATGCATGAAGTTCAGTTTCAGTAAATTGCTTGAATGTTTTTTGTGGTGGCCGTTTGGAAGAATCAGGAAAACGTTGTACCAGTTCGTTGTTGTAAGCATCACAAACTCTCTTGGCCTTTCGATTCGTTTCCCGTAATATGATGTCACACATCTCGGGAGTCATGATGGACTTGAATAGCTCTTTTGCTGTATATAGGTTGCTGATTGCTGCAGGGCCACCTCTTTGTCGTAGGACATTACGAGATTTTGTTTGTGCATTTGGCAGTGGATTACTGCACCATTGAGTTTCATCCTTAGCAGTCCAAATGTCGCCTGCACTTTGAGGCACAGAATCATCCTCAACACTTTTGTCTGATTCGTATTCATTTTCATGCTCTATGACCATTTCTTGTTCAATGTCTGAATCTTCTTCAGTAACATCCACTTGTGGTACATAGTTTTCATCATCAGATGCAACATATGGTTCATCCTCATGCTCAGAATCAGATTCTTCTAGCATTCGCATTATTTCGTCAGACGTAAATCTGTAAATATGAAAAAATGTAAAATAAATAATTTTCCGAAATACTACATTATTGGCTTTTCACAAAATTATACTAACCTGCAAACACGTTTTCTTGGATTATGGCGGAAACTAGATCCAGCATTACTATCACTCATGATGACTTGCTAGATGAATTTTGGCTTCGTATTTTGTGCTGAATATAAATAAAACATCGTAAAACAATATGTAGATACTAATTATTATCCATTTTTCGTATAAAAATTATACCTATAGTGATAAGTTTCATACAAAATATATGTAAGCCAAGTCCAGGCTGAAAGACAATTTGACTGTTCTGTCCCCACATAATGAGAATAAAGGTATAACTGGCTGTTAGATGCTGTGAGACTTTCCTACCTTCGTTTCCAAGAAATTGAAGACTTCACAAGCCTAGAAATGTGTGCTCACAGCAATGAGATGAACAGCAAAATGGCTAATGAGAGGAGGGAGGCAGGAAGACAAGTAGAAGCCACTCCCAGTTTGAATTAACTTAATTGACAGCAACATAAGTGACCAGTAACAACACTGAACAATAGATATCAGCATAACATTTGTAGCTGAATGAACTTTAGTTTCTGAAACCAAGTAAAGTCTTCCCACAGTGGAGGTATATGTGAAGGTACAATTGTACCTATGCAGCCTGTTAAGGTTGTAAAATTATGCAGCCTGACAAGGGTTAACCGGATGGCCACACTGTCCTCCAACTGGTTTTGGTTTTGCCAAGCGTTTTTGGCCAGATACGGGCCCGGCAGATGGAACCTGTTGTGATGTTGATGCCTGCTGCGGCTCCTCCTCCTCCGCTTCAGAACTACTGCCGCCTGCACCCCAATCGGGGTCAACAACTGGGTCATCTATGACCTCCTCTTCTATGTCGTGTGCAACTTCGTCTGTGTCACCGTGTAAGCCGGTGGTATAGCGTTCGTGACGGGGCACCATAGTCTCCGCTGGGTTTGATTCTGGCTCAGTACACTGCGAGGGCAATGTTCTGGTCTGAGTCAAAGGAACAGCATAGTAATCTGGCTGTGACTGTGCATCTGTGCACTCCATGTCCGATTCAACTTCTAATGGGCATGGCCTGTTAACTGTTTCACTGTCTAACCCAGGAACGGTATGTGTAAAGAGCTCCATGGAGTAACCCGTTGTGTCGCCTGACGCATCCTTCTCTCTTGTTCTGGGTGAAGAAGACAAGGAAGCGACTTGTCCCTGACCGTGAACATCCACTAACGACGCGCTGCTTTTACATTTAGCACTTTCAGAAGAGGAGGCAAAAGAGCTAGAGGCTGAGTCAGCAAGGAAAGCCAAAACTTGTTCTCGCTGCTCCGGCTTTAAACGCGGTTTTCCTACTCCCAGAAAAGGGAGCGTTCGAGGCCTTGTGTAGCCAGACGATGAACCTGGCTCAACAACTCGAGACTTAGGTGCAGTACTGCTTTTACCACGACCACCTGATGCTCCACCACCACTACCATCATTACCAGCTGACAATGACCGCCCACGGCCACGACCTCTTCCACCAGACTTCCTCATTGTTTGCAAAACGTAACCAAAGTAACGGTATTTGTTACTGTAAAACAACTTATAAGGTGAACTAAAACTTTTGTAGGATTTATATATACCTTTATAGGTGCCTGACACTGAAAGGAAAATCAGGTCCAATGTTACACACTAGGTTTTCTGTGCCCCAATAATTTGAGACAGATGGCACACACAGGACCGGCACTCAAGCAGAAATGCCAATCTTAATCTCCCACTATTTTTTGTTTTCAGGGAGAATTTAAAAAAAAACAAAAAAATTATCAGTATGACACACTAGGTTTTCTGTGCCCCAATAATTTGAGACATATGGCACACACAGGACCGGCACTCAAGCAGAAATGCCAATCTTAATCTCAGTTACAAGCAGGGTGTGACTATAGCTAAAATTTAACTTTTAATAAATAGGTCTAAAAATGGTATGGTAAACCAATATGGAATTTGGAATGTAAAACCACAACAATCCCCGAGATTTTACACCACCATTCAATTTAACAATCTCCTATGGGAAAATGATTCTCATAAACATGAGAATCGCAGTACAAAGGCAATCAACCATCGTATACCTTGTATTCCAAATACCTTCTTGTGGAATGGACAAGCAGTAGTGGTGATTGACATATACAAATGGAATGATCTCACCTCAAAGTTCTCTTTCTTTGCTATGGATAAGACCGCTCACTATTGGCGCTGCATCCGGGAGGGGGGGCACATTCCGGCCACACATCCAACTACCCATGCTGCCAAAAGGATTTGTGCTTAACCCCAAATTAAAGAAACAATTTCCCTACGCGTTTCGTTGTATAAACTCACCAGGGGAAATTTGTAAGGTGTCCCTCCAACACAGTGGTGGGCACTCCATGCGGGGGTAATGAGGCAATCAATAGAGAGCAGTATTCGCTGCTCTTAAATAGCCCGCCCGGTTCTCACCCTGGTTATCAGGCTGATGATGTCATATGCTAAGCGCCCAAGCTGGAGCGCATAGCTGCACCGCATGCGTCATTTCCGGTGACGCGTGTGGGTTTTGTTTCCATAACAACGCGCTACCTAGCCATATCCTCCCAAGGGGCGTGCCGGTTGCTACGTGACTACTAGAGTCCAGGTACAGACGCTGCCTTGAACTTATCATTCAATCTTCTCACCGGCAGCGTAAGAGTAAGAGAAGTATGTTAACTCCTATTTCATTATAAAAACCTTAGTTAGGTCATGTCAACTGACTATTTCTACAGAGTCACTACTCAGCTAAACAATATAGATCCTACCAAACCTCCTAATAGGAGGGAGGATCGTAACAACTAGCACATGCCGGCTATACCCCAAAAAAGAGGAAAAGAAACACTGAGTAAAGGGGCCGATATTGTACAATCTAATATTTCAAGAATATTCCCCAAAGAAAAGATGGGGAAAAAAGGAAATAATTCATTTGATGGTCCAAAATAGGACTCCAAAACGAGGACATTTCAGAGAGATGGAGGGGGAAGGTAGTACAAGGTTAAAAAATTAATTACTACAGAGATTGGTGCAAGGAAAAAATAGTTAGAGGGATAGTATCATATGTAAACCCCCCTTCTTGCCCTAATGTGCTCCTGATATTTATCACCTACCTAACATATGGAGGTTGGCACCCTAGGACAGAAAAAACGCAAGAATGGCGCCCCCATTCCTCGACGGCTGAACCCTGTTGACAGCCCTACTAGACCCTAATGAGGGGGAGAGAAAGGGGGGGGAAGGAAGAATAGAGAGATGTTATGTTCTTCGTTGTTTTACCTAACCTTCAAGGAAGCAACTGTACGTCAAAATTTCATTTAAACCTCTTGGTGTTTGTGTCTTGAGGCTGAAGATCCATTTAGTTTCACATTGTAGTAACATCTGATCCCAATTCCCTCCCCTCTTGGGTGCCCCAATCCTGTCGATCCCCATAAATTTTAGCCCCCGGCTATCACCATTATGTTCATTGTTAATATGTCTAGCTAGGGATGTGTCCCTTTTTAGAGCAATGTCTCTCAAATGTTCACCAACACGCCTTCTGAATTTGCGTATTGTTTTGCCTATGTATTCCAATCCACAAAGGCAAACAGCTCTATAAATCACTCCTTTTGGCTGTTGCCTTTGTGGATTAGGGGGGTTTACATATGATACTATCCCTCTAACTATTTTTTCCTTGCACCAATCTCTGTAGTAATTAATTTTTTAACCTTGTACTACCTTCCCCCTCCATCTCTCTGAAATGTCCTCGTTTTGGAGTCCTATTTTGGACCATCAAATGAATTATTTCCTTTTTTCCCCATCTTTTCTTTGGGGAATATTCTTGGAATATTAGATTGTACAATATCGGCCCCTTTACTCAGTGTTTCTTTTCCTCTTTTTTGGGGTATAGCCGGCATGTGCCAGTTGTTACGATCCTCTCTCCTATTAGGAGGTTTGGTAGGATCTATATTGTTTAGCTGAGAAGTGACTCTGTAGAAATAGTCAGTTGATGTGACCTAACTAAGGTTTTTATAATGAAATAGGAGTTAACATACTTCTCTTACTCTTACGCTGCCGGTGAGAAGATTGAATGATAAGTTCAAGGCAGCGTCTGTACCTGGACTCTAGTAGTCACGTAGCAACCGGCACGCCCCTTGGGAGGATATGGCTAGGTAGCGCGTTGTTATGGAAACAAAACCCACACGCGTCACCGGAAATGACGCATGCGGTGCCGCTATGCGCTCCAGCTTGGGCGCTTAGCATATGACATCATCAGCCTGCTAACCAGGGTGAGAACCGGGCGGGCTATTTAAGAGCACCGAATACTGCTCTCTATTGATTGCCTCATTACCCCGTGTGGAGTGCCCACCACTATGTTGGAGGGACACCTTACAAATTTCCCCTGATGATTTTATACAACGAAACGCGTAGGGAAATTGTTTCTTTAATTTGGGGTTAAGCACAAATCCTTTTGGCAGCGTGGGTAGTTGGATGTGTGGCCGGAATGTGCCCCCCCTCCCGGATGCAGCGCCAATAGTGAGCGGTCTTATCCATATCAAAGAAAGAGAACTTTGAGGTGAGATCGTTCCATTTGTATATGTCAATCACCACTACTGATTGTCCATTCCACAAGAAGGTATTTGGAATACAAGGTATACGATGGTTGATTGCCTTTGTACTGCAATTCTCATGTTTATGAGAATCCTTTTCCCCTAGGAGATTGTTAAATTGAATAGTGGTGTAAAATCTCGGGGATTGTTGTGGTTTTACATTCCAAAGAATGTGATTGCCCTGTGAGTCCATTTTTTGTGTGTTTATTATATTGGTTTACCATACCATTTTTTAGACCTATTTATTAAAAGTTAAATTTTAGCTATAGTCACACCCTGCTTGTAACTAATACTTTTGGATTGGTGGAGCCAATCTTAATCTCCCACTATTTTTTTTCAGTGAGAATTTAAAAAATAATAAAAAAAATTAACAGTATGACACACTAGGTTTTCTGTGCACCAATAATTTGAGACAGATGGCACACACAGGACCGGCACTCAAGCAGAAATGCCAATCTTAATCTCCCACTATTTTTTTTTTTAGGGAGAATTTAAAAAAAAAAAAAAAATTAACAGTATGACACACTAGGTTTTCTGTGCACCAATAATTTGAGACAGATGGCACACACAGGACCGGCACTCAAGCAGAAATGCCAATCTTAATCTCCCACTATTTTTTTTTTTTCAGGGAGAATTAAAAAGAAAAAAAAAAAGGGGCCCAGTATTACACACTAGGTTTTCTGTGGCACACAATGAGAAACAGATGCCACACACAGCACTGGCACAGAGGCAGACTTGCCAATCTTTATCTCCCACTATTTATTTATTTTTTTTCAGGGAGAATAAAAAAAAAATGGCCCAGTATTACACACTAGGTTTTCTGTGGCACACAATGAGAGACAGATGCCACACACAGCACTGGCACAGAGGCAGACTTGCCAATCTTTATCTCCCACTATTTATTTTTTTTTCAGGGAGAATTAAAAAAAAAATGGCCCAGTATTACACACTAGGTTTTCTGTGGCACACTATGAGAGACAGATGCCACACACAGCACTGGCACAGAGGCAGACTTGCCAATCTTTATCTCCCACTATTTTTTTTTCAGGGAGAATTAAAAAAAAAAAATGGCCCAGTATTACACACTAGGTTTTCTGTGGCACACAATGAGAGACAGATGCCACACACAGCACTGGCACAGAGGCAGACTTGCCAATCTTTATCTCCCACTATTTTTTTTTTTTTTCAGGGAGAATTAAAAAAAAAAATGGCCCAGTATTACACACTAGGTTTTCTGTGGCACACAATGAGAGACAGATGCCTCACACAGCACTGGCACAGAGGCAGACTTGCCAATCTTTATCTCCCACTATTTATTTATTTTTTTTCAGGGAGAATTAAGAAAAAAAATGGCCCAGTATTACACACTAGGCTTTCTGTGGCACACAATAAGAGACAGATGCCACACACAGCACTGGCACAGAGGCAGACTTGCCAATCTTTATCTCCCACTATTTTTTTTTTTTTTCAGGGAGAATTAAAAAAAAAAATGGCCCAGTATTACACACTAGGTTTTCTGTGGCACACAATGAGAGACAGATGCCACACACAGCACTGGCACAGAGGCAGACTTGTCAATCTTTATCTCCCTGCAGTAATCTCAGAAAAGTATGGCATGCAGCTATAAAAAGGACAGCTGCACACAAAAGTGTGGACAAACAAACAAGATAGCTGTGCAGAAAGGAAGGAACAACAGGATTTGTGCTTTGAAAAAAGCAGTTGGTTTTCACAGCGGCGTACGCACACAGCAACGCAGCTATCAGGGAGCCTTCTAGGGCAGCCCAATGAGCTACAGCGCTGAGGAAAAAAATGTAGCTTCCACTGTCCCTGCAAACAAAAGGTGGTGTTGGACAGTGGAAATCGCTACAGCACAAGCGGTTTGGGGGTGAATGTACCCTGCCTAACACTATCCCTGCTTCTGAAGAAGCGGCAGCAACCTCTCCCTATGCTCAGATCAGCAGCGGTATGGCGGTCGGCGGGAACACCCCTTTATAGCCCCTGTGATGCCGCAGAAAGCAAGCCAATCACTGCAATGCCCTTCTCTAAGATGGTGGGGACTGAGATCTATGTCATCACGCTGCCCACACTCTGCGTCCACCTTCATTGGCTGAGAAATGGCGCTTTTAGTGTCATTGAAACGTGACTTTGGCGCGAAAGTCGCGTACCACATGGCCGACCCCACACAGAGATCGGGTCGGGTTTCATGAAACCCGACTTTGCCAAAAGTCGGCGACTTATGAAAATGACCAATCCATTTCGCTCAACCCTAGTGATGACTAGTGACAAGCAAGCACTAAAATGCTTGAGTGCTTGTTGCTCGAGTCGAGCAAATTGGAATACTCGGGTAATCAGACAGAACAACGAGCCCAATGTAAGTCTATGGGACACCCGAGCATTTTTTCCGCGATCCCACCAGGGGTCCTTTTAAGGTCTATAAACATCCGAAAATGATGGAAACACTGCTCACATCACATGGGAACATCATGGGGATCGTCCCTGGAAGCATTTCAGACTCCTAGGTCACAGCTGTAAACAATGTTGTCAGAGTTTCACACCATTTTTACAGGTGCACCAAAAAACATACAAAAATGAATCCAAAATGGATTTTGCTGGGAAATATGTTAAGGTACATCCTTTCCAGGGTAATGACTTGTATATAAGGCAATATAATTTACCCCAGACCAAAATGTTCCTCCACCACTTGGGCTATATTCACACGCAACGTTTTTGATGCATTTTTCAACTTTAACATTGCTTTCAACCAATACAAATGCACAAATGCTTTCACTGGGAAAAGTCTTTGTAACATTTAACAATCCTGTGGTGTGTGACACATAAGCAGACACATCTTGTGCAATTTATGAAGGAGGGACTCTTAACGTAACAAAGCCTATTTTTAGGGGGGCATCAGGAGGCATTAATATTTTTACAGGCCATTATTAAACAGTGGGTCTCCTATTCTGTTATTGCCTAGGCAGTGAGTGGCTGGGCTGCCAAGAGAGGCACAGAAGGGCTTCTTGAAAAAATGTTGCATTGAATGCAAGGCCTGCCCTGCTATCAAGTCATTTGCACCCCAAGAAGCCTTTGAACCCAGGTACTGGATGGCCACAGGAAAACCCACTTATCATTATTCATTTTGTACTCCCATACTGTTTTCTTATGCATTGACTGAAAGGCCTGCTCTGATACCAAGTCATACTGTATGCACGCCAAGAAGCCTTTGAACCCAGCTACTGGATAGCCACAGGAAAACCCACTTCACATTCTTCAGCTGGTCCTGCCATACTGTTTACTTATGCATTGAATGCAAGGGCCAACTTGACCCAAATTTGCACACACCTCAATCCTGCCTTGGAAGAAAGATGGAGGAGGACCTCATAAAAACTGCTGCATTAGAAAGGAGCTGGTCTCCTAGACTCGTAATGCCCATATGACAAACATTTTCTCCTGGGGGTATACATCAACATACTGTGTATATATTTTTATTATGGGCATCATAAACACCCTTGCAAAAAACTAGAGTGGCTGTAGCAGCAAGGAACATGTTAACCCTGGTGATCTAGTGGTGGTGGATGATGAGATGTGGAGGAAGGCCTCATTAAAAAATAGGCCCAATTTAAAAGAGCGGGTCCCCTAGACATGGCATGCCCATACCCTAAGTGTATGGGCTGACAAACATTTCCCCATGGGAGGGTCAATTTAAAAAAAAAAATTGTTTACGGGCATCATAAACACACTTGCAAAAAACTACAGTGGCTGTAGCTGCACAGAACACATTAACCCTGGTAATCTAGTGGCGGTGGATGATGAAATGTGGAGGAAGGCCTCATTAAAAAAATAGGCCCAATTTAAAAGAGTGGGTCTCCTAGACTTGGAATGCCTATACTCTAAGTGTATGGGCTGATAAATATTTATCCCTGGGGGTGCATATCAACATAGTGTGTAAATTTTTTTTTAGGGGCATCATAAACACCTTGCAAAACTGTAAAGTGATTTTCTACACAGTTGCTGCTAGGAAGGTGCAGGTTTTTATTAAAAATATGGTGGATGAATCGTTGGATGAAGTGATCAGGAAAAGGGGCATGGTGATGACAGGAATGGGAATGTACATGATTAATAGCAGCGGTGGCTATGGGAAGTATGAGATTCAGGATACAGCCTACAATGATTAGTCGTTTAGCCACCACCAATTACCAGAATGTGTTTCATACACGTCAGAAGATCGGTCTAACAGATGCGAGTGTGAGACTCGGCCTAAAAAATGCCCATCAAAAATATGTTGCATGTGTCTGTCTAAAGGGTAAAGTGCAACATGTTCGTGAGATGCTGAATCAGAGAAAACAGATCAGTTTTGGAGGAAAACCAACAAATTGATGGATGCTTGTGAAAAGCTAAGTTTAAAGAGGAGTGCAACGTCCGTAACTATAAACACCTGTGGCACAAGCTTCTTCATCTTCGCCCATACATATTACCAATAATATCCAAATATCACAGTCGAAAATTATTTCTTCTAGTACAACTAACACTGTTAAAAGAATGCCACTAAACGTAGATAACCACGACTCTGGGAAACACCAGATTTCGTCTTTACAAGATATTCACGATGATGGTATTGATGACGACTTTGAAATTTACCACATCCACACCAAGAAGATGAAGATCAGAGCAGCAATAAATGTGCAAAAAAGGACGTGAATGTCTGGATAATCATTTTCTCTTGGGCAAACTTTCCCTCTTACTAAAGTGGTGCCGAATGATGCATACACACCTCTCATGTCTATTTAGCGTGAGATGGTTGAAAAATGATGAATTCTGTTTTGTCCATGTCCAGAAAGGGAGCAGAAAAGACGGATGAAATAGCTGGAAGACGTGTGATTTTGGTCAGTAAGAAGGTGATGTCAGGTACAGAAAGGTAGATCTGCGTGTCATCGGCGTACTCATGTTATTGCAAACCGTACCATTACCTCAGCTGTGCCAGGCCAAAGGTGTAGATGGCGAAGAGTAGGGGTCCTAGAACTGAGCCTTGGGGAACACCGAAAGACAGGGGTCGAGGTGAGGAGGTGGTGTGGGAGAGGGGGACACTGAATGTCTCGGTAACAGTCTGGATGTTTTTTAAAGACTCTGCTGATAACCCCAAAAAGGCCATTTGCACCAACTTCATGCCCGCATCAGCAGGGGTAGCAAAACTACCAGACTAACCACCACCACCATCATGATCAGGCACATGGCAGCATAGCACCCAACTTTGTTGGTTGAACATCAGGCTCCGTGAACAGTGTCTGCAGGTGATACCACTGCTTCTTCCGATGTTGTGCTTGAAAGCCAATTCCCTGTACATGGTACATGCAAATGGAGCGCCCCCACTGCCGCAGGGCCGAGGGGTACCCGGTACCGGGCCTCTCTGTCTCAGTTCTGGGGTTGTCGCGGTGGCTAGACCCGGCCCGTGACCCTGGTGAGGGGCGTCCAATGGAGGTGGAGGGTGATGCTGTTGTGGTGTGGTGCCGGTCGCAGTAAATAACAAGGACACCAGGTTGCAGTCTCTTTACCTTTTTACTGAAGGTTTGGAGGTACCCAATCCAGAGCACTGTTAACAGGGCTGGCTGAGACCGGCCGGTCCAACGGCACATCCGGAGTTCCCTTTGCAGGTGGGAATCAGTGTCTACCTTCTAGCGCCTGTGTGTTGTAGTCCTTCCCTGCTGAGCACCCCAGGATAGTCCTCACAACTGATTCTGTCTGTCTCTGATGTTCGGTCTCTCCGTCCCCCAGATGATATGGTTAGGACGCTTAGGTGGTTTAGTGAGACAGCCAACCTATAATTGGCTGTCCTGCCGTGGTTTGAAGTAATGCTTAAAGTCTCTTACTTTCTCGGCGTTCCGGCCATCGACTGTTTGCGCCTCAGAAGGATGTTGCCTCGATCTTACAGCACGACTCCTTCTGGTCCTATCGCCTCTTTGCTGTATTCCCGTTTTCTCACTTTTTGTCCTTTCTTAGGAATCTGTCAGCATCCCATCCCTGACAGGTCCTCTCTCTAGCTCTTCCCAGTTACTTCTCCTCTTCTTCCTGTCCAACCCCCAGTTTTACCAGAGTGTGAGGAGTGGCCTACTAGATAGAACCACTCCCCCTGGTGGCCGGAGTGTGAAGTGTAGTGTGAGTGTTACCTGGTCAGGTGAACTCCTTTAGTGCAATCAGACGTAACATCACTCCCCTTAGTGGCAGAGCGACATTACTGCAACGACCAGGACTCTGGGGTGCTGCACAAAGATGCCTCCTGCCCTGCATCTGTAGTTGCACACAAACTCAGCTAGCACCATGAACAAGCACATCCACTTCCTCGTCCCAGTGCAGCGTTCAGTTGTCCATACTCCAGTCCTTAGAATGCAAGCGGAAACACGCAATGCCACAGTACTAAATTCATACATTTCTTGTCTGCTTGCGCTCAAAATGTTGCATTTTAGTCTCGTGAGAGACAGAAGCTTTCCGCAACCTGATTACACTACACAAGCAAGCACGTGTCCCACAACATTACCCGGGCCCTCAATAATGCTGTTACAGGGAAAGTGCACCTAACCACGGGCACATGGACAAGTGCTTGTGGGCAGGGATGGTACATCTTGCTGACGGCACACTGGGTTAGCATGGAGGAAGCAATGACCCAGTCGGACATTGGGAGACCATGTAACAGATGTATGGAAACAGGTTGTGGAATGCTTTGTATGTCATAGTTAGGGTTTTGGACTGTACCCTCTGGGCAACAGGAAGGCAGTGAAGGGCCTGGCAGAGAGGAGAGGCTGGGGAATAATGGAGATACAGTTGGGCATCAGAGTTTAGGATAGATTGGAGTGGTGCAAGAGTGCAAGAGGGGAGGCCAGGGAGTAGAAGGTTGCAATAGTTGAGGAGGGGGATCATGAGGGCGAGCACAAACATTTTTTCAGTTTCTTGGAATGCACAGATCCTAGAATTTTTTTGAGGTGCAGTGGGCAGGAGGAGGCATGGGCTTGGATATGTAGCTTGAAAGAGAGGGCAGAGTCGAGGATCACAGCGAGACCACGGATGTTTGGGACTATTTGTCCCAATGTGCGGTCCCGGCATTACACAGGCACGAGTCCCACAACATTACCCGTGCCCACTACAATGCTGTTACTGGGAAAGACCACCTAACCACAGACACATGGACAAGTACTTGTGGTCAGGGATGGTACATCTCACTGACGGAACACTGGGTTAACATAGTGAAGGCCGAGATCCAGTCCGACCTTGGGATGGTGCACGTCCTACCAACCTCGAGCATTGCGGGCCCTATGTCAATCTGGGTTGCCCCACAGTCTACAGCTCCTGCACCTCCTCCTTCTTCTCGTCCTCTTCAGACTCCATCTCTGAAAGTAGCACATGAGTCACAAGTAGTGTTGAGCGATACCTTCCGATACTTGAAAGTATCGGTATCAGATAGTATCGGCCGATACCCGAAAAATATCGGATATCACCGATACCGATACCCGATACCAATACAAGTCAATGGGACACAAGTATCGGAAGGTATCCTGGATGGTTCCCAGGGTCTGAAGGAGAGGAAACTCTCCTTCAGGCCCTGGGATCCATATTCATGTAAAAAATAAAGAATTCAAATAAAAAATATGGATATACTCACCCCTCCGGAGGCCCTTGGACCTTACCGATGTAACCGGCAGCCTCCGTTCCTAAGAATGAGGAGTTTAGGACCTTCGATGACGTCGCGGCTTGTGATTGGTCGCATGACCGCTCATGTGACCGCTCACGCGACCAATCACAAGCCGCGACATCATCGTAGGTCCTAAACTCCTCATTCTTAGGAACGGAGGCTGCCGGTTACATCGGTAAGGTCCAGGGTCCGACGGAGGGGTGAGTATATCCATATTTTTTATTTTAATTCTTTATTTTTTACATGAGTATGGATCCCAGGGCCTGAAGGAGAGTCTCCTCTCCTCCAGACCCTGGGAACCATACACTGGGAACTTCCAATTCCGATTTCTGATATCACAAAAATATCGGAACTCGGTATCGGAATTCCGATACCGCAAGTATCGGCTGATACCCGATACTTGCGGTATCGGAATGCTCAACACTAGTCACAAGCTGGAAGCACTACAGCACTGCCTCATCCAAGTGGCAACAGGCTGTGCTGCAGCTAATATGCTTAGGTGACAAACCGCACAATGATGAAGAGTTGTGGACAGCTCTGAAAGAGCAGTCAGATCTGTGGCTGACACCGCTGAACCTACAGCCAGACATGTTTGTGTGTGACAATGGCTGGAACCTGGTGGCTGCTCTGTGATGAGGCGACCTCACACATGTGCCATGCATCACCCACGTGCTTAACCCCATTGTTCAACATTTTATGAAAAGCAACACGGAGGTGCTAGATCTGCTAGGAAAAGTACGAGGCTCTGCGTACCCATTTTAGAAATTCAGCTGGAGCTTCTTCCGCCCTTGCTATTCTTCAGCAACGTTTTATAGTTTCTGGTTCACCAACTGGTGTGTGATGTGCACACATATTGGAGCTCTACACTGCA
This sequence comes from Ranitomeya variabilis, assembly GCF_051348905.1. Classification (NCBI taxonomy): domain Eukaryota; kingdom Metazoa; phylum Chordata; class Amphibia; order Anura; family Dendrobatidae; genus Ranitomeya; species Ranitomeya variabilis. The sequence continues at coordinate 390,331,261 of NC_135234.1, forward strand.
GATGTTGGAAAGGATTTGTGAGCAGAAGAAGGCAGTTGGTAATTATCAGCATCAACAAGGCCGTCGGTATTCAGTTCTGACTTCACATATAAGATCTCAGGAGTGGACATGGATGTCAGACATATGTACCATCCTCCAAAACTTTGAGGAAGCCACCAAGATGGTGTGCGGCAGTGACGCCATAATTATCATCTCCATCCTGCTTCTCTGTTCTCTAATATTAATATTTATAGTTATTTATATAGCGCCAACATATTTACAGTTTAACAGTTTCAAACATAACAGTCTTAAGTAACAACGATAACAATAATACAATAATTAAACAGAAATAAAACTACCCTGCTCATGACAACTTACAATCTACACTAAGTAACAATGATAACAATAATTAAATCCCCCCAAAAAACGATCCTGATCGTGACAACTTACAATCTACAATGAGGTGGGGGAGATAAAAACTACAGTGGTGTATTTACAATGATGTATTTACAATGATATTACTGAGGTTTGTTGAAAGTCGTGGAGGCCTGAGGACAAGGAGGAGGAGGAGAGCATGGTCAGTCATCCTCTTGGTGAGGACACAGAAGTATTGCCTGTTAGCAGTCTTGTACTCAAAGCTGAGTTTATGTTACACTGCCTTTCCCATCACCCTCGCGTTCTCAAAATTTTGGGTGACAGGCAGTACTGATTCGTGACACTTCTAGACCCACGCTACAAGGAGAACTTTAAATCTCTTATTCCAGAGGCAGACAGGTGTACAAAAATGTTGGAGGACCAGAGGGTCCTTCTTGCAGAATTATTAAAAAAAATTCCCATCTTAAAACGATGGCAGCAGAGGTCACAGTTCATTGGCCAAGCAAGGAGTATAGGTGAAAGAGACTCAACTCCAATACAGCAGAAGCAGTGGAATACTGGCAAAGTTTGGGGAGAGTATTCTCAGACCCTCCCATCGCCCTGGCCCTGAGGCATGGGAGACTCTCACAAGGAGTGCAAAGTTTGGGAAAATGCTGAGGGAGTACCTTGCTAACTGTACCAATGTCCTCTGTCATTCCTCTGTGCCTTTTAATTATTGGTCAGCAAAGCTGAACATGAAGCATGAACTGGCTCTATCTACTGCGCACGTGCGCTGTACCCACAGTCATGGAGTGCACGGCACCTTGCTCTCTGGCGGTCACTGGGTACACGGCACCTCGCTCTCTGGCAGTAACGCTTTTAGTGGTGGTAGCCAAAGGGAACAGTCCTTTGCGGCACCAGTGCTCTAAGGACGGAGAACGCTGCTCAGCCTCCTATACGCTACTTGTCCACGCCAAAAATCTCTGCTGTCATGCCCGCTTTCTCTTAAGCTGGCCCCCCTGCATCTAGGTCACCGGGTCTGTCTGCTGCAGTTGGTCGCAGCGCTGGCGCTTCTGGTGTGTAGCGCACTGCCCCCCTTGCTGCTCACATGCTGACAGCTGGGGACTCACTCTTGCTTTGCGTTTTTTTCCCTCAGCTTATGGCCAGGTTCCCTGTCTAAACATGCCCCCTCTTCCTGGGTAATGGTGCCTGTCCGTTCCCCTATTCCTTCCCCCGGGGAAACAGGGGACGCAGCCTTGACTGCTCCGGACCTGGCGCAGCACAGGTACCTGCAACCCAGTCATCCTGAGTCCGTACATATTTGGCCAGTCAGTTCTTTAATACAAGCATCATAGAAGGCATGTTCTTCTAATTTTCAAGCTAAAATTGGACATTACATCCAGAACAGTTTCACTTTGTAGGACTTTGTGGCTCATCTCATACTTCAAAATTTCAATGGTAAATCATTTCCCCACAGATAGGTTGTGTATTTTCTGACTTATGTTACATCATTTGGGTAATAATTATTCATACTTATTTGCTTCACAATATATTCATCTTTTTCTTCAACGTTTCAGAATATAATGTTGTAAAAGTGAATGCACGTTGGTGAAGTGTGTTTTAACTCAAATGTGAAAGTAATTGTCATCTTTACTACTTCTCCATTCTGTGTGCGGCTAACCACCTCATTTATCTTATTGAGTTTCTTATGCAAGAAAACAACAGCTCCATCAATGTCACATGCTTTTCCTATTAGTTCATCATGTTGGTAAAGTAGAGGTGAGATTAGGGCAGCACGGTGGCTCAGCGGTTAGCACTGCAACCTTACAGCGCTAGAGTCCTGGGTCCTAATCCCACCTTGGACAACATCTGCAAGGAGTTTGAATGTTCTCCCCGTGTTTGTGTGGGTTTCCTCCGGTTTCCTCCCACATTCCAAAGACATACTGATAAGGAATTTAGATTGTGAGCCCCATCGGGGACAGCTATGATAATGTGTGCAAAACTGTAAAGTGTTGCGGAATATGTTAACGCTATATAAAATTAAAGATTATTATTATGTAGATAACATCTGTGGACTGTAGTCAACATGACACTGTGACAAAATCCACTGGGGTCTAGCTACCAATTTGACACAGTTTGTGCACAGCTGAACAGAGTTGTCAGAAAAGAAAGATTTTTATTCAATAACATGCTGGATGGATTGTCTAGTGCAGTGTTTCTCAACTCCAATCCTCAAGACCCACCAACAGATCATGTTTTCAGGATTTCCTTAGTATTGCCCAGGTGATGGACTTAATGCTTGAGCAGGTAATTAAATTATCACCTGTGCAATGCTAAGGAAATCCTGAAAACATGATCTGTTGGTGGGTATTGAGGACTGGAGTTGAGAAACACTGGTCTAGTGGAAAGACCTATATATAGTGTTGAGCATTCCGATACCGCAAGTATCGGGTATCGGCCGATATTTGCTGTATCGGAATTCCGATACCAAGATCCGATACTTTTGTGATATCGGGAATCGGTATCGGGATCGATATTAATGTGTAAAATAAAGAATAAAAATAAAAAATATTGATATACTCACCTCTCCGACGCAGCCTGGACCTTACCGATGTAACCGGCAGCTTCCGTTCCTAAGAATGAGCGCTTGAAAGACCTTAGATGACGTCTCGGCTTGTGATTGGTCGCGTGAGTGGTCACGTGACCGCCACTCGATCAATCACAAGCCGCGACGTCATCTAAGGTCTTTCAAGCGCTCATTCTTAGGAACGGAAGCTGCCGGTTACATTGGTAAGGTCCAGGCTGCATCGGAGAGGTGAGTATATCAATATTTTTTTATTTTAATTCTTTATTTTACACATTAATATGGATCCCAGGGCCTGAAGGAGGGTTTCCTCTCCTTCAGACCCTGGGAACCATACAGGATACCTTCCGATACTTGGTGTCCCATTGACTTGTATTGGTATCGTGTATCGGTATCAGCGATATCCGATACTTTTCGGGTATCGGCCGATACTATCCGATACCGATACTTTCAAGTATCGGACGGTATCGCTCAACACTACCTATATAGTATTATTATTATTATTTAGTTATATAGCGCCATTAATTCCATGCTGCTGTACATGAGAAGGGGTTACATACAAAATAATATATTTTGTTTACAGTAAAAAAAATTCCAATGAAAGACTGGTACAGAAGTTAGAGGACTCTGTCCTTGCGGACTTACATTCTACAGGATAATGGGGAAGAGACAGAAGGTCAGGGGTGCAGCAGCTCAGGTTGTGTGAGGCGACAGCTCGGGTGGTGGTGTAGAAGTCACATCTATGACCACCATGCTCTCCAATTGACAGCTCTTGAAATACAGCCGAAATGTCAAAATATCTAGCTTCTGTTATAGAAAATACAGGGCTTCCTTTTTGACGTCCTCGTCCAACCAGTTCAGTATTAGTAGGTGCTGGATTGTCAGAATCCGGCCCAGGAACACCAGGCTTCAGTAGTTGCAAGTCCTGACCTCATGCTCTTCCACGTGCTCTTGCTCTGGCTCTTCCAGTCATGATTTAATCTAGAATATTTTGCCTTCGTAATCCAGAGACAGAGTACAAAACCGCCCAAGCATTCACCCTCTCCTCCTCAATGTGCGCAGTGACTGCCTCTATTCAGAAGATGATGATGGTGGCACTAGTTACAGCATTTAAGACAGTCATGAAGCAGCCATAACAACTTGAACCAGAAGTATTTTTATCGAGATACCACATTGTTCAATATGTGGCCTGTATGTTTTAATACTTAAAATCAAAATAGTGTACTGAACTAGGGTAACAGACAGCAAATACAGTGGAATGTAGGCCTGAATTGCCACAATTTGAAGGCCACAAATACATCAGACGTCTGACAGCGATTCCACACTGCCAAATATGTGGCCTGTATTTTTTATATGCAAAATAGTGTGTATATAAGTAGAGTAATAGACAGGAATAAAAATCGAATAACGGCCTGCAGATATATGAGGCCTGTCACGGAAATACCACACTGCCAAATATGTGGACTGTATTTTTTATTTTTTTAAAATGCCAAATAGTGCTGTATACAAGTAGAATAACATACTAGAAAAAAAATTAAATAATGACCTCAAATGCCCAAACTAGGAGCACGCAGATATATGAGGCCTGTCATGGAAATACCACACTATCAAATATGTGGCCTATATTTTTTAAATGCCAAATAGTTGTGTATATAAGTAGAGTAACAGACAGGAAAAAAATGGAATAACAACCTAAAATGCCCAAACTTGGAGCACGCAGATATATGAGGCCTGTCACGGAAATACAACACTGCCAAATATGTGGCCTGTATTTTTTATTTTTTTAAATGCAAAATAGTGCTGTATATAAGTAAAGTAACAGACAGGAAAAAAAACTGGACTAATGGCCTAAAATGCCCAAACTTGGAGCACACAGATATTTGAGGCCTGTCACGGAAATACCACACTGCCAAATATGCGGCCTATGTTTTCTTTTAACTGCTTAATATTGCTGTTTATAAGTAGAGTAACAGACAGCAAGAAAATGGATTGCAGGCCTAAAATGCTCAAATTTTTAGCACACGGATGTATGAGGCGTGTTACAGATATACAACACTGTAAAATATGTGGCCTGTATGTATTTTTTGGGGGGTTCAGCAAAATGGTGTCAAGAAATTGTGTAAGACAGTCAAAAAAAATTCTACTCTACCATACCACAAAAAAATGAAAGATTTTTCTGCGTACTCACAAGTGATTTTTCTGACCCCTTTAAATTTGCAGGATTTTTACACTGTGCTAGGAAAAGGATCTGGCTATATTACTGTAAAATATCACTGGCACTCACCACTAAGTACACACTGGATAAGTGGGAGTATAATGTGAGATCCCCCAGCTGCTGGAATCACCAGAATATATGCCACTTCTGTATAAACAACAATAATCGAAATACCAGATACCGCGCTAAGAGGATATAGACAAGGATGCCACTAAACACATAAGCACAATCAATACGTGTTTGCCCTAACCAGAGACCTGTAGCAACACGCTAAATACTTGTAAGAACGCAATATAGTGTAAAATGTCCTTACATGGCTAATAAGGCCCACTGACTGCTACATCGTTCTCGCAGTCAGTGGGCCTTATTAGCCGTGTAAGGACGTTTTACACTATATTGCGTTCTTACAAGTATTTAGTGTGTTGCTACAGGTCTCTGGTTAGGGCGAACACGTATTGATTGTGCTTATGTGTTTAGTGGCATCCTTGTCTATATCCCCTTAGTGCGGTATCTGGTATTTCGATCTGGCTGTATTGTGCAGTGTCAAAAAGCAAATGGAGAAAAAAAGGGCTCTGGATTGCTTTGCAATAAAATAATCTCTATTAACCTGGCAAAAATTTTCCTAGCCAATTACAATATACCTGGGGCTAGGTATATACAGTCAATATATGGTATAGGTAGCAGCAGAAGCAGACAGTAATGGAATGGACCATCTGGATGTATGCAATGATATCTATATACACACATACAGTGCCTGTACGACTTGCACTGATATATGTAGAGCGACATACACTCCCCTGCCTACCTAAAACTGCAATCTATATACTCCGGAATAAGTCCTTTAAAGGACTGTTGGTTTAGCGGGATTTGACTAGTTTAAAATGGTAGACCCCACACTGATGATGCTGTGCAGTCAGCCAATCACTGCAAGACCACAACAAAGATGGCTGCGGCATTACAGTGCCTGGCAGACAATCCCTGCATGTTGATTGGGTCTCTAAAGACCACCAAAAATGCAGGGTGGATACTCGAGTTCCCGCCGAGAAATCCCAAAAATGCTCGCTGCTCGCCCAGTACACCCAGTACAGTGATACTCGGGTGAGTAATGAGTAGTGGCGAGCACATTCGCTCATCACTAATCCCGAGTGATAAACTGTGTTACCTGTCATTGTATTCCTGCTTATACTGATAAGGAGCCTGCTGAAAAGGAAATATGAGTCTAAAGTAGACCCAATGGTTGGTGTGAAAGCTGAAAGACTACTTAATTGTTTTTTTTTATATAAAGATCGAGATATGAAAAAAATGCTATTTTGTTTAACTACTAACTTCATGTAATACACAAACCTGACTTAAACAATAAGTTGTTTTCTGATGATAACTTCCCTTTAAGCAGAAGGAATCTGTTGCTGATTCATAGATACTTCAGGCTAATGCAGGTAAGTTATTATTCCAAACCCACCAGTTATGAAGCAACTTTGTGCTTTAACTTCATTAAAAGCTTGCCACTGGCATGGGGCCTCTTTGGGAATGGATAACCCTGGGAGGCTACTGTGCATGCTATATTCTAAAGCTCCTGTCTTATTCCATTACATATCCTAAAACATGCTACATATTGAAAAATGTGTAAGTTATCGTTGCATATTCCAAGTGGTTACCATGCAATCTGGGGTTCAGGGACACTTTAGAAATAATTGTGAATCCTATTACAATGACAATCTGTAATGAGGTAGAATGATTATTTTCTTCCATGCTCTGTTGGTCTCTCTTCTACAAGTATAAATAAGAAGACCACAGGTATTGTATGTGTGCTATTGTGAATTTAGATGAAACCGTCACCCATGTTATCCTCAGCATTATAATCCAAGCTTCCTGTATTTTAGTTTATGCTTGAATAGATAAAAAAAGACTTTCTTTACACATGAAGCTTTATCTCCTTATTTTTTACCAAACAGATTTTAAAATTACAATTTAACTATATAATTTCCATAACCCTGACTCATTTTTATACATAAGGTAGTGAAATGTTGCCTCATAAATCAGCACTAAAATAGAGAATGGGAACAAGGGCTAGTGCCGAGGCCAAAGGGAGACAGGTATGTTCAGGAGCATTTGCAATGTTCAAATGAGCAAAGTGCACTGATATCAATGCCAATGTGGGAAAAGTCAGTGTTTTCAGATTTGCAATGTCTCTATAATTACCCTCTCACACAGATTACATCAAAGTACCTACAAAGCTATGATCATACCCTGTGCTGCACTCTTAAAAAAAAATCCTAATGAGGAAGTGTGACCACTCACTGAGGACATGGAATGTACCTACTAGGGTCGATGTATCAAAGTTGCAAACCTAGGTTATAGATGGTAGAGAGACTATCAGCTAATATCACCCTTCAGGGTTGCCATTGGTGGTTAGGGTGTAATACATACAATGGCATGTAAAAGTTTGGGCACCCCTGGTAAAAATGTATGTACAGTTTACATACCCCGGCAGAATTTTTGCTTTCTTAGCCTTTTTTCAGAGAATATGAGTGATAACACCAAAACTTTTTCTCCACTTATGTTTAGTGGTTGAGGGAAGCCATTTATTGTCAAACTACTGTGTTTACTCTTTTTAAATCATAATGACAATCCAAAACATCAAAATTACCCTGATCAAAAGTTTACATGCCCCATTTCTTAACACCGTGTATTGCCCCCTCTAACATCAATGACAGCTTGAAGTCTTTTGTGGTAGTTGTGGATGAGGTTCTTTATTTTCTCAATTGGTAAAACTGACCACTGTTCTCGGCAAAAAGCCTCCAGTTCCTGTAAATTCCTGAACTGTCTAGCATGAACTGCACACTTGTGATCTCCCCAGAGTGGCTCAATGATATTGAGGTCAGGACTGAGATGGCCATTCCAGAACCTTCACTCTGTTCTGCTGTAGCCAATGACAGGGTGACTTGGCCTTGTGTTTTGGATTGTTGTCATGTTGTAGTGTCCAAGTATGTCCCATGCGCAGCTTCTGTGCTGATTATTGCAAATTTGCCTTCAGTATTTGCTGATAACGTGCTGCATTCATCTTTCCTTCAACTTTGACCAACTTTGACCAAGTTTCCTGTGCTTCGTAGCTCACACATCCCCAAAACATCAGCGATCCACCTCCGTGCTTTAGAGGTGTTCCTTTCATCATAGGCCTCGTTAACCTCTCTCCAAACGATTTACGTATGTGGCCAAAAAGTTCAATTTTGGTCTCATCCTTGTTCCTTCCTTGTTCCTGAAGTTTTGAGCTGTGACTCTGTGCTGTTTTGCATATTGTAGGTGAGATACTTTGTGGCATTTGCGCAGTAATGGCTTTCTTCTGGTGACTCGACCATGCAGCCCATTTTTCTTCAAATGCCTCCTTATTATGCATCTTGAAACAGCCACAACGCTAGGTTTCAGAGAGTCCAGTATTTCAACTGATATTATTTGTGGGTTTTTCATTACATCCCGAACAATTTTCATGGCAGTTATGGACAAAATTTTTGTTAGTCTACCTGACTGTGGTTTTGTTTTCACAGAGCCCCTGATTTTCCATTTGTTGATCACAGTTTGAAATCTGCTGACTGGCATTATCAATTCCTTGGATATCTTTTTGTATCCCTTTCATGTTTTATGACTCACAATCCAGAAATGTCAGTGGCTGAATGAAAGATGCAAGAGTCTGTCTGGATCACAGAAACTCACTCAGCTTTTATGCACACACTCTGATTACAAGCAAACAGGTCACAGGTGAGGATGTTACCTTTAGAAGCCATTCAAACTTCTGTGCATGTTTTCAGGCCAAAATCACCAGGGTATGTAAACTTTTGATCATGGTCATTTGGATCTTTTGGGTTGTCATTATTATTTAAAAATAGAAAACACAGTAGTTTGACAATAAATGGCTTTACCCAACCACGAACCATGAGTGGAGAAAAAGTTTTGGTGTTATCCGTCATATTCTCTCAAAAGAGGCAAAGAAATCAAAAATTTTGCTGGGGTATGTACATTTTTAAGCACAACTGTATATATATTTTTTTTCCTAAAATAGAAAGAAATGTGTAATCTTTTCCTTTAGGCCTTTTAGAGATAATTTCAGCTTCAACTTGCTGAACTGCTCACAATAATAGTAATTTTTACCGGGATGCCAACATTTTTACCAGGGGCGCCACTGTTTACTGTCTTTTGATTGAGATGGGCATTATATTGATGTGGTCTCCCATGGCTGTGTCCACTAGTTTGTCCCAGTCCATCTCAACCCTTCTCAGCCCTTTTCCACATGCATCAGAGTCAATGTAAGGCGGTCATTTAGGAGCGCTGAGGAGGCAGCCCCAGGGATAAGGGAAGTGCCAGGAACCGCCACAGCTCCAGCCGAAAACCTCCAAAGGATAGACACAGGGTTAAAGGTAGAAATTGGTCACAGGAGTGCTGAAAGGAGACACTGACACTGGATACAGTTTAGCCACAACGCGTTTCAATGGACATGCCATCTTCACAGTGCTCCTTGGGATGTTTAAAGTTTTGGAAATCATTTTGTATCCAAATCCGGCTTTAAACTTCTCCACAACAGTGTCATGGACCTGCCTGTTGTGTTCCTTGGTCTTCAAGATGCTCTGTGCTTCAAACAGAACCATGAGACTATCACAGAGCAGGTGCATTTATACGGAGACTTGATTACACACAGGTGGATTATGTTTATCATCATTAGGCATTTAGGACAACATTGGATCATTCAGAGATCCACAAGGAACTTCTGGAGTGAGTTTGCTGCACTGGAAGTAAAGGGGCTGAATAATATTGCATGCACAAATTTTCAGTTTTTGAATTTCCACAAAAATTTAAAATAAGCAATAAATTTAATTCAACTTTAAAATTGTGTTCCACTTGTTGTTGATTCTTCACCAAAAATTTACATTTGGTATCTTTGTTTGAAGCATGATATGTGGAAAAAGGTTGAAAAGGTCCAGGGGGTCGAATACTTTCGCAAGGCACTGTATTACAGCCTTATGATAACCATATCGTGGCTAGATACCAGTCCTGCAGACCTTCTAAGACACAGTTTTAAGAGTACAGTCATATATATTAACTTACATTGGATGTTCTTTCTGATAGAATCGTTCACTTTGTCCGTCTTTTCCATATGGCCCAGATAGATGCAATGACTTCTCCAGTCAGTACTTGGCTGCAGAGATTACAACAAATACACATTTGACTTCCCACATTTCCTGCACCGTCCCAATCTATTCCCAAATTGCTCAAATTCTACATCCATTGATACCTCAATGTTGAGCCGCTGCTTCCTTATGTGTCCCTATTACTGCACCTACTGTGTGGTACTGTGTGCCCTCTAATGGTAAAACAAACCTCTAGAATATAGTAATGTTCAAGTGACCTAGAAAACAGTTCCCGAATTTTTCCCCCCTAGAAAGTAATAATGTCCTCTGTGAGCCCCTTTGACAGGCACAATAATCTGAGTTCCCTTATAACTGTAAGTGTCCACTTAACGTTCAATAATTTCTTGAGTCTCCCCCTGTACTGCTTTCCTCCACACAGTATGATGCTCTCTTATACATAGTATAATGCCCCCCATTGTATAGTACCCCCACACAGTATACTGACCTCTTAGTAGCCCCCCAAATTGATTGAGGACTCCAAGACTGTATGATGGCCCCACACTATACAAATGTCCCACATTATCTACCACACTGTAGGATTGCCCCTTCACTGTAATCCCAACACTGTATAATGGCCCCCTAAATAGAGTATAATACACCAGATAGTCCTCAACATAGAATAATGCAATACCCATAGGCCTCTATAGCATAACGCACTCCTCATATGCAGACTCTATATAGTACTATGCACTCTCCATAGGGAGACTCTATATAGTATAATGCACTCCCATAGGCCTCTATAGCATAATGCACTCCCCATAGCCCACCACACAATATAATGCACTCCACATTAAAAAATACAATACTCAACTCTCCTCCTCATTTCCCGCTGCTTCAAGCACCTGCATATCTCAGGACAGCGAGCGCAAAGTAATGGCAGTCAGTGCTGTCTGTGTCTGTGTCATTAACATCAGTCACAGAAGGGGAGTAATTGGAAAGGGAGCACAACGCTCCCTCTCATCATTGCTTTTAACTGTATCAGCATCCAGTGGATACAGTTGAATTTACAATGATGGGCTATAGCAGCTATAGCAGAGTTTATCTGTATGGGCACACTGCGGAGGCCCATAAGTGTCAAAGATTGCAGCCACGGGGGTCATAACTGAATTCACCCGCTGTTATATTTGTAGCTGACAGCTCTCTGCTGCCCCCTATCGTCTGGGCAACTACGCGATTGGCCAACTATCAATGGAGGTGGCCGCAGGCTGTTTCCACTAATAGGCAGGTTATCGGGAAACTAACAGTGAGCGTATGGTATATACACTTGATACTGTCACTGTGAACTCCACGATAACCCAAGACTACTCATTGACACCACCAGTCCTTTTCTACACAGGCAGTCTAGAGGCCTGGTTCTGGAAGCGTATGGCTTCGGGGTGTGGGTTACAAAACAAAGGGAACAGAAGTAATACATTTTATATTTAATCCAAAATGGTAGACAGTGTTTATAAACAATATACAAAAGATTTTACAACAGGGAAAAAAACAATGCAGCATATACACTTACATAAAATAAAACATGATTAACAAAAGAACTTACTACAGCAATCACAGAGATGATTCAGATTAGTGAAGGAGAGCACTTCAATTGGAAGTGTTCAGTAAACGAGATTCATGCATACTGTACATCGATGTGTATCTCTCTACAAGAGCACAGATCTTATTTTGTCTTGGCATTTTATCAGCACCTGAGTGACCCCTACACACACCACTTGATGACCTCACGTGAGCCGGGTTGTGGGATGTTCTCAGCCCTTCAGAATTTTATGAAATTCCCAACTTATGCGATATTTTCCCTCCTGATGATCGCAGGAGTTCGAGATCACCGGCATACTATGTATCAGGATTTTACTATTACCCAGAGACCAAATATGACATTACTGTTGTCAGCGATCTGCCCACTATTGATTTGTGACTTATACACAGGGCTTACAGTTATGAAAAAATATGCATCTTCTTCCCTGATATGTCCTGAAGCTGAAAATGTAAATCCCAACACTATTAGATCTATACATACTCCAATATTTCTATCTGGGCCCCAAAGCAGGGCTGTCTATTGTAGATATAACATTTCCCCTGACGTAACAAAACTTCTCACAATGCATTTTCTGGATACATAATAGGTATTCTGTCTTAATTACTAGTCTAATCTATAAACCTCTGACTCATGTACAAAGACATTCTCATTGGCACTGCAGGGGTCCTTTACTTCCAAAGGGAGCTACTTGCATTTTAATTCAGATTGTCACTTCCAAATCATAACTAACTTCCTACTTCTTTATGCCTATTGTACCAGTCTATTCCAAGGCAGCTCAGATTACAAGCTCTTGTTCTACTGCACAAGAGAGAGGAGGAGGGAAGGGGGTCAATGCTCGCCTTACTAGTGGCTTCAGGGATCTTAATGTTTTCTGTAACAATACAGTTAACAGTAGTGTTTAGCATTCCGATACCACAAGTATCGGGTATCGGCCGATACTTAGCGGTATCGGAATTCTGATACCGAGATCCGATACTTGCCGCGTATCGGATACCGGAACCGGAAGTTCCCAGGATTCAAACTGCACAAATTTGCACGAATTCAGCCAATGAGAATGATTCCAAGTGTGGGCACATCCTGTTCAGCATGGAGGGCATGAAACTACTGGCAAGGCTGTGATTGGCTGCTGAAATGATGTCATGCTGCAGTTTAAAATTCGCTGGTGCCATTTTGCACTAACTCTGCTGTGAATTCAGTTAGTGACAGGACGCTGTTTGCTGACTGAGGGCCAGTTTAGAGATAGCGATTTGCTTCATTGTTCTTTTCCAAGGCTAATTTAGCAACCGCTGTGTTCACCTACTAATCACCTTGCTTTTGCCTTGCAGCACTGTTTTCACAGCGATCTGCAAGGTCTGTGTGTGTGTGTGAGTGCAGCCCACTCTCTAGTCTGTGTGCAGTCAATAGGCCATAGCTGGTTGTATTCAGTTCAGGGAGGGTGGTTCATTGCCTCATACTGTTCTATTTTTTTTTTTCCAAGTAGTGTAGTCTGCTGCTCATTTTTTCTAATAATTCCTATTAGTGACTTTCCACCCGTATCCAGCTAACTTGTGGAAAAACACTACATAGGATAAAGTAGAGGAGGGTTTTTGGGCCTTGCAGCGCCGTTTACGGCTGTCTGCACGGTCTCCGTGTGACTGCAGCTCGCCCTGTAGTCTGTGAGCAGCCATAGCCTGGTTGTATCCAGCTCAGGGTTCTTCACTGCGTCATACCGTAAAATCAATTTTCCTTTTGTTTTAAGTAGTGCAGGCTGCTGCACATTTTTCCAAAAAATTCCTATTAGTGTCTTTCCACCCGTATCCAGCTAACTTGTGGAAAAACACTACATAGGATAAAGTAGAGGAGGGTTTTTGGGCCTTGCAGCGCCGTTTACGGCTGTCTGCACGGTTTCCGTGTGACTGCAGCTCGCCCTGTAGTCTGTGAGCAGCCATAGCCTGGTTGTATCCAGCTCAGGGTTCTTCACTGCATCATACCGTAAAATCAATTTTCCTTTTGTTTTAAGTAGTGCAGGCTGCTGCACATTTTTCCAAAAAATTCCTATTAGTGTCTTTCCACCCGTATCCAGCTAACTTGTGGAAAAACACTACATAGGATAAAGTAGAGGAGGTTTTTTGGGCCTTGCAGCGCCGTTTACGGCTGTCTGCACGGTCTCCGTGTGAGTGCAGCTCTCTCTGTTGTCAGTTCAGCCCCCCAAAAATAAATAAATAATAAAGTTCACCAAACACACCACTTTACATTTCTGTAGGCCACATTAGCTCATATTAAAGTCTAGTCCACACTTTAGAAAATTAGTGTTTCTTATACCTGTTAGGACTCTGAGCTGTTCAGGAATAAGCACACAAAGCCGTTAGTACTTTTCTGCTTATCTTTATCAGTCAACCAAGATGAAGAAGGCAGGGAGTAAGGCACGTGGGCGTGGGCGCGGAGCAGGGAGAGATTCTGTGCCTGCTGCGGGCACCGGTGACTCCTCAGCACCCAGTTTCACCAGGGAACAGTCCTTCATGCGCAGCTTTGTCGCAGAGCGCCGTAAACCGCTGCTGCGTGAAGAACAAATTGAAGCCGTTGTCGGATGGATGGCAGCTAACGCATCGACTTCAATTAGTGCCACATCCTCTCAGACACAGAGCACTGGAGAGCACCCATCTGTCTCTTCACCACCTGCCAAATTGCCCAGGCAGACAGAGAGCCCAGGACAGGAGCCGTCTCTACTTCTGTTCTCTGAATCTCTTGGCTTGGAAACAGGGGGCCAGCCAAGCAGCATTGGAGAAATGGAAGAAGAGGCAGGGTGCAGTGATGCCTAACAGCTTTTTCTCTCTTCCTCTGAAGAGGCGGGTGGGCCAGTGCCTCCAGTCACCACATCGCAGGACGCATCCGCTGATGACACTCAGGTGCCACTTTCTGGTGCGTGCTCTGCTGCTGAGACTACCCAGGAGGAGCAGTTGATGGCAGAGGGTAGTGTAGATGATGAGGTCCTTGATCCATCTTGGAGTGAGGGACAGGAAGGTTGTGGGAGCAGCTCTGAGGAAGAGATTCCCCAAACGGGCCAAAGAGGGAGAGGGAGGGGGAAGACTGCGGATCCTGCAGCCTCCACTTTGGCACCCGTTAGGAGCATGTCTCTTCCAAAAGCCAAAAAGGGCGCTCCCAAGACTTGCAGTGCCTGGGCCTTTTTTGACACAGTTGCAGATGACATTTGCTATGTCAAATGCAAGGTGTGTCATCACAAAGTCAAAAGAGGTCGAAATGTTAGCAACCTCAATACCTCCAACATGTGGGAACATGTGCGCACCAGGCACGCGGCGGAGTTAGAAAAACACACTAAAGAGCTAGGCCAGCCAACAGCGGCAGCTACCACCACTTCAGCTCGTGTTGCTCTTCCTCCAGCTCACACGCAGCTGGTTTGGCTTCCTCCTAGGATCGCCGTGGAAGAACCTCTGGCCCTGTTGTCCAGAGACCCACTATAATTCCACCCGCAGCACCACGTTCCCAGTCATCCACACACTCCCAGCCCAGTCTACAGCCATCGGTAGTACAGGCATGGGAGAAAAGGCGGCCTTTCTCGTCAAACCACCCATGAGCACAGGCTCTGACTGCAGGCATTGCCAAACTTCTGTCACTGGAAATGCTGTCATTCAGGCTGATGGAGACTGCCAGCTTCCGTGACTTGATGTCATTGGCAGGCCCACAGTACAATGTGCCCAGCCGCTTTTACTTCAGCAGGCAAGCTGTCCCTGCCCTGCACAAGCATGTGGAGGGACACATAAAACATGCGCTACTGAACGCCGTCAGTAGCAAGGTCCACCTCACCACCGATGCGTGGACCAGTCAACATGGACAGGGGTGATACCTTTCCCTCACTGCCCATTGGGTTAATGTTGTTGAGCCGGGTACAGATCGTGCGAGTGGCGCAGGACGTGTCCTGCCCACTCCAAGGATTGCAGGAATCCATTCTGTACGCATTGACTCCTCCTCTTACACCAGTTCCTCAGAATCATCACTGCAGGAGCCGTCACAGTCCACCTCCACATGGACCCGTGATGAACGTTTAGCTGTTACGACCGACATGAGCACAGCCATGGCCAAACGTCAACAGGCCATCTTGAAATTAATTTCTTTGGGGAATCGAAGCCACACAGTGCAGGAGCTCTGGAATGCCATCAAGCAGGAGAGCGATGTGTGGTTTGTGCCAGCGAATCTCCAGCCAGGCATGGTAGTGTGTGATAATGGCTGAAATCTGGTGGCATCTCTGGGCCTCGGCAACCTCACTCACATCCCATGTCTGGCACATGTGCTCAATTTGGTCGTGCAGACTTTTTTGAGTGACTATCCGGATCTTGATGCACTGCTGCACAAGGTCCGCCTAGAGTGTGCTCACTTGCGGCGTTCCAGCACGGCAAAATTGTGGCTCTGCAGTGCCGACACCGCCTGCCGGAACATCGCATCATATGTGACCTACCTACCAGGTGGAATTCCACGTTACATATGTTGGAGCGGTTGTGTGAGTAGCAGCAAGCTGTAATGGAGTACCAGCTGCATCAGGCGCAAAGAAGTCGCACTCCGCGCCGTTCAGACTTCACAACCACAGAGTGGGCCACTATGAAGGACGTCTGCCAGGTTTTGCGTCCCTTCGATTACTCCACGCGGATGGCGAGTGCAGATGATGAAGTAGTCAGCATGACTGTCCCCCTTATCTGCCTGCTTGAAAAATCACTGCAAGCGCTAAGGGATGATGTTGTGGAAGAGGTGGAGGATGAGGATTCACCATTTCCATCATCTTCTGGACAGTCAGCACCACGTGGTTCCTCACAAACGCGTAGGCAGGGGACACTTTGTGAGGAGGATGAGGAGGAGTCAATGGAGGAGGAAGACATCCGTCCAGAGGAGGGAGTTACACAATTGTCCAGTACTCAGTGTGTACAGCGAGGGTGGGGTGATGACGAGCGGGCAGAGATCACGCCTCCAGCAGGGGACAGCGCTTCTTGGCCAGTTGGCAGACTGCAGCACATGGTGGATTACATGCTGCAGTGCCTGAGAAACGACCGCTGCATCGCCCACATTCTCAACATGTCTGATTATTGGATGTTCACCCTCCTTGATCATCGCTACCGGGACAACGTAGAAAGCCTCATCACACCGTTGAACTGGGAGCGAAAAATGCGGGAGTACCAAGACACACTGGTGAATTCCATCATCTTCTCCATTCCAACTGAGAGAAGTGCTGCTAGTGCATTACAAAGCAGCTCAGTGCGTCCAGGCAGTGGAGGAGGCTCTGCACAAAGAGGGAGCAGAAGCAGTGCCTCTGCCCAAGGCAAGACTAGCATGGCCCAACTGTGGCACAGTTTTCTGTGCCCGCCGCAAAAGTCTACACCATCACAGACGGCTCCAGTCAGCAGGAGGCAACGGTTCCGTCAGATGGTGACAGACTACATGTCTTGCCCTCTTGCTGTACTCCCAGACGGCTCTTCCCCTTTCAAGTTTTGGGTCTCAAAGCTGGATACATGGTCAGAGCTAAGCCAGTATGCATTGGAGGTGCTGGCTTGCCCTGCGACTAGTGTATTATCGGAACGCGTCTTTAGTGCTGCAGGTGGTGTACTAACTGACCGTCGCATGCGACTATCCTCCAATAACGTTGACCGGCTTACTTTCCTGAAAATGAACAAGGCCTGGATCTCGCAGGAATTTGCCACTCCTCTTCCTGATTAAATAATTAGGTGACTGTCTACAGTATCCAGGTCTCCTGTTGTGTTCATCTTTCTACCACCTGAACTTAAATTCCTGGGCTCCAACACCGCCAGTTGAGGCTCAGAAGTGCCGTCTGCACGGTCAAAACATACGACCCAGTGTTATTGGGTTTCAGTAACGTCAGCTGATCCCCAGCTGTGTAGCCGGCAATGTGTCCTGCGACCGCCACGCTGACACAACAACTGAAATGTAAGGGAACCTGTCCCCCCCCAAGGCGTTTGTTACTGAAAGAGCCACCTTGTGCAGCAGTAATGCTGCACAAGGAAAAGGTAGCTATTTTTGTTTTGCTCCTTGCACGCGCAGAACTTAACACTTATAAAATGTGTCCACTGATACCGTAAAACCGTCCCGGAGGTGGGACTTTCCTTCGTAATGTGACGCAGCACAGCCATCATTCTTACCCCCCCGGCGACGTGCGCCGGCTCCTCAGCATTGTTTGATTCTGTCTCGAAGCCTGCGCTATTATGTTATCCCTTGGTCAGGCACACTTAGCGCTGCCCGTCTTCTGACATCATTTGGTGTCAGGCTGGCTGTGCCTGTGCGGCCGCGCTGGCCGAGATCCCGCCTCGCAGTGTCTTCTGATTTAATCCCACTGCAGGCCTGAGATCCATGGACATGCGCAGTGCATATCTGAACCTCCGCCTCTCACTCATCTCCCTACGCCTTCTTCAGACTGTGCGCTGTCAGCTGATCCCTAATAGCATGCCACGGCCGTGACGCCGCACAGTCTGAAGAAGCCGTAGGGAGGGGAGTGAGAGGCGAGGATATGCACTGCGCATGGCCACGGATCCCAGGCCCCCGGTTGGATTACATTAGATGACACTGCGAGGCGGGCTCTCGGTCAGCCCGTCCGCACAGGCGCAGCCAGACTGACAGCAAATGATGTCAGAAGATGGGCAGAGCTAAGTGTGCCTGGCCAAGGGATAACATAACAGCGCAGGCTCCGGGACGGAATCAAACAATGCTAAGGAGCCGACGCACGGCGCCAAGGGGTTAGGAATGACGGCTGTGCTGCGTCATATTACGAAGGAAAGTCCCACCTCCGGGACGGTCTCACGGTATCAGGGGACACATTTTATAATATGTGTTTAGTTCTGTGTTTGCAAGGAGCATAATGAAAAGAGCCACCTTTTCCTTTTGCATCCTTTGTGCTGCACAAGCTGGCTCTTTCAGCTACAAACGCCTTGGGGGGGGTTAAAGGTTCCCTTTCGACTTTCTCCAATCGGGCTTCGGCCTACACTGTGTTCCTCTGCTCCTCCTGCTGTCCCTGGGCTCCAACGCCGCTAGTTGTTGTCCGGAAGTGCTGTCCGCACAGTCAACAGTCGCTCCTCTGTTATTGGGGTTCAGTAACGTCAGCTGTTCCCCAGCTGTGTGTGTGGCAATCCCTCCTATCTCCTCCACCTCCTCCTCATCCTGCTGTCCCTGGGCTCCAACACCGCTAGTTGTTGCCTGGTAGTGCTGTACGCACAGTCAACAGTCGCTCCTCTGTTATTGGGGTTCAGTAACGTCAGCTGTTCCCCAGCTGTGTGTGTGGCAATCCCTCCTATCTCCTCCACCTCCTCCTCCTCATCCTGCTGTCCCTGGGCTCCAACACCGCTAGTTGTTGCCTGGTAGTGCTGTACGCACAGTCAACAGTCGCTCCTCTGTTATTGGGGTTCAGTAACATCAGCTGTTCCCCAGCTGTGTGTGTGGCAATCCCTCCTCTCTCCTCCACCTCCTCCTCCTCATCCTGCTGTCCCTGGGCTCCAACACCGCTAGTTGTTGTCTGGAAGTGCTGTCCGCACAGTCAACAGTCGCTCCTCTGTTATTGGGGTTCAGTAATGTCAGCTGTTCCCCAGCTGTGTGTGTGGCAATCCCTCCTCTCTCCTCCACCTCCTCATCCTGCTGTCCCTGGGCTCCAACACCGCTAGTTGTTGCCTGGTAGTGCTGTACGCACAGTCAACAGTCGCTCCTCTGTTATTGGGGTTCAGTAACGTCAGCTGTTCCCCAGCTGTGTGTGTGGCAATCCCTCCTATCTCCTCCACTTCCTCCTCCTCATCCTGCTGTCCCTGGGCTCCAACACCGCTAGTTGTTGCCAGGTAGTGCTGTACGCACAGTCAACAGTCGCTCCTCTGTTATTGGGGTTCAGTAACGTCAGCTGTTCCCCAGCTGTGTGTGTGGCAATCCCTCCTCTCTCCTCCACCTCCTCCTCCTCATCCTGCTGTCCCTGGGCTCCAACACCGCTAGTTGTTGTCCCGGAGTGCTGTCCGCACAGAGCCAAACACCTCGCCAATGTGTTAGTGGGGTTCAGTAATGCCTGCTGCTCCCCTGCTGTGTAGCCGGCAACGTGTCCTGCAACAGCCACCCAGACACAACAACTTAAATTTAAGGGAACCTGGAACCCCCCCCCAGGCGTTTGTTACTGAAAGAGCCACCTTGTGCAGCAGTAATAATGATGCAAAAGGGAAAAGTGGCTCTTTTTGTGGTGCTCCTTGCACACGCTGAACTTGACACTTATGAAATGTGTCCCCTCACACCGTTAAACCATCGGGTCGGAGGGACTTTCCTTTGTCATGTGACGCAGCACAGCTGTCATTCTTACCCCCTTGGTGCCGTGCGCCGCCTCCTCAGCGTTGTTTGAATCTGTCCCGGAGCATGCGCTGTTATGTTAGCCCTTGTCCATGCACACATTTTGCGCTGCCCATCTTCTGACATCATTTGGTGTCAGGCTGGCTGCGCCTGTGCGGCCGCGCTGGACGAGATCCCGCCTCGTAGTGTCTTCTGATTTAATCCCACTGTGGGCCTGTGATCCATGGACATGCGCAGTGCATATCTTAACCTCCGCCTCTCTCTCATCTCCCTCAGCCTTCTTCAGACTGTGCGCCGTCAGCTGATCCCTAATAGCATGCCACGGCCATGACGCCGCACAGTCTGAAGAAGCTGGAAGGAGGGGAGTGAGAGGCAAGGATATGCACTGCGCATGCCCATGGATCACAGGTCCGCAGAGTGATTACATTAGATGACACAGCGAGGCGGGATCTTGGCCAGCGCAGCCGCACAGGCGCAGCCAGCCTGACACCAAATGATGTCAGAAGATGGGCAGCGCAAAATGTGTGCATGGCCAAGGGCTAACATAACAGCGCAGGCTCCGGGACAGATTCAAACAACGCTGAGGAGGCGGTGCACGGCGCCAAGGGGGTAAGAATGACAGCTGTGCTGCGTCACATGACAAAGGAAAGTCCCTCCGACACGACGGTTTACCTGTGTGAGGGGACACATTTCATAAGTGTCAAGTTCAGCGTTTGCAAGGACCATAATTAAAAGAGCTAAGTTTACCTTTTCCAGCATTAGTGCTGTACAATATGGCTCTTTCAGCTACAAACCCCTGGGGGGGGGGGTTAAAGGTTCCCTTTCAACTTGCTCCAGTGAAGGCTTCGGCCTACACTATGCTCCTCCTGCTGACCCTGGGCTCTAACACCGCCAGTTGGCGCCCAGATGTGCTAGCTGCACAGAGAAAAACACCAGCCAATGTGTCAGTGGGGTTCAGCAACGCCAGCTGTACCCCTGCTGTGTAGCCGGCAACGTGTCCTGCAACAGCCACGCAGACACAACAGACCTAAAGCTTAAGCTTAAAGGTTACCTTTAAAATTGGTTCAATTAGGCTTCGGCCTACACTCTGCTCCCTCTCCTCCTGCTGACCCTGGGCTCTAACACCACCAGTTGGGGCCCAGAAGTGCTGGCTGCACAGAGCCAAACACACGCCACTCTGTCAGTGGGGTTCAGCACCGCCAGCTGTTCCCCTGCTGTGTAGCCGGCATCGTGTCCTGCAACAGCCACGCAGACACAAGAACTGAAATTGAAGGGAACCTGTCCCCCCTCCCCCAGGTGTTTGTATCTTTTACAGCCACCTTGTACAGCAGTAATGCTGCATGTGTGCAAGGTGGCTCATAAACTTATTCTCCTTGCACACGTGGAACAGAACACGTCTACAATGTGTCCCCTGAGACCATTAAAACGTCCCTGAGGTGTGACTTTCCTTTGTAATGACACGCAACAACCCCCTTGGTAGCACAGCCCTTCTTCTGACATCATTGTTTGGCTGGCTGCGCCTCTGCGGCCGCCCTGCCCGACACAACGCCCCTCGGTGTCTTATTTATTTTGACTGCGAGGGTGTGATTGACGGGCATGAGCAGTGCATATCTTCACCAGGCTGTCACTCAGCTCCTTCCGCCTTCTTCAGACTGTGCGGCTTCATGGCCGTGGCATGCGAGAAGGGATCAGCTGACGCCAAACAGTCTGTAGCAGGTGTAAGGACACGAGCGAGAGGCGAACATATGTACTGCGCCAGGCCATGAATCCCAGCCCCGCAGGGTGAAACACTGTAAAGACACTGCGGGGCTGGGATTCATGGGCATCGCGAACCGCACCAACCGACATGAAATGATGTCAGAAGACGGGCAGCGCATGGCCAAGGGATAACGCAACAATGCAGACTCCTGTACAGCAAAATACGATGCTCAGGAGGCCGCGCCAAGCACCAAGGTGGGATTTTTTACAGCTGTGCTGCGTCTCATTACGAAGGGAACTCACGCCTCCAAAACAGTTTGACTGCTTAAGGGCCTAAATGTTATACGTGTTTCTTTCTGCGTGTGCAAGGAGCAAAATTAAAAGAGCAACCTTTGACTTGTGCAGCATTACTGCTGCCCAAGCTGTGGCTCTTGTAGTTTGTAACCCCTGAGGGGGGTTAAAGATTAACTTTAAAATCGGTTCAATTAGGCTTCGGCCTACACTCTGCTCCACCTGCAGAGCCCGGGCTCCAACACCGCTAGTTGCTGTCCGGAAGTGCTGGCTGCACAGAGCCAAACACACGCCACTCTGTCAGTGGGGTTCAGCACCGCCAGCTGTTCAACTGCTGTGTAGCCGGCATCGTGTCCTGCAACAGCCACGCAGACACAAAGCTGCCACCAGTGCAGGCTTCGGCCTACACTCCGCTCCCTCTCCTCCTCCTGCTGACCCTGGGCTCTAACAACGCCAGTTGGGGCCCAGAAGTGCTGGCTGCACAGAGCCAAACACCTCGCCAATGTGTCAGTGGGGTTCAGCAATGCCAGCTGTTCCCCTGCTGTGTAGCCAGCATCGTGTCCTGCAACAGCCACGCAGACACAAGAACTGAAATTGAAGGGAACCTGTCCCCCCTCCCCCAGGCGTTTGTATGTTTCACAGCCACCTTGTACAGCAGTAATGCTGCATGTGTGCAAGGTGGCTCAGAAACTTATTCCCCTTGCACACTTGGAACTGAACACGTCTAAAATGTGTCTTCTGTGACCATTAAACCGTCCCTGAGGTGTGACTTTCCTTTGTAATGACACGCTGCAACCCCCTTGGTAGCGCTGCCCGTCTTCTGGCATCATTTTTTGGCTGGCTGCGCCTCTGCGGTCGCCCTGGCCCACACAACGCCCCTCGGTGTCTTATTTATTTTGACTGCGAGGGTGTGATTGATGGGCATGAGCAGTGCATATGTTCGCCTGTCCCTCATCTCCTTCGGCCTTCTTCAGACTGTGCAGCTTCATGGCCGTGGCATGCGACAAGGGATCAGCTGACGCCGCACAGTCTGAAGCAGGTGTAAGGACCCGAGTGTGAGAGGCGAACATATGTACTGCGCCAGGCCATGAATCCCAGCCCCGCAGTGTTTTAAAAATGTAAAGACACTGCGGGGCTGGGATTCATGGTCATCGCAAACCGCACCGGTCAACATTAAATGATGTCAGAAGATGGGCAGCGCTAACAGCGCAAGGCCAAGGGATAACACGACAGCGCAGACTCCTGTGCAGCAAATAACGACGCTCAGGAGGCCGCGCCCAGCACCAAGGTGGGATTTTTGACAGCTGTGCTGCGTCTCATTACGAAGGGAACTCACGCCTCCAAAACAGTTTGACTGCTTAAGGGCCTAAATGTTATACGTATTTCTTTCTGCGTGTGCAATGAGCAAAATTTAAAGAGCAACCTTTGACTTGTGCAGCATTACTGCTGCCCAAGCTGTGGCTCTTGTAGTTTGTAACCCCTGAGGGGGGGTTAAAGGTTAACTTTAAAATCGGTTCAATTAGGCTTCGGCCTACACTCTGCTCCACCTGCAGAGCCCGGGCTCCAACACCGCTAGTTGCTGTCCGGAAGTGCTGGCTGCACAGAGGCAAACACACGCCACTCTGTCAGTGGGGTTCAGCACCGCCAGCTGTTCCCCTGCTGTGTAGCCGGCATCGTGTCCTGCAACAGCCACGCAGACACAAAGCTGCCACCAGTGCAGGCTTCGGCCTACACTCCGCTCCCTCTCCTCCTAATGCTGACCCTGGGCTCTAACAACGCCAGTTGGGGCCCAGAAGTGCTGGCTGCACAGAGTCAAACACCTCGCCAATGTGTCAGTGGGGTTCAGCACCGCCAGCTGTTCCGCTGCTGTGTAGCCGGCATCGTGTCCTGCAAAAGCCACGCAGACACAAGAACTGAAATTGAAGGGATCCTGTCGCCCCACCCCCAGGTGTTTGTATGTTTTACTGCCACCTTGTACAGCAGTAATGCTGCATGTGTGCAAGGTGGCTCATAAACTTATTCTCCTTGCACACGTGGAACAGAACACGTCTACAATGTGTCCCCTGAGACCATTAAAACGTCCCTGAGGTGTGACTTTCCTTTGTAATGACACGCAACGACCCCCTTGGTAGCACAGCCCTTCTTCTGACATCATTGTTTGGCTGGCTGCGCCTCTGCGGCCGCCCTGCCCGACACAACGCCCCTCGGTGTCTTATTTATTTTGACTGCGAGGGTGTGATTGACGGGCATGAGCAGTGCATATCTTTGCCAGGCTGTCACTCATCTCCTTCGGCCTTCTTCAGACTGTGCGGCTTCATGGCCATGGCATGCGATAAGGGATCAGCTGACACCGCACAGTCTGTAGCAGGTGTAAGGACATGAGCGAGAGGCGAACATATGTACTGCGCCAGGCCATGAATCACAGCCCCGCAGTGTGAAACACTGTAAAGACACTGCGGGGCTGGGATTCATGGGCATCGCGAACCGCACCAGCCGACATGAAATGCTGTCAGAAGATGGGCAGCGCATGGCCAAGGGATAACGCAACAACGCAGGCTCCTGTACATCAAAATGCGATGCTCAGGAGGCCGCACCAAGCACCAAGGTGGTATTTTTGCCAGCTGTGCTGCGTCTCATTACGAAGGGAACTCCCGCCTCCAAGACAGATTGACTGTATAAGGGCCAAAATGTTGTACGTGTTTCATTCAGCTTGTGCAAGGAACAAAATTAAAAGAGCAACCTTTGACTTCCGCAGCACTACTGCTGCATAAGGCGTGGCTCTTCTAGTTTGTAACACCTGAGGGGGGTTAAAGGTTACCTTTAAAATTGGTTCAATTATGCTTCGGCCTACACTCTGCTCCCCCTGCAGAGCCTGGGCTCCAACACCACCAGTTGGTGCCCCGAAGTGCTGGCTGCACAGAGAAAAACACCTCGCCAATGTGTCAGTGGGGTTCAGCACCGCCAGCTGTTCCCCTGCTGTGTAGCCGGCAACGTGTCCTGCAACAGCCACGCAGACACAAAGATACCGCCAGTGCAGGCTTTGGCCTACACTCTGCTCCCTCTCCTCCTGCTGACCCTGGGCTCTAACACCGCCAGTTGGTGCCCGGTACTGCTAGCTGCACAGAGAAAAACACCAGCCAATGTGTCAGTGGGGTTCAGCACCGCCAGCTGTACCCCTGCTGTGTAGCCGGCATCGTGTCCTGCAAAAGCCACGCAGACACAAGAACTGAAATTGAAGGGATCCTGTCGTCCCACCCCCAGGTGTTTGTATGTTTTACTGCCACCTTGTACAGCAGTAATGCTGCATGTGTGCAAGGTGGCTCATAAACTTATTCTCCTTGCACACGTGGAACAGAACACGTCTACAATGTGTCCCCTGAGACCATTAAAACGTCCCTGAGGTGTGACTTTCCTTTTTAATGACACGCATCGACCCCGTTGGTAGCACAGCCCTTCTTCTGACATCATTGTTTGGCTGGCTGCGCCTCTGCGGCCGCCCTGCCCGACACAACGCCCCTCGGTGTCTTATTTATTTTGACTGCGAGGGTGTGATTGACGGGCATGAGCAGTGCATATCTTCACCAGGCTGTCACTCATCTCCTTCGGCCTTCTTCAGACTGTGCGGCTTCATGGCCGTGGCATACGATAAGGGATCAGCTGACGCCGCACAGTCTGTAGCAGGTGTAAGGACACGAGCGAGAGGCGAACATATGTACTGCGCCAGGCCATGAATCACAGCCCCGCAGTGTGAAACACTGTAAAGACACTGCGGGGCTGGGATTCATGGGCATCGCGAACCGCACCAGCCGACATGAAATGCTGTCAGAAGACGGGCAGCGCATGGCCAAGGGATAAAGCAAAAATGCAGACTCCTGTACATCAAAATGCGATGCTCAGGAGGCTGCACCAAGCACCAAGGTGGTATTTTTGCCAGCTGTGCTGCGTCTCATTACGAAGGGAACTCCTGCCTCCAAGACAGATTGACTGTATAAGGGCCAAAATGTTGTACGTGTTTCATTCAGCTTGTGCAAGGAACAAAATTAAAAGAGCAACCTTTGACTTGTGCAGCACTACTGCTGCATAAGGCGTGGCTCTTCTAGTTTGTAACACCTGAGGGGGGGTTAAAGGTTACCTTTAAAATTGGTTCAATTAGGCTTCGGCCTACACTCTGCTCCCCCTGCAGAGCCTGGGCTCCAACACCGCCAGCTGGTGGCCCGAAGTGCTGGCTGCACAGAGAAAAACACCTCGCCAATGTGTCAGTGGGGTTCAGCACCGCCAGCTGTTCCCCTGCTGTGTAGCCGGCAACGTGTCCTGCAACAGCCATGCAGACACAAAGCTGCCGCCAGTGCAGGCTTCGGCCTACACTCTGCTCCCCCTTCTGACCCTTTGCTCCAACACCGCTAGTTGGGGCTCTAGGAAGATAAGCTTGAATAGGTCCCCATCCTGTTTCCAGCACCGTCAGCTGGTTCCGGGCAGAGCCTTTGGCTTAGGTGCCCCCTTCTGGGTATCCGAGTTCCACCAACGTCAGGTGGTCCTTGGTAGTGCTTTCAGGCACGGGTACCTCCTGCTTAGTAACCGGGTTCCAGTAACGTCAGCTGGTCCTCGGTAGTTCCATTGGCTCTTGGACCTTCGGCTACCCATCCGGGTTCCAGTACCGTCAACTGGTTCTCGGCAGTGTCTTTTGCTCTTGTACCTTCTGCTCCCCATCCTGGTTCCAGTACCGTCAGCTGGTTCCGGGCAGAGCCTTTGGCTTAGGTGCCTCCTTCTGGGTATCCGAGTTCCACCAACGTCAGGTGGTCCTTGGTAGTGCTTTCAGGCACGGGTACCTCCTGCTTAGTAACCGGGTTCCAGTAACGTCAGCTGGTCCTCGGTAGTTCCATTGGCTCTTGGACCTTCGGCTACCCATCCGGGTTCCAGTACCGTCAGCTGGTTCTCGGCAGTGTCTTTTGCTCTTGTACCTTCTGCTCCCCATCCTGGTTCCAGTACCGTCAGCTGGTTCCGGGCAGAGCCTTTGGCTTAGGTGCCTCCCTCTGGGTATCTGAGTTCCTCCAACGTCAGGTGGTCCTTGGTAGTGCTTTCAGGCACGGGTACCTCCTGCTTAGTAACCGGGTTCCAGTAATGTCAGCTGGTCCTCGGTAGTTCCATTGGCTCTTGGACCTTCGGGTAGCCATCTGAGTTCCAGTTCCATCAGCTGATTCTCGGCATTTTCTCAGCCTTCTTGTACCTTCTGCTTCATTTCCAAGTTGAAGACCCTAAAGACGACGACACGGAAGACCACCCCTAAGATGACGACGACACCAGAGACGACAACCGCTGAGATGACGACGACCCTGGAGACGATGACCCTGAAGACCACCCCGATGACGACGACCCCGGAGACGACAACCCTGGAGACGACGACCCTGGAGACAACGACGACATGGGAGACCGAGAAGCAGAAGAACAAGAGGCTGCAGAACAAAGAGCAGAAGAACATTAAGCATAACACTAAATATCAGAGCAAAAGATATTATCTAAATTATAAGCAGAAGAAGACTAAGCAGTGTATGGGGGTGAGTCCGTTCCTCCTCGTGGTGCCCCTGGATAAAGCCTGATGCTGCAGGCCAAACTGAACGCGGACAAATGTAACTCTTTTGTGACAGGCAGAACGGAAGGTGTAATCTTCAAACTTTTATAGATAACAACTACGGGAATGCCTGTCACAAATAAGAATATGATGAAGAAGTTGAATATGAAGAAGATAATAGTTAAATAAAAAGAATATGAACAATGTAAAAAAAAAAAATTATAGGTAGAAGATGAAGAAGAAGATGAATAAGGTGAAGATAGTTGATGTCAAAGAAGCTGATGATGAGGATAATGAAGAAGAAAGTGTGGGAGAAGTAAAAAAGAAGGTGAAGGGCGTGGAAGTAGTGAAACATCAATATCTGACAAAATAAAAAAAAAAAATAACATAGTCAAAATCTTTCTAACGCCGAACGTCATAAAAAAAAACAAAATCCAGCTATTCTATTTGATTGGGCTAAACCTCTGTGCCTTTAATGTCTCCGCCACCTCCCCAATACATCCTACATTATTCTTAGTTGTTTTCCTTCATGTAGAATTAACCTACAAGGAAAGAAAGGGTTTATTTTAATTCCGATATTTTGGTCCCATTGACTTGCATTGGGATCGGGTATCGGTATCGGATTAGATCCGATACTTTGACGGTATCGGCCGATACTTTCCGATACCGATACTTTCCGATATCAGAAGGTATCGCTCAACACTAGTTAACAGTAGTGTAGCACCGGGTGAGCCCCCCTCAAAGTGCAGGGCCCAGGACACCTGCCCCTGGGCACTCCTGCCTGCTGGCTATGCTACTGGGTCCAACCTGAACTTTCATTAGAATAGGGCAGATTGTGTTGGATAGGGAGATAATAGATATTGAGAGTGCTAATGGAAATGTGACAACATCATTGTTAGAATTCTAGTGGCATTCCTCTCTTGCCAAGTTCTCTTTATATTATAAGGTACATTAATCTATATAGGGCTTATTGGAAAAACTTAAACCAATCTAACCAAACTAAGCTAGAAAATAAGGGTGCCACCCATTGAAATTTTCAATTTCCCCTGGGAACCAGCAATATTTTTTGTAATCCATTGCGTATTCTAGCAGAGTGTAACAATGTCCAAGGTCTCCGATTTATGTAAGAAGTGGCAAATAAAGGACTTTGATTTGAGAAAGACATTTTTAGTTTGAGAGTTTTTTACATGTTCAGGGTTTCAATTGATCCATCCACAAGTAATGTTTAACCTGCTCAAGCACAAAGGCATATTTTTGCAGCTAACAGTGGAATTTAAAATGTTTGTGAAATATGCACTTCACTCACATGGAAACTTAACTTAAAATACTTGTTTTATATTCAGTCTTTTCCACACACAGTGGCTTATGAAATCTTGGCGCCTATGACACATATTTGGTTGCTTTTCTACAAAGGGGAAATAAACGACTGATTGCAGTTAGTGCAATTTTACTTTCTTGATATAAAATCCTTCTATTTTTGCACAATAGTACAGGTCATAAAGGATGACTACTAGGTAGTCTCAATGCTAAATATTTTTCTATCTACTGGCTAACACGGTACCAAGATGTATATCTATCCTGTACTAGGTAGCACGCATGAGCTGAGTGCTGAAGAGTTTCTTGAGTCCTGGCAGAACTGCCATTTCTTTTGTAGTGATGGTAACACTACCACTTGGGGCCATTTGCTATATATTCGTTTTTAAATTAAATGTGTTATATCACCAAACTGGATTGCTATTGGAACATAAAATATGTGTTTTGCTGTTTGAGACATATAAGTAGGTATAGTTTATAAAAGAATAGTACTTGGTTCAGAGGTCCTACAAGACTAGAATGAAAAGTGTGTCTGTTTTGTATAAAGGCTGCTCTTTAAAACTAGCTATGTTTATCTGATGCACATCTTTGGGTTAAGAGAAAATTACATTTCTTTCCTGTAGTGTTTTTTGTGACAGAATGGCAAAATGATTTTCAAATTGTCTGCAAATGGAAGTAAAATCTAGCAATTTTTTCTTAATAGAAAACAATTTACTGGGCAACTGTGTGTACCATGAACATTTTGAATTACAAAAGAAAAAATGGACACAAGTTCTGTATAAGGAACACCTAACATTGACATTGTAATAAAATTGATTTTTTTTTTGTTTTCTTTTAGAGGGGGTTAGTAATGAAAAACATAAAGAATAAAATCCTCTAGAATAAGGATACACAAGAAAACATGTTTATGTATTGGATGAGAACATGTAGGCTAAGTCAAGTGTTTTTGACCAGACAAATTACATACCATGTACAGTTTCTATAAACTCTATGGTGAAACTTCTCATTGGCTTGCACCAGACTTTTAGGCCATGTGCACACATTACCTTTTGCCACACAGATTTTATTAACAAAACGTGAAGCAAAACCTGATGCCAACAAAATGAATGAGAAACCTGAATTATCATGTTGTTCACCATTGACTTCACTAACAATTAGTCAAAAACGCTTAAAAAATGGGCAAAGCTCATTTTTCCTGCCAAGAGATGCAGAAATGGTACAGAAATACTACATCCATTTACTCAACATGTGCACATAGCCTTAAGGAATTCACAGAAAGAAAATTCTTGGATTTTTTTGAATCTTACAAGCTTTAAAAAATGGCTAAAAGATCTGACAAGTAGTAACCAGAAGGTGGGCATGTAGAACAACTTTCCAACAGATTCATTATCAAAAAAGTCAGAAACATAGATGAAATTTTAGTGCAAATCTTAGCCAACTTATTTTATGACTAGTGTTGAGCATTCCGATACCGCAAGTATCGGGTATCGGCCGATACTTGCGGTATCGGAATTCCGATACCGAGATCCGATACTTTTGAGGTATCGGGAATTGGTATCGGATCCATATTACTGTGTAAAATAAAAAATTAAAATAAAAAATATTGATATACTCACCTCTCCGGAGGCCCCTGGACATCACCGCTGGTAACCGGCAGCCTTCTTTGCTTAAAATGAGCGCGTTTAGGGCCTTCCATGATGTCACGGCTTCTGATTGGTCGCGTGCCGCTCATGTGACCGCCACGCGACCAATCACAAGCCGTGACGTCATTCTCAGGCCCTAAACTCCTCATTCTAGGAATTTAGGACCTGAGAATGACGTCGCGGCTTGTGATTGGTCGCGTGGCGGTCACATGAGCGGCACACGACCAATCAGAAGCCGTGATGTCATGGAAGGCCCTAAACGCGCTCATTTTAAGCAAAGAAGGCTGCCGGTTACCAGCGGTGATGTCCAGGGGCCTCCGGAGAGGTGAGTATATCAATATCTTTTATTTTAATTCTTTATTTTACACAGTAATATGGATCCCAGGGCCTGAAGGAGAGTATCCTCTCCTTCAGACCCTGGGAACCATCAGGATACCTTCCGATACTTGGTGTCCCATTGACTTGTATTGGTATCGGGTATCGGTATCGGCGATATCCGATACTTTTCGGGTATCGGCCGATACTATCCGATACCAATACTTTCAAGTATCGGACGGTATCGCTCAACACTATTTATGACTTTAGGACAGTCCAAAGTACACCAAATTTATCAAGAGTACATGCAGCTTTTAATCAACTTGGTACATGCTTCAGCAAAGCTTTTCTTTTAGACTGACATGTGAAAGGCCAGTCTTGCTAAGCCGGTGACTTCCATTCCAGTGACCTTCATCGTGCGCGACGATAAGGTTCTCTCTCCTCTTCCTCCCTGCATAGTCATTGCTATGTACACATGGTTCCTATTGATGACTATGCAGGAAGGAAGTGAGGAGAGCACCTTATCATCGTGCAAAGAATATAATATTTCTCGATAACAAGACCGCTAATATGAAGCACACAGGTAGTACTAGTTTAAAATTTCTATCACCTGTGTGCCTATATCACCTTACTATCTCCTGGGTGACCGTGTCATATGTGTCCCAGGAAGTGACAGATTCCCTTTAAAGTCATCCTGTCATCAAGATTTTGATAAGTATACTATATAGACAATGTCAGGTTGGCGCCGTTACACTGATTGAAATGATACCTGGGTTGATGAAATCCGTCTTGTGGTTGTCGTTTAATCTGTAGTTGCAGTTTGCAGTTAATGAGATTCTTGTACTCCAGGTCAGGACTGTGGGCAGGGCTTTATTTAGTGCTCTGTTGTAATAAAAAAAAAATTATCTCAACAAAATGTGCTGGCGGTGCATGCACAGTAGCATCTATCACTTGCCAATAGATGCTTACCCTCCTTGTGGAGTGTGTCAATGATAGACTTTTGGACATCTGTCAAGTCAACAGTCTTCCCCATGATTGTAGAGCCTCTTAAAACAGACTAAGGGACTTTTTAAACACTTAGGAAGCCTTTGCAAGTTTTTTGTTAATTATCCTAATTTACTGAGATAATGACTTTTGGGTTTTCATTGACTGCAAGCCATAATAATCAACATTAACAGAAATAAACACTTGAAATAAATCACTCTGTTTGTAATGACTCTATATAATATATGAATTTCTCTTTTTGTATTGAAAAACTGAAATAAATGAACTTTTTGATGTATTGATATTCTAATTTTGTGAGTAGCACCTGTACATGTCAAGGAATAGGGCAAAGAGCAGAAAAATGCTATCCATCCCATTTGTAAAGAATGTTTTCCTCATAAAATAACAATGGATATAGAGTTTGATCAAATAAAGAACGCTTAAGTGCAAAGAGGACAGCAATATATAAAAAATGCTTGGTTCAGCATACAAACGGTAAAATGTAGAGCATCATACTGACACTGCAGACATAGGCAATATACACAGAAGCTTTATATTAATACTATGTACCTAAAAGGTTACATTCTTCAAAATTCAATCACCAAAATAAAACACATTCTTATAAAGTGCATGTGCATAGCTGAAATATCATTAAAACAAAATAACTATACCTAGGATAGTTCTAAACATTAGTAGAAATAGAACAAGTCATAAAGTGCAGGATGCTGTACAGATCTAACATAACCATGGTATGAAGTACAAGAGGTCAGAAGACTATTAGATACCAATGCCCAAGTTGGAGCAAGTGCCACAAAGTAAAGAGGAATACCCAATCAAGAGTAGAGTAACACTAATCCCACATTCCCACAAGTAGTAAAGCCCTGTATATAACCTGAGTAACGTGGCCCCAATGCATGTTTGGCTACTTTTGGTGGGGGGCAATTGTGGGAAAGAGGTGTGCAGGAGGTCTATATATAACCAAGTAGTAGTGGCTGGTATATTGGTGGTAAAGCCACACTTCTAGCAGTGAGAACAAGTGTAGGAATCCATGGAGCTGGCGTTCAGCATGGCAGGTATCTGCCCTTCACTGACACATCAGTGAGGAGGTCTGGGAGTGCAACTTCATGGCAACCGGATGCAAGCCAGTCCACAGGAGCACACACCATCAGCATCCATAAGTACCACATCTATAAAAACAAAGAAAGCCATGGGTAGCAGCTAGGAGAACAAGGGGAAGGGGCAAGGGGAACATAATGGGACATCCACAAATATAAATCAAGAATAGAGAAACTACACTGCTCAAAAAATAAAGGGAACACTTAAACAACAGAATATAACTCCAAGTAAATCAAACTTCTGTGAAATCAAACTGTCCACTTAGGAAGCAACACTGTTTGACAATCAATTTCACATGCTGTTGTGCAAATGGATTAGACAACAGATGGAAATTATTGGCAATTATCAAGGCACACTCAATAAAGGAGTGCTTCTGCAGGTGGGGACCACAGTCCACATCTCAGTGCCAAAGCTTTCTGGCTGATGTTTTGGTCACTTTTGAATGTTGGTTGTGCTTTCACACTCGTGGTAGCATGAGACAGACTCTACAACCCACACAAGTGGCTCAGGTAGTGCAGTTCATCCAGGATGGCACATCATTGTGAGCTGTGGCAAGAAGGTTTGCTGTGTCTGTCAGTGTAGTGTAGTGTCCAGAGGCTGGAGGCGCTACCAGGAGATGGCCAGTACACCAGGAGACATGGAGGGGGCCATAGGAGGGCAACAACCCAGCAGCAGGACCACTACCTCAGCCTTTGTACAAGGAGGAACACGAGGAGCACTGCCAGAGCCCTGCAAAATGGCCTCCAGCAGGCCACAAATGTGCATGTGTCTGCACAAATGGTTAGAAACCAACTCCATGAGGTTAGTCTGAGTGCCCAACATCTACAGATAGGGGTTGTGCTCACAGCCCAACACCGTGGCATTTGCCACAGAACACCAGAATTGGTAAATTCGCCACTGGCACCCTGTGCTCTTCACAGATGAAAGCAGGTTCACACTGAGCACGTGACAGACATGACAGAGACTGGAGACGCCGTGGTGAGCGATCTGCTGTCTGCAACATATTCAGCATGACCAGTTGGGCAGTGTGTCAGTAACTATGTGGGGTGGCATTTCTTTGGAGGGCTGCACAGCCCTCCATGTGCTTGCCAGAGGTAGCCTGACTGCCATTAGGTACCGAGTTGAGATCCTCAGAATCCTTGTGAGACCATATGCTGGTGCGGTTGGCCCTGGGTTCCTCCTAATGCAGGACAATGCCAGACCTCATGTGGCTGGAGTGTGTCAGCAGTTCCTGCAAGATGAAGATATTGAAGCTATGGACTGGCCCACCCTTTCCCCAGACTTGAACACATCTGGGACATCATGTCTCGCACCATCCACCAACTTCATGTTGCACCACAGACTGTCCAGGAGTTGGCGGATGCTTTAGTCCAGGTCTGGGAGGAGATCCCTCAGGAGACCATCTGCTGCCTCATCAGGAGCATGCCCAGGCATTGTAGGGAGATTATACAGGCATGTGAAGGCCATACACACTGCTGAGCATCATTTCCTTGTCTTGAGGCATTTCTACTGAAGTTGGATCAGCATGTAACTTCATTTTCCACTTTGATTTCGAGCATCATTCCAAGTCCAGACCTTCGTGGGATATTAGCTGTGATTTACATTGATAATTTTTAGTTTTTTTTGTTCTCAACACATTCCACTATGTAATGAATACAGATTTACAACTGGAATATTTAATTCAGTGATATCTAGGATGTGTGATTATAGTGTTCCCTTTATTTATTTTTTTTGAGCAGTGTATATATATATAGAAGATTATCATCCCCTGAATAAGTATAAATTAATTAGTGGTTACATTAAAGAAAGATGAAATGTTGGCTATAGGCAAAAATGAAGTGCAATCCGATGGACACAAATATAAAAATGTGTATAGATTCAGTATGTACAGTGGGTACGGTAAGTATTCAGACCCCTTTAAATTTATCACTCATTGTTTCATTACAGTCATTTGGTAAAATCAAAAAAGTTCATTTTTTTCTCATTAATGTACACTCTGTAGCCCATCTTGACTGAAAAAAAAAACAGAAATGTAGACATTTTTGCAAATTTATTAAAAAATAAAAACTGGATTCACATGGTCATAACTGTTCAGCGCCCTTTTGAGCTAGTACAGCCATGATTCTTCTTGGGAATGATGCAACAAGTTTTTCTCACCTAAATTTGGGGATCCTCTGCCATTCTTCCTTGTAGATTCTCTCCAGTTCCGATAGGTTGGATGGTGAATGTTGGTGGACAGCCATTTTCAGGTCTCTCCAGAGATGCTCAATTGGGTTTAGGTCAGGGCTCTGGCTGGGCCAGTCAAGAATGGTCACAGAGTTGTTCTGAAGCCACTCCTTTGTTATTTTAGCTGTGTGCTTAGGGTCATTGTCTTGTTGGAAGGTGAACGTTCGGTCAAGTCTGAGGTCCAGAGCACTCTGGAAGAGGTTTTACATACTAACATAGTAACATAGTTAGCAAGGCCGAAAAAAGACATTTGTCCATCCAGTTCAGCCTATGTTCCATGTTTTCATCCAGGATATCTCTGTACTTGGCTGCATTCAAATTTCTTTCAATTACAACCAGTCATCCTGTCCCTGCAGCTGAAAAACACACCTATAGCATGACTGTCAGCACCATGTTTTACTGTTGGAATTGTATTGGGCAGATGATGAGCAGTACCTGGCTTTCTCCACACATGCCGCTTTGAATTATCACCAAAAAGTTCTATCTTCAACTCATCAGACCAGAGAATCTTATTTCTCATAGTCTGGGAGTCATGTTATGATCCTAGTGGTAGAGGATCTCAGAAGTTCCAGCTAAGTCCGCAAACACAAAAACCAGCTCATAGGAAGGTGGTAACTTGGCTGACCGTATATCTAATCCTAGCACACAACTAACAGCAGCCGGGGAACGTACCTACGTTGATTCTAGACGTCTCGCACCAGCTGGAGAACTAACTAACCCTTTCAGAGAAAATAAGACCTCACTTGCCTCAAGAGAAAGGACCCCAAAGTTAAAATACAAGCCCCCAACAAATAATAATGGTGAGGTAAGAAGAAAAGACAAAGTAAGAATGAACTAGATTTAGCAAAGAGAGGCCCACTAATTAATAGCAGAAAATAGGAAGAGGACTTATACGGTCAGCAAAAACCCTACAAAAATATCCACGCTGAATATCCAAGAACCCCCGCACCGACTAACGGTGTGGGGGGAGAATATCAGCCCCCCAGAGCTTCCAGCAAAAATCAAGATTCACATTATGAACAAGCTGGAACAAAATAGAAGCAAAGCGAATAAACAAAAATAAGAAAGCGGAACTTAGCTTATCTTGCAAAGAACAGGAGACCAGGAGTCAGGAGCAAACAGACATAGACTGACTACATCGATTCCAGGCACTAGACTGAGTTTCCAGGAAGTCTAAATAGGAACACCCAAGGCCTAACGAACCAGGTGGGTACCAACCTGGAGAAAGGTAATCCAAGTGTCATA
This sequence comes from Ranitomeya variabilis, assembly GCF_051348905.1. NCBI lineage: Eukaryota > Metazoa > Chordata > Amphibia > Anura > Dendrobatidae > Ranitomeya > Ranitomeya variabilis. Next base: position 390,367,809 of record NC_135234.1, read on the forward strand.
CCGCTAGTGACCACAAGAGGGAGCCAAGAAATATAGTTCACAACAGTACCTCCCCTTTAAGGAGGGGTCACCGAACCCTCACCAAGACCACCAGGGCGATCTGGATGAGCAGCGTGAAAGGCACGAACCAAATCGGCCGCATGAACATCAGAGGCGACCACCCAGGAATTATCCTCCTGACCATAGCCCTTCCATTTGACCAGATACTGAAGCCTCCATCTAGAGAGACGAGAATCCAAGATCTTCTCCACCACGTACTCCAACTCGCCCTCAATCAAGACCGGAGCCGGAGGGTCAACAGTAGGAACCACAGGCACAACGTACCGCCGCAACAAAGACCTATGGAACACATTGTGAATGGCAAACGACACCGGAAGATCCAAACGAAAAGACACCAGATTAAGGACTTCCAAAATTTAATAAGGACCAATAAAGCGAGGCTTAAACTTAGGAGAGGAGACCTTCAGAGGGACATTCCGAGAAGATAACCAAACCAAATCCCCAACACGAAGTCGGGGACCCACAACGCGGCGGCGGTTGGCAAAACGCTGAGCCTTCTCCTGTGACAACTTCAAGTTATCCACCACATGATTCCAAATCCGCTGCAACCTATCCACCACGGAATCCACCCCAGGACAGTCAGAAGGCTCAACATGACCCTAGGAAAAACGAGGATGAAAACCAGAGTTGCAGAAAAATAACGAAACCAAAGTAGCGGAACTAGCCCGATTATTGAGGGCAAACTCAGCCAATGGTAAGAAGGTCACCCAATCATCCTGATCCACAGAAACAAAACATCTCAAATAAGCCTCCAGCGTCTGATTAGTTCGCTCCGTTTGGCCATTAGTCTGAGGATGAAAGGCAGATGAAAATGACAAATCAATGCCCATCTTAGCACAAAAAGATCGCCAGAATCTGGACACAAACTGGGATCCTCTGTCAGACACGATATTCTCAGGAATGCCATGCAAACGAACCACATTCTGAAAGAACAAAGGAACCAGATCGGAAGAGGAAGGCAACTTTGGTAAGGGCACCAGATGAACCATCTTGGAAAAGCGATCACACACCACCCAGATGACAGACATTCCTTGAGACACCGGAAGATCTGAAATGAAATCCATGGAAATGTGTGTCCAGGGCCTCTTCGGGACGGGCAAGGGCAAAAGCAACCCGCTGACACGAGAACAGCAAGGCTTTGCCCGAGCACAAATCCCACAGGACTGCACAAAAGAACGCACATCCCGCGACAAGGAAGGCCACCAAAAGGACCTAGCTACCAGATCTCTGGTACCAAAAATCCCAGGATGCCCTGCCAACACTGAGGAATGAACCTCTGAGATAACTCTGCTGGTCCATTTATCAGGAACAAACAGTCTATCAGGTGGACAAGGGTCAGGTCTACCAGCCTGAAATCTCTGCAACACACGTCGCAAATCAGGAGAAATGGCCGACAAGATTACTCCCTCTTTAAGAATACCAGCTGGCTCTGAGACTCCCGGAGAGTCAGGCACAAAACTCCTAGAAAGAGCATCAGCCTTCACATTCTTCAAACCAGGCAGGTATCAGACCACAAAGTCAAAACGGGAGAAAAACAACGACCAACGAGCCTGTCTAGGATTCAGGCGCTTAGCAGACTCGAGATACATCAAATTCTTGTGATCAGTCAAGACCACCACACGATGCTTAGCTCCCTCGAGCCAATGACGCCACTCCTCAAATGCCCACTTCATGGCCAACAACTCCCGATTACCGACATCATAGTTCCGCTCCGCAGGTGAAAATTTCCTAGAAAAAAAAGCACAAGGTCTCATCACAGAGCAACCAGAGCCTTTCTGCGACAAAACAGCCCCTGCACCGATCTCAGAAGCGTCCACTTCAACCTGAAAAGGAAGTGAGACATCAGGCTGGCACAAAACAAGCCCCGAAGTAAAGCGGCGCTTCAGCTCCCGGAAAGCCTCCACGGCTGCCGGAGCCCAATTAGTCACATCAGAACCTTTCTTGGTCATATCCGTCAAAGGTTTAACAACGCTAGAGAAATTAGCAATAAAACTACGGTAGAAATTAGCAAAACCCAAGAACTTCTGAAGACTCTTAACAGACGTGGGTTGAGTCCAATCATGAATAGCTCGGACCTTGACTGGGTCCATCTCTACTGTAGAAGGGGAGAAAATGAAACCCAGAAAGCAAACCTTCTGCACTCCAAAGAGACACTTTGAGCCCTTCACAAACAAAGCATTATCACGCAAAACCTGAAACACCATCCTGACCTGCTTTACATGAGAATCCCAATCATCCGAAAAAAACAGAATATCATCCAGATAAACAATCATAAATTTATCTAGATACTTCCGGAAGATGTCATGCATAAAGGACTGAAACACTGAAGGAGCATTAGAGAGCCCAAAAGGCATCACCAAGTACTCAAAATGACCTTCGGGCGTATTGAACGCAGTTTTCCATTCATCTCCCTGCTTAATGCGCACAAGGTTGTACGCACCACGAAGATCTATCTTGGTGAACCACTTGGCACACTTAATCCGAGCAAACAAGTCCGACAATAGTGGCAAAGGATACTGAAATTTGACCGTGATTTTATTCAGAAGTCGATAGTCTATACAAGGTCTCAAAGACCCGTCTTTCTTGGCTACAAAAAAGAATCCCGCACCAAGAGGGGAAGAGGATGGACGAATATGTCCCTTCTCCAAAGACTCCTTTATATAAGAACGCATTGCGGCATGCTCAGGTACAGATAGATTAAATAATCATCCCTTAGGAAATTTACTACCAGGAATCAAATCTATAGCGCAGTCACAGTCCCTATGAGGAGGAATGGCACTGGACCTGGACTCACTGAATACATCCTGATAGTCCAACAAATACTCCGGAACTTCAGAAGGAGTAGAAGAAGCAAAAGACACCGACGGGGAATCACCATGAATTCCCTGACAACCCCAACTTGACACAGACATTGCCTTCCAATCCAAAACTGGATTATGGGTCTGTAACCATGGCAGACCCAAAACGACCAAATCATGCATTTTATGCAGAACAAGAAAACGAATCACCTCCCGATGTTCAGGAGTCATGCACATGGTCACTTGTGTCCAATACTGCGGTTTATTCTCCGCCAATAGCGTAGCATCAATTCCTCTAAGAGGAATAGGATTTTTTAAAGGCTCCAGGACAAAACCACAGCGCTTGGCAAACGACAAGTCCATAAGACTCAGGGCAGCACCTGAATCCACAAATGCCATAACAGGGTAGGAAGACAATGAGCAAATTAGAGTCACAGACAAAATAAACTTAGGATGCAAATTACCAATGGCGACAGGACTAACCATCTTTGTTAGACGTTTAGAGCATGCTGAGATAACATGTGTAGAATCACCACAGTAAAAACACAACCCATTCTGACGTCTATGATTTTGTCGTTCAGTTCTAGTCTGAATTCTATCACATAACATTGAGTCAGGTGTCCATTCAGACAACACTGCCAGAGGATTAGCAGATTTGCGCTCCCGCAAACGCTGATCTATCTGAATGGCCAGAGCCATAGAATCACTCAGACTTGTAGGAATGGGAAAACCCACCATCACATTTTTAATGGCTTCAGAAAGGCCATTTCTGAAATTTGCGGTCAGAGCACACTCATTCCATTGAGTAAGCACGGACCATTTCCGAAATTTTTGGCAATACACTTCAGCCTCCTCCTGGCCCTGAGAGATAGCCAGCAATGCTTTTTCTGCCTGAATTTCAAGATTGGGCTCCTCATAAAGCAATCCGAGTGCCAGAAAAAACGCATCAATATTTGCCAATGCCGGATCTCCTGGCGCCAATGAGAAAGCCCAATCCTGAGGGTCGCCACGCAAGAAAGAGATAACAATTTTAACTTGCTGAGCTGAGTCTCCAGACGAATGCGGTCTCAAAGATAGAAACAATTTACAATTATTCCTAAAATTCCCAAATTTAAATCGATCTCCAGAGAAAAGCTCAGGAATAGGTATCTTAGGCTCTGACATAGGACTACTAATAACAAAATCCTGAATGCCCTGCACTCGTGCAGCAAGCTGATCCACACTAGTAATCAGAGTCTGAACATTCATGTCTGCAGCAGAGCTTCAAGCCACTCAGAGGAAAAAGGGGAAGAAGAAAAAAAAAAAAAAACTCAGAACTTCTTTTCTTTTAATCCCGCTTCTGCAATGCATTAAATATTCACTTTTTGGGCCTGGAATACTGTTATGATCCTAGTGGTAGAGGATCTCAGAAGTTCCAGCTAAGTCCGCAAACACAAAACCAGCTCATAGGAAGGTGGTAACTTGGCTGACCGTATATCTAATCCTAGCACACAACTAACAGCGGCCGGGGAACGTACCTACGTTGATTCTAGACGTCTCGCACCAGCCGGAGAACTAACTAACCCTTTCAGAGAAAATAAGACCTCACTTCCCTCAAGAGAAAGGACCCCAAAGTTAAAATACAAGCCCCCAACAAATAATAACGGTGAGGTAAGAAGAAAAGACAAACGTAAGAATGAACTAGATTTAGCAAAGAGAGGCCCACTAATTAATAGCAGAAAATAGGAAGAGGACTTATACGGTCAGCAAAAACCCTACAAAAATATCCACGCTGAATATCCAAGAACCCCCGCACCGACTAACGGTGTGGGGGGAGAATATCAGCCCCCCAGAGCTTCCAGCAAAAATCAAGATTCACATTATGAACAAGCTGGAACAAAATAGAAGCAAAGCGAATAAACAAAAATAAGAAAGCGGAACTTAGCTTATCTTGCAAAGAACAGGAGACCAGGAGTCGGGAGCAAACAGACATAGACTGACTACATCGATTCCAGGCACTAGACTGAGTTTCCAGGAAGTCTAAATAGGAACACCCAAGGCCTAACGAACCAGGTGGGTACCAACCTGGAGAAAGGTAATCCAAGTGTCATACCGCTAGTGACCACAAGAGGGAGCCAAGAAATATAGTTCACAACAGAGTCCTTCATGTGTATTTTTAGCAAACACTATGCGGGCTTTGATATATCTTGCACTGAGGAGAGGCTTCCATCAGGCCACTCTGCCATAAAGGCCCGACTGGTGAAATGCTGCAGGTTTATTTGACTTTCTGGAACTTTCTCCCTTCTCCCTACTGCATCTGTGGAGCTCAGCCATAGTGATCTTGGGGTTCTTCCTTACCTCTCTCACTAAGGCTCTTCTTCCACGATCGCTCAGTTTGGCTGGACAGCCAGGTCTAGGAAGACTACTGGTGGTCCCAAACTTCTTCCATTTAAGGATTATGGAGGCCACTGTGCTCTTAGGAACCTTGAGTACTGCAGAAATTTTTTTGTAACCTTGGCCAGATGTGTGCCTTGCCACAATTCTGTCTCTGAGTTCCTTGGCCTGTTCCTTTGACCTCATGATTCTCAATTGGTCTGACGTACTGTGAGCTATGAGGTCTTATATAGACAGGTGTGTGCCTTTAGAAATCATGTCCTATCAGTTTAATGTAACACAGCTGCATTCCAATGAAGGAGTAGAACCATCTCAAGGAGAATCACAAGGAAATGACAGCATGTGACTTAAATATGAGTGTCTGAGCAAAGGGTCTGAATGCTTATGACCACGTGATATTTCAGTTTTTGTTTTTTAATAATTTTGCAAACATTTCTACATTGCTGTTTTTTTCAGTCAAGATGGGGTGCGGAGTGCACATTTATGAGAAAATAACAAACTTTTTGAATGTACCAAATGTGTCACGATTTCCACTCTGTTTCTGTCTTTTTGTTGCTTTGTGAAAAAGAAGCAACATGGCACTTGTACTAATAATCAGTATAGGTGCTCAAATAGGGTATCCAGCCCAGTAATCCAAAATCAGAAAAAACTGGCCAAAGGCGCATCTCTCTGGGCGACTTCCGCCGCATTCCACGTGCGCTGACATCCACAAGATCTCACATTGCGTCCAGGCCAGCTGAATAATCCAGTTGGAACCAACACTGATCCCATACACGTTTTACCTACTATACCAGTAAAATTGTTCTGATGAAGGTGGACCGAAAATGTTCAAACTTATATCTTTGTGGATGCACATTAAAGGATATTCTTTATACCAAAATTCTTCTTGAGTGCCAAGTTTTTTCTGATTTTTGTTACTTTGTGTCAGGGCTGTCAGTCTGTGTTGGGTCTGTACTGCAATCACCTGTGTTATTTTTCCATAATCAGGCTTCCAATTAAGCATGCTAGTTCCTGCCCTCAGTATCAATTGTACACTTGCTGTTGTCTGTGTAACACTGATCCCCCTGCTCTCCGTGCCTGACCCAGCTGGACTTGATTCTCTTCCCGGACTCTGACCCTTTGCTTGTGACTTGACTTTGCTTGTGCCTGCTCCCTGTAAACTGTTTTGTCTCTCTGGCTTTCCTGACCTCGGCTCATGTATTGGACTTCGTCTCTAACTTCCCTTTGTTATACTACACCATTTCATGGACCTGACCTTGGATTGTTTGACCTCCCTTTACTTACATTAAGTAGAATTTATATTTACTAGTGTGACTCATGTCACATTACGATTGACCATTAACATTTTTTTCAGTTTCCCACTTATGGATCCGCTACATACGTTGTGTGATCAGGTGGCGAATCTGATTCAGTTAGTCCAAGATTTGGCCAACACAATCTGGCTTCCTCTCATGCTCAGTTACAGGGTCAGATTTCTGGAACTCTTTTTGCCTCTCAGAATACCTCTCCTCAGACTGCTGGGTGTGAATTATAATGTCACTTTTGCGGGGGGTCCTCAGACCTGGGCATTTTCCCTACCCTCTCTTGCTCCTGAACGTCTTTCTGTGGATGCCTTTTTTGATGCTTTAGGACTAGGGTTGAGCGACTTTTATTTTTATAGGATCGGGTCGGGTTTCACGAAACCCGACTTTCTCAAAAGTCGGGTCGAGTGAAATCGGCCGATCCTATAAAAAAGTCGGGGTTGGCCGAAACACGAAACCCAATGCAGTGCAATGGGATACTATGGTTCCCAGGGTCTGAAGGAGAGGAAACTCTCCTTCTGGCCCTGGGATCCATATTTAAGTGTAAAATAAAGAATTAAAATAAAAAATATTGATATATTCACCTCTCCGACGCAGCCTGGACATTGCCGCTGGTAACCGGCATCTTCCGTTCCTAAGAATGGCGCTTGAAAGACCTTTCGATTACATCACGGCTTGTGATTGGTCGCGGCCGCCCACGTGACCGCTCAGCGACCAATCACAAAGCCGTGACGTAATTTTCCTAAATTCCTCATTCTAGGAATTTAGGACATGATAAGTACGTCACGGCTTTGTGATTGGTCGCTGAGCGGTCACGTGGGCCGCCGCGACCAATCACAAGCCGTGACATCATCAAAAGGTCTTTCAAGCGCCATTCTTAGGAACGGAAGATGCCGGTTACCAGCGGCGATGTCCAGGCTGCGTCGGAGAGGTGAGTATATCAATATTTTTTATTTTAATTCTTTATTTTACACTTAAATGTGGATTCCGATACCGATTTCCGATATCGCAAACATATCGGAACTCGGTATCGGAATTCCGATACCAGATTCAGAAGATTGCCGACCTCATGGCCGACCCCACACAGGGGTCGGGTCGGGTTTCTGAAACCCGACTTTGCCAAAAGTCGGCGACTTCTGAAAATGGCCGACCCGTTTCGCTCAACCCTATTTAGGACTGATCTATGATGAACCTGACAGGGTCAAGGTGGCAGAGACAAAGATCATGAATCTGACATAGGGGAACCGCACAGCAGAAGATTATTGTGCTGAGTTTCGTCAGTGGTCTTCTGAGTTCCTGTGGAATGACGCAGCTCTCAGATGCCAATTCCTCAGGGGTCTTTCGGAGTCTCTTAAGGACGCTCTGGCTCTACATGCTTCACCTGGTTGTTTGGTGGAGGCTATGACTCAGGCTATATGAATGGATTGGAGGATGTGGGAGAGACGCAACGTGCAAAAAGAGGCTCCATTTTATCCAACTGGCCAGGTTTGTGCACCTGAGGTGGAACCCATGGAGGTTGGTGCTGCCAGCTGAAGGATTAAGAAGAGCAGATGCTGTAGGGAACTTGGACTCTGTCTCTATTGTGGCCAAGGGGGACATTTCCTAAAGGATTGCTTGGCATGACCTGCAGCAAACAAGCTGTCGGGAAATGCCTAAGTCTGGGTGATTGTCGAGGAGGTCATTCAGACTTACAGGTACCCTTTTACTCCTCTGATAAGGTGTTGTTGAATGCTGAACTTCTTTTTCAAGATCAGTGTCTTTTCACATTTGCCTTTATTGACTGCTAATCTGCTGCTAATTTTATAGGTGTGGGACTGGTTCTGAAGTTAGGATTAAGGACAGTTATGCCAGAGAGCCCTATTCATGGTCCTTATTGTATTGAAAAATTTCTTAAACCTGTGCATGTTTGTTCCGTTAGTCTGGAGGGTCTTCTTGAAAGACTTCAAAGATTTTTTTGGGGAAAAAGAGTCTGAGATATTATCTCCTCACCGCCCCTATGACTGTGCAATTAATCTCATTCCTAATGCCAAATTATCCAAGGCTCGCTTGTATAACTTGTCTGGCCCTGAGCGGTCAGCCATTAAAGTGTATATTTTACGAAAAGGTCATATTCATCCTTCCTCATCACCGGTAGTCGCCAGATTTTTTTTTGTTGAAAATAAAGATGGAGGTCTTCGTCCCTGCCTCGATTTCTGAGAATTAAACAAAATAACGGTTAAAAATACTTATGCACTTTCACTTATCCCCGATCTATGTAATCAACTTTCAGGGCCAAATGGTTTTCCAAACTGTATCTTAGAGGGGTATATAATCAGATATGGATTCCTGAGCGTGATGAGTGGAAGACAGCATTTTTAACGTCTGAAGGTCTCTTTGAAAATCTTGTCATGCCTTTTCGTCTAACAAAAGCACCTGTAGTTTTTCTAAATTGTATGAGTGATATTTTTTCTGATTATATTGGAACATTTATTGTGGTTTATTTGGATAACATTCTGATTTTCTCACCTGACCTGGATTCACATTATAAACATGTCCGCTTCGTTTTGCAAAGGTTGAGAGACAATTGTTTGTTCACTAAAATTGAAAATTTATCTTTTCTGTTCAAGAAATATCATTTTTGAGTTCAGGCCATCATTGATTGGGTTCAACCCAGCAACCTTAAGGCTCTGCAGTGCATTTTAGGGTTCGCAAATTATTACAGAAAATGTATTAGAGGATTTTCTCAAATCGTCAAGCCTCTTTCAGACCTCACTTGCGAAGGGGCGGAGCTAAAGGTTTGGTCACCGGAATCAGTAGGGGCTTTTGAAAATTTGAAAAAATGTTTTATGTCTGCTCCTGTTCTTGTGCAACCAGACCTCTGGAGGCTGTTTATTGTGGAGGCAGATGCTTCTGAGATCAGGGTGGGGCTGTATCTCAAGGTCCTGAGACTTTAACTAACCTGCGACCATGTGCCTTCTTCTCTAAAAAAAGTTCTCCTGCTGAGAGAAACTATGATGTGGGTAATCGGGAGTTGCTTGCCATCAAGTTGGCCTTTGAAGAGTGAAGGCATTTTTTGGAAGGAGCTGTTCATCCAGTCATCGTGGTGACGGATCACAAAAATCTTGCTTATATTGAATCTGCAAAGTGGTTGACACCTAGACATGCCCAATGGTCTTTATTTTTTTCACAATTCAATTTTTCTATTACGTTCAGACCAGGCTTTAAGAACGTGAAGGTGGATGCCCTGTCTCCTAGTCTTGATTCTGTGTCTCCTCTAGAACCTCCTTCCTCCATTGTTCTTCAGTGTGTTGTTGTGGCCATAGTTTCCTCTGAGCTGGAAGCTGAGATCCATACTACTCAGTCATTGGCTCCTTCCAATAGCCCTGAAGGCAAGCTTGTTTGTCCCTGTGTATCTCAAATTAAGCCTCTTGCAGGAATTCCATGATTCTGTGTTGAGTGGTCATCCTGGAGTCACTGCCATCCAGAAGGCCATTGCTAGACTCTTTTGGTGGTCCGCTATGCATAAGGATATTAGAGATTTTGTGTCAGCTTGTGAAACTTGTGCATGTGCCGAAGTACTGCATTGCCGGTGGGGGAATTGGCTCCTTTGCCAATTCCTGAAAGACCATGGACTCATTTGTCCATGGATTTCATTTCAGACTTACTGCGGTCTGGGGGGATGACTGCTATTTGGGTGGTTGTCGATCGCTTCAGCAAACAAGCTCACTTTGTCCTATTATCTGGTTTACGCAATGCTGAAACTCTCTCCAAACTGTTTATTATTCATGTGGTATGATTGCATGGGATTCCTCTAAATATTGTATCTGATAGGGGTGTACAATTCATCTCTAGATTTTGGAGGGCTTTCTGTAGAAAACTGGGGATAGATTTTCATTTTCCTCTTCTTATCACCCTGAGACTAACGGTCAGACAAAGAGGACAAATCAGTCTTTGGAGCAAATTTTAAGATGTTTTGTCACCGATCAGCAGGAGAATTGGTCATCATTTCTTCCACTGGCTGAGTTTGCCTTTAACAATCGGGTTGATCAGTCCACGGGGACCTCGCTGTTTTTCTTTAATTACGGGTTTCATCCTTATTTTGGTGAGTTTTCCAGGATAAGTTCTGGGTGTCCTGGGGTAGATGTCACATTCAAGAGCTGGGGGATGTTTGGAGGAAGGTTAAAAAGGGGTGGCTCAGCATCGGCAGAAGCAGGAGGCCGACAGGATGCGCTTGTCAGGTGTCACCTTTAAAGTGGGAAATAAGGTATGGCTTTCCTCTAAGAATATTAAGTTGAAGGTGCCCTCGCTAAAGTTGGGTCCCAGATTCATTGGTACATTTGAAATTCTGGAGGTGGTCAATCCGGTTGCCTTCCAATTAAACCTCCCTCGGTGTTTCCAATGTGTTCCACAAGTCGTTGTTGAAGGAATTTATTTCCCCAATTCTGTTTTCTTCACCCCCGCCTCCTCCGATGTCTACTGAGGGAAGCCTGGAATTTGAGGTACAAAGAGTAATTGATTATTGAATGGTCCGGAATTCTGTTCAATACCTGGTACATTGGAAGGGGTATGGACCTGAGGAACGATCCTGGGTTTCAGCTCATTCTGTAAGGGTTGATCGGTCAGTCCAGGCCTTTCATCGAAGGTTTCCTGGGAAACCTGGGGGTCCGATGGCCCCCCTTGAAGAGGGGGTACAGTCACAATTTCTACTCTGTTTCTATCTTTTTGTTACTTTGTGTCGGGGCTGTCAGTCTGTGCTGGGTCAGTGCTGCAATCACCTCTGGTCATTTTCCTTAATCAGGATTCTACTTAAGCATTCTCATTCCTCCCTCCAGTGTCAATCGTTCACTTGCTGTTGTCTGTATAACATTGATCCCTCTGCATTCTGTGCCTGACCCAGCTTGACTTGATTCTCTTCCCTGACTCTGACCCTTTGCTTGTGACCTGACTTTGCTTGTGCCTGCTCCCTGCAAACTGTTTTGCCTCTCTGGCTTTCCTGACCTCGGCTTTTGTATTGGACTTCGTCTCTGACTTCCCTTTGCCGTAACTGTGCCATTTCCTGGACCTGACATCATATTGTTTAACCTCCCTTTACTTACAGTAAGTAGTATTTATATTCACTAGCGTGACTCACGTCACAAAATGGCTACAAAGAAACATAGAGTGAAAAATGTAAAAAGGTCTGAATACTTTCCATACCCACTATATATATATTATTATATTAATATGGATAGTTGTATCATATCCAAAATAAACAACAAATGCTAATACATTTAATGATATGTGAGCAAATGTATATCATAATGTATCCAAAGCAAATCCCAATATTTAAGGGTGTAAACTAAAACACAAAAGGAAGACACAGATGATGCTGTAAGCAAAAGTGAAGTGCATGGAAAAACATATACAGAGAAAAGTGTAAAATATGTGTCAATCTATTTATCGTAGTCATGAGCATGCAATACATAAAGTGCAGAGATATGAACGAAACACATGAGAGCATAAATTCAGCAGTGGAACAAGGAGAACCCCCACCCAAACATAGTATGGAAATAAAAAATATCCCCATCGATTATAAATTCACACCTTAATATATTATTAATAGTGTTGAGCATTCCGATACCGCAAGTATCGGGTATCGGCCGATATTTGCTGTATCGGAATTCCGATACCGAGATCCGATACTTTTGTGGTATCGGGTATCGGTATCGAAACAACATTAATGTGTAAAATAAAGAATTAAAATAAAAAATATTGCTATACTCACCTCTCCGACGCAGCCTGGACCTCACCGAGGGAACCGGCAGCGTTGTTTGCTTAAAATGCGCGCTTTTCCTTCCTTCCGTGACGTCACGGCTTCTGATTGGTCGCGTGCCGCCCATGTGGCCGCGACGCGACCAATCACAGCAAGCCGTGACGTAATTTTCAGGTCCTTCTAGGCATTCAGTATTTTAAAATTACGTTCCGGCTTTGTGATTGGTCGCGTCGCGGTCACATGGGCGACGCGACCAATCACAAGCCGTGACGTCACGGGAGGCAGGAGACGCGCGCATTTTAAAATGCGCGCGTGTCCAGCCTCCCGTGACGTCACGGCTTGTGATTGGTCGCGTCGCCATGTTGGCCGCGACGCAACCAATCACAAAGCCGGAACGTAATTTTAAAATACTGAAGGACCTGAAATTACGTCACGGCTTTCTGTGATTGGTTGCGTCGCGGCCAACATGGCGACGCGACCAATCACAAGCCGTGACGTCACGGGAGACTGGACACGCGCGCATTTTAAAATGCGCGCGTCTCCTGCCTCCCGTGACGTCACGGCTTGTGATTGGTCGCGTCGCCCATGTGACCGCGACGCGACCAATCACAAAGCCGGAACGTAATTTTAAAATACTGAATGCCTAGAAGGACCTGAAAATTACGTCACGGCTTGCTGTGATTGGTCGCGTCGTGGCCACATGGGCGGCACGCGACCAATCAGAAGCCGTGAAGTCACGGAAGGAAGGAAAAGTGCGCATTTTAAGCAAACAACGCTGCCGGTTCCCTCGGAGAGGTGAGTATAGCAATATTTTTTATTTTAATTCTTTATTTTACACATTAATATGGTTCCCAGGGCCTGAAGGAGAGTTTCCTCTCCTTCAGACCCTGGGAACCATCAGGGATACCGTCCGATACTTGAGTCCCATTGACTTGTATTGGTATCGGGTATCGGTATCGGATTGGATCCGATACTTTGCCGGTATCGGCCGATACTTTCCGATACCGATACTTTCAAATATCGGACGGTATCGCTCAACACTAATTATTAATACAAAAGTAACCAAGTCAATTATATATTTTTTTAAAAAGCTACATTTATTCCAGTAAGATGGCCAGCGCTGGTGACGCCATCATCAGCATTACTATATCACTTGTATGCCTGCTGGAAACAACACTTTAGGCAATAATGCATAAGGTAGTGGCACAGGAGAAAGAGGAGCAGGGACCATTTTCACCGTTATCAGGCCTGTTGTTCACACATTGCTCAGAGGGTGGTTCTTGAACCAACAGTGACCAGGTACACAAGTGTCCAGCCAGGTGACAGTTTTGGAAGATGAGGAGGAGGAGCCATGTCCACAGCAAGCTTTCATTCAGAGCAGCTCACGGGCATCACTGGAGCATGGCTGTGGGATACAGAGGACCTAGATGATACACTTCCCATCGTCGACAGCTTGTTGCTGCCTCTGGGCAGCCTGACACACATGAGCCAATACATGCTGCAGTAACTGGGCAATGACTGCTGAGTTGCCCATATTGTTACCAGTGCAGATGACTGGGTAGCCACATTGCTGGATTGCCACTAAAAGGTCAATGTACCATCATTACTTCCTTCACTGGAGCATGATCGCAAAATACGTGGATACAAGCACACTTTAGTAAGGAAACTACTGATGACTTTCACACCTGACAGCGGTGGCTCAGTGGAAGAACAGGGCAGTGAAAGAGACGGAGGTTGTAGATACAGCACACAATTTGGAAAAACTTAATAAGCATGCCACAACATCTGGCACCACCATATGATACTGCCCTTACCAGCAGGAGGCAGAGTTTCCACAACATGGTGGAAGAGTATGTGTCCACACACATCCATGTATTAATGGATGGGTCTGCCCCATTTAAATTTTGGGTGTCCAAATTGTACACATGATCAGAGCTTGTCCTGTATGCCTTGTAGGTGGTGGCCTGCTTTGCGGCAAGTGTACTGTCAGAGCGTGTGTTAAGCACCACAAGTGGTGTGATCACAGACAGGTGCATCTGCCTGTCCACAGCCAATGTGGGGAAGCTAACATTCATTAACATGAATCAGGCATGGATCCCACAGGACTTGTCCATACCTTTGGCTGACTAGACAACTATGCCAGCCGCATCAACCATGCTTAGTGTTGAGCATTCCGATACCGCAAGTATCGGGTATCGGCCGATATTTGCGGTATCGGAATTCCGATACCGAGTTCCGATATTTTCCGCATATCGGATACCGGAATCGGAAGTTCCCAGAATTCAAACTGCCTATTTCAGCCAATGAGGAATGATTACAAGTGTGGGCACATCCTGTTCTGCATGGTGGGCATGTAACTACTGGCAAGGCTGTGATTGGCTGCTGAAATGATGTCATCATGCACTATAAAAATCGCTGCCGCCATTTCGGGCTCACTCTGCTGTGAATTCAGTGAGGGACAGGATGCTGTGTTCTGACTGAGGGCCAGTTTAGAGATTTGCTTCATTGTGCTCTACCCAGGCTAATTTAGCAACCGCTGTGTGAGAACCTTGCTTTTGCCTTCACCTTGCTTTTGCCTTGCTGTCTGCAAGGTCTCTGTGTGTGTGAGTGCATCTCACTCTGTAGTCTGTGTGCAGCCACAGCTGGTTGTATTCAGCTCAGGTTGCTTCACTGCCTCATACAGTTAAATCCATTGTCCTTTTTTGCCAAATAGTACAGCCTGCTGCAAATTTTTTCAAATATTTCCTATAAGTGGCTTTCCATCCGTATCCAGCTAAATTTTGGAAAAACACTACATAGGATAACAGAGAGGAGCTTTTTTGGGCCTTGCAGCGCAGTTTACGGCTGTCTGCACGGTCGCTGTGTGAGTGCACATCGCTCTGTAGTCTGTCTGCAGCCACAGTCGGTTGTAGTCACTTAAGGGTGCGTCACAGCCTCATACAGTTAAATCCATTGTCCTTTTTGCCAAATAGTGCAGCCTGCTGCACATTTTTTCAAATATTTCCTATTAGTGGCTTTCCATCCATATCCAGCAAAATTTTGGAAAAACACTATATAGGGTAACAGAGAGGAGCTTTTTTGGGTCTTGCAGTGCCGTTTACGGCTGTCTGCACGGTCTTTGTCTGACTGCAGCTCACTCAGTAGTCAGTTCTGCAACAAAAAAAAAAGTTAAAAAAGTTCACCAAACACACCACTTTACAGTTGTGTAGGCCACATTAGCTCATATTAAAGTCTAGTCCACACTCTAGAAAATCAGTGTTTCTTGTACCTGTTAGGAGCTGTTCAGGAATAAGCCCACTAAGCCCTTAGTAGTAGTTTTCTGCTTATCTTTATCAGTCAACCAAGATGAAGAAGGCAGGGAGTAAGACACGTGGGCGTGGGTGCGGAGCAGGGAGAGGACGTGGGGATTCTCATCATCACCCAGTTTCAGCAGGGAACAGTCCTTCATGCGCAGCTTTGTAGGAGAGCGCCGTACACCGCTGCTGCGTGAAGACCAAATTGAAGCCGTTGTTGGATGGATGGCAGCTAACGCATCGACTTCAATTAGTGCCACATCCTCTCAGACACAGAGCATTGGAGAGCACCCATCTGTCTCTTCACCACCTGCCAAATTGCCCAGGCAGTCAGAGAGCCCAGGACAGGAGCCGTCTCTACTTCTGTTCTCTGAATCTCTTGGCTTGGAAACAGGGGGCCAGCCAAGCAGCATTGGAGAAATGGAAGAAGAGGCAGTATGCAGTGATGCCCAACAGCTTTGTCTCTCTGAATCTGAAGAAATGGGTGGGCCAGTGCCTCCGGTCAGCACACCTCAGTACGCAGCTGATGATGAGACTCAGGTGCCACTTTCTGGTGCGTACTGTGCTGCCGAGACTACTCAGGAGAAGCAGTTGGTGGAAGAGGGGAGTGTAGATGATGAGGTCCTGGACCCATCATGGCGTGAGGTACAGGAAGGTGGTGGGAGCAGCTCTGAGGAAGAAATTCCCCGAACGGCCCAAAGAGGGAGAGGGAGGGGGAAGACTGCGGAGCCTGTAGCCTCCACTTTGGCACCCGTTAGGAGCATGTCTCTTCCAAAAGCCAAAACAGGCGCTCCCAAGACTTGCAGTGCCTGGTCCTTTTTTGACACAGTTGCAGATGACATTTGCTTTGTCAAATGCAATGTGTGTCATCAGAAAGTCAAACGAGGGAGAAATGTCAGCAACCTCAATACCACAAATATGTGGAAACATGTGCGGAGCAGGCACGCGGCGAAGTTACAACAACACACTGAAGACCTAGGCCAACCGACAGCGGCACCTACCACCTCTTCAGCTTCTGTTGTTGCCTCTTCCTCCAGCTCACACACAGCTGGTTCAGCTTCCTCACAGGAACGCCATGGAAGAACCTCTGGCACTGTTGTCCAGAGACCGACTGTAATTCCACCCACAGCACCACGTTCCCAGTCATCCTCACAGTCCGAGCCCAGTCTACAGCCATTGGTAGCACAGGCATGGGAGAAAATGCGGCCATTCTCGGCAAACCACCCCCGAGCACAGGCTCTGAATGCTGGCATTGCAAAACTACTGTCCCTTGAAATACTCTCATTCAGGCTGGTGGAGACTGACAGCTTCCGTAACTTGATGGCATTGGCAGTCCCACAATACAACGTGCCCAGCCGCTTTTATTTCAGCAGGCAAGCAGTCCCTGCCCTGCACAAGCATGTGGAGGGACACATAAAACACGCGCTACTGAATGCCGTCATTAGCAAGGTCCACCTCACCACCGATGCGTGGACCAGTCACCATGGACAGGGGCGATACCTTTCCCTCACTGCCCATTGGGTTAATGTTGTTGAGCCGGGTACAGATCGTGCGAGTGGCGCAGGATGTGTTCTGCCAACTCCAAGGATTGTAGGAATCCAGTCTGTACACACTGACTCCTCCTCATACACAAGTTCCTCAGAATCATCGCTGCAGGAGCCGTCACAGTCCACCTCCACATGGACCGGTGAACGTTTACCTGTTACAACCGGTATGAGCACAGCCGTGGCCAAACGTCAACAGGCTGTCTTGAAATTAATTTCTTTTGGGAATCGAAGCCACACAGCGCAGGTGAATTCCATCATCTTCTCCAGTCCAACTGAGAGCAGTGCTGCTAGTGTTTTACAAAGCAGCTCAGTGCGTTGAGGCAGTGGAGGAGGCTCTGCACAAAGAGGGAGCAGAAGCAGTGCCTCTGCCCAAGGCAAGACCAGTATGGCCGAACTGTGGCACAGTTTTGTGTGCCTGCCACAAATGTCTACACCATCACCGGCGGCTCCAGTCAGCAGGAGGCAACGGTTCCGTCAGATGGTGACAGACTACATGTCTTGCCCTCTTACTGTACTCCCAGACGGCTCTTCCCCTTTCAAGTTTTGGATCTCTAAGCTGGATACATGGCCAGAGCTAAGCCAGTATGCATTGGAGGTGCTGGCTTGCCCTGCGGCTAGTGTATTATCGGAACGCGTCTTTAGTGCCGCATGTGGTGTACTAACAGACCGTCGCATGCGACTATCCTCCGATAAAGTTGACCGGCTTATTATTCTGAAAATGAACCAGGCCTGGATCTCGCAGGAATTCGCCACTCAAAACACACGACCCACTGTTATTGGGTTTCAGTAACGTCAACTGATTCCCAGCTGTGTATCCGGCAATGTGTCCTGTGACCGCCACGCTGACACAACAACTGAAATTTAAGGGAACCTGCCCCCCCTAGGCATTTGTTACTGAAAGAGCCACCTTGTGCATCAGTTATGCTGCACAAGGAAAAGGTAGTTCTTATAGTTGTGCTCCTTGCACACGCTGAACTTAACACTTATAAAATGTGTTCACTGATACCGTAAAACTGTCCCGGAGGTGGGACTTTCCTTCGTAATGGAACGCAGCACAGCCATCCTCCCTACCCCTTGGCGCCTTGCACCACCTCCTTAGCTTTGTTTTAATCTGTTCGTGCTGCCCGTCTTCTGACATCATTTGGTGTCAGGTGGACTGGGCCTGTGCAGCCGCGCTGCCCGAGATCCCGCCTCGCAGTGTCTTCTGATTTCATCATACCGCGGGCCTGGGACCCATGGGCAAGTGCAGTGCATATCTTCACCTCAGCCTCTTACTCATCTGCCTCCACGTTCTTCAGACTGTGCGCCATCAGCTGATCCCTAATAGCATGCCACTGCGGTGACCACGCACAGTCTGAAGAAGCCGAAAGGAGGTGAGTGAGAGGCTAAGATATGCACTGCGCATGCCCATGAATCCCAGGCCCATGGTGTGATTACATTAGATGACACAGCGAGGTGGAATCCCGGGCAGCGCGACCGCACAGGCACAGCCTGCCTGACACCAAGTGATGTCAGAAGACGGGCAGCGCTAACTGCGCATGACCAAGGTTGAACATAACAGCGCAGGCTCGGTGACAGATTCCAACAACGCTGAGGATGCGGCGCATGCCGCCAAGGGGGTAGGAATAACGCCAGTGCTGCATCCCACCATGAAGGAAAGTCCCACATCCGGGACGATTTCATGGTATCAGGGGACACATTTTATAAGTGTTTAGTTCTGCGTTTGCAAGGAGCATAATTACAAGAGCCACCTTTTCCTTTTGCAGCATTTGTGATGCACAAGTTGGCTCTTTCAGCTACAAACGCCTGGGGGGGGGTTAAAGGTTCCCTTTCAACTTGCTACAAGTAGGCCTCAGCCTACATTCGGCTCCTTCTGCTGTCCCTGGGCTCTAACACCACCAGTTGGTGCTCGGAAGTGCTGACTGCACAGAGAAAAACACCCGCCAATGTGTCAGTGGGGTTCAGTACCGCCAGCTGTTCCCCTTCTGTGTAGCCGGCAGCAACATGTCCTGCAAACGCCACGCAGACACAACAGACCTAAAACTGCCTCCAGTGCAGGCTTCGGCCTACACTCTGCTCCTCCTGCTGACCCTGGGCTCTAACACCGCCAGTTGGTGCTCGGAAGTGCTGGCTGCACAGAGATAAACACCCGCCAATGTGTCAGTGGGGTTCAGTACCGCCAGCTGTTCCCCTGCTGTGTAGCCGGCAACAATGTGTCCTGCAAACGCCACGCAGACACAACAGACCTAAAACTGCCTCCAGTGCAGGCTTCGGCCTACACTCTGCTCCTCCTGCTGACTCTGGGCTCTAACACCGCCAGTTGGTGCTCGGAAGTGCTGGCTGCGCAGAGAAAAATACTAGCCACTGTGTCAGTGGGGTTGAGTAATGCCAGCTGTTCCCCTGCTGTGTAGCCGGCAACAACTTTCCTGCAAACGCCATGCAGATACCACAACTGAAATTAAAGGGAACCTCCCCCCAGGCGTTTGTATGTATAACAGCCACCTTGTACAGCAGTAATGCTGCATTTGAACAAGGTGGCTCATTAAGTTATTCTCCTTGCGCACGTCAAACTCAACACGTATAAAATATGTCCCCTGATACCATTAAACCGTCCCTGAGGTGTGACTTTCCTTTGTAATGACACGCAGCAACCCCCTTGGCGCCATGTGCCGCCTCATCAGCGTTGTTTTAAGCTGCCATGGACCTTGCGCTGCTATGTTCAACCTTGGCCATGCGCTGCCCGTCTTCTAACATCATTGGTTGGCAGGCTGGCTGCGCCTGTGCGGCCTCCCTGCCCGACACAATGCCCCTCAGTGTCTTACTTATTTTGACAGCGAGGGTGTGATTGATGGGTATGAGCAGTGCATATCTTCGCCTCTAATCTCCTTCCGCCTTCTTCAGACTGTGCGGCTTCACGGACGTGACATGCGATAAGGGATCAGCTGATGCCGCACAGTCTGCAGCAGGTGTAAGGACATGAGTGAGAGGCAAACATATTTACAGCGCCAGGCCATGAATCCCAGGCCCGCAGTGTGAATAAATAAAAAGACACTACGGGGCTGGGATTCATGGGCATGAGCGGTGCATATCTTCGCCACTAACTCATCTCCTTCTGCCTTCTTCAGACTGTGCGGCTTCATGGCCGTTGCATGCAATAAGGGATCAGCTGACGCCGCACAGTCTGAAGCAGGTGTAAGGACATGAGTGAGAGGCAAACATATTTACTGTGCAAGGCCATGAATCCCAGGCCCGCAGTGTGAATAAATGAAAAGACACTGCGGGGCTGGGATTCATGGGCAGCGCGACCGCACCGGCTGACATCAAATGATGTCAGAAGACGGGCAGCGATAACAGCGCATGGCCAAGGGATAACACAACAGAGCAGACTCCGGGACAGAAAAAAGCGACGCTCAGGAGGCTGCGCCCAGCACCAAGGTGGTATTTTTGACAGCTGTGCTGCATCTCATTAAGAAGGAAAGTCCCTCCTCCAAGACAGTTTGATGGTATAAGGGGCAAAATTGTACACGTGTTTCATTCAGCGTGTGCAAGGAACAAAATTAAAAGTGCTATCTATTACTAGTGCAGCATTACTGCTGCACAAGGTGGCTATTCTAGTTTGTAACACCTGAGGGGGGTTTAAAGGTTCCCTTTCAATTTGCTCCAATTAGGCTTCGGCCTACACTCTGCTTCCCCCACAGTCCCTGGGCTCTAACACCGCCAGTTGGTGCCCGGTAGTGCTGGCTGCACAGAGAAAAACACTCACCAATATGTCAGAGGGGTTCAGTAATGCCAGCTGTTCCCCTGCTGTGTAGCTGGCAACAACGTGTCCTGCAAATGCCATGCAGACACAAAGCTGCCTCCAGTGCAGGCTTCGGCCTACACTCTGCTCCTCCTTGATTCCCTGGGCTCTAACACCACCAGTTGGTGCTCGGAAGTGCTAGCTGCACAGAGAAAAACACCCGACAATGTGTCAGTGGGGTTCAGCAACGCCAGCTGTACCCCTGCTGTGTAGCCGGCAACGTGTCCTGCAAACGCCACGCAGACATAACAGACACTAAGCTGCCTCCAGTGCAGGCTTCAGCCTACACTCTGCTCCCCCTGCTGACCCTTTCCACCAACACTGCTAGTTGGGGCTCTAGGAAGACAATCTTGAATAGGTCCCCATCCTGGTTCCAGTACCGTCAGCTGGTTCCGGGTAGAGCCTTTGGCTTAGGTGCCACCAACGTCAGGTGGTCCTTGGTAGTGCTTTCAGGCATGGGTACCTCCTGCTTAGTAACCGGGTTCCAGTAATGTCAGCTGGTCCTCGGTAGTTCCATTGGCTCTTGGACCTTCGGCTACCCATCCGGGTTCCAGTACTGTCAGCTGGTTCTCGGCAGTGTCTTTTGCTCTTGTACCTTCTGCTCCCCATCCTGGTTCCAGTACCATCAGCTAGTTCCGGGCAGAGCTTTTGGCTTAGGTGCCTCCTTCTGGGTATCCGAGTTCCACCAACGTCAGGTGGTCCTTGGTAGTGCTTTCAGGCACGGGTACCTCCTGCTTAGTAACCAGGTTCCAGTAATGTCAGCTGGTCCTCGGTAGTTCCATTGGCTCTTGTGCCTTCGGCTACCCATCCGGGTTCCAGTACCGTCAGCTAGTTCTCGGCAGTGTCTTTTGCTCTTGTACCTTCTGCTCCCCATCCTGGTTCCAGTACCGTCAGCTGGTTCCGGGCAGAGCCTTTGGCTTAGGTGCCTCCTTCTGGGTATCCGAGTTCCACCAACAACAGGTCGTCCTTGGTAGTGCTTTCTGGCACGGGTACCTCCTGCTTAGTAACCGGGTTCCAGTAACGTCAACTGGTCCTCGGTAGTTCCATTGGCTCTTGGACCTTTGGGTAGCAGTCCGGGTTCCAGTTCCATCAGCTGGTTCTTGGCATTTTCTCAGCCTTCTTGTACCTTCTGCTACATTTCCAAGTTCACGACCCTAAAGACGATGACCCTGATGACCACCCCTAAGATGACGACGACACCAGAGACGACAACCCCTGAGACAACGACCCTGGAGACGACGACCCTGAAGACCACCCCGATGACGACGACGACCCCAGAGACGATGACCCTGGAGACCGAGAAGCAGAAGAACAAGAGGCTGCAGAACAAAGAGCAGAAGAACATTAAGCATAAGACTAAACTTCAGAGCAAAAGATATTATCTAAATTATAAGCAGAAAAAGACTAAGCAGTGTATGGGGGTGAGTCCGTTCCTCCTCATGGTGCCCCTGGAAAAAGCCTGCTACTGCAGGCCTAACTGAACGCGGAGATATCCTGTTGTAACTCTTTTGTGACAGGCAGAACGGAAGGTGTAATCTTCAAACTGTTATACATAACAACGACAGGAATGCCTGTCACAAATAAGAATATGATGAAGAAGTAGAATATGAAGAAGAATAACAGTTTAATAACAAGAAGATGAAGAATGTAACAAGAAAAATAAGAGGTAGAAGATGAAGAAGAAGATGAATAAGGTGAAGAAGAAGTTGATGTCAAAGATGCTGCTGCTGAGGATGATGAAGAAAGTGTGGAGAAGTAAAAAAGAAGGTGAAGGGCATGGAAGTAGTGAAACATCAATATCTGACAAAATATAAAAAAACTTAACATTGTCAATATCTTTGTAACTCCGAACGTCTTAAAAAAAAATTAAAATTCCTGCTATTCTGTTTGATTGGGCTAAACCTCTATGCCTTTAATGTCTCCGCCACCTCCCCCAATACATCCTACATTATTCTTAGTTGTTTTCCTTCATGTAGAATGAACCTACAAGGAAAGAAAGGGTTTATTTTAATTCCGATATTTTGGTCCCATTGACTTGCATTGGTATCGGGTATCGGTATCGGCGATATCCGATATTTTTTGAATATCGGCCGATCCGATACCGATACTTTCCGATATCGGAAGGTGTCGCTCAACACTAACCATGGATAAACTCCATTTCATTTTTGTGCATCCCCAAATTTAAACAAAGCAAAAAAAAAACAATACAACAGTGCTGTCTGCCTCCACCTTTTCCACCTACACCACCATGTCCCACATCCACCTCCATCTCCTCCACTTAGACCTCTGCCTCATTTGTTTTTGTTTTTTTTCAGTCTTAGTTATTGTAAGTAATTTCCCTATCCACATGGCAATTGTCCTCTTAACCCCAGTTTTCTTCCTTTTACAGCCCCTACCCCTTACTTCCACCATTTTAGAGCCATTTTATAGCACTGAAATGTGGTCCTAAGCTTATTTTTTATTTATTATTTATAAAAAATAAATAATTAAAAATATCACTTGAGTTCTCCCCCTATTTTTGATAACCAGCCAAGGTAAAGCAGACAGCTGGAGGCTGCAGCCATCTAATGGATACACCTTTTCTGGGGTGGCTGTTATTTTTAGGCTGGGAAGGGCAAAATAACCATGAGTCTTCCCAGCCTGAAAATACCCCATATGATTTCCTTCTCATAGCCCTCAGCTGTCTGCTTTTCCTTGGCTGCTTATCAAAAATAGAGTGGCCCCAAAGCTTTTTCTTTATTTTAAAACAAATTTAAGAAATTATATGGGGTATTCTCAGGCTGGGAAGACTCATGGTTATTTTCCCCTTCCCAGCCTAAAAATAACAGCCGCCCCAGAAAAGGCGCATCCATTAGATGCGCCAAGTCTGATAGTTTACCTGGCTCTTCTCACTAGCCCTATTGTGGTGGATTGATATTTTGGGATTGAAGTAAGATGTGAATTGAAAGCTGACATCAAGCCCAGAGATCAGTAATAGGGCAGCGTCTTTCTGACACCCCCATTACTAACCCAGTAAGTGATTAGTTAAAAAACACACACAGGAAAAAATACTTTGTTTTATTAAACACTTCTCCACACTCCTTCATTCGTCAATTTATTATAAAAAATAAATTAATTTAAAAAATGGAGTGGGGCCCTCGCCATTTTGATAACTAGCCAAAGTAAAGCAGAGAGCTGGGGCCTGCAGCCCTCAGCTGTCTGCTTTACCTTGGCTAGTTATTAAAATTAGAGGGGCTCTCAACTCGTCTTTTAATAAAAGATATATATATATAAGAAATACATTTTAGCCTCAACACCATTTTTTTTAAAAAGGCATGGGGTTATCCTTATTTTCCTCAGTTGGTTATTAAAAGCAGACAGATGTAAGCTGGTATTATTATTCTGGGAAAGAGCCCATATCAATTTTTCTTACCAGCCTACTGATAACAGCTCTGCGTATCCTTTACTGGTTATTAAAAAGGGATACCCCACATCATTATTTTTAATAACAACCAAAGGCTAAGCAGACAACTCTGGACTGATAACAATAAGCTGGAAATGAACCATGGCTCTTCCCATTTGCCCTGGTACTTTGTCAAGTGGGGTAATGGATTTGGGGTTGATGCCAGCAGTGTAATGTCTGCTGACATGAAGCCCAGGGGTTAGAAAAGGACAGGCGTGTATAAGACACCCCCATTAATAACCTCATAGTCAAAAGGGATTGAATAGAATTCAGGATCAGGATCAAGTTCGGGTACTATTTGGGTAGCCGAACCACATTTTTTTAATAAAGTTCGGACCCGAACATCCACTGCCTATCTTTAATCACCATAGGTTACAATTGTAAGTGTGGTATGCATGAAAAAAAGATATGCCATACTTACTGGAAACACGGATGTGTGAATGAGACCTAAGGTCGTAAGGTGGCTGGACAGCAATGTTACGCTATTTACCCACAGATTAACTCTATGTGTACAGGTTACTAGCATTTGAGGACATGACAGGTTCCCTTTAAATTGAACCTTTCATTGGATTTTTTTTTTCATTTAAAATAAGTACCTCCCTTAATTGGCACTGCCTCAGTGATTCTGGAATGTTTTTTGTGTGCTCCTCTATTCCAAAGTTGTGCCCCCCCATGCCTTTCCCCCAGTAATAAAGATGTAACTTTCACTTCAACCAAATGGCATATAACACAGAAGCTCATTGTTGGTGAGGCCATATTTTAATTGGCCAGTGTCAGAGGACAAAAAGCATATGCACTCAGAGAAGTATTTTTGTATACTGCCAATTGGTCAAAGGGAAAATTTGCATCTTTAACCCCGGGGATGTAGCTGAAGTTGCCAAAATGAATGTTTTGCGTTAACACTTTGCCTTTGTTACAGGGTCCACACGGGAATGCTGGTATGTCATCATATTTTCTTATTGACATATACTGATATTTTCCTATTAATTATAGTGACCTTTTTTTTCAAAACTGAGAAGTCTTACAGCTGGGTTCTTCTTGACTGATGCTATTATAAAGTTAGAATAGTGAAGTAGCAGTCTAAGTTTGGAGCACCAACTAGCAAGATTAGTTAATGAATAGTGATGAGCGAGTGTGCTCGTTACTCGCGATTTGCGAGCATGCTCGGGTGTTCTCTGAGTATTTTGGGCATGCTCGTAGATTGTTTGTGTCCCCGAAGCTGCTTGATTTGCAGCTGTTAGACAACCTGAACACATGCAAGGATTGCCTGTTTGTTAGGGAATTCCCACACGTATTCAGGCTGTCAAGCAGCCGCAAATCATGTACCTGCGGCGACACAAACATAATCTATGAGCACGCCCAAAATACTCGGAGAACACCCAAGCATGCTTGGAAATCTTGATTAACGAGCACACTC
Organism: Ranitomeya variabilis; assembly: GCF_051348905.1. Taxonomy (NCBI): domain Eukaryota; kingdom Metazoa; phylum Chordata; class Amphibia; order Anura; family Dendrobatidae; genus Ranitomeya; species Ranitomeya variabilis. Next base: position 390,393,570 of record NC_135234.1, read on the forward strand.
GCTCATCACTATTAATGAAGTAAAAACAGAGCCAAATAGGGCAGCACTCTTGAATCTGTGTTACAAGGGACTGCGATGTGGTTCAGCACATAATCTAGAAAACACCTGTTTTACTCACAAATGCACACTTTTGAAGTTGAAAAGGTTAAGGCTGCATCCTCTGTAACAAGTCAGGAAGAGAACTGGGTAGAATTAGATTAGACACCAACACTAGTGAAATGTTCAGCATTTCATATAGGTCAATAATTGGTTTAGTTCCCTGGTGAGTTTAACAGAATAACAGTTGTTCCATTGATTGCTAAGATTGTAAAGTGCCAACCAATATGGGCCCTTACAATAGTTTTCACTGGTTGGCCTTAGTAATTCCAATCCACCTCTGGCACCTGCAGTGAAACTGAAGATATGCATTTCTAGTTGGAAATAGTAGCCTATCACTTTTACTGGAACACCAATGAAGTGTGTGAAAAACCACACTTGTAAATTTTCTGATCTTCTCTTTCTTTAATAAAATGTAAATGAGATAAATTTAAGAATTAATCATTTGATAAATTGATGAAAAGGTTTCAGAGAATGAGTTATAAGCTTATAATTCATAGAAAACTATATTTATATTTAAAAAAAACTTTGAACATTTGGGGGTAGTCACTGGTCAAATGCAGTCTATATATTACATAACACACCCCTGTTCTCAGTAGGGGTAGCTGAAAAGCCTCTTTAAGTAACCAGCAATCGCTTAGATCTTAATGATGTTTTGTTGTTCATGACTTCAGTCGTGTTTTAACTGTCGGCATTGAGATGAAACAAAACTTGTCTCCCTTCTTCTGCCAAATACGATATGATTGTGGGTTTTTCATGTTCCTTGTGCTCCTTTCTTTATCCTTGACGTCAGTCGAACCTACATCTAAAACTGTATCAGTGATATAGCAGATGGAGCTGTCCATCAGGAAGGAGAAGAAGAGCCAAGGTTCAAAGTCTCAGAGGGGAAAGGAACGTCAGAAGATTGGGAAGTCTAATGTGAAAAAAAACAACATCCTTTGTCTCTGAGCTGAAATGATTAATTCTTTTTCACACTACCACAAACCTCTTCTTTATTTTGACATAAAAAAAAAAGTAAAGAATAAGCAACTAGACTGAAAAATAGGCAGGCGCGATCACCAAAGTGGGTTAATCTGACCTCAAGCGGCAATGAAGAAAGAGTGTATCAAGAAGAATATATCAATGCAATTTAAGAAAAAGAACAATAAGCATAATACTGTCAGACAAAGGAAAGATTAATAAAGAATGGTGAATTGAGACTCAAACAGCAAAGAGTAGGAGACAAGAATAATGTAGTAGGAGGGATAAATAATAAAGGAATGAGAAGAAATGAGAGTGCAGGGAAATATAGAAACTATGAAATGACATTAATCCAAGTTGAAATGCCTAGAAATTAGAAAACGATATGGTATCTGACAGGACATAAGATGCCTGTATACTAATTAAGACATGACAAAACTGATGTATTTTACCGGTATATTTTTCTTAGTTTAGTGCTACTAATCTAAACTGATTGGAAATAGATATATTTCAGGTCTTAAAGGCATATGTTTTTGAATCCTGTAAAAAAATTGGATTCAATAATCTCCATTGTTTTGTTCATAAATTAAATACAAGCACAACCTTTAATGTCAATGATAACTTCTAAGTGAGCTATTATGAATGAATATTAGTGTTTCTCAACATTACAAGTTGTTTGTGCATTGGTTCATTATCATAAACTATAGCAAAACAAGGGACTTAAAGTGGACCGTTCCCATATTTTATCATGTTAAACTGGCAACATCGTGGAATAGTAGACACAGAGCTGTGTAAGAGGAAGTTTTTATTTTTTTAATTACTCCTTTCAATTGTGGAGATATTACTTTGTAATGGGCGATAACAAGAGATTTTTCTCTGGGGGCATGTAGTTCTTCCCCTGCATGAGATTGACCAAGCATAAGCAGACAGCAACATGTTGTCTAAAAAAGAACACCCCCTCTTCTACTCAGTGATCCCTGCAGCTACTTTGTAGAGATACAGCAGCGTTAAGCTATGTATCATTGTGAACACTTCCAAATCTCATTTGATGGCAGTCAGCCTGGGGGGCAGGGTGGGAGTTGATTGCACTGTGAGATGAAACTGGGCGATTTTGTAATGATACATAACTGCAGCTACTTTGTGTAGATACAATAGATAATCCAGGAGATTCCAATAGTTTTCTTTCATCTCCCCCTTTATGTCTGTATTTGTGAAGAAAAAAATATATTACATTAATTACAGGCAGAAATATTATTATGGAGAACTTATGGAGTCCTAATGGCTTGATATCATAGGTATGTAGACGCTCAGTGTGCTGCAATATGAAGACTACATGAGCACTGTATTTTAGAGGAGTATGCCACAGAAAAAGCTCTGCATGCTTCCATTCCTCTGCAAAAGTACAGTATAGACCATAAGATCATAGATTCATAATATGATTGCATGACTGAGCCCTAAGAACTAGAAATGAGAAAATGTATTCAAGTGAAATTCAATTCTCCCTGAAATTATCAAAAAAAATAAGGTAAAAAGTAATAATAGTGATACGCACCTTACAACTCACCTGTCCTCCTGTCCCTGCAGCACGCCGTTAAGTCTTACGAGCTATTCTTTTTGCCTTTCCCCAGATCATAGTAAGAAACATTCAAATAGCATCAAATTTCCCCTTTAAATCTGCGTGATTTGCCAAATTTGAATCTTGTCAAATTCGATCATTTCTACTAGTAACTGTAACCCTATATTTCAAGTGTCCCATGAATGATCGACTTCTTGATTTTACTTGATTCTTTAAGTCACCTTACTCACACGAGGATGGTGCTGAAAAGGACACATTAACATTATACTAAAACTAGTATAATCTAAAATTAAAGCAGGACAATACATGAGTAATTGTCTCTAAGTAAGGAAATAGCAATGTTGGCAGAGATCATTGTGATGACGCTTTAACACTCAGAGAAAGAGCTTGGCAGTTATGGTACAAAAGGGACAGTTTCTTAAAATAAATACAGTCTTACAGTCTTAGAGCTTTGGTTCATGGCAATTAGCATGAAACACTTTGCAGTTTATCACACTAGGCACAGTCCACAGTTTCTCTTACAGGAAAACCACAAAGAATTCAAGATCCCAATGGAATTACACATGAATGCAGATCACATTAGAGTAAAGGTACCTTCACACTCAGCAACTTTACAATGAGAACGACAACGATCCGTGACGTTGCAGCGTCCTGGATAGCGATCTCGTTGTGTTTGACACGCAGCAGCGATCTGGATCCCGCTGTGATATCGCTGGTCGGAGCTAGAAGTCCAGAACTTTATTTGTTCGTCAGATCGGCGTGTATCGTCGTGTTTGACAGCAAAAGCAACGATATCAGCAATGTTTTACATGGAGCTAATGACCTGTGAGAACGATAAGTAAGTCGCCGTTACGTCACTGGATCGCTCCTGCATCGTTCTGGAGCTGCTGTGTTTGACATCTCTACAGCGACCTAAACAACGACGCTGCAGCGATCGGCTCGTTGTCTATATTGCTGCAGCGTCGCTGAGTGTGACGGTACCTTAACACATGGACACAGATCACAATGGAATTTTTACACATTCCATCACAATGGAAATACATAGGTATACAGATCCCAACTAAATTGAAACTCACTTTTCCAGCAGAAATCTTAGTACAAGCCATATTCTTCCTCACTATTTTAGGCCAGAGCTCCTGATCATCACAGGCATCAGCTGCAACCATTGTCTTTAGACACTTAAAGGGATATTGTGTTTTTTTCTTGAGCAGCACACAGCTCCCTGTCTCCTTCACTTTCTTGCTGCTGAGGTCGGACATTCCTACTTGAGTGACAGCTGTGGCTCAGTAGCTTTGTACTATTGTTGAGCTTATGAACCTGCTACAAATTAATGGTCTGACATTGTTTGATCTGAAGTCTACACTATTATCATACTATTTATGCGGCGCGCCCCCACACCGCCGCAGGGCCGAGGGGTACCCGGAGCCGGGCCTCTAGTTCTCAGTCTCGGGGTTGTCACGGTGGCTAGACCCGGTCCGTGGCCCTGTCCGTCAGTGGGGGACGTCCGGTGTAATAGGTGGTAGTAATGGTAGCGATGTAGTGGTGCGGTTGTGGGGTGTAAGTCGCGGTAAATAACGAGGACACCAGGTTGCAGTCTCTTTACCTCTTTACTGGAGATCTCTGAGTCCTCAGTCCAGAACACGGTTCACCAGGCTACGCAAGTCCGGCCGGTCCAATGGCACCTCCAGAGTTCTCCTCTCAGGTGGAGATCTGTGCCTTCCTTCTAGCGCTATGTGTTGTAGTCCTTCCCTGCTGTGCTCACGGAAAGTAACCCCACAACGGTTGTGTCTGTTTCTTAAGTTCCCTCACAACTCGATTTGATGTTCCTCTGTAATCCACCCCTTCCCTGAATTCAGGTTGGAATGGCACCCGTTTGTCAGGTAGGCCTGGAGTTCTTCCGGGACCCTAGAGTCGCCCCTCTCCCGCAATTGCCCCCCAAGACTTCATAGGTGATATGTGGTAGACAGCCCGCCTGAGACCGACTGTCCTGCCGCTGTTTGGAGTATGGCTTGAAGCTGTATTCTAATCCACTCCCTCGGCGTTCCGGCCACCGGTATTGCGCCTCAGCAGGGTGCTGCCTCTTTCAACAAAACCCCTGCTGGTATTCTCCTTCTGCTTGATCTCGTTTCTCACTCAGCACAATCTATCTCGCTTCTAGTCCTTTCTTGAGTCCCGCCGCTTCCAGGAGCCTGCGCGGACCCGTTACGTTCTTTCAATGCCAAGCCTCTGCCAGGATCCCACCCCTGGCAGAGACCCTACAGTCTCTCCCTTCACAACACCCCCTGCCACAGGGTGTTGCTCCGTTCAATCCCGTCAGCGTTCTGTCTAACTTCCTGCCTGACCCCCAGTTTACCCACTATGGTGGGGAGTGGCCTAATGAATAGCACCCTTAGCTCCCCCCGGAGGCCCAGCTGTGAAACATATTGGTGTCTGTGATACCTGATTGGAGGAACTCCTTCGGTGCCATCGAACGTACCATGGCTCCCCTTAGCGGCGAAGCCACAGCACTGCAACGACCAGGACTCTGGGGCGCTGCATTTACATGAGGAGGTAACAATGAACAAGTAAGCAGTGGTTTGGAGAATTGCTCAGGAAAATGCTGATGCTGGAGGCTGGTGAGTTTTTGGGGCTGATAACAACAGCTCAGGTGGAGGTGAGCAGCTAGCTGCTGTATAGACATTGGTGGGCTTACAGAGGTGACCGGGATCTCTGGAGTCAGTTCCTTAGCCTGGAATGTAACTACTGTGCATATATAACCAGGCTCTGATTGTCTCTCTCTTTGGCAACAAGTGGTGCACTATGTACAATAAAAGCTTTCATTGAGTCTTTCACCCCAAAATTTTATTTTACATTAGCTATACCATGATATAGGAGACTTAGTTACTATAAAAATCAAACTATCTCTGAACCTGTTGCTTACACATTGCCTAAGAAAATAACTTTAAAATCGTACTCAAGTGAAAAGGCTTTGGTGCACCCTTACAATGGCAAGAGTTTAGTGCAATGTTTATTGACTTAAAATAGCAGAGAATAAAAAAAAAGAAAAAAATATCATCGCGAACGTGGAGGTGGAAGTCCAAGTGGAGAAGGAAGTTGAAGAGGGTGTGGAGATACAGGTGGAAGACACTTATGATGAGGAGGTAACCAACACTGTTTTTTTTTGTTTTGTTTTTTTTTTAAAGATATTTGGTGAGTACCCTGAAAGTAGACAGAGAGATAATCTGCTGGCCACGCTCTCTGTATGTAGGCTGTATAATACTCTGCAATTTTTTGTGTTGAAAAAAATGAGGAGAACATCAAATAGTAGATATGACCATGTTGCTGGTGGTGGTGATGTAGGGCGTGATCGATCTGTGTCTGCTACTCGCTCAAATAAAACACCTTCCTCTGGTAAAAGCAGGTGACAAGAAATTCTTTGTAATTTCATAGGCCTGAGTATCGTTGGATGCATGGTGAGGCCAGAACAAGTAGAGATGGTTTTGGATTGGTTGGCTGAGAGTGCCTTTGGTCACTTTGCTTTATCTTCCACCCAGTCCCCTTCTGAAAGTGTTGATTTTACACCAGCAGCCCATGGGCATCTGTCTTCCACCTCATCCCTTGCAAATCAGGCAAGCAGTCTGAGCCCCAAGTCAAGCAGCAGTCACTTCTGCTTTTTGATGACTCTGCTGGCTGTGGTTCTATGGGTCATATACCTGGCCCTAAACCACAATTTGAAGAGACTGAGTGCACTGAAGACAGAAACACTTTTTCAGTTGGAGGATGAGTACATGCGAGGAATAGTGCAAACAGTCAGCAAACGACCACAGCACATCTCTGATGATGCAGATGATGAAACACAGGAGCAAACTGCTGCAGCTTTCTGCTGTGTGTACATTAGTAAGGAAATTAGAGGTAAAGACTTGGTGGAACATTGTGGGGGAGGATTAATATTAATTATTTTTAGAGCACCAGTAATACCATGGTGCTGTCCATGAGGAGGGGGTTACATACAAATCAGAAATAGAAATTACAATAAATGGACTCTACTGTTACGGCGTTACTTTCTACAGCATAATGGGGAAGGACACATTAGGTTCGAGGGTTGAAGCAGCTCTGGTGATGGTGAGGTAGCAGGTAGCAGGCTGAAAGCCATTCTGAAGACATGTATTTTCAAGTTCCGCTTGAAAGTTTTGAATGTAGGAGATAATTGGATGTGTTGGGCCACAGAATTCTACAGGATGGGGGACACTCAGGGGAATTCTTGTAGGCAATTGGATGAGGAAAGTATTACTGTTGAAGAGAAAAGGAGGTCTTGGGTGGACCAGAGATTACTCGGTGGGAGATATCAGGAGATTAGTTCAGAGATATATGGGGGGACAGTTTATAAACAACTTTGTAGGTCAGTGGTAGTAGCTTTAAGTGGATATGTTGTGAAATTGGCAGACAATTAAGGTGTTTGCAGAGGGGAGAATCGGGGGAGTAGCGAGGACAGAGATGGATTAGTAGGGCAGCAGTGTTAAGGACAGACTAGAGAGGCATGATGATGTGATGGGGGATGATGAGTTCCTAGACCCCACATGGAGTTTAGGCCATCTGAGTGACATGGGCCGTTTGGAGGAAAAGATGGTGGTGATGCTGCCCAAGCTGCAAAATAAAAAATAGATCAGGGTGTAAAAGCGCCAAAGCCGGCCCTTAGCCAATAAGTTGGCTGCTACTGCGGACGGCGGCTGGACCCTAGCTATTTTTGCTATGTTTCCTCCTCCTACTACTCCTCTTCCTTCATCATCTACTGATTTGGTCAGAAAGTGTGAGCCATCTGGTGCGCTTTTGGCATTCTCACTCTGCTGGTGCTTGCCTGTCTGCGGTACAGCATCACTTCTGCTTTCCTGCTCCCTGCCTCATATGCAAAGTACTCACAAGGTAGAAAAGGTGGAACTCCCAGTTGCATATCCTGGAGCGACTATGCGAGCAGTTAGACATGATTGTGGAGTTTCAACAGCAGCATGCATGGATGAGTCAATCTGCGGAACAACACTACTTCAAGACCAACGAGTGTGCCTCCATGCGGGATGTGTGTGCCATGTTACATTGCTTTGAATACTCTGTGAACATGGCCAGCGCTGATGATGCCATCATCATTGTTACTCACCATTTCTGTTCTTCCTTGAAAAAACACTTGAGGTGATGATGGATCAGGTAGTGGCACAGGAGGGAGAGGAGGAAGATTAGTTCAGAGATACAAGTGCTTCTCACAAAATTATAATATCATCAAAAAGTTAATTTATTTCAGTTCTTTAAAAAAAAAAGTGAAACTCATATATTATATAGAGTCATTACAGAGTGATCTATTTCAAGTGTTTATTTCTGTTAATGTTGATGATTATGGCTTACAGCCAATGAAAGCTAAAAAATCATTATCTCAGTAAATTAGAATACTTTAAAACACCAGCTTGAAAAATGATTATTTAAATCCAAAATGTTGGTCTACTGCAATGTATGTTCAGTAAATGCACTCAATACTTGGTTGGGGCTCCTTTGGCATCAATTACTGCATCAATGCAGCGTGGCATGGAGGTGATCAGCCTGTGGCACTGCTGAGGTGTTATGGAATCCCAGATTGTTTTGATTTGAGCCTTCAGCTCTTCTGCATATTTGGGTCTGGTGTCTCTCATCTTCCACTTGACAATACCCCATAGCAGTATAATGCCCACTATAGCAGTATAGTGCACCCCATAGCAGTAAAATGCACCCCATAGCAGCATAATGCCCCCTATAGCAAAATAATCCACCCCATAGCAGTATAATGGACCCCTCAGTAGCATAATGCCTCCGTAGAGCAGTATAATGCACCGCATAGCAGTTTCGAAACGCGTTGATTGATAGCTCTCTGGAGTCTATATATGGTCCGCATTGTGCCTGTTTTTATGATTTTTTTCCATTAAAGACAAGGTTTTATATTTTTCTACACTGGAGTACCTTTTTTCTTCATTCTTTGGAACTTGCACTCCCAAGTTCAGGCGGCTCAATGTGTGGAACTCATTCTTGGAAAATGACTGCAAATGGAGAGCTGACTTCTCCTGTTCCTTATTCCTTCTCTGTATATAGCAGTATAATACACTCCTTAGTAGTATAGTGCACCCCCTTAGTGGTATAATGCACTCCCATAGCAGTATATTGCACCCCCATAGCAGTATAATGCACCCCCATATTAGTATATTGTGTAAGGCAGCCAGGGTGGTAGTCGTGGCAACGAGCTGTAGTGTTCCCACACCCTGACACCCCACAGATAAAATACAGTGTCCCTTCTGCTGCATGTGCAGCATTTGCAGCAACACACTCACGGTTATTGTCAGAGGTTTCTTGGCTTCTGTCATGTCAGCTCCGCATTCATGAGCTCTGCAAATCACTTCTGAGACGTGGTCTTTTTCCAACAGTTTAACTTTACTAGACAGCAGTATATTCATCACATAGGCAACACAGTTCAAACACAGTTCTTATCTTTCCCTGCTGTCCGGGCAGCTCCTATCCTTTCATTCAGCTCTCTCTCCCTTTTCCTGGCAATCTCTGCCGTATTTCTGGAAAGCTAATGTAGGGCATGGACACCGAACATGGACTTCACCAGGAAGTCCATGTTACTGTTCTGGCTTGGGCCCTCGATCACCGAGTGTTTGTCATGCTGTCATGTGTATGACAGCGCATCAAACAGTGCTTCTCATCGGCAGTAAAATCATTACCGCCGGTCAGACAAATGCGGTCAAATGACAGCATGAGCCAGCAGCTATGATCGGAGATATAAAGTTTATCTCCGGTCACTGGCATCAGCTGATGGAACTACTGCTCCCATCAGCCTATGCCTGCTGCCACTAATAACAGCAAGAGTGGGAGCAGCTGATGGGAGTATTCATCAGCCGGCGCCTGTCATCTAAATAAATAATTTAAAAAAAGGCATGGTTTCCCCTATATTTTTGATAACCAGCCAGCAAAACTGACAGCTGGTGACTGCAACCCAGCATTAGCAAGGTTGGTAATCAAGAATAGAGGGCTCCCCACGCCGCTGTTTTAAATTATTTAAATGAATAATAAAAATAAATGACGTGGGATCCCCCCCATTTTTGACAACCAGCCTTCCTATAGCAGACAGCTGGGGGCTGATATTTTCAGGCTGCTAAGGGGCCAAGGAAATTAGCTCCAAGGCCTATAAACAGCAGCTCATGCCTATAAGACACCTATTCATTACTAATCCTATAGTTATTTTGTAAACAAACATAAAGCCAAAATAAATTCCTTTAATTGAAAGAATGACACAGACTCCTTTAAAGATTCTAAATTAAACCATACTCAGGTCCTCGCTCATTGCATTGAAGCCATCGTGTCATGCAATAAAACAAAAATAACAAACAACCTTATCTCTCAATCCTCCGTCATTCTATCCCACACCATAATCCATTTCTGGGGGTAAACAGTTTTCAACCTGGATGGTGCTAAGATGCAAGCGTGTGTTTTTTTTAACAAAGGCTCGTTAAAGGGTTAACATTGACTGTTAGGATTGCTACTTCCAATAGGTGGCACTAGAGTTCTAGTCCTCTTCCTCTCTGAAGAGACAATTTGCTTTTTTTTAACAATATAACTATAGGATTAGTAATGGATAGGTGTGTTATAGATGCCTCTCCATAACCAACCTGATGGGTTTAATACCATCTTACAATACAAAGGTTTCATCAATCCCACAAATATTAACCCCACTTGTCACCATTACAGGGCAAGTGGGAAGAAGCGGGCAAAGCACCAGAATTGGCACACGTACTAGATGCGCCTTTTCTAGACAGCAGTGTACTGCTGCTTTTAGGCTGTGGGTGCATTATCAATGGCCTTTTACCAGCATGAGAATACCAGCCCCCAATTGTCTGCTTTAGTTAGGCTGGTTGTCAAAAATGGGGGGGCACACATAATTTTTTTGTTATTTATTTAAATAGTTTAAAAAACAGGGTGGGGAACACTCTACTCTTGATAACTAACCTTGCTAACAGCCCCCAGCTGTCAGTTTTGCTGGCTGGTTAACAAAAATAAAGGGGAACCCATGCCGTTTATTTCTTTTTAATTATATATTTAGAGTGCCGGATGATAAATACTCCCATCAGCCTCCTGCTCTCACTGTTATTTGCGGCAGCAGATGTAGGCTGATGGGAGCAGTAGTCCCATCAGCCCACATCAGTGACCGGTAAACTTAATACCTCCGATCACAGCTGCGGGCTCACACTGTCATTTGAACCATGGCTTTCTGGACTGCAGTAATGATTTTACCACGGATCAGAAGCAGTGCTTTCTGTATATACTGGATGTTCAGGCCCCCTATTCAAGTGAATGGGGTCCGGGTTCTGGTTCGGGTTCTGGTTCAGGTACTGATCGGCTGAACCTGCTGGACCTGAACATCTAGGGATATACCCATCTCTACTCCTTAGCACTAAAGTGTAGGCCCCGTCATTAATCTTAACACTCATGATCTGTATCCTTATTTCCAAGTAAACATCAACTATATATGTTAGGACATTTTTGCCCAATACAGTCACAACTTGCAACCCTACCCTCCCACATGTGAAGTTCACTTTATTCCTTTGAACCTGTCACAGAAAAAAAAGTTACCAGGCTCCTTGCTTCATTTCTTACTATAACTTGCATAAGTGACCCTATTCCCTCACTTCTGTTTCCCGGCTGTCCCTGTCCACTATAACAGAGGCACTGCTTGTGGTCGCCTGGCAAAGTTGAAGATGGCTATCACAAAGAGGCTTTGCACTAGCTTATTCATTTTTCAGATTCCATGGATTGCCCTTGCCTTCACACTTTAACCCTTTTATACGGATCTGGACTTCAGCTCTATACTGGGAACATGGAGTTAGCTCATTTTTGGTTGTGTGGTCTGGCAAGGAAAATGGTCTGCTAGGTGCAAAGTCATGAGTCAGGATAGTCAAGGAGTCCAAAGGCAGAAGCCAGAAGGGTGCGTCATTAGCAGGTGGAAGAGACAAAAGCATAGTCAGGTCTTGTTCCTAGGTCAGAATACCAGGAGGATAGTGGATCAGAGCAGAGGGAGTTAAAGAGATGGATGGTCAGAAGGAGGTCCAAGGTCAGGCAAAGAAAGATCAACATACAGAATGCAAAGCACAGAGAGAACAAACCACAATTAGCTGAATGTATTTCAGGCAGATATCTGGGAGAAACAGCTCAATTAAGTAACCTGACATTCACCTGGGATAATAAACACAAGGAGACAGCCAGTGCCTTCCAATTTCAGTTTGGACAGTGGAGCAATCAGCACACTAACAGCTCAGCACACACCATGTACTAGGCTGGATGACTGAGCTGTTAATCAAGCACCAACAGTTTCAGCACACCCCTGTACCAAATTGGATGGCTTAGTAACTGTATCCCAGACAGACTGAGGGGTGGAATTGTGACAGTCAGTCAGAACCAGGAGGTCAGTAAGGCAGGAGAGTAGTCAAAAATGAGCCAAGGTCAAAATTAGGAATATTTACTGGGAAGCAAAGCAGGACACTAAAATGTTTGCGTAGGTTTGTCAAATTATAACTGTCAGTGGATAGCAAGCTTTTAGTAGCTTAAATAGCTTGCAGCACTGGAATAGATTGAACTGGAGGAATCAGACACAAAAGTTAACTCTTGATCTCCCATCATGGATGGAACTATAAGCCCCAGAAGACACAAATCTATAGTTGTTACCTTGCATCACCAGCAACAAGTGTATGCCTAGTGACAGAAGCAGAGGCTGGAAGGGCAGGCACTGATATAGATTTCACACCCACCTAACTAAAATATGTAGCCACTCTCTTTCTTCTATAATATTTCCCTCCTCATTTTAACTTGCCTTAATAATTCCTCTTTAAAAAAAAATCCCTCAACTGCTCTGCTAACTATAGACCTGTGTCTAATCTCCTCTTCATCGCTAAACTCCTGGAAAGCTTGGTCCACTCTTGTCTAATCCACTACAGTATGTCACACAAAACTCTTTTCTTGACCCTTTACAATACAGTTTCCGCTCTTTACATTCTACTGAATTTGCTAAAGACTAAAGTCTTTAATTTTAATAATCTACTTACAACCAAACATAATGTTCACTACTTCTTGATAATTCTCTTAGATATGTCTGCTGCATTTGATACCATGGATATTAGCTCCTCTCTTGGTTTTCCTCCTATGTCTCAGACTACGTCCTCAGTGTTTTATTTTTCAGCTATTCTTTATCTTCTCTTCTCCATACTATCAGAGTTCCTCGAGGTTTAGTCCTAGGTCCTCCCATTGTGAGAGGGGCTTAGTGTTAAGCCCCCGTCACACTAAAGCCCCCGTCTCACATAGCGAGATCGCTAGCGATATCGCTGCTGAGTCACAAGTTTTGTGACGCAACAGCGACCTCAGTAGCGATCTCGCTATGTGTGACACGTACCAGCGATCAGGCCCCTGCTGTGAGATCGCTGGTCGTGTCGGAATGGCCTGGACCTTTTTTTGGTCGCTGAGGTCCCGCTGACATCGCTGAATCGGTGTGTGTGACACCGATCCAGCGATGTCTTCACTGGTAACCAGGGTAAACATCGGGTTACTAAGCGCAGGGCCGCGCTTAGTAACCCGATGTTTACCCTGGTTACCAGCGTAAATGTAAAAAAAAAAAACACTACATACTCACCATCTGATGTCCGTCAGGTCCCTTGCCGTCTGCTTCCTGCTCTGACTGAGATCCGGCCGTACAGCGAGAGCAGAGCGCAGCAGTGACGTTACCGCTGCGCTCTCGCTGTACGGCTGCTCAGTCAGAGCAGGAAGCAGACGGCAAGGGACCTGACGGACATCAGATGGCAAGTATGTACTGTTTGTTTTTTTTTACATTTACGCTGGTAACCAGGGTAAACATCGGGTTACTAAGCGCGGCCCTGCGCTTAGTAACCCGATGTTTACCCTGGTTACCCGGGTGCTGCAGGGGGACTTCGGCATCGTTGAAGACAGTTTCAACGATGCCGAAGTCGTTCCCCTGATCGTTGGTCGCTGGAGAGAGCTGTCTGTGTGACAGCTCCCCAGCGACCACACAGCGACTTACCAACGATCACGGCCAGGTCGTATCGCTGGTCGTGATCGTTGGTAAATCGCTATGTGAGACGGGGCCTTAAGCGAGGTCGCTAGCGAGATCGCTGCTGAGTCACAAGTTTTGTGACGCAACAGCGACCTCAGTAGCAATCTCGCTATGTGTGACACATAGCAGCGACCAGGCCCCTGCTGTGAGATCGCTGGTCATGTCGGAATGGCCTGGACCTTTTTTTGATCGTTGAGGTCCCACTGGGTAGCACACATCGCTGTGCTTGACACCTTACCAACGACCTCGTTGACTACAACGTCACACAGGACGTCCCTCATCGAGGTCCGAATCGTCATAATAGCTGCCATGTTACATAGTTACATAGTTATTGAGGTTGAAGGAAGACTTTAAGTCCATCTAGTTCAACCCATAGCCTAACCTAACATGCCCTAACATGTTGATCCAGAGGAAGGCAAAAAAATGTGACAGGGTCACAACGACCAAAGACATCGTTGTACAGGTCGCTACAGGTCGCCGCATTGCTGCTGCGTCGTTGGGAAGATCTCACTGTTTGACATCTCACCAGCGACCACATAGCGACGCAGCAACGATCCCTGACAGGTCGTATCGTTGTCGGGATCGCTTTAGCGTCGCTAAGTGTGACGGGGCCTTTAGAGCAAGTGACTGCTTCCTATAGATAGTTAGATAGGATCAATTTGTAGTAAGAAGTGTCTGTGAGCAGTGGTGCCATTGGGTGAGCTACTAAGAGAAAAGGAGACTATGGGAAAAGAAAGTATCAAGGCCTGGAACTGACTAAAGAGAAAGAGTGGCCTTTCAAATTAAAGGGGTCCATAGAGAGGACATTTAATATGCAAGAAGAGTTGTCTCCGGTGACCACAGGAGATATGTTCTTAAAACTTGATGTTTATTTAGCCATCATGTTAAAAAGCACAGATATGCAGAAGTGAGCAATCCCAGTGCAAGGAATGAATCCTACATGTAAAGACTGTGTAGGCCGAAACGCGTAGGATTCGTTCCCTGCACTGGGATTGTTCAGTTCTGCATATCTGTGCTTTTTAACATGAAGGCTAAATAAACGTCAAGTTTTAACAACCATATCTCTTGTGGTCACTGGCGACAACTTTTCTTGCATATTGGATTTCCTCAGCGCCAGGACCAGGATGGCTCCATGCGCCAATGGTCAGCCAAGGAACTAGGACATAACGGGGTGAGCTGAACATTTTTCTTTTCACTTAGATAGGACATTGTGTAATGAGAAATCCTGAGCTTGTTATATGCCGCAGGTAACGGATCTAAACAGGGCTGAGTTTGTGGGACGAGTGGGCGGTCCATAGCAGTAGATGCAGAGCGCCAGTAGTGGAAGAAATAGGTCACGGAGCCACTAAATAGGCAGAGAGACCTGCTGATCAGGACTATGGCACAAGCTAGGCTGTGATGTAGTAAGGCGAGCCAGAGTGTTTCACCAGCCCTGAAGTGGACTATAATGGAAGGAAACCATATGTGTGAAAATGCTTTACACTGTGAAGGAAAAGTTCATAAGACTTCTACCCCTGGTGCATAACCCTTATCAAGTCACCATTCATTAAAGATTGTGTTTTAGAACAGAAGTCTCCTTTATTGAACTTTAACACCTATGGTTCTGGCAGACCAATACCATTGGCCATAGCCAGCCTGAACGAGTTCAAGGCCCTCACAACATCAGCACCCAGCTAGGACTTAGCTTTTTCCTGTAGAGTGACATGGCGACATGGAGCAGCAGTTCTCTGTCACAATTCTGCCGTCTGGCACCTTACATATGTGAAAAATGGGTGGAGAAGTTTTGGATCACAATTTAATTAACACTTTCAATTTGTGTTAGAAAGAAATGCTCTGATTTAGATAAATAGTTTCACATCAAAGATTTATGAATCTTTATATATAAAACTAGATGTTTCCAGCCAGCTAACGCTCAGGAGGCTCATAGCTATCTAATTAACGCTGCTGGTGATTAAACTAAAGTAAATAATGACAACATTCAATAGCACTTACACAGGTGGTAAATTAACTTAAAATGAAGTTAATAGCAATAGTGTGGTGATGTATTGGAGGCGGGATTATGTGTGGTGATGTGGTGGGGGCGGGATTATGTATGGTAATGGGGTGGGGGAGCCGGATTATGTGTGGAGGGGGGCAGGATTATGTGTGGTAATGTGGTGGGGGCGGTATTATGTGTGGTAATGTGGTGGGGGCGGGATTATGTGTGGTAATGTGGTGGGGGGCGGGATTATGTGTGGTAATGGGGTGGGGGGTGGGATTATGTGTGGTAATGGGGTGGGGGTGGGATTATGTGTGGTAATGGGGTGGGGGGCGGGATTATGTGTGGTGATGTGTTGGGGGGCGGGATTATGTGTGGTAATGGGGTGGGGGGCAGGATTATGTGTGGAGGGGGGCAGGATTATGTGTGGTAATGTGGTGGGGGCGGTATTATGTGTGGTAATGTGGTGGGGGGCAGGATTATGTGTGGTAATGTGGGGGCGGTATTATGTGTGGTAATGTGGTGGGGGCGGGATTATGTGTGGTAATGTGGTGGGGGGCGGGATTATGTGTGGTAATGTGGTGGGGGCGGTATTATGTGTGGTAATGTGGTGGGGCGGCCAGATTATGTGTGGTAATGTGGTGGGGGCGGGAATATGTGTGGTGATGTGGTGGGGGGCAGGATTATGTGTGGAGGGGGGCAGGATTATGTGTGGTAATGTGGTGGGGGCGGTATTATGTGTGGTAATGTGGTGGGGGCGGGATTATGTGTCGTAATGTGGTGGGGGGCGGGATTATGTGTGGTAATGTGGTGGGGGCGGTATTATGTGTGGTAATGTGGTGGGGGGCAGGATTATGTGTGGTAATGTGGTGGGGGCGGTATTATGTGTGGTAATGTGGTGGGGGCGGGATTATGTGTGGTAATGTGGTGGGGGGCGGGATTATGTTTGGTAATGTGGTGGGGGCGGTATTATGTGTGGTAATGTGGTGGGGCGGCCAGATTATGTGTGGTAATGTGGTGGGGGCGGGAATATGTGTGGTGATGTGGTGGGGGGCAGGATCATGTGTGGTAATGGGGTGGGGGGTGGGATTATGTGTGGTGATGTGGTGGGGGGCAGGATTATGTGTGGTGGGGGGCAGGATTATGTATGTAATGGGGTGGGGGGTGGGATTATGTGTGGTAATGGGGTGGGGGGTGGGATTATGTGTGGTAATGGGGTGGGGGGTGGGATTATGTATGGTGATGTGTTGGGGGGCAGGATTATGTGTGGTAATGGGGTGGGGGGCGGGATTATGTGTGGTGATGTGGTGGGGGGCAGGATTATGTGTGGTGGGGGGCAGTATTATGTGTGGTAATGGGGTGGGGGGCGGGATTTTGTGTGGTAATGTGGTGGGGGGCGGGATTATGTGTGGTAATGTGTTGGGGGCGGTATTATGTGTGGTAATGTGGTGGGGGTCGGATTATGTGTGGTAATGTGGTGGGGGGCCAGATTATGTGTGGTAATGTGGTGGGGGGCGGGATTATGTGTGGTAATGTGGTGGGGGAGCGGGATTATGTGTGGTAATGTGGTGTGGTGTGGGATTATTTGTGGTAAAGTGGTGGGGGGCGGGATTATCTGTGGTAATGTGGTGGGGGCAGGATTATGTGTGGTAATGTGGTGGGGGGTGGGATTATCTGTAGTAATGTGGTGGGGGGTAGGATTATGTGTCGTAATGTGGTGGGGGTGGGATTATGTGTGGTAATGTGGTGGGGGCGGGATTTTGTGTGGTAATGTGGTGGGGGGTGGGAATATGTGTGGTAATTTGGTGGGGGGCGGGATTATGTGTAGTAATGTGGTGGGGTGGCGGGATTATGTGTGGTGATGTGGTGGGGAAGCAGGATTGTGTGGTAATGTGTTGGGGGCGGGATTATGTGTGGTGATGTGTTGAAGGGGTGGAATTATGTGTGGTGATGTGGTGGGGGGCAGGATTATGTGTGGTGATTTGGTGGGGGGTGGGATTTGTGGGGGGGCGGGATTGTGTGTGGTGATGTGGTGCGGATTGTGTGTGGTAATGTGGTGAGGCGGGATTGTGTGTGGTAATGGGGTGGGGGGCAGGATTATGTGTGGTAATGTGTTGAAGGGGCGGGATTATGTGTGGTGATGTGGTGGGGGCGGGATTATGTGTGGTGATGTGTTGGGGAGCGGGATTATGTGTGGTGATGTGTTGAAGGGGCGGGATTGTGCGTGGTAATGTGGTGGGGGTGGGATTGTGTGTGGTGATGTGGTGGGGGCTGGATTGTGTGTGGTAATGGGGTGAGGGGCAGGATTATGTTTGGTGATGTGGTGGGGGGCAGAGCTACTGTGCAGGGGGCGGGATTAGCGAGTAATCACGATGCCTCTTATATATATATAGATGCCTTGAATTATTACTCCTTCATATATCTTTTTCCTGTCTCATTTTATTTCAATCATGAAAACATATTAGCGCTCTCTATATGTCATTTGTCAGATTTACATATTTTGGTCATAGCTTTCATTTATGTATGCTTCATAAAAATTCTAATAAAAATAATGATCACCTGTGTTGCAATAATGGCTATAATGAGTGCCTCATGGCAATGCTCAAATAAAGGGATCACCTCCCTTGAAGTTTAATGTTTACACCTTGAAGTTCTTTAAAATATCATCTCTTAATGGTTGTCACAATTACTAAATGAGATAAATGTTATAATATAGATACAGATTATATGTGAACACCCAATGAACACCTGGTGATTTGCATAGACCAACCATAAGTATAAGGTGCAAGTTGCTTATGTGAACAATTTATGTGTTTTTATAGACAACAAAAAAATAGTTTAACCCCTTAGTGACTTACAATATGTATTTTTACTGACCTGCCATATAAGAGACTAGCATCCACCGACAGGTGACAATCCTGTAGTTGTCAGCTGTAAACTACAGCTGACAACGTGGTGCACAGACTATGGCTATTTAATCCCTTATATGAGTGTTCCCCAACTCTGGTCATCAAGAGCCACCAACAGGTCATGTTTTCAGGATTTCCTTAGTATTGCACAGGTGATAATTGCATCACATGGACAGGCAAGCTTTCAATAACCTGTGCAATTCTAAGGATATCCTGAAAACATGACCTGTTGGTGGCTCTTGAAGACCGGAGTTGGGGACCACTGCCTTATATGCTGCTTTCAATAGTGACAACAGCATCTAGATGGCTTCCTCTTTAACTCCATCAGTACCCTGAGATCATGATCGTGTGGTCCTGATGTTTGCCATGGCAGTTCATGGCCAAATACCGGTTTTAGAGTCTGCCGGATGTAGTCATCAGAGGTTAGCAAGATTTAGGTAGTAAAAATAACTTTTTCATTCCTGTTTTGTCACTTTGCATTAATTCCTGAATGGTTAATAAACTACCAGAAAGCAATTTTGAATACTTTGAAGGGTTTGATTTTTAAAATGGTATCACTTTTTTGGGTTTCCAATATATAGAACCCTCAAAATTGAACAGGTCCCTAAAAAATAAGTTTTGTAAATTTCTTTGAAAAAAATGAAAAATTACTGCAACATTTTAAACGTTCTAAAATGCTAGCAAAATAAATCAAGATTTCACAAATGGTGCTGATGTGATGCAGACATGAGGGAAATGTTATTCCTTATTGTTTTTGTGCAGCATGACTGTTTGGATTAACCCCTTCATGACCCAGCCTATTTTGGCCTTAATGACCTTGCCATTTTTTGCAATTCTGACCAGTGTCCCTTTATGAGGTAATAACTCAGGAACGCTTCAACGGATCCTAGCGATTCTGAGATTGTTTTTTCGTGACATATTGGGCTTCATGTTAGTGGTAAATTTAGGTCGATAATTTCTGAGTTTATTTGTGAAAAAAACGGAAATTTGGCGAAAATTTTGAAAATTTTGCAATTTTCACATTTTGAATTTGTATTCTGTTAAACCAGAGAGTTATGTGACACAAAATAGTTAATAAATAACATTTCCCACATGTCTACTTTACATCAGCACAATTTTGGAAATCATTTTTTTTTTTGCTAGGAAGTTATAAGGGTTAAAATTTGACCAGTGATTTCTCATTTTTACAACAAAATTTACAAAACCATTTTTTTTAGGGACCACCTCACATTTGAAGTCAGTTTGAGGGTTCTATATGGCTGAAAATACCCAAAAGTGACACCATTCTAAAAACTGCACCCCTCAAGGTGCTCAAAACCACATTCAAGAAGTTTATTAACCCTTCAAGTGTTTCACAGCAGCAGAAGCAACATGGAAGGAAAAAATGAACATTTAACTTTTTAGTCACAAAAATGATCTTTTAGCAACAATTTTTTTATTTTCCCAGCGGTAAAAGGAGAAACTGGACCACGGACGTTGTTGTCCAATTTATCCTGAGTATGCTGATACCTCATATGTGGGGGTAAACCACTGTTTGGGCGCACGGCAGGGCTCGGAAGGGAAGGAGCGCCATTTGACTTTTTGAATGAAAAATTGGCTCCAATCTTTAGCGGACACCATGTCACGTTTGGAAAGCCCCTGTGTGCCTAAACATTGGAGCTCCTCCACAATTGACCCCATTTTGGAAACTAGACCCCCCAAGGAACTCATCTAGATGCATAGTGAGCACTTTAAACCCCCAGGTGCTTCACAAATTGATCCGCAAAAATGAAAAAGTACTTTTTTTTTCACACAAAATTTCTTTTAGCCTCAATTCTTTCATTTTCACATGGGCAACAGGATAAAATGGATCCTAAAATTTGTTGGGCAATTTCTCCTGAGTATGCCGATACCTCATATGTGGGAGTAAACCACTGTTTGGGTGCACGGCAAGGCTCGGAAGGGGAGGCGTGCCATTTGACTTTTTGAATGGAAAATTAGCTCCAATCGTTAGCGGACACCATGTCGCGTTTGGAGAGCCCCTGTGTGCCTAAACATTGGAGCTCCCCTACAAGTGACCCCATTTTGGAAACTAGACCCCCCAAGGAACTTATCTAGATGCATAGTGAGCACTTATAACCCCCAGGTGCTTCACAGAAGTTTATAACGCAGAGCCGTGAAAATAAAAAAATAATTTTTCTTTCCTCAAAAATGATTTTTAGCCCAGAATTTTTTATTTTCCCAAGGGTAATAGGAGAAATTGGATCCCAAATGTTGTTGTCCAGTTTGTCCTGAGTACGATGATACCCCATATGTGGGGGTAAACCACTGTTTGGGCGCACGGCAGGGCTCGGAAGGGAAGGCACGCCATTTGGCTTTTTGAATGGAAAATTAGCTCCAATCATTAGCGGACACCATGTCGCGTTTGGAGAGCCCCTGTGTGCCTAAACATTGGAGCTCCCGCACAAGTGACCCCATTTTGGAAACTAGACCTCCCAAGGAACTAATCTAGATGTGTGGTGAGCACTTTGAACCCCCAAGTGCTTCACAGAAGTTTATAACGCAGAGCCGTGAAAATAAAAAATGTGTTTCCTTTCCTCAAAAATATTTTTTTAGCCCAGAATTTTTTTATTTTTGCAAGAGTAACAGGAGAAATTGGACCCCAAAAGTTGTTGTCCAGTTTCTCCTGAGTACGCTGATACCCCATATGTGGGGGTAAACCACTGTTTTGGCACACGTCGGGGTTCGGAAGGGAAGTAGTGACGTTTTGAAATGCAGACTTTGATGGAATGCTCTGCGGGCATCAGGTTGCGTTTGCAGAGCCCCTGATGTGCCTAAACAGTAGGAACTCCCTACAAGTGACTCCATTTTGGAAACTAGACCCCCAAGGGAACTTATCTAGATGTGTGGTGAGCACTTTGAACCCCCAAGTGCTTCACAGAAGTTTACAACGCAGAGCCGTGAAAATAAAAAATCATTTTTCTTTCCTCAAAAAAGATGTTTTAGCAAGCAATTTTTTATTTTCACAAGGGTAACAGGAGAATTTGGACCCCAATATTTGTTGCCCAGTTTGTTGTGAGTACGCTCATACCCCATATGTGGGGGTAAACCACTGTTTGGGCGCACGTCAGGGCTTGGAAGGGAAGTAGTGACATTTGAAATGCAGACTTTGATGGAATGGTCTGCGGGCGTCACATTGCATTTGCAGAGCCCCTGATGTGCCTAAACAGTAGAAACCCCCCACAAGTGACCCCATTTTGGAAACTAGACCCCCGAAGGAACTTAACTAGATGTGTGGTGAGCACTTTCAACCCCCAAGTGCTTCACAGAAGTTTATAACGCAGAGCCGTGAAAATAAAAAATAATTGTTCTTTCCTCAAAAATTATGTTTTAGCAAGTAATTTTTTATTTTTGCAAGGGTAACAGGAGAAATTGGACCCCAACAGTTGTTGCCCAGTTTGTCCTGAGTACGCTGGTACCCCAAATGTGGGGGTAAACCACTGTTTGGGCGCACGTCGGGGCTTGGAAGGGCGGGAGCACCATTTGACTTTTTGAACGCAAGATTGGCTGGAATCAATGGTGGCGCCATGTTGCGTTTGGAGACCCCTGATGTGCCTAAACAGTGGAAACCCCTCAATTCTAACTTCAACACTAACCCCAACACACCCCTAATCCTAATCCCAACTGTAGCCATAACCCTAATCACAACCCTAACCCCAACACACCCCTAACCACAACCCTAACCGCAACACACCCGTAACCCTAATTCCAACCCTAATCCTAACCCTAATCCCAACCGTAACCCTAATCCCAACCCTAACCACAACTGTAACCCCAACACACCCCTAACCCTATCCGTAACCCTAACCACAAGCCTAATCTTAACCCTATTTCAAACCCTAGCCCTAATTCCAACCCTAACTCTAATTCCAACCCTAACCCTAAGGCTATGTGCCCACGTTGCGGATTCGTGTGAGATTTTTCCGCACGATTTTTGAAAAATCTGCAGGTAAAAGGCACTGCGTTTTACCTGCGGATTTACAGCAGATTTCCAGTGTTGTTTTGTGCGGATTTCACCTGCGGATTCCTATTGAGGAACAGGTGTAAAACGCTGCGGAATCCGCACAAAGAATTGACATGCTGCGGAAAATACAACGCAGCGTTTCTGCACGGAATTTTTCGCACCATGGGCACAGCGGATTTGGTTTTCCTTAGGTGTACATGGTACTGTAAACTTGATGGAAAACTGCTTCGAATTCGCAGCGGCCAATCCGCTACGGATCCGCGGCCAATCCGCTGCCAATCCGCTGCGGATCCGCGGCCAATCCGCTACCGATCTGCTGCGGATCCGCGGCCAATCCGCTGCGGATCCGCTGCCAATCCGCGGCCGATCCGCTGCGGATCCGCTGCCGATCCGCTGCGGATCCGCGGCCGATCCGCTGCGGATCCGCGGCCGATCCGCTGCGGATCCGCTGCCGATCCGCTGCCGATCCGCTGCCGATCCGCTGCCGATCCGCTGCCGATCCGCTGCGGATCCGCTGCCGATCCGCTGCCGATCCACTGCCGATCCGCTGCCGATCCGCTGCCGATCCGCTGCCGATCCGCTGCCGATCCGCTGCTGATCCGCTGCGGATCCGCGGCCGATCCGCTCTGTGTGCACATGCCATAACCCTACCCCTAACCCTACCCGTAACCCTAACCCTACCCCTAACCCTACCCCTAGTTCTAACCCTAGTTCTAACCCTAACCCTAGTGGAAAAAAAAAAAAAAAAAAAATCTTTATTTTATTATTGTCCCTATGGGGGTGATAAAGGGGGGGGGGGGGGTTATTTATTATTTTTTTTATTTTGATCGCTGTGATAGAACCTACCACAGCGATCAAAATGTACCTGTAAGGAATCTGCCGACTGGCAGATTCGGCGGGCGCACTGAGCATGCGCCCGCCATTTTCCAAGATGGCGGCGCCCAGCGAGGAGACGGCCGGACACCGGGAGGATCGGTAAGTATGAAGGGGTGGTGGGGGGGTGGATCGGAGCACAGGGGGGGTGATCGGAGCACAGGGGGGGGGGATCCTGAGCAAGGAGGGAGCGGACAGGAGGACGGGGGAGCCGGCAGGCGGACGGAGGGGACCGGAGGACTAACGGAGGGCTGGGGGGGCGATCGGTGGGTGTGGGGGGGGTGACTTCAGGTTTTCCAGCCATGGCCGATGATATTGCAGCATCGGCCATGGCTGGATTGTAATATTTCACCAGTTTTTTAGGTGAAATATTACAAATCGCTCTGATTGGCAGTTTCACTTTCAACAGCCAATCAGAGCGATCGTAGCCACGGGGGGGTGAAGCCACCCCCCCTGGGCTGAAGCACCACTCCCCCTGTCTCTGCAGATCGGGAAAAATGGGAGTTAACCCCTTCACCCGATCTGCAGGGACGCGATCCCTCCATGACGCATACGCTGCGTCATAGGTCGCTTTGGCACCGACTTTCATGACGCAGCGTATGCGTCAAAGGTCGCTAAGGGGTTAACAGAAAAATCATTCAGAGTTTGAAAATTGCAATTTTTTAATTTGTTTTTTTTTTCAATATTGATATGTTGATGCATTACAGAACCTAAAGAAGAAATGGCCTAAATCAATGGCACTTCCAAAGATGCAAGCAAATCCAACTAGTGCAGGAAGCATGAGCCATAAAGGAAAACCAATCAAGTTTATTAGAAAAATACAAGATAATATAGATTAAAATTAAAAAGGAGTACATGTCCAATAATTGCTGCCTGATAACACCATATAGCCTTCATATAATCAGCTAATGTGGCCCATCTATAGCCGTCAAATATATCAAATGGCGCACTGCTCAGATCTCAAGTATAGTTATGTATATAACTCCACCAAAGCCAAGATAGAAAATAAATGTAAATGTAAGGGAGAAAGTCCCCATAATGGATTACCAAATTGGTGTATCCAAGGTATATAGGAAGAAATCCTCCTATTACTAATGTAACTATCCTAAATTTGGTTTGGTGGGTATATATAATAAATAACTGGTAGGGATACACTAGAACCCCATACATAAAGACACAGTGCCCATTTGGAAATCACATAAACATAATAGACAAATACCTCATAATGGACAAGTACCTCAAGTGAGGCAGCAATTGTGAGCACCAGACATATAGCAGCAAGTAAAGATAGCAATAGTATATAGATGGGTAAGGGTATATGACCTTATCCAGGCAGTGCTGGTCCCCGACGCGCGTTTCGCATATAGCTTCTTCCTAAGGGGGTTAAAATAGATACAAATAAAAGTAAAAATAATTGAGACATCAATAGGTTAAGTGTTTTTGAATATCCAAATTGAATTAGGAGCCCCATACAATGCTCCTTACAGTTCATGATGGGACCCATAAGATGCTCCATATTAAAATATGCCCATATGTTGCCCCATAAAGGTTGATGGCCCCCATAAGATGCTCCATAGAATAATATAACCCCATATGCTGCTCCATAAAAGTTGATGGCATCATAAGATGATCCATAAAATGATATAACCCCATATGCTGCTGCAATTAAAAAAAATGACAAATGACATACCTCTCGTAGCTGGAAGTCAGATGTCGGTATCCTGAGCAGGCGGGGACACCGGCACGCTATGGCGGCCAAGTGCCGGTGTCACCGCTGGCTCAGGCCATCAGCACTTGTGATATTCACCTGTCCCCATTCCACCGACGCGTGCCGCTGTGTCTTCCGGATCTCTGCAGTGACTGTGTAGGCAGAGGGCGCACAGTAAACATGTCATCGCACCCTCTGACCTGAACTTCAGGCTAGGGAAACCCTGTCTGACCCTTTCCCAGAAGTTACACTAAAGGTGTGCATGTCTGGGCCACCAGGCCTGACCCTGTCTCCTGTTTCAGCCCTAAGCTGAAACCACCACCCACCACCCAGTGAAGAGACCACACACCAATCCCCACAGAAAGTACAGACAGGGAAAGCTGAAAAATGCACCACGCCACAGACACACAGGAATACACTATAATGTGCACAGGGCAAAACAAATACAAATATAGGAAGGAGGAATATGACAAAGGATAATACACCACCAGATACGATATTCCTACAACAAGACCACCACTCCAGACCGGAATCGCTAGGCACAAAGCACAAGCTATAATCGGCGACACCCAAAGTCAAGCAGAGCTATTTAAAGGCCGTGGGCGTGACCCAGCCTCCAACCAAATTACCAGCTAGATTAACCCTGAGCAAGCTGGATAAAGTCTAGCCGACGCCACTGAGCATGTAGTGGACGTATGTGGAATTACCGCTGTCTGTCGGACGCCCTAGTGTGAACAGCATCCGACATGACAGTACCCCACCTTCTACGAGGGACCCCAGGGCCCTCACAACTTAAAGGACCCGGCTTGTCCGGATGGCGGCGGTGAAACATACTGACCAGCCGGTCCGCATGTATGTCCGAGGCTGGTACCCAGGACCTCTCTTCCGGCCCATAACCAAGCCAGTGTACCAGGTACTGTAATGTGCGGCGCACTACTCGAGAGTCAACCACCTTGGAGACTTCAAACTCGAAATTGCTATCCACGAAAACTGGAGGTGGCATAGGCGCCATGTCCACAGAACCCACCACCTTTTTTAATAAAGATCAGTGGAACACGTTGTGTATTTTATATACCGTAGGGAGCGCCAAACGGTAGGCTACCGGGTTAATGATGGCGGCAACCCTAAATGGACCAATAAACCTTAGACCCAATTTCAAGGATGGAATCTTGAGTTTTATGTTTTTTGTGTACAACCACACCCAGTCACCCACACTCAGGTTCGGACCTGTCACACGTTTACTGTCAGCCACACGTTTGTACCTTGCACCTACACTTAGCAAGCGCTGTTTCACTCTCCTCCACACGGATGCCAGTTGTGCTCCTAACTGGTCCTCCTCTGGGACGCCAGTAGAACCCCCCTGACGCAGAGTACAAAACTGAGGATGGAGCCCGTAAACACAAAAGAACGGGGACTCCCCAGACGATTCCTGACGGTGATTATTTATAGCAATCTCAGCCAAAGGAAGGAACGTCGACCACTCCTCCTGATTGTCAGAAACAAAGCAGCGTAAATACTGCTCCAAATTCTGGTTCATATGCTCGGTCTGACCATTTGACTGAGGATGAAACGCAGAAGAATGCGACAACTTGATCCCCAGCCGTGAGCAAAAAGCTTTCCAAAATTTTGCCACAAACTGAGTACCCCTATCAGACACGATGTCAGATGGGACCCCGTGAAGTCTGACCACCTCCTGCACATATACCTGAGCCAGAGTCTTATTGTTAGGCAACGAAGGCAAGGACACAAAGTGCGACATCTTTGAGAACCGATCAACAACCACCAGAATGACCGTGTTCCCAGCAGAGGAGGGCAAATCTGTCATAAAATCCATGGAAATCTCCATCCATGGCCTACTGGGTACCCCAAGAGGATGTAGTGTGCCAGCAGGACGGGAGCGGTACGTCTTAGCTCTAGCGCACGTGGTACATGCTGATACGTACGAGACCACGTCCTGTTGGATTTTGGGGCACCAAAACCGACGCAACACCAACTTCAAGGTACCCCTAACCCCTGGATGGCCAGCCAGAACAGCATCATGATGCTCACCCAACACCTTTAGGCGAAGATAGAGCGGTACAAATGATTTAATAATGGGAAGCTCTGGTGGTACCTCCTCCTGAGCCTCGGCAATCTCAGCCTCAACTTCGGTCGTGAGAGCCGAGACCACTTCACCCTTTTGGAGGATGGGTACCGGATCTTCCCGAGGTTCTCCCCACGGAAAACACCTGGACAAAGCATCCGCCTTAGTGTTCTTAGACCCAGGTCGGTACGTAACAAAAAAGTAGAACCACGTGAAAAACAACGCCCAGCGAGCCTGCCTGGGGGACAGACGCTTGGCTGACTCCAAATACAGCAGATTTTTATGGTCGGTGATAACTGTAACCTGATGGACCAACCCCTCCAAAAAGTGTCGCCATTCCTCAAAAGCCAACTTGATAACCAACAACTCCCTGTTGCCGATATCGTAATTACGTTCGGCAGACGACAGCTTGTTGGAAAAGTAGGTGCAAGGACGCAACTCGCCCAAGGATGAGCCTTGTGACAGCACCGCCCCCACTCCAACCTCAGACGCATTGACTTCCACAGTAAATGGTTTTGATATGTCCGGTTGCACCAGAATGGGGGCCGAAGCAAAATTGTTCTTCAGAAAGTCAAATGCGCACATAGCAGCCTGAGGCCAGGCGGAGAAATTGGTACCCTTTTTCGTCATGTCAGTAAGCGGTTTAGCAATAGTAGAAAAATCCTTGATAATCTTTCTATAATAGTTGGAAAACCCAAGGAACCGCTGGAGTCCTTTTAGGTTATCAGGCCGTTCCCAATGCAGCACCGCTTGCACCTTAGCAGCGTCCATTTTAAACCCTGAAGCAGACACAATATAACCCAAGAAAGGCAACTCCTGAACCGAAAATACACATTTCTCAAGTTTAGCATAGAGCCTATTTTCCCTGAGTAGCTGTAACACCTGCCTAACATGCTCTAAATGAGTATCACAGTCACATGAATAAATGAGAATGTCATCTAGGTACACAATAACGAATTTCCCCAGAACATGCAAGAATACATCATTTATGAAATGTTGAAAAACTGCAAGCGCGTTTGTCAACCCAAATGGCATCACCAAATTTTCAAAATGACCCTCAGGAGTATTAAAAGCCATCTTCCACTCATCACCTTGATGGACTCTTATGAGGTTGTACGCCCCCCTGAGGTCAAGCTTGGAAAACCACTTAGCACCAGCCACCTGGTTGAACAAATCAGGTATCAGTGGCATAGGGTATGGATCACGAACCGTAATCTGGTTTAACTCCCTGAAATCCAGACACTGGCCTAGTCCGCCATCTTTCTTTTTAATGAAGAAGAACCCCACTGCCACCGGCGAGGACGAAGGCCTGATGTGCCCTTTGCTCAGACTCTCAGCAATGTAGTCTTTTAATGCTTGCCTCTCAGGACCAGAGATGTTGAACATCTTAGCTTTCGGCAATTTGGCCCCTGGTTTAAACCTAATAGTACAGTCATAGGGGCGATGTGGTGGCAATTCTGAGCAACCCTTCTCTGAGAGCACATCCGCAAAATCCAGCAGTGACTCAGGAATGCTTGGAGACACAGTGGACACACATGTGGCCACGCAATTCTCCTGGCAAAATCCGCTCCACTGAATTATGTCCTGAGTTTTCCAGTCAATAACCGGGTTGTGCATAGATAACAATGGAAAACCCAGAACCATTTGTGCAGGAAGATTACTGAGCACCCTACATGTAACTTGCTCAGAATGTAGGACCCCAATGTGGAGTTTCACCTCAGCCACAAACTCAGTAATCTCCCCCTGTGGGAGAGGGGTAGCATTGATGGTGACCACCCGGATAGGATGAGGCAATTTTTTGACCGTGAACCCGGCCGTGCGCGCAAACTCCTCATCAATGAGATTAGTGGCCGAACCACTATCCACAAAAACAGTGATTGGCAGCTCTCTGCCAGCGACCATAACTCTGGCAGGGAGCATACATTGAGAGACCACCATGGAGGATATGCATAAGCTCAGATTGGCCTCCTCCACACCCTCTGAGCTTAGAAGTTTTCCACCGTTGTGCTTTTCTTAGAAAACAGAGGACAAGCATTTACATAATGCCCCTTTTTACCACAGCTAAAACAGGTTCCCTGCAGAAACCTCACGTGCACCTACGACCTCCCCCATAGGCGGCGTCTCTAGCACCCCCTGACGCAAACGGCGATCAATGCGGACAACAAGACTCATGGCAGACTCTAGAGAAGCAGGAGTCTCATACATCAGGAGGGCTTGTTTAACCCTTCTCGAAACCCCATATACAAACTGACTCCACAGCGCCGGAGTTCCATTGTGTGTCCACCGCCCAGCGGTGAAATTCAGAACAGTAATCCTCCGCCATTCGCTCCCCCTGGTGGAGAGCACGTATTTTAGATTCTGCTAGAGCCAATCTGTCAGGATCATCATATATGAGTCCAAGAGCAGAAAAAAACTCTCCACTGAGTTAAATGCAGCTGAATCAGAAGGTAATGAAAACGCCCATGCTTGGGGATCTCCGTTCAGTAATGACAAAACCAAGCCCACACGCTGAGCCTCATTACCTGAAGAAAGCGGTGCATACGAAAATATAATTTGCAAGCTTCACGGAAAACAACAAATTTACTGCGTTCCCCAGCAAACCTCTCAGGTAAAGGGATTTTTGGCTCTGCAACTCTACCTGCAGTTTTCACTTGCACATTAGATGCTACTAGACCCTGTTGTGAACCGCCCCCTTCAATTCAGTGACCTGTAAGGACAGCGCCTCCAACTGGCGGGTTATGGAAGTCATGGGATCCATGACATAAAAAAAACTTTCCTTTTTTTTTTTTTTCTTTTTGGGCCGATTATAATGTAACGGGAGTACTGGGTAGACTAAGGCTGGTTACCCAGGCCCCTGCGATATCCCTCAGGCTAGGGAAACCCTGTCTGACCCTTTACCAGAAGTTACACTAAAGGTGTGCATGTCTGGGCCACCAGGCCTGACCCTGTCTCCTGTTTCAGCCCTAAGCTGAAACCACCACCCACCACCCAGTGAAGAGACCACACACCAGTCCCCACAGAAAGCACAGACAGGGAAAACTGAAAAACGCACCACGCCGCAGACACACAGGAATACACTATAATGTGCACAGGGCAAAACAAATACAAATATAGGAAGGAGGAATATGACAAAGGATAATACACCACCAGATACGATATTCCTACAACAAGACCACCACTCCAGACCGGAATCGCTAGGCACAAAGCACAAACTATAATCGGCGACGCCCAAAGTCCAGCACGACTATTTAAAGGCCGTGGGCATGACCCAGCCTCCAACCAAATTACCAGCAAGATTAACCCCGAGCAAGCTGGATAAAGTCTAGCCGACGCCACTGAGCATGTAGTGGACGTATGTGGAATTACTGCTGTCTGTCGGACGCCCTAGTGTGAACAGCGTCCGACATGACAATTTCATAATTATATTTTTTATTTTATTAAATTGGAGACTGTATGGGGTACTAAAAGTGGTAGTTTGATCACTATTCTTGAAATGGCCTCTATTATTTTATTTTTTGGATTTAACAGAAAGCATTTATTTTCTCTCCATACCCAGTGCTTTTTGATATGCTATATCGATAACCCAGCTATGCAAAATTTGGGTTAATGAAAATTGTTTCAAATCCAATGACTGATTTTTATGTTTTCTTATGATTTAAAAACACTTCCATTTTTAACTATCATGTATGGATTTTGCAGAAAACGCGAGTGAAATTACTTACAAGTGAGATGAGCAGGAAAAATCTTTATTGTAGCCAAATTAACACAATATTATATATAAAAATGTATTTAACATTCATTCTGCAACTTTTTGGGAAATTAATTCTTGCACCTTTTCCTTTTCTTTTCAAAGCTTCTCTTGATACCTTTTCTCTTACAGAAGGCCTACGGATCTTCTTTGTGAAGCATCCAGAAGTATTTCCCCATCATGTTCATGTTCCATCTACCTCGGTATGGTCACTCCATCTCCTTGATATCCTAATAAAATCTTTCTCCTTGCTCTTTGCTAACAGCACCAAAGTTTTCAAGAAAGTAGTCCAAATGGGTATGTACAAAACTTTAAATTCATCAGACAACCCAAGGCTTTGAAATTTTTCAGCATGTTCTTCACGATTAGTGTTGAGCATTCCGATACCGCAAGTATCGGGTATCGGCCGATATTTGCTGTATCGGAATTCCGATACCGAGATCCGATACTTTTGTGGTATCGGGTATCGGTATCGAAACAACATTAATGTGTAAAATAAAGAATTAAAATAAAAAATATTGCTATACTCACCTCTCCGACGCAGCCTGGACTTCAGCGAGGGAACCGGCAGCGTTGTTTGCTTAAAATTCGCGCTTTAACTTCCTTACTTGAAGTCCCGGCTTGTGATTGGTCGCGCGCCGCCCATGTGACCGCGACGCGACCAATCACAGCAAGCCGTGACGTAATTTTAGGTCCTTCAGGATTTTAAAATTACGCTCCGGTTTTGTGATTGGTCGCGTCGCGGTCACATGGGCGACGCGACCAATCACAAGCCGTGACGTCACGGGAGGCTGGACACGCGCACATTTTAAAATGCGCGCGTCTCCTGCCTCCCGTGACGTCACGGCTTGTGATTGGTCGCGTCGCCCATGTGACCGTGACGCGACCAATCACAACGCCGGAACGTAATTTTAAAATCCTGAAGGACCTAAAATTACGTCATGGCTTGCTGTGATTGGTCGCGTCGCGGTCACATGGGCGGCGCGCGA
This sequence comes from Ranitomeya variabilis, assembly GCF_051348905.1. NCBI lineage: Eukaryota > Metazoa > Chordata > Amphibia > Anura > Dendrobatidae > Ranitomeya > Ranitomeya variabilis. The sequence continues at coordinate 390,425,597 of NC_135234.1, forward strand.
CCAATCACAAGCCGGGACTTCAAGTAAGGAAGTTAAAGCGCGAATTTTAAGCAAACAACGCTGCCGGTTCCCTCGCTGAAGTCCAGGCTGCGTCGGAGATGTGAGTATAGCAATATTTTTTATTTTAATTCTTTCTTTTACACATTAATATGGTTCCCAGGGCCTGAAGGAGAGTTTCCTCTCCTTCAGACCCTGGGAACCATCAGGAATACCGTCCGATACATGAGTCCCATTGACTTGTATTGGTATCGGGTATCGGTATCGGATTAGATCCGATACTTTGCCGGTATCGGCCGATACTTTCCGATACCGATACTTTCAAGAATCGGACGGTATCGCTCAACACTATTCACGATTGACTTAAATTTTGGATATTTGCTGTTACCTAGAAATTTCTTCACAATTTTAAAGGAATCCCAAGCCCTTTTCTCAACAGCTTTTATTTTTGTTTCAAACACTTCACTCTTCTTGGTTTCCAAATACCCAGACCCACAAAAGTGGCATCCTTCAGTTTTGCTTCAGATAGTCCTTGAAACTTGGTTCACAGGTACTTAAAAGTCTATCCTTCTTTTAGCAGAGCTTTCACAAACTGTTTAATTAGTTGAAGCATAATTTGTAGTGGAGACATGAGAACTTTAGTGGCATCAACTAAACTTTCCGCAATTATGTTCTTGTGTTCAGGTTGGAAAAATGTTCTTCTTGGACACCTTTTTTTGGCTCCAATGATGAGCTGTTCCATTAAAACAAAAGGCAAGGGAACTATGTGCATCCTCCTTGCTGCCCAAAGAGCAAAGAGTGCACTTTCACTATATAATGACCATCCTTAATACTCGTACTTAATTTGCTTGAGAATAAAGTCTAAATTATCATAGCTTTCCTTCAAGTGCACAAAATGTCCTATAGGCTCTGAAGCTTACTTGCTACTATTGTGCAGTAGCACAGCTTTAAGACTTTTTTGATGAATCAATAGTCTCCACTCGCTCACATTGTGCTCAATGTTAAATTTTTCCATCAGCACAGTAATATCACTGCAATACAATAAAACTCTGTTTTGAGAAAATTATGGAAGGAATTCCTGTTCTCTGCATTTGTACCATGAAAAACCTTTTATAAACAATCTATTGGCACCGAATTCATTCATCAAAGGACACACAAAGGGGTCAAGGTATGTTGCTAGGAAAAGCCTATAGAGTCAGTGTTTGTGGAAAAATTGTATGTGAATAAATGTTTTTGATCATGCTGGTGGTGGTCAGGCTGGTAGTTTTGCTACACTTGCTGATGCAGACCTGGCAGGTGGTGCAAATGGCCTGTTTGGGGCTATTGGCAGAGTCATTAAAAAACAACCAGACTCGGGAAGACCTAACATTTGTACTGGCAACTTCCGATGTGTTGGTGTTACGGGGAACAGTTGCCTGTCTTCTGTCTACGGCCAATACAATGCTTCTTCCTGCCTGTTGGGGTGCTACGCATCCCTCCCCCTGTGTGCTGCTGTCCTCACTCTGCATGTTCTCCTGCCAGGTTGGGTCAGTTACTATATCATCCACCACCTCATCTTCCATATCCGAACCTGGGTCCTCTTCATGACTTTCTGGCAATTGTGTCTCATCATCGTCCACCTCTTGTGACATGTTTCCACATTCGCTGTCATGTGAACGTAGCTGCTCAAATATTTGGGCATCGATGCATGCAATCTCCTCTTGCCCCGCTTCAACTGCACCATGAGAGAGGCACGAATCTCTAAATGGAAAAGTGAACAGCTCTTTGGAGTGTCCAAGTGTGGTATTACTTGTCTCACAGCACTCGGCATTGTGGGAGGAAGGAGGATCAGGGTGAGGAATATGCAGTCCACACTCATGGCTGCTCAGACTTGACCGTGTGGAAGACAGGGTGGTGTTGGTTGGCAAAGTGACTGGAAGCACTATCCACTATCCAACAAACAACCTTTTGACACTGCTCTTAGTTCACTAGTGGTTTGCTGCTGTGGTCCCCTAGTAATTTTGACAGGAAGGTGGAGCGAGAAGTTGTGGGTGTTTGTTGTGGGCCAGTTTCAGCTTGCCCACATCCTTAGCCTCGCCCTCTGCATGCACCATCATCATCACCACGTCCACTTCCCCATCCCTTTGCATGCACCTTACCCATTTTAAAGGCACTGCAATATTTTGAAAGTTCACTACAAATGCCTGACTTTGGAGCAAACTTGTATGTTATCCGTGTGTGGGAAAACCACAGATTAAAATATCTTGCCTGCAGGTAACAACTTTTTTGTTAAGCAAACAGGGGTCAATAAATAGACTAAGGCACAGCAAAAAAAATTTCACTGGAACCCCAAAAATGCCTCATTTTTTTTCCCCACAGATAGGTGTTGCATGTGACGTAGATACCAGACTTGGATTTATCTGTCCTGTATTTTTTTTAAAAACAGCAAAAGAGTGTGAATAAGAAGGCTAAGACACAGCAAAATAAAGGTCAATGGAGCCCCAAAAATGCCCCATTTCCCATTTTTTCCCCACAGATAGCTGATCCGTGTAATGTAGATACCAGACTTGGAATTATCTGTCCTATTTTTTAAAAAAAGTCAGCAAAAAAGTGTGAATAAATAGGCTAAGACACAGCAAAAACAGTTCAATGGAGTCCAAAAAATGCCCCCATTTTTTCCCAACAGATAGCTGACGCATGTGATGGAAATAATTGACTTTAAATAATCTGGCCTGTATTTAAAAAAAAAAAACAGCAAAAGAGTGTGAATAACTAGGCTAAGGGTACTGTCACACAGTGGCACTTTTGTCGCTATGACGGTACGATCCGTGACGTTCCAGCGATATCCATACGATATTGCTGTGTCTGACACGCAGCAGCGATCAGGGACCCTGCTGAGAATCGTACGTCGTAGCAGATCGTTTGGAACTTTCTTTCGTCGCTGGATCTCCCGCTGTCATCGCTGGATCATTGTGTGTGACAGCGATCCAGCGATGCGTTCGCTTGTAACCAGGGTAAACATCGGGTTACTAAGCGCAGGGCGCGCTTAGTAACCCGATGTTTACCGTGGTTACCAGCGTAAAAGTAAAAAAAAAAAAACAGTACATACTTACATTCCGGTGTCTGTCCCCCGGCGTTCTGCTTCTCTGCACTGTGAGCGCCGGCCAGCCGGAAAGCAAGCACAGCGGTGACGCGGTGACGTCACCGCTGTGCTTTCCGGCTGGCGCAGACACAGTGTGGAGAAGCAGAACGCCGGGGGACAGACACCGGAATGTAAGTATGTACTGTTTGTTTTTTTTTACTTTTACGCTGGTAACCACGGTAAACATCGGGTTACTAAGCGCGACCCTGCGCTTAGTAACCCGATGTTTACCCTGGTTACCCGGGGACCTCGGCATCGTTGGTCGCTGGAGAGCTGACTGTGTGACAGCTCCCCAGCGACCACACAACCACTTACCAACAATCACGGCCAGGTCGTATCGCAGGTCGTGATCGTTGGTAAATCGTATAGTGTGACAGTACCCTAAGACACAGCAAAAAATGGTCAATGGAGCCCTAAAAATGCCCCAATTTTTTCCCCACAGATAGCTGATGCATGTGACATAGATACGAGACTTGGAATTATCTGGTCAGTATTTTTTTGTTTACAGCAAAATTGTGTCAATAAGTTGGCTAAGACACAGCAAAAAAAAAAATTAAATGGTGGGCTGAAATGGCACTATTTTTAAGGCAATGTTATGTGGTGCCTGTGACTCAGATACCCCACTTTAAAATATCTACCCTTTTTTGTTTTTCGGCAGCAAAATTGTGTCAATAACTAGGCTGACACACAACAAAAAAAAAAAAATTCACTGGAGGCCTGAAATGCCACAATTTTTAGCACAATGATAGGTGATCCGTGTGGCGGACAAAAACAGTGTAAAATATCTGCCCTGTAGGTAAATAATGTTTTAAGAAAACTGGTGTCAATAACTTGTATAAGACACTCCAAAAAAATGTAATACTACCAACCACAAAAATGCTAGAATTTTATGCGCACTCAGATGTGAGCAGTGTGACGGCCAAACCCCTATTTAAAACGCTGTACTATTGAAAGGATCTGGTTGTATTCAAAAGTGCCAAAAAACAAAAGAAAAAAAAACTGTGTGCTCTGGATTGCTTTTAAATACAAAAAAACAGGATTAAGATGGAAAAACAAAATATTCTTGGCCACTGATACCTGGGACTATGTATATACGGTCAGTATCTGTAATAGGCAGCAGCAGCAGACAGTAATGGAATGGTCCCTCTTGCTGTATGCAATGTAGTATGCCACATACAATGCATGCCTAACTAGCACTGATATCTATAGACCCACATACATTGCCAGCATTCCTAGCACTGATATATATATATATATATATATATATATATATATATATATATATATAGCCACATACACTGCCTGCCTACCTAGCACTCATGTGTGTATATATATATATATATATATATATATATATATATATATATATACTGTATATATATATATATATATATATATATATATATATATATATATATATATATATATATATACAGTGCCTACAAGTAGTATTCAACCCCCTGCAGATTTAGCAGGTTTACACATTTGGAATTAACTTGGCATTGTGACATTTGGACTGTAGATCAGCCTGGAAGTGTGAAATGCACTGCAGCAAAAAAGAATGTTATTTCTTTGTTTATTTTTTTTTTAAATTGTGAAAAGTCTTTTCAGAGGGTCATTTATTATTCAACCCCTCAACCCACCAGAATTCTGTTTGGTTCCCCTAAAGTATTAAGAAGTAGTTCAGGCACAAAGAACAATGAGCTTCACATGTTTGGATTAATTATCTCTTTTTCCAGCCTTTTCTGACTATTTAAGACCCTCCCCAAACTTGTGAACAGCACTCATACATGGTCAACATGGGAAAGACAAAGGAGCATTCCAAGGCCATCAGAGACAAGATCGTGGAGGGTCACAAGGCTGGCAAGGGGTACAAAACCCTTTCCAAGGAGTTGGGCCTACCTGTCTCCACTGTTGGGAGCATCATCCGGAAGTGGAAGGCTTATGGAACTACTGTTAGCCTTCCACGGCCTGGACAGCCTTTGAAAGTTTCCTCCCATGCCGAGGCCAGGCTTGTCCGAAGAGTCAAGGCTAACCCAAGGACAACAAGGAAGGAGCTCCGGGAAGATCTCATGGCAGTGGGGACATTGGTTTCAGTCAATACCATAAGTAACGTACTCCACCGCAATGGTCTCCGTTCCAGACGAGCCCGTAAGGTACCTTTACTTTCAAAGCATCATGTCAAGGCTCGTCTACAGTTTGCTCATGATCACTTGGAGGACTCTGAGACTGACTGGTTCAAGGTTCTCTGGTCTGATGAGACCAAGATCGAGATCTTTGGTGCCAACCACACACGTGACGTTTGGAGACTGGATGGCACTGCATACGACCCCAAGAATACCATCCCTACAGTCAAGCATGGTGGTGGCAGCATCATGCTGTGGGGCTGTTTCTCAGCCAAGGGGCCTGGCCATCTGGTCCGCATCCATGGGAAGATGGATAGCACGGCCTACCTGGAGATTTTGGCCAAGAACCTCCGCTCCTCCATCAAGGATCTTAAGATGGGTTGTCATTTCATCTTCCAACAAGACAACGACCCAAAGCACACAGCCAAGAAAACCAAGGCCTGGTTCAAGAGGCAAAAAATCAAGGTGTTGCAGTGGCCTAGTCAGTCTCCTGACCTTAACCCAATTGAAAACTTGTGGAAGGAGCTCAAGATTAAAGTCCTCATGAGACACCCAAAGAACCTAGATAACTTGGAGAAGATCTGCATGGAGGAGTGGGCCAAGATAACTCCAGAGACCTGTGCCGGCCTGATCAGGTCTTATAAAAGACGATTATTAGCTGTAATTGCAAACAAAGGTTATTCCACAAAATATTAAACCTAGGGGTTGAATAATTATTGACCCACACTTTTATGTTTAAAATTTATAAAAATTTAACTGAGCAACAAAACTTTTTGGTTTGTAAGATTTATGCATCTGTTAATAAATCCTGCTCTTGTTTGAAGTTTGAAGGCTCTAACTTATTTGCATCTTATTAAACCTGCTAAATCTGCAGGGGGTTGAATACTACTTGTAGGCATTGTATATATATATATATATATATATATATATATATATATATATATATATATATATATATATATACATATATACACAGTACAGACCAAAAGTTTGGACACACCATCTCATTTAAAGATTTTTCTGTATTTTCATGACTATGACAATTGTACATTCACACTGAAGGCATCAAAATTATGAATTAACACATGTGGAATTATATACTTAACAAAAAAGTGTGAAACAACTGAAATTATGTCTTATGTTCTAGGATCTTCAAAGTCGGCGCCGAGTCTGATATAGACCTGATGACGCTGTGCGGCCAGCCAATCACAGTAATGCCACAACCAACATGGCTGTGGCATCACAGTGCATGGCAGACAATCTTTGCATGTTGATTGGCGCTCTGACCCAAACTCCCGACGAACAATACCGGAATGCTCGGTGGTCGCCAAGCACCGCGATGCTCGTGAGAGCACCGAGCATTACTGAGCATGCTCGCTCATCACTACTTCTTACCCTTCAAGCTATTTTACCCGTGCATACCTGTGAATTCTATCAGTATATTCTCATTGTTTGAGGCTCAGTTTTATAATACATGATTGATTCTCTCAGATAAGATTCATTATCAGAGCACAATCTGTTGGTCCTAACAACTTCATGATAAGGTATGGAAGCAATTGTGTAGAATAGGTTAAAACTGTCAGCACGCAATGTAATGTTGCTGCTGAATGGTTTCTAAAAAACGGAATTGTTAATCTTTTTCAGATGTGGCACAACCACAAAAAGTAATATCCAAAAATTCAATGCTATTGCTGGTGCTAGAAAATGTGAAACGAAGGTTTAGGTTATAGCAATTTAAATAATGAATGTAGCTTAGTATGGTCGCGATGTCATCAGACCATAAATTATAAGAATATTGTCCAAATAGCGAACATACCAAAATAAATTGGAAAAAAAAAAAAATGATTATTTGGAGAAGAAATAAAATGGGCAACAAAAAAATTTGCCAGAGAAGGGGACACTCCTTTTATCTGGAAAAATAACTTTTGGTCCAACATAAACAAAATTGTGTTTCAGTAAAAAATCAATAGCCATCAAAATAAACTCCTTTAGTTCTGTGTTATATGCACTGTATTGATCAAGATGATATAAAACTGATTGCACTGCTAATTAATATACGAATATAAGTTCACATGAAATAAAATGGTGATCTTCCATCCATTCAATTTTATCAAAGGCTTGCCAAACAGAAGTGCTATTCCATAAAAAGCCTGATATACTGTATGTGCAACACGGGGTTCTAGATGTTGACCCTCCGAAGTGCTTAAGGGTTCATTGAGGTAATTTATATCTGATATAATGGGACGGAGTGGGGGTGAAAATATTTGCTTGTATAATTTCGGCAGTCAATGCAAAATAGCAACAATCAGATTATCTTTATTTAAAAAGTTTTTTACTTTTGTATCTAGCAAACCTCTTTTCTCTGCTTCCTGGACAAGATTCAATAATTTATCTTAACAAACATCAGACGGATCTGAGGGTATTGTTTTATAGGTGCTGTTGTCATCAAGGATTGAGTAAACCTGCTTCTCGTACCCAGCAGTGTCCATAACCAGCAACCACGTTTATCAGATTTTCTAATAATTAAGTTGGAATTTATAGCAAGTTCTTTGAGGGCAGATTTTTCAAATTTATCCATGTTGTCACATCGTGTCCTGGATGCAGAAGTGTCCAGGAGCAGCCTCTTCAGGTCCTGCTCAACTAAAGACTGAACTGAATCCAGAGCAGAAACTAGAGATTTCTTTAACCCCTTACTGACCTCGGACGGGATAGTACGTCCGAGGTCAGCTCCCCTGCTTTGATGCAGGGCTCCGCGGTGAGCCCGCATCAAAGCCGGGACATGTCAGCTGTTTTGAACAGCTGACATGTGCCCGCAATAGCGGCGGGTGAAATCGTGATTCACCCGCCGCTAATAACTAGTTAAATGCCGCTGTCAAACGCAGACAGCGGCATTTAACTACCGCATCCGGCCGGGCGGCCGGAAATGACGGCATCGCCGACCCCCGTCACATGATTGGAGGTCGGCGATGCTTTAGAATGGTAACCATAGAGGTCCTTGAGACCTTTATGGTTACTGATCTCCGGCAGCTGTGAGCGCCACCCTGTGGTCGGCGCTCACAGCACACCTGATTTTCTGCTGCATAGCAGCGATCTGATGATCGCTGTTATGTAGCAGAGCCGATCGTGCTGTGCCTACTTCTAGCCTCCCATGGAGGCTATTGAAGCATGGCAAAAGTTTAAAAAAAAAGTTTAAAAAAATGTGAAAAAAATAAAAAAAATATAAAAGTTTAAATCACCCCCCTTTCGCCCCAATCAAAATAAATCAATAAAAAAAAACAAACCTACACATATTTGGTATCGCCACGTTCAGAATCGCCCGATCTATCAATAAAAAAAGCATTAACCTGATCGCTAAATGGCGTAACGAGAAATAAATTTGAAACGCCAGAATTACGTTTTTTTGGTCGCCACGACATTGCATTAAAATGCAATAACGGGCGATCAAAAGTACGTTTCTGCACCAAAATGGTATCATTAAAAACGCCAGCTCGGCACGCAAAAAATAAGCCCTCAACCGACCCCGGATCATGAAAAATGGAGATGCTACGAGTATCGGAAAATGGCACTTTTTTTTTTTTTTTGCAAAGTTTGGAATTTTTTTTCACCACTTAGGTGAAAAATAACCTAGTCATGTTAGGTGTCTATGAACTCGTAATGACCTGGAGAATCATAATGGCAGTTTTAGCATTTAGTGAACCTAACAAAAAAGCCAAACAAAAAACAAGTGTGGGACTGCACTTTTTTTGCAATTTCACCGCACTTGGAATTTTTTTCCCGTTTTCTAGTACACGACATGGTAAAACCAATGATGTCGCTCAAAAGTACAACTCGTCCCGCAAAAAATAAGCCCTTACATGGCCAAATTGACGGAAAAATAAAAAAGTTATGGCTCTGGGAAGGAGGGGAGTGAAAAACGAATACGGGAAAACGGAAAATCCCAAGGTCATGAAGGGGTTAAATAATATTGAGAATTGGGAGTCTTAACATTTACATATGATAAATCAATCAAATTCTAATAATTTCTCTCTCTAAACACATCATTTAATACAGATATCACATACAGTAGTAGTCTTTAAAGGGAACCTGTCACCCCGTTTTTTCGGTATGAGATAAAAATACTGTTAAATAGGGCCTGAGCTGAGCATTACAATAGTGTATTTTGTGTACCCCGATTCCCCACCTATGCTGCCGAAATACGTTACCAAAGTAGTCGTTTTTGCCTGTCAATCAGGCTGGTCTGGTCAAAAGGGCGTGTTGTCTTCCCCCAGATTTTGCGTAGTTTTCCGTTGGTGGCGTAGTGGTGTGCGCATGCCCAAGGTCCCGAATCCTCTGCCAGGGGATTTAAAAGAGCGCGCTGTTCGTTATTTCATTGGTGATCGGTGGGCGCGGCCATCTTCCTTTGGCAGCTCGTGCGCAGAAGCGGCGCTCTGCTGGCCGCGGCTTCAGGAAAATGGCCGCGGGATGCCGCGCGTGTGCAGATGGATATCGCGGCGGCCATTTTCCTGAAGCCGCGGCCAGCAGAGCGCCGCTTCTGCGCACGCGCGGCCAAAGGAAGATGGCCGCGCCCACCGATCACCAATGAAATAAGGAACAGCGCGCTCTTTTAAATACCCTGGCAGAGGATTCGGGACCTTGGGCATGCGCACACCACTACGCCACCAACGGAAAACTACGCAAAATCTGGGGGAAGACACCACGCCCTTTTGACCAGACCAGCCTGATTGACAGGCGAAAACGACTACTTTGGTAACGTATTTTGGCAGCATAGGTGGGGAATCGGGGTACACAAAATACACTATTGTAATGCTCAGCTCAGGCCCTATTTAACAGTATTTTTATCTCATACCGAAAAAACGGGGTGACAGGTGCCCTTTAAACAACGTATCAGTATAAACATTATGCTGCGGAAAAAGTCAATGACAGTTCAATCCTCTGAACAACACAACAATCTGCTGGTATGTAAGGATACTAGGTGTGTGTATAAATATACTCAGACAGTAAGGAAGGGGTTTATACAGATATCTCTTCCTTCATTTGTGATATCTTCTATTGACAAAATCCTCCACTATATTTGTCGTTCGGCGCTTGTTTATTACAATCCAATCACCCAACCAATTATCATCATTTTGCTCATTCATTGGATGATTACTGACATGTTTACACCTATGAACTCCCTTCTGTGCTGTTGGCATCTATAAAATTGGATGCCACAGAAAAATATAACACACTCTATGTCATTGTAATGCTGGCATCTCTGCACTTTCCTACCCAGCAGAGACGCTGACTCTCTCACCACCACGGTCCTGCACCTCCCACACTTTCCCCTGCAGCTGCTATTGTAGCGCCAGCGTCTCTGCTCTCTGCCTCTCTCCCCCAGCAGAGATGTCGACACACTCACCGCCACTGTCACCTGCTTCTTCCTTATCCTCTTCCTGCTGTCCGGGGTCTGGGCACAGCTCCCAGATCCCTAGGCACTGTTCTTAGGGCATGTGCTTGCAGTCTCATCTTCTCAAAAGGACAGTACCAACCTTCATAAAGTGTCCGCAGACAATGGCTGAGAGACACTTATTATTTAAGGCATCACCACCAGGTGGAAAGTGCCTGTTCAACGTTGTTTGTTTTCTAACACACCTGCTAGTTCTCAGGTCCCAGTGCTCGTATCCAGTATACCAGTCCTGTCTATTAGCCATGCCCACCTGCATGCCCATCTGTCAGCCGTGCCTGCCTATCTATCAGATGTGCCCGCTTGCCAAAAATGTGATAAACCACAGTTAATTTATGTTTTAAGGGGGGAGGGGGACAATCATTTTTTCACACTGGGTCCTGTAGATTTGGATTTCTCTTTCCCTTAATAATAAAGAGTAAAAAAAAATATATCCTCCAGTGGTAGCCAAAAAATATATAAAAAGTAAGGTTTATTGATCACATTAAAAACTGTAGTAGCAAATCACCAAAGGAGATCCATAGATATAGGAGAAACAGACCAACTAGCTTCAGCTTAACGCCTTAATCATGTTTTTCCTTTTTTTTGGTTTGCTCTTCTCCAGATTGTTCTCATTTCTTTGTTTTTGGATGCCCTATCTCATTCTGGGTGGGGTTTTATGTGTTCACCCTTCAATGCATTTCCTTGCTGGCTATACCTCTTGATGCATATTTGTTCAGGAGTTCCAGTCCTTCAGCTAAGGGGTTTAACTTGCTTGTCAAACTCTAGTTTAGTTCTTGCAGTGAGTCTTCCTAACTTTTCCTCTTTACACTATATGAATGAATCTTAGTTTCTCACCTAAGGTTTTCATACATTATCTTTCTTCACAATTTCTTTCCCCTTGTTAGTGGAGTGTTAGGGTTACAGTCTCCCCTCTAGTTCCTCAGGAGGTACGAGAAACCCTTCAATGGCCTTCATGGTATTTTGGGTCCAAGTTGGTGTTTTTAGTTGTGTGGCTAGTAGAGTTGAGCATTCCGATACCGCAAGTATCGGGTATCGGCCGATACTTGCGGTATCGGAATTCCGATACCGAGATTCGATACTTTTGTGGTATCGGGAATCGGTATCGAAACAACATTAATGTGTAAAATAATGAATTAAAATAAAAAATATTGATATACTCACCTGTCCGGAGGCCCCTGGACATCACCGCTGGTAACCGGCCATAAACGCGCTCATTTTAAGCAAAGAAGGCTGCCAGTTCACAACGGTAAGGTCCAGGCTGCGTCGGAGAGGTGAGTATATCAATATTTTTTATTTTAATTCTTTATTTTACAAATTAATATGGATCCCAGGGCCTGAAGGAGAGTTTCCTCTCCTTCAGACCCTGGGAACCATCAGGGATACCTTCCAATACTTGAGTCCCATTCACTTGTATTGGTATCGGGTATCGGTATCGGATCAGATCCGATACTTTGCCGGTATCGGCCGATACTTTCCGATACCGATACTTTCAAGTATCGGACGGTATCGCTCAACACTAGTGGCTAGGGCCTTTCTAGTCTGTACTCGGACCAGTTGGCTGCAGGTGCAGCGTTTCCAGTGTGTGAGTGTGTACACATTCATAGCAGGTGTAATGTGTAGGGGGACCAACTACTGTATACGGGGATGTGGGAGGAGCCATTATACTGTATGGGGAGCTGTGAGGGGACCATTCTACTGTGTAAGGCTGGTTTCACATTTGCGTTTTTTGCCGCTGCGTTTAAGCGCAAAAAAACGCATGCATTTTTTCCCTATATTTAACATTAAAAACGCATGCGTTTTTTTGTATGCGTTTTGCCGCGTTTGACGACGCATGCGTCTTTTCTATGCTTGCGTTTTGTTGCAGAAATGCAACATGTAGTAATTTCTAGAGGCGTTTTTTTGCCGCAAAAAAAACATATTGCTGTCTATGTAAACGCATGCGTTTTTAAGCACATGCATTTGGTTGCATTTTAAACGCATGCGTTTCAATAGAAAAAAACAAGAATACACACTGATAAGCCACCCCCCATCAAGGTGATAAAGGGATCCAAACCCTAACCCTAACCCTACCCCTAACCCTACCCCTAACCCTAAAGCCGGTAATTCAATTGCCGGCTTTTCATTTCTCCTGCCTAAACCCGACATGATATGAGACATGGTTTACATACAGTAAACCATGTCATATCCCCCTTTTTTTTGCATATTCCACACTACTAATGTTAGTAGTGTGTATGTGCAAAATTTTGGCGCTGTAGCTTTTAAATTTAAGGGTTAAATCGCGGAAAAAATTGGTGTGGGCTCCCGCGCAATTTTCTCCACCAGAGTGGTAAAGCCTGTGAATGAGGGCAGATATTAATAGCCTGGAGAGAGTCCACGGTTATTGCCCCCCGGCTAAAAACATCTGCCCCCAGCCACCCCAGAAAAGGCACATCTGTAAGATGCGCCTATTCTGGCACTTGGCCACTCTCTTCCCATTCCCGTGTAGCGGTGGGATATGGGGTAATGAAGGGTTAATGTCACCTTGCTATTGTAAGGTGACATTAAGCCAGATTAATAATGGAGAGGCGTCAATTCTGACACCTGTCCATTATTAATCCAATTGTATGAAATGGTTAAAAAAAACACACACACAATATTGCAAAGTATTTTAATGAAATAAACACACAGGTTGTTGTAATATTTTATTGCTCTCTCAATCCACCTGAAGACCCTCGTTCTGTAACAAATTAAAAATAATAAACCAACAATATACATACCTTCCGTAGATCTGTAACGGCCCACGATGTAAATCCATCTGAAGGGGTTAAAATATTTTACAGGCAGGAGCTCTGCTATAATGCAGCTGTGCTCCTGCCTGTAAACCCCGGGGAATGAAGGTAATGGAGGTCAATGACCTGTAGTTACCTTCAGTCGTGGTGATGCGCCCTCTGCCGGATGTCCTCATATGACCTCGAGCCTGGGAACTTTTTCCCACGCTCGACGTCGCATACCGCATGAGAAAACGCATGCGTCTAAAAAACGCAGCGTTTGCACGCGTTTACGTGCGTTTTTTCACCACCTGCGTTTGCATTTTAAACGCTGCGTTTTTAAACGCAAATGTGAAACTAGCCTAAGGGGTTGTGGGGGGACCATCATACTTTATGGGAGGTGTGGGAGGACACACTTATAGATCATTCCAAAAGGAGAAAAATTCAGAGCAATGATTTATAAAACAAACTTTAATTGCCATAAATAGTACAAAAATATATATCAAAACATTACATTATTTAATGACTAGAGCACAGGATGAATGTCCCAGGAATGCTGGAAAAGCGCCCATCCCCCCACTCCCCCGGATGTAAATACCCTTGTAATGGTATGCATAAGGAAAAGCACCTACACTATCCAACCAAGGTCACCCCAAAACAGTGGGATTCTATAGTAACGCCATTAAGTATGGTGGTGGAAAGAGGGTGCTAGCACTTACCACTACACAGAGGTAGGAGGGGGCAGTCAGGCGATGGTCCCCAACGCACGTTTCGTGGCCACCAGTGCCACTTCCTCAGGGGGAGGCATGGTTTGTTTTGAGCTGATTTGGTGAGGTCGGGGTCTTTTGGCGTATTTACTGCCAGACCTCGTGCGCTCACAAAATGTATTTGGGAGTTTTGTATTCACTTATAGATCATTGTAGAGAAAGCACAAAACACATTATTATTAGCACAATTGTGTGTTTGTTTTATTGTAAGGAGATATTGGGTCATTATTATTATAAGGGGTCAAGGGAAATTATTATATGGTGGTACAGGGGATCATTATTTCTGTAGGATGCTGAATAATTGCAAGGAAGCACTGGAGAGCATTATTACAGAGAGAACATTATTACTATGTTGGGGCACAGAGAGGGCACGGATTTTGTGTGGGGCACAAAAGGAGGGTTCTATTACACTGCAGGGCTTAGAGGAGCATGGCTACTGTATAGGGAACAGGTTAGAGCTAAAGATGAGCAAACCTTTCAAGGCTTGGTTCGGATGGGCGAATATCCCGATGAAAGCCAAATAAGTTCGGGTTGCAGCCCGCAGCTTTCAGTTTTGCCTGGTTGGTTATCTAAAATAAGTTTTAAACAGGCAGAGAAATGTATTTCCTTAGAGAAACCAGCAGCTGTTATCCCATGCTCTCCTGTCCATATACTCTTTTGCTTCCTCCCATGGCCAGGAGATGTGGTATGATCAGATCATGTTTCTGCATGGTGAGACACGGCCATTACACAGTACATAGCAGGACAACATTTATAAGATTATCTCAGCACAGGAAGATTTTTTTTAACACGCTTCCGTAGAAGAAAAACACTAAAAGCAGTATGCGTTTTTTACCTTCTGGATTTTCAACATCTAATGAAATTATATGAGGAAAATCTGCACATAAAACTCACTCACAATGTTCTAGGCTTGATACGAATTAGCAACATTCGCTGCAGTTTAAGGTACCGTCACATTAAGCGACGCTGCAGCGATAGCGACAACGATGCCGATCGCTGCAGCGTCGCTGTTTGATCGCTGGAGAGCTGTCACACAGACCGCTCTCCAGCGACCAATGATGCCGAGGTCCCCGGGTAACCAGGGTAAACATCGGGTTGCTAAGCGCAGAGCCGCGCTTAGTAACCCGATGTTTACCCTGGTTACCAGCGTAAAAGTAAAAAAAACAAACAGTACATGCTCACCTGCGCGTCCCCCAGCGTCTGCTTCCTGACACTGACTGAGCTCCGGCCCTAACAGCAGAGCGGTGACGTCACCGCTGTGCTTTCACTTTCACTTTAGGGCTGGATCTCAGTCAGAGCAGGAAGCAGACGCTGGGGGACGCGCAGGTGAGTATGTACTGTTTGTTTTTTTTACTTTTACGCTGGTAACCAGGGTAAACATCGGGTTACTAAGCGCGGCCCTGCGCTTAGTAACCCGATGTTTACCCTGGTTACCAGTGTAAAACATCGCTGGTATCGTTGCTTTTGGTGTCAAACACAACGATACACGGCGATCGGACGACCAAATAAAGTTCTGGACTTTATTCAGCGACCAGCGACATCACAGCAGGATCCTGATCGTTGCTGCGTGTCAAACTAAACGATCTCGCTAGCGAGGACGCTGCAACGTCACGGATCGCTAGCGATATCGTTTAGTGTGACGGTACCTTTACGCTGCATAAAAAAATGTTTACTAAGCTTGTGATTTCTATAAATCCCATCCACTATGCTGAAAATTTAAGATGCTGCCTTTTTTTGCAGCAATAATATGCAGCAACAAAAACTCATTGTGGGAAATTAACCTTATATTGCAATATTAATTATTGCAGTATTATTAATGTTATTATTATTATTATTATTATTATGTCTTAAATAGCAATTTTATTGGAAATCTGGGTCTTATAGTAAATCTTGATTGTGCTATGTGTAAAAACATAGCACATACTCACACATATGTATTTACACCTAGCACGTATTCACACATTTGTATATGTGTAGCAATTGCCATCTTCTATCTCAGTAATGTAAAAATTGGTCTTCACTGAATACAGATTTTACTTAGGATTTGAAAATGTTGTGTAAAATAAATGATTATTCCTGGAGGAGAAAGAAAATTTCTCTGATAAGTTATATTACAAAATTGCTTAAGTACTATTCATTTATGTAAAAAAAAATTAAATGACAGTTATACTGTAATGTTTTGAGCATTTATGTATTGTAATAATATCAATGTATTGGATTGGAGGAATTAATAATCTCAGTAGGATATGATATTTTTATATAATTTAGATGCAAAACTTTCCAGACTCGGTTGGTAGTTGAGCTAATATAAGGAGCAGAAGTATGTTAGAAGAGTTAGGGCTTGTGCACACGCTGCAGATTACATCGCGGAATTTTCCGCAGCGGATTTGATAAATCCGCAGTGCAAAACCGCTGCTGTTTTTACTGCGGATTTATCGCGGTTTCTAGTGCGGTTTCCTCTGTGGGTTTTCACCTGCAGTTTTCTATTGGAGCAGGTGTAAAGAATTGACATGCTGCGGAATATAAACCGCTGCGTTTCCGTGCGTTTTTTTCCGCAGGACGTGCACTGCGGATTTCGTTTCCCATAGGTTTACATTGTACTGTAAACTCATGGGAAACCGCTGCAGACCCGCAGCTGCAGAAACGCTGCGGTTCTGCAGCGTGTGCACATACCCTCAGAGTTAGCAGTAGGTTAAGCAGGAGAAAGAGCAATTGATATCAAATCCTGTAGAGAACTTAGTGATATAGTGGTAAAGAATCAAGTAAAAGGAAGAAACAGATTGAAGGAAGGGAATGCAGCTGAAGTGTAGAGTTGGAGATTGAGTAGATACTCCAAATTAGGATTTGGTGGCACAGAGCTGCTGCATAGGTTGGGCACTGTTCGTCACCCTTAAATAGCAAGTGGCCACTGCCTCATGGAAGTATCAGAGAGCAGTTGCTGTAAGCAGTATGAAAGAAATGTATATGGTATCAAATCTATGTCATTGTGAAGCTAAACTGAAGAAACTATGCAATGTGCCACCATGTTCAACCATGAAGTTGAAACCTCGCTGTGAGATGTAAGAAATATCAAATATTGTGACTGTTGTTCATTATCTTTTACCTTCAAAAGTCACAGTAATAGAAAGTTTGTTTTTAACTCTCATGCCTTCTCCTGCTCAAGTCAATAATTGTATTTCCTATGAAATGACAATTCTCAGACACCTTTTTAATTTGGTCGTCATGTGCTAGTCCTCTTTAAAATGTATGAATGTGTTGTATCGGAGTCGACAGTCCTTCTTAAATTTCTAATTTATTCTTCCTGAATTGACTTGAGTAAACTATTGGCATAGCGTTATAGTTCTCTTCTTCAGACATACCGTACACTCTAATACAACAATGTATCTTTTCAATAATACAATTTGTCAGTCACATTGCACAATCATAAAATAGATTAGTGACAGTTTATTATGAAAGCTAATTGTGTAAATGTAGCGTGTAATAATAATTTTCTTCTCTCCACATATATAATAAAAATGTCTTATACTGTGCAATTATACTGAACTTTTGTTGCATTAAATCTGAATTGAAATGTAATAAGATTAACGAATGTAATGTAATTTCATTGTAAACATAGTTGAAAAATTCAAGCAAATTTGTAGTTTGAAGAAGCGCCAGGGATTGTGATTTAATTTACCACAATGAGATGGATTAAAATGCCGACAAAATCTGAATTTGTCAACAAATTTTGCCATCTATTCACACTATGTGTTTGACCTACATCACACATTACAACTGTACAACTGTACATCAAAGCTTGTACTTGTGAATCCTTGTGCCTCAAGTAGATCATATTTTTGTCATACAGTTGACAGGTTTATGTTAGGATAACTTTCATACAACATTGGAAGGATTTTGACAGTCTTACACTTTTAAGATCCTCAAACAAGAATATGTTATATGTCTATATGCTTTATATACAGTAATAGAGATCAATGGCAGATTGGTCTCTTTTGATGTTATACACACAGAGAGCTATAACTTTTTTCCATTGACATTTAAGCCACACACTTGTTTTTTGCAGGTGGAAATCTAGTTTATTTTTACCATGTAATCTCCAGAAAAAAAATCACCACATCAATTTTGCCGTCTTTAGAGATTTTATTTTTACGTTAATCACTATTTTTTGGTTGGAAGAGTCCTATGGAAGCTCTAATGTCCAACTGGAGGGCGTGGCCTCGCTCCAAACAAATATACGTGCAATCTAGATGCAGAATAAATAATAGAAACAGCTAAGAGAAAAACCCTAGCTACTTTCCCACAAATACATTCCTACATTCCCACAAATGTATGGAGGAAGGTCACACCCACTGGCCAGGGATATGTATATCTTATGCATAACTTATACATACCCTCCAATCCCGGCTCTGAAACCGGCCAATCCTCATAGCGCACAGTGTAGATTTTTATGTAATTGTTTGCGGTCTCTGTGATATTTTTGAAAAACTCTTGATGTGCCAAAAGAGTAGAGACTCCCCATAAGTGCCCCTATATTGGAATTGATCTAGCGTTTTCTTTCTTTGTGATTTTTATAATGTGGTGGCATATGTGAGTTGAGTAGAGTACATCAAGTCATGCAATAAATTCGAATAAATTGGAAATAAATGTAGAAACAGGCTGTTATGCACAGGCTAGATTTGTCAGGGCAAATGTTACACTGAAAAATGGTGTTCTTTCTTATCCCCCTTCTGTAACACATTTTACACCTTTGTATGACCTTCCTTTCTTTCCAGATTGGTGGACCTCACTTGGGAAATGTTGCCCTGGTACTATATAGACATCTTACTGGCTCCTTCCTGGCAAAATATTAGGGCCTTGATCACTACCTCCTGAAACTGAAGGAACATGCCTTTCTGGCCCACACTTTGGAATAGCTTGTAAGTGTTATAGATGTGCACCAACTACTTTTTGTACTAAACTTTAGCTTTCCACATGGCACTGTAGGGCTGGAGGACTTGATCAGAGAGATTAATTCCAAAAATGTTCTTATTGTACCCCAGGACACATTCTGGCTTGAAAACCTGTGTAGATGTATCTTGTGCAGCAGTGGGGGTGTCTAGAAAAGGACATACCTCTTGTTCTCATACTTGATCACCAGCATGATGTTGCTACAATTGGCTTGGCTCTCACCCTGAGCAGCTTCCCAATTATTGACCTAGGCAGTCCTGTCTGGTGTTTTTTCACAGTACTGTATGTTGTGGTAACTCTGGCAGACAGTGACTGGAAGAATGGGATGCTGGTGTAGAATTTATCTATGTAGTGGTGATAACCCTGATCCTGCAACGGACGCAGCAAATCCCACACAAGTTTCACACTCACTCCCTGGACTGGAGGGCATTCTGGGGGTTCAATCCCGGTGTCCCTTCCTTCATAACCCCGAAGTCTGTGGGTGTACCCTGAGGTACTCTCACACAGCTTATACATTTTAA
Source organism: Ranitomeya variabilis (assembly GCF_051348905.1). Lineage (NCBI taxonomy): Eukaryota > Metazoa > Chordata > Amphibia > Anura > Dendrobatidae > Ranitomeya > Ranitomeya variabilis. The sequence continues at coordinate 390,445,269 of NC_135234.1, forward strand.
TTCCATACCTAGCACTCTTACTGGACTGGATATTGTTGGATTTTAAGCCTCCCCTTGTAACGTATTAGAGACTGATCAAGAGAGATGTCTCTTTATTGGAATGTGCACCTCAGCAAATGTATTGCTGAAGTGATCAATAACTGGACAAATTTGGAAAAGTCGGTCAAAATTGGGGTTATCTCGGAGTGCACACTGTACATTATAGGGACATAGACATGCAGAAAACTGTATTCTCATATCAGCACTCCAACATTGCTGAACATGTGACTTCTTCACTATGCCCATGTGAAGGACAAGGCCCCAAAACTTCATAACTTCTTGTACATCTACAGGGGTCCAATTAGCAAATGATGAAGTGGGGTTCTGTGTTATAAATTGTTGGGTATATAAATGTGTCTGGGCCACCATGAGATTTACAAAATCCATATGAGGAAAAGATTTTTAAAGTCAATTTCTGTGAGTCTGTCAGTGTGAAATTGGATTCCTGATTGAGCAACAAAATCAGGAATCTGAGGCTCATAATCTTCAGGAGGTGAGGTCGGTAGAGGGTCATTAACAGTAGACGCTGGCTCATTTGCTGACCTGGGGAGTCTACATGGGGGTTCATTATCGCTGGAAGAAGAAGAGTAGGATAAGGAGGAGGAAAAATAGAGGAAGATGGCATCCTGTCCCTCACTATCAGAGTTGGAGACAAGGAAGGTGTATGCCTCCTTTGCTGACTACCCTCTTTGGGATGGGTGGCACATTTTATTTTTCAAGTGGGTGGTGTTTGTATAGGATAACTACATTTTATTCTGATTTTTGTGCTTGGTGTAAACTTTTTTTTTATTAATGAATCTATTAGAATAGAAGAAAAAAATAGATAAAAATAATTTAGAGAGAAAACGATAAAAATAAAAAGGAGAATATGCAAATTTGCTAAAATTAAAAATTTGCTAAATGGACCACAGTAAAAACAATTACTCAGCAGCAACTAAATTCGGCTAACTGTATTTCTATGTAGTAGAAAAAGCTGTAGTATAATTACTACAAAATGTAATACTACAATTTTGAAACTACTATTACTAAACGGATGTCAGTGAAAAAAAAAATACTGAGCGTCCACAACTATCTGACGCTAATTCGATATATTTGTAGAAAAAACTGTAGTATACATTCATGGCCGAAAGTGTTGGCACCCTTGAAATTGTTCCAGAAAATGAACTTTTTCTCCCAGAAAATTATTGCAATTACATGTGTTTTGTTATACACATTTTTGTTTCCTTTGCATATAATGGAACAACACACACAAAAAAAACTAAAAAAAATTGACATCATTTCACACAAAACCCCAAAGTTGTGTGCAAACAACTTTCTTTCAAGCAAACTGTTCAGTGGAAAGAAACAGGTGTGGTCAATATGAAAATCATACCTGAAACCAGATAAAAGGGGAGAAGTTGACTCAATCTTTGCATACGGTGTCTTTGTGTGCCACACTAAGCATGGTAAATAGTGTTGAGCATTCCGATACTGCAAATATTGGGTATCGGCCGATATTCGCTGTATCGGAATTCCGATACCGAGTTCCGATATTTTTGTGATATCGGAAATCGGAATCGGAAGTTCCCAGTGTATGGTTCCCAGGGTCTGGAGGAGAGGAGACTCTCCTTCAGGCCCTGGGATCCATATTCATGTAAAAAATAAAGAATAAAAATAAAAAATATGGATATACTCACCCCTCCGGCGGACCCTGGACCTTAGCGGTGGAACCGGCAGCCTCCGTTCCTAAGAATGCAGTGAGTGTAGGACCTGCGATGATGTCGCGGCTTGTGATTGGTCACGTGAGCGGTCACATGAGCGGTCACGCAACCAATCACAAGCCGCGATGTCATTGAAGGTCCTTCACTCTGCATTCTTAGGAACGGAGGCTGTCGGTTCCACCGCTAAGGTCCAGGGTCCGCTGGAGGGGTGAGTATATACATATTTTTTATTTTTATTCTTTATTTTTTACATGAATATGGATCCCAGGGCCAGAAGGAGAGTTTCCTCTCCTTCAGACCCTGGGAACCATCCAGGATACCTTCCGATATTTGTGTCCCATTGACTTGTATTGGTATCTGTATCGGCGAGATCCGATATTTTGCGGGTATAGGCCGATCCAATCTGATACCGATACTTTCGAATATCGGAAGGTATCGCTCAACACTAATGGTAAATGGAAAGAGAAGAGAACTGTCTGAGGATTTCAGAACCAAAATTGTTGAAAAATATCAACAATCTCAAGGTTCTAATACATCTCCATACATCTTGAAGTTCATGGTGCACATCATAATCAAGAAGTTTACAACCCATGGCACTCTAGCTAATCTCCCGGGACTTGAATGGGAGATAAAAATTGATGAAAAGTTGAAATGCAGGACAGTCCAGATGATGGATAAGTAGCCCCAATCAAGTTTCAAATGAATTCATGCTGTCCTGCAGGCTCAGGTTGCATCAGTGTCAGCATGAACAGTTGAAAAGCCAAATATCTTTCGACTGGACCCAACAAACAGGTCTGGGGGCATGAGAAAAAAGCTGAAATGGATGGGAAAGTGTGAAAACTTAATGGGAACAGAATGGAGACGTTAACTGCATACCTTTCTGACTCACATATGGTATCTGGGAATAATGTTGTCAGACTATTGAGCGGGTTTTATGGATTTATAAGAAGACCTACCAAACCAAATCTAAATTGTTTTTTACAAGGAAAAATGCTAAGACACATTTTTTTCTTCATAATTACATGTAAGTAATGCAAAATTAAAAAAAAATATATACCTCCCCTTTAGCATATTTTCACACGTAGCATTTTGGCTTTAGTTTTTCCTTTTACATTTATGAGGGCCCTCACTTAAACATTTGGGAGGTCCATCACTCAATCAAAATTGTTAGATAGATAGTGAAATACATATTCCCCAGCACGTTAAATGCCACCTAAAACATGCCCATTTGATTTTTAGGCTTTGCCAGACACCACCACCACGTCCATCACCATATCATTATGCGGCCCTCGCTTCACATTTTCAGAGGACCAGCAGATGCCATGAAACCTGAGTTTTGTGAGCTCCACAGGTCATTTTGGCTACCGGATCCCAATGGAGCCACTGTCATAGTGGGTGAAACCGCTGTAAGGTAAATATAATACAGAAGTTAGGGGGAGCTTTATGCTCAATGTCCGCGTTAGGTGTTGAGTTCCCGCCGCTGCACAGGGGGAATCTCGAGCCATGTCCGCTGCGGTCTCCCATTCTCCTCCAGCCACAGTGGAACCTGCTCAGTGGAGACGTCGGTCCCAGCATCTGGCTCAACCTGATACTGTGCGAATGGTTACTGCTGCCTTTCTAGGCTCTGCCTCTGTAGCCAGCACTGATCAGCAGCGAGCAGGCCTTTCTAGGACTAAGTCCTGCTTTTCCCATATTGAGTATGCCCCGGGAGGACCTCTCATTGGAGGTCAGGGGTCACAAGCTCAGGTCCTGTAGCAGCTCCTATTGGTCCACTAGGAAGGTCCTGAAGAGCTGCAACTATAAAAGGTTTGCATGGCCGCACGGCCATGCGCTAGTATCAATTGTGTTTGGCTTATGCCAGTGGATACTCTACCACTCTGTATATATGTGGTGTGAGGCTGTTTAGCTTTGGGGCTGTACACTCAGGCAGGCAGCTAGCGTCAGTGGGGGCAATTAGCCTTGACTTAGCATCTGGTTCCTTCATGTGTGCGGTTAGCACAGAAGAGTTCCAGAGCAAGCACAACCCTAGTTAGGGTAATAGTTTCTGTGTACAGTGTGACTCTGTGAGGCGACAGAGCTTGCTTCCCAGGGCCGGATTTAAGAGGTGGGTGGCCCAGGGCCCATTTTAGAGGGAAGCCCATTTTTCAAGGTGTTGCAATATGTAATGCAAAAACACAAAATGAAACAAATGCAAATTTATTTACAAAAATCATTTTCGCAGAGTAATTCAGGTAAAATCATTCATTTTTTACAATCCAGGCACTTTCCTTGATTTTTGTGCTGCAAAATCACTAATGATGTATCTAAAGTACAATTCACGTAGTATCTGACTCGATGCTCATGATAGCCAAATTTACAAGTCGTTCCTCCTTCATGGATGTCCTTAATCGGTTTTCAACTAATTTGAGTTTTGAGAAGGAATGCTCACCACTGCAGTTTGTTATCATCAAAATTAGATATATCCTTAGAGCTATCTCAATATTTGGGAAAGGGTCCTGCACACCCTTTTCCATGATAAGCTTGTACATGAAAAGTTTAGTGCTGATATCTTTTGGCTCCTCGTTTGTGAATAAATTGGCAAATGTTACAAACTGACACAGTTCACCAATAAATATAATGTCCAAGTCATCTGAATAAGACCTGAAGATTTGCTCTGCTGTGTCCTTAGGCTCGTCTGGAGACAGTTCTTTCAAATGGCTAAAAAAGCTAAATTTGCTTGATATATCTTTATATGCTTGAAGATGTTGGTCAAGAGTAGTGATAAACTGATCAATGATAGGCAAGAAAGTTTCTGCTCCGTATTTTTCAGAAGGGCTGAGTTGTACTTCTTCTGTATGGCCATAATCCAATGGATTGAGACACAAGTTTCGGCGCCTGTGTCGAGTTATCATCTGAACATTCTCAGATGAACCAGACAGCTCTTCACCTTGCTTCTCATAAATTTTGAAGGAGTCACGCTTTGATGCGACATCGTTTTTTAAGCTGGTCAGTGATGCCACAGCAGTGTTTAGATCGAGTTTTGCGTGTTGTAGATTTTTACTAGTAGCATCTGTTCTTTGCAGGATATCATTCCAGAAGGTGGTGTTAATACCAGTTTCAAGCTGATTCATTTGTCTTAACAGTCCTTCCGCTTCACACCGTACACAGCTTTTTTCTTCAAAGTCATCAGCAATCTGTTTAAGTACATCTTTAATCTGCTGATAGTCATGCTTAAGAGCATGACTATCTCCTAGACTAGGCCCTGTCTCACATAGCGAGATCGCTAGCGAGATCACTGCTGAGTCACAAGTTTTGTGACGCAACAGCGACCTCAGTAGCGATCTCGCTATGTGTGACACGTACCAGCGACCGTTTTTTGGTCGTTGAGGTCCCGCTGACATCGCTGAATCGGTGTGTGTGACACCGATCCAGCGATGTCTTCACTGGTAACAAGGGTAAACATCGGGTTACTAAGCGCAGGGCCGCGCTTAGTAACCCGATGTTTACCCTGGTTACCAGCGTAAATGTAAAAAAAAACAAACAGTACATACTCACCATCTGATGTCCGTCAGGTCCCTTGCCGTCTGCTTCCCACACTGACTGAGCGCCGCAAAGTGAAAGTGAAAGTACAGCACAGCGGTGACGTCACCGCTGCGCTCTGCTCTCACTGTACGGCGGCACTCAGTCAGAGCGGGAAGCAGACGGCAAGGGACCTGACGGACATCAGATGGTGAGTATGTACTGTTTGGTTTTTTGGTAACCAGGGTAAACATCGGGTTACTAAGCGCGGCCCTGCGCTTAGTAATCCGATGTTTACCCTGGTTACCTGGGTGCTGCAGGGGGACTTCGGCATCGTTGAAGACAGTTTCAACGATGCCGAAGTTGTTCCCCTGATCGTTGGTCGCTGGAGAGAGCTGTCTGTGTGACAGCTCCCCAGCGACCACACAGCGACTTACCAACGATCACGGCCAGGTCGTATCGCTGGTCGTGATCGTTGGTAAATCGCTATGTGTGACGGGGCCTTTAGTAGTGTCAGCTGTGCAGGACCAACGCGTTGTTGTGACACGTTTGAGAGTCAATGCTGTTGCTGAGTCAATATTTTTCAAAGCCTCAGTCAGGACCTGATGCCGATGCGTTGAAACTGTGAAGAAGAGGAGCAGCTTTTCAAGGAAGTCAAAAAAGTGTACAGCACTCGAGCCGCTTTCTTCAGCATTTTTAGCAACCAGATTTAAAGAGTGTGCCGTACAAGGAATCCAGGATGCAAGAATGTTCTTCTCTCTCACTTTGGCTGGCCATTGTATTTGCCACTCATTGCAGATGCATTGTCATAACTTTGACAATGGCAATTTCCCAGGTCTAGGTCATGTCTCTTCAAAAATTCCAACAAGGCATTGAACTTGTCTTGAGCTCCATGGCCTTTGTTTGCATTAATGTTACAAAGCGTTCCACAGGGCCATCTTTCTCCATATACCTCAATACAAGGGTTAGTTGGTCAACGTAAGCTGCATCGGGTGTGGAGTCCAAAGAGATGGAGTAGTATTTTGATTTGTTAACTTGAGAAAATTTCTCTGAGGACTTGTTCGTCCATTACATTGATAATTTCTTCCATAATTGTAGATGACAGGTAGTTTGTATGACCCTTGCCGCTATTGGCTTGACTTTTGACATGCTGTGCAAGAAAGTCGTCGTACTGGGCGATGAGTTCAAGAATGCCCAGAAAGTTTCCATTTCTAGGTGATTCAACCAATTCATTATCTCCTCTAAATGCTAAGCCACACTCGGCAATAAACTGAATAACATTTACTACTCATTTCAATACTGACCTCCAATAATGCTCCCGAGCCTCGACCTAGGATAACCAGGTCAGTGGATGCTGACGAAGGTCAGGTGCCATGACTCTACCGCTCTGCGCCAGCCACTGAGGTGTAGGACTATAGCCAGGTCCCTACACTTTCAATAGTTTCTCTTTTGTTATATGTTCCTTATCATTAGAAATGGTTCACAGCAAAGAGACGTGTATTTTGCATGTTTTGATATTTATCCCTATATTGGTGGGAGGCCCCCGCTTGGTGGGTGGCCCAGGGCCCGGGCCCTTTGAGCCCCCCTAAATCCGGGCCTGGTACTATCACAGACATGGGTGCAGAGTACACATAGAGATTGTTTTTGGAAAAATTTGAACACTGAAAACCTAGTACTGTCCATCACTATAGATGTGTCCTGTCCCTACGCTAAGCAGAGCAGAAATAAAAAGTAAGATTCTTGAACCAGGAATAAAAAGTGGAAGAGAAGGTGGAAGAGGCATGGCAGCACGGTGGCTCTGTGGTTAGCACTGCAGTTTTGCAGTGCTGGGGACCTGGTTTCAAATCCAACCAAGGACAACATCTGCAAGGAGTTTGTATATTCCCCCCATGTTTGCGTGGCTTTCCTCTGGGTACTCTCACACTCTGGAGACATACTTGAAATGGCAACAAGACAGCTGATGCCAATAATTTATTTTCAGGACTGCTATAAAACACATACCGGATTTGAAAAAAAATATTTATTTATCCTACAAATGCCAATGAGATGTCTGGTTCCAATTATTTATTTGCAACACTATTAGAAAAAACACGTAGTGGTCCTGAAAAATGTATTGCTTGACCTAGAAATCACAAAAAAACGGTGATGCCAATTATTTGTTTCCCAGACCACTATAAAACACATAGTGGTCCAGAAAAAAATATTTATTTGGCCTATAAATGGCAGCGAGATGACTGATACCAATTATATATTTCCCAGACTACTATACAACACACACCGGTTTAGAAAAATAATTTATTTGCACTAGAAAAATCAACAAAACGGCTGATGCCAATTATTTATTCTCCATATTACTATAAAACACACAGCGGTCCAGACAAATTATTTATTTGGCCTATAAATGGCAGAAAGATGGCTGATGCTAATTATTTATTTTCCTAGACAACTATAAAACACACACATCAGTCATGAAAAATTATTTATTTGCCCTAGAAATGGCAACAAAACAACTGATGCCAGTTATTTATTTTGAAGACTGCTATAAAACACACAATTAGATTACACACAGTATACCCAAAATTATCCACAAAATTGCACTTTTTACCACATATCAAGAATAGAATGAGATAAATCAGCAATCAGGGTGTGCTGTGAAAAAACAACAGTGGAAACCACTGCAGTGAAGAGACCAATACCGAACCACCATGGAGCAAGAAATTACCAGATAGTCTATGAACACGGGAATAGTTAAGAATAGGCCTTTATTTGTAAAACTGGCAACGATTACATGAAAATATTTTAAAAAATATAATAGAAAATTCCGCAAGGACAGGATTACATAAGATAATACTTATACTCAGCAAAAAATAGCCCCCGATATTAAAGAAATACTATATTTTCCTTTTTTTTCTTTTTTTAGTTGTGCATATCATGAAGTGCAAAAAATTATCATATCAGGTGCAATAATTCCATAAAAAACGTGTATAAATATTTACATATATTCTAAAAAAATATATAGAAATTAAAGCAATATATGTGTAAAAAATACATACAAAGAGCTCAGCAGCACTGTGCAAAGGGTACCAGAAAGTGCATAATACAGAATAATTATATATAAAAACTCAAACACAATTGTTTAAAGTGCCCAAGTGCACAGACCTATATAAAGGCCAAACAGCATGTAACCATGCACGAAAGGTGAGATAGCACAACGCTATATCTTATGTATACCTGGGGGGTCAGCTGAGTCCTGAACCAGCGAGCGCCCAACGCGCGTTTCGAATGTATTTCCTTCATCAGGGGCCAATTATTTATTTCCCAGAGTACTACAAAACACACAACAGTTGAGAAAATTATTTCTTTGGCCTATAAATGGCAACGAGATGGCTGATGCCAATTATTTATTAGTAACACTACTAGAAAACATACACTGTTCCAGAAAAAAAAAATTTTCTCCTAGAAATGGCAACGAGATGGGTGAGGCCAATTATTTATTTCCAAGACTACTAAAAAAACACACCGATTCTGAAAACATATTTCCTTGGCCTACAAATGGCATCGGGATTACTGATACCAATTATTTATTTGCTACACTACTAATAAACAAACAGCCATCCTGAAAAATGATTTGTTTGGCCTACTAATGGCAACAAGATTGATTATGCTAATTATTTATTTGCAATACTGCTATACAACACCCAACGGTCCTGAAAAACTATTTTTTTGCCCTAGAAAAGGCAATGAGACAGCTGATGCCAATTATTCATTTCCCAGACCATTATGAAACACACAAACGGTTTTAAAAAGTTATTTTTTGGGCCTAGAAATGGCAACAAGATAGTTGATGTCAATTATTTATTTCCCAGACTACTAGAAAACAACAGCGGCTTTTTGGCAAAGTACTTCCACAGGCGAGGGGGCAGAGTGCACACAGTGGCTTAAAGGCACAGTACTCCCACAGTTGAAGGATGCAAAGTACACACAGCAGCTTAAAGGCAAAGTACTCCCACAGGGGGGCAGAGTACACACAGCGGCTTTTGGCACAGTGCTCCCACAGATATGGTTTGCAGAGTGCACACAGCAGCTATTTTGGAGACTGCTAGCCCTACAGTGACTAAACCACATGGTTGTCAGTATTTCCATGATATACAATATGATATCTGCAGTTGTCCCCATACTGTGTGTACCCTTGTTTTTTATAGCTCATCATGTGATACGTGCTTCTCCCCCCCCCTCACACCCTATTATTGACTTTTTCTATTTAATAAACTTTATCTTGTTCATTATTTTGGACCAACAATTGTCTCTTTTTTCTGCTTTTGGTTCTACAGTAATGAGAGCAGAATGGCAATGGTACTTGAGTTCTGGCCTTTATACAGTACTGGACAAGGCTATATTAGCTCCAGAACTGCTCACAGTCTAAAAGATTGTTGATTGGCTGTGTTGCAGCCTTTCAACAAGCTTTATTTGAGTGGCGAACCCGAACAGAAAACCGGACTTTCATTATAATGCCCGTGTTCTGAGTTAGTTATAGGACACTAGGTGTAGGGTACAGATGGTGAACTTTATCATAGGGGATCACTCATCACTAGGGTTGAGCGACTTTTATTTTTATAGGATCGGGTCGGGTTTCACGAAACCCGACTTTCTCAAAAGTCGGGTCGAGTGAAATCGGCCGATCCTATAAAAAAGTTGGGGTTGGGGTCGGCCGAAACACGAAACCCAATGCAGTGCAATGGGATACTATGGTTCCCAGGGTCTGAAGGAGAGGAAACTCTCCTTCAGGCCCTGGGATCCATGTTTAAGTGTAAAATAAAGAATTAAAATAAAAAATATTGATATACTCACCTCTCCGACGCAGCCTGGACATCGCCGCTGGTAACCGGCATCTTCCGTTCCTAAGAATGGCGCTTGAAAGACCTTTCGATGACGTCACGGCTTGTGATTGGTCGCGGCGGCCCAAGTGACCGCTCAGCGACCAATCACAAGCCGTGACGTAATTTTCAGGTCCTAAATTCCTCATTCTAGGAATTTAGGACATGAGAATAACGTCACGGCTTGTGATTGGTCGCTGAGCGGTCACGTGGGCCGCCGCGACCAATCACAAGCCGTGACATCATTGAAAGGTCCTTCACGCGCTCATTCTTAAGAAGGAAGGCTGCCGGAAAGAAGCAGGGCGCGTCCGAGGGTGAGTATATACCTAATAGGAATATACTCACCCTCGGCTTCTTTCCGGCAGCCTTCCTTCTTAAGAATGAGCGCGTGAAGGACCTTTCGATGACGTCACGGCTTGTGATTGGTCGCGGCGGCCCACATGACCGCTCAGCGACCAATCACAAGCCGTGACGTAATTCTCATGTCCTAAATTCCTAGAATGAGGAATTTAGGACCTGAAAATTACGTCACGGCTTGTGATTGGTCGCTGAGCGGTCACGTGGGCGGCCGCGACCAATCACAAGCCGTGGCGTCATTGAAAGGTCTTTCAAGCGCCATTCTTAGGAACGGAAGATGCCAGTTACCAGCGGCGATGTCCAGGCTGCGTCGGAGAGGTGAGTATATCAATATTTTTTATTTTAATTCTTTATTTTACACTTAAATGTGGATTCCGATACCGATTTCTGATATCGCAAACATATCGGAACTCGGTATCGGAATTCCGATACCAGATTCAGAAGATCGCCGACCTCATGGCCGACCCCACACAGGGGCGACTTCTGAAAATGGCCGACCTGTTTCGCTCAACCCTACTCATCACTATTTATGAAATAAAAATTAAAACTGTGTAACTTTTGGTGTCTCAGAATAAACACAGGAGAATCTGACGGGAGAGAAACAAGCACCAGCAGCACTTGAGCTTAATAGATAAGCACATAGATATAACAGCACAAAAAAAATTAATTTGACAGCTATCTTAACTCCACTTAGTGGTTTTTGCAATGTGAAGATATCTATTAGTTACAAGCAGGGTGTGACTATAGCTAAAATTTAACTTTTAATAAATAGGTCTAAAAACGGTATGGTAAACCAATATAATAAACACACAAAAACGGACTCACAGGGCAATCACATTCTTTGGAATGTAAAACCACAACAATCCCCGAGATTTTACACCACCATACAATTTAACAATCTCCTAGGGGAAAAGGATTCTCATAAAAATGAGAATCGCAGTACAAAGGCAATCAACCATCGTGTACCTTGTATTCCAAATACCTTCTTGTGGAATGGACAAGCAGTAGTGGTGATTGACATATACAAATGGAACGATCTCACCTCAAAGTTCTCTTTCTTTGCTATGGATAAGACCGCTCTCTATTGGCGCTGCATCCGGGAGGGGGGGCACATTCCGGCCACACATCCTCTAAAAAGGGACACATCCCTAGCTAGACATATTAACAATGAACATAATGGTGATAGCCGGGGGCTAAAATTTATGGGGATTGACAGGATTGGGGCACCCAAGAGGGGAGGGAATTGGGATCAGATGTTACTACAATGTGAAACTAAATGGATCTTCCGCCTCAAGACACAAACACCAAGAGGTTTAAATGAAATTTTGACGTACAGTTGCTTCCTTGAAGGTTAGGTAAAACAACGAAAAACATAACATCTCTCTATTCTTCCTTCCCCCCCCTTTCTCTCCCCCTCATTAGGGTCTAGTAGGGCTGTCAACAGGGCTCAGCCGTCGAGGAATGGGGCGCCATTCTTGCGTTTTTTCTGTCCTAGGGTGCCAACCTCCATACGTTAGGTAGGTAATAAATATCAGGAGCACATTAGGGCAAGAAGGGGGGTTTACATATGATACTATCCCTGTAACTATTTTTTCCTTGCACCAATCTCTGGAGTAATTAATTTTTCAACCTTGCACTACCTTCCCCCTCCATCTCTCTGAAATGTCCTTGTTTTGGAGTCCTATTTTGGACCATTAAATGAATTAATTCCCTTTTTTCCCCATCTTTTCTTTGGGGAATATTAGATTGTACAATATCGGCCCCTTTACTCAGTGTTTCTTTTCCTTTTTTTGGGTTATAGCCGGCATGTGCCAGTTGTTACGATCCTCCCTCCTATTAGGAGGTTTGGTAGGATCTATATTGTTTAGCTGAGAAGTGACTCTATAGAAATAGTCAGTTGATATGACCTAATTAAGGTTTTTTAATGAAATAGGAGTTAACATACTTCTCTTACGCTGCCGGTGAGAAGATTGAATGATAAGTTCAAGGCAGCGTCTGTACCTGGACTCGAGTAGTCACGTAGCAACTGGCATGCCCCTTGAGAGTATATGGCTTGATAGCGCGTTGTCATGGAAACAAAACCCACACGCGTCACCGGAAATGACGCATGCGGTGCAGCTATGCGCTCCAGCCTGGGCGCTTAGCATATGACATCATCAGCCTGCTAACCAGGGTGAGAACCGGGCGGGCTATTTAAGATCAGCGAATACTGTTCTCTATTGATTGCCTCATTACCCCCGCGTGGAGTGCCCACCACTGTGTTGGAAGGGACACCTTACAAATTTCCCCTGATGAGTTTATATAACGAAATGCGTAGGGAAATGGTTTCTTTAATTTGGGGTTAAGCACAAATCCTTTTGGCAGCGTGGGTAGTTGGATGTGTGGCCGGAATGTGCCCCCCCTCCCGGATGCAGCGCCAATAGTGAGCGATCTTATCCATAGCAAAGAAAGAGAACTTTGAGGTGAGATCGTTCCATTTGTATATGTCAATCACCACTACTGCTTGTCCATTCCACAAGAAGGTATTTGGAATACAAGGTACACGATGGTTGATTGCCTTTGTACTGCGATTCTCATTTTTATGAGAATCCTTTTCCCCTAGGAGATTGTTAAATTGTATGGTGGTGTAAAATCTCGGGGATTGTTGTGGTTTTACATTCCAAAGAATGTGATTGCCCTGTGAGTCCGTTTTTGTGTGTTTATTATATTGGTTTACCATACCGTTTTTAGACCTATTTATTAAAAGTTAAATTTTAGCTATAGTCACACCCTGCTTGTAACTAATACTTTTGGATTGGTGGATTTATTCTTTTGTGAAGATATCTATGTTACAGATGCTTCTCACAAAATTAGAATATCATCAAAAAGTTAATTTATTTCAGTTCTTTAATATAAAAAGTGAAACTCATATATTATATAGAGTCATTACAAGCAGAGAGACTTTTTCTACCACACTTTTTCCTTCCACTCAACCTTCCATTAACATGCTTGGATACAGCACTCTGTGAACAGCTTCTTTAGCAATGACCTTTTGTGGCTTACCCTTCTTGTGGAGTGTGTCACTGACTGCCTTCTGGACATCTGTCAAGTCAGCAGTCTTCCTCATGATTATGGAGCCTAATGAAAAAGACAAAGGGACTTTTTTAAGCACTTAGGAAGCCTTTGCAGGTGTTTTTTGTTATTTATTCTAAGTTACTGAGATAACTACTTTTTCATTGGCTGTAAGCCGTAATCATCAACATTAACTGAAATAAACACTTGAAATAGATCACTCTGTTTGCAATGAGTCCATATACTGTAATATAGGAGTTTCACATTTTGTATATGTTAAGAAAGGGTGTTGTGCGTTATAATTACTTTTGCTACATCTGTCTTTCATGCCCTCTCCGGGAGCTCAACACTAAGCATAACAGTCTGCAACTTACCTGGAAGTATAAATTAAGAAGAATAATGTAATTCACACTATAAAATAAGTCTGGTCCTTAATAAATTCATTCCTTATTGATCTTAATTGAAGGAATATTCCACTGTAAATATATACTAAATATATTCTAAATCTAATCTGCTTCCAGTGAAAGTGATGATAGATGGTGTAAATGGATTGAATGGTAGTGGCTTTAATATGAGTGACAACTTGTTAATTACAAAATATGGGTAACTTATCCATTACATTATTTTCCACTAGATGCCATTATGAAGTAAAATTGGAAATATTCCCACTGTGATGATAAATGCACTACTGCCTCGCTGGTGATTTTTCTGACTTTTTCTGGATCAACAGATTATATACATGCTTGAACCCTATAAACTTAAGCACAGTTTGAATTTTGTCAACTTGTTTACAACATTTGTAACTGTGCATATCGCATTAGTTTTGGAGCTACTAATTTTAGAACTACTATTTGTTGTAATAATACGTCACTGTTCCCTTGGCCTATTTAACCAGGGACAGATTATTACATGTTAGGGCTAGCGGAACGCTTCGAGTAAATAGAGATTAATTTATTGATATTGGTGCGTTCGCAGCCCGGGGTCCACCGTGCAGGAGTACCTGCTGCTAGCAAATGGCGGCACTATATGGCAGTATGGACTAACTCAGATAATTCACCGAGTAGCCATGAAAGCAAAGCACTGTGCCCTGTTAGACTTCACAGAGGCACAGGCTAACTGCCCAAACAGAGAGCAGTCAGTGGTCACGCATGCACAAAAAACTCCTTGCCGGAGGTGCCAGCATTCTAGGGGCTTATTTCAGCCAGGTCCCTGAATACATACAAACACAAACTCCTCACCAGAGGTGCCAGCATTCTAGGGGCTTATTTCAGCCAGGTCCCTGAATACATACAAACACAAACTCCTCGCCGGAGGTGCCAGCATTCTAGGGGCTTATTTCAGCCAGGTCCCTGAATACATACAAACACAAACTCCTCGCCAGAGGTGCCAGCATTCTAGGGGCTTATTTCAGCCGGGTCCCTGAACACACTCTCATGTGACCACACTGGCGCAAAGCACATAACAAAGAACAATACTAGCGCATGGCCGTGCGGCCATGCGAGCCTTAAATAGTTGCAGCACGTACAGGACCTTCCTAGAAGGACCAATGAGAGGCTGCCACAGAGCGTGAGCACCTTCAGGACCTTCCTGAAGGACCAATGGCCTTAGCTGCAGTATCTGATCATGTGACCCTCGATCTCCACTAAGAGATCTTACTCTGGGCATGCTCAGAACGAGAAAAGCAGGACTTAGTCCCAGAAGCGTCTGCTCGCTGCTGCCCAGCACTGACTTCAATGGCAGAAGCAGGAAAGGCAGCAGTAACTCTTTGTACAGAGTCAGACTGAGCGAGACGCTGGGACCGACGTCTCCACTGAGCAGGCTCCACTGCAGCAGGAGAAGAATGGGAGACTGCAGCGGAGATGGCCCGAGATTCCCCCTGTGCAGAGGCGGGAACTCGACCCCTAACAATTACGTACATTTTTTATTGCGACACATGCCTCTGGGTAAATGATGTTGTCATACTTGCCGCCCTCCCACAATGACAATCGCTGTGATTGGCTGTTCGATTCTGAACTGCCAATCGCAGCATTTCTCAGTGTATCATGCAATTAGATTACCTGAAACACTGATGTCCCAGCCCATGATCAGTGCTCTAAGACCACCAATCATAGGCTGGTGAATGGCAACACACCAATAGCACCAATCACAGGGCACTACCATGGTGGGAATGCACTGTGACCTGGCTGTGCCCTCAATGGGACATGCCTAGGATCGGAGCTGTAAGAGCACCTATCCTAGGCTGGTGCCTAGCAAAGCCAGGGTCACCAGGCCCAGCTCCAATTGGTGCGATCTATGTCATTGTCAATTGCACCAATCACATGGCATAGACATGGTGTGACAACGCTGTGACCTGTCTGTGACCGCCCTGCATGTCATCACAGTAGCTGAGGATTTTTACAGGGCGGTCACGCTATCGATCTGAGCTTTGCTTGGCCTTGTAGTGCCACAGAAGCCTGTGACACCACAATCCCTAACTGGGGTCACTTGTGGGGTGTTTCCACTATATAGGCACATCAGGGGCTCTCCAAATGCGACATGGCGTCCGATCACAATTCCAGCCTATTCTATCTTGAAAAAGTCAAATGGCGCTCCTTCCCTTCTGAGCTCAGACGTGCACCCAAATGGTAGTTTCAGTTTGGTATCAGTGTACTCAGAACAAATTGCACAACAACTTTTAGCATCCAATTTCTCCAGTTAACCCTAGGGAAAAACAAAAAAATGGGGGCTAAATGATCATTTTTGTGCAAAAAATAGGATTTTTTATTTTCATGGCTCTACATTATAAACTTCTGTTAAGAACTTGGGGGTTCAAAGTACTCACCACACATCTAGATAAGTTCCTTGGGGGTCTAGTTTCCAAAATGAGATCACTTTTTGGGGTTTCCACTGTTTAGGCACATCAGGGGCTTTCCAAACGTGACATGCATCCGATCTCAATTCCAGCAAATTTTGTAATGAAAAAAGTCAAAGTGCGCTTCTTCTCTTCCGAGCTCTGCTGTGAGCCCAATAAGTAGTTTATCCCCTTATATGGGGTATTAGCATTTTCAGGAGAAATTGCATTGCAAATTTTGTGGTTCATTTTATTATGTTACCCTTGTGAAAATATATAAAAAAAGCTCTAATGTTTTAGTGAAAAAAGTTAAATGTTCATTTTTTCATTTCACATTCCATTAACCCCTTCCCGACATCGGACGTACTATACCGTCCGATGTCGGGTCCCCTGCTTTGATGTGCGCTCCGGCGGTGAGCGCACATCAAAGTCGCGACATGTCAGCTGTTTATTACAGCTGACATGTGCGCGCAATAGCGGCGGGTGAAATCGCAATCACCCGCCGCTATTAACTAGTTAAATGCCGCTGTCAAACGCAGACAGCGGCATTTAACTACCGCATCCGGCCGGGCGGCCGGAAATGAGCGCATCGCCGACCCCGTCACATGATCGGGGGTCGGCGATGCTTGTATATTGTAACCATAGAGGTCCTTGAGACCTCTATGGTTACTGATCGCCGGTGGCTGTGAGCGCCACCCTGTGGTCGGCGCTCACAGCACACCTGCATTTTAGCTACATAACAGCGATCTGATGATCGCTGTTATGTAGCAGAGCCGATCGGGCTGTGACTGCTTCTAGCCTCCCATGGAGGCTATAGAAGCATGGTAAAAGTTAAAAAAAAAGTAAAAAAAAATGTGAAAAAAATAAAAAAAAAATAAAAGTTTAAATCACCCCCCTTTCGCCCCAATCAAAATAAATCAATAAAAAAATAATCAAACCTACACATATTTGGTATCGCCGCGTTCAGAATCGCCCGATCTATCAATAAAAAAAGCATTAACCTGATCGCAAAACGGCGTAACAAGAAAAAAAATCGAAACGCCAGAATTACGTTTTTTTGGTCGCCGTGAATTGGTATCATTAAAAACGCCGTCTCGGCACGCAAAAAATAAAACGACCCCAGATCATGAAAAATGGAGACGCTACGAGTATCGGAAAATGGCGCACTTTTATTTATTTATTTTTTTGCAAAGTTTGGAATTTTTTTTTTCACCACTTAGGTGAAAAATAACCTAGTCATGTTAGGTGTCTATGAACTCGTACTGACCTGGAGAATCATAATGGCTGGTCAGTTTTAGCATTTAGTGAACCTAGCAAAAAAAACAAACAAAAAACAAGTGTGGGATTGCACTTTTTTTGCAATTTCACCGCACTTGGAATTTTTTTCCCGTTTTCTAGTACATGCCATGGTAAAACCAATGGTGTCATTCAAAAGTACAACTCATCCCGCAAAAAATAAGCCCTCACATGGCCAAATTGACGGAAAAATAAAAAAGTTATGGCTCTGGGAAGGAGGGGAGTGAAAAACGAAAACGGAAAAACGAAAAATCCCACGGTCATGAAGGGGTTAATTCCTGTGAAGCACCTGAAGGGTTAATACACTTCTTGAATGTGGTTTTAAGAATCCCCAAGGATGGCAGGACAAACCTCTATGTTTAACACTTCTTCCACTGCTTCTGCCTCCTTCTCTATCTCCTCTAGGGCCTCCACCTGCATCCTCAACCTCTGCCTTAATGAGACACGCGTTCCAATAGTGCAGAGCAAATCCCCACCACCTCCATACTGCGTAGCCAAGGCTCATCAGAATCAGGTAGTGTTGATATGTCTTGGAGATTGCAGTAATACAGCTGAAGAGATGTGAACAGCTCCCAGGCTGAGTTTGATCAATGGCTGTTTCCGCTGAACCTGCATCCAGGGAAGATGGTGTCCGAAAATGGTGCAAACCTTGTGGCGGCCCTGTAGCAAGGCAAGCTCACACACAAGTCTTGAATGGCTCACGTCATCAACCTGGTGGTACAGCATTTTCTCTGCCAGTATCTTGGCCTGGGTGATATGTTACAGAAAGCATGGAGGCTGTGTGCTCATTTCTGCCATTCGCACCCCTCAGGTCATCGACTTGCAGCGATACAGAGGTCTTTGTCCATGCCAGTTAACAGGTTGATATGAGATGTGCTGACATGGTGGAATTCCACTCTGCACATGTTACAGCGACTGTGGCAGCAGCAACGAGCCATGATGCAGTATATCATATTGTATAGCCTGGACTAAAGCAGTATGGACATCACGTATATCACGTTTACAGAGTCGGCACAGACTAAGGACCTCTGCACCCTGAAGGTTCAAGATCCGAGGAACAAATGGAGGAGGAAGAGGTATGGGCGAGCAACTGTCAGGAGATGAAGAGGATAATCCTCCCCTCTCTGTTGTTCATGGTTGGCGGGAGGGGATGGAGGAACAAGCATCAGTATTAACCAGCCACTAGCACAGCATGGGCTTGGACCTCCAGGCAGAGCCTGACATATGAGTGCCTTCTTGCTGCACTATTTGCAACATGATCCCCTTATAGTTACGATTAGAAATAGTGCTGACTACTGGGTTGCCACTCTGTTAGATCCAACTTATAAAGCCAAATTTTGCCAGTTGCTCCCACCCTCGAAAGGGACCCAGGAAAGCTGGCATATCGACACATGCTTTTACATTGCCTTAAGAGATCTTTTCCCCAAGACAGCAGTGAAGCACACAGTTCGCATGATAGCTCTAGACTTCCAACCTACGGCACATCTTTTGTCAACTCCAAAACATTAGCAGCTGCAGCAGTGGTTTAAGTGGAAGAATCAATTTATGTGAGTCCGTGGCATTAACCGGTTAACAGCAGTGGGTGGATCACGATTCAACCTGCAGCTGTTAGGGGCACATTTCAGCTGTTCTTGGCATGCTTTCCACCAGTCACACTGCCTCTGGCACAAAAAAATTAAGCAGTTCTTTGTTTGATGGCTTGTGACTATCCATCATCCTCTTGATTACATTCCAGAGGTCTTCAATGGGATTCTGGTCTGGAGATTGGGTTGCCGATCACAGGGTTTTGATGTGGTGATCTCTTAGTTTTTGCCAGAACTGTGTACACAGCGGGTACAGAAAGTAGTCAAACCTCCAGGGCCGGCGTCAGCACCAACTCACGCGGGCAAGTGCTAGGGCCCTAGAGAGACGGGGGGGGGGGGGGTGTTATGATCCGGTGGTAGGATCACCAAACTGACCTGATAGGTAAACCAGAATATTAGGACGAGCTCTGGGGATGTGGAAACTATACTGACCGCAACACTGAACCTATCCAAAACACACTAAAGGCAGCCGTGGAGCGTTACCTAAAAACCTAGACGCCTCGTCACAGCCTGAGGAACTAACTACCCCTAGAGAGAAAGCCAAGCCTCACTTGCCTCAGAGAAATGACCCCAAAGTTTAGACAGCCCCCACAAATAATAACGGTGAGTTAAGGGGAAAATACAAACGTAGTAATGAAAAACAGGTTTAAGCAAATGAGGCCCGCTAACGCTAAATAGACTGAAGATAGCAAGGGATCTGTGTGGTCAGTACAAAAACTATCAAAAACTATCCACACAGAAAATACAAGAACCCCCACACCGACTCACGATGTGAGGGGCGCACTCTGCACCCCAGAACTTCCAGCAAGCAAAAAATCACATATAAGCAAGCCGGACTGAACTCATCATATAATGAAACATATTTTCAAGAGAAAAATGAGCAAACATGAACTAGCAAGACTTAGCTTCTCCGGATGGAGACAGGTCACAAGGAAGTCCAGAGAGATCAGAACCAGTACTGAATACAACGACAGCAGGCAACAAGCAAAGGTGCAGGTGGAGTTAAATAGGAACCAGCATAGCAGGAAATGAAGCAGCTGAGCCATCTCCAGACCCGCAGTATCGCTAAAGGCCACCAGAGGGAGCCCAGACGGAATTCACAACAGTACCCCCCCCTTGAGAAGGGGTCACCGAACCCTCACCAGAGCCCCCAGGCCGATCAGGACGAGCCGAATGAAAGGCACGAACCAAATTGGCCGCATGGACATCAGAGGCGACAACCCAGGAATTATCCTCCTGACCATAGCCCTTCCATTTAACTAAGTACTGAAGCCTTCGTCTCGAAACACGAGAATCCAAGATCTTCTCCACCACATACTCCAATTCTCCCTCGACCAAGACCGGAGCAGGAGGATCAACAGAAGGAACCACAGGCACCACATATCTCCGCAACAATGACCTATGGAACACATTGTGAATGGCAAATGATGCTGGGAGGTCCAAACAAAATGACACAGGGTTGAGGATTTCCAAAATCTTATAAGGGCCGATGAAACGAGGCTTGAACTTAGGAGAGGAAACCTTCATCGTAACATAACGAGAAGACAACCACACCAAATCCCCCACACGAAGTCGGGGACCCACACAGCGACAGCGGTTAGCAAAGCGCTGAGCCTTCTCTTGTGACAATGTCAAATTGTGCACCACGTGGTGCCAAATCTGCTGCAACCTATCTACCACAGAATCCACCCCAGGACAGTCAGAAGGCTCAACCTGACCTGAGGAAAAACAAGGATGAAAACCAGAATTGCAAAAAAAAGGCGAAACCAAAGTAGCAGAACTAGCCCGATTATTGAGGGCGAACTCAGCCAATGGCAAAAAAGTCACCCAGTCATCCTGATCAGCAGAAACAAAACATCTCAGATAAATCTCCAAGGTCTGATTAGTACGTTCGGTTTGGCCATTCGTCTGAGGATGGAAGGCCGATGAAAAAGATAATTCAATGCCCATCTTAGCACAAAAGGACCGCCAAAATCTGGACACAAACTGGGATCCTCTGTCAGACACAATCTTCTCAGGAATACCATGCAAACGAACCACATTCTGAAAAAACAGTGGAACCAAATCAGAGGAGGAAGGCAGCTTAGGCAAGGGCACCAAATGGACCATTTTAGAAAAACGATCACAAACCACCCAGATAACAGACATCTTCTGAGAGACTGGAAGATCCGAAATAAAATCCATGGAAATATGCGTCCAGGGCCTCTTCGGGACAGGCAAAGGCAAAAGCAAACCACTGGCACGAGAACAGCAAGTCTTGGCCCGAGCACAAATCCCACAGGACTGCACAAAGGAACGCACATCCCGCGACAAGGAAGGCCACCAAAAGGACCTAGCCACCAAATCCCTGGTACCAAAAATCCCAGGGTGACCTGCCAACACCGAAGAATGAACCTCGGAAATGACTCTACTGGTCCATCTATCCGGGACAAACAGTCTCTCCGGTGGACAACGATCAGGTCTATTGGCCTGAAATTCCTGCAGTACCCGTCGTAAATCAGGGTAGATGGCAGACAAAATCACCCCTTCTCTGAGGACACCAGCCGGTTCAGAAACTCCCGGAGAGTCAGGCACAAAGCTTCTAGAAAGAGCATCAGCCTTCACATTCTTCGAACCTGGAAGGTATGAAACCACGAAATTGAAACGGGAGAAAAACAGCGACCATCGAGCCTGTCTAGGATTTAGCCGTTTAGCAGACTCGAGACAAGTCAAATTCTTGTGATCTGTCAAGACCACCACACGATGTTTGGCTCCCTCAAGCCAATGTCGCCACTCCTCAAATGCCCACTTCTTTGCCAACAACTCCCGATTACCAACATCATAATTCCGCTCGGCAGGCGAAAACTTTCTTGAAAAGAAAGCACATGGCCTCATCACAGAGCCATCAGAGTTTCTCTGTGACAAGACAGCCCCTGCTCCAATCCCAGAAGCATCAACCTCGACCTGGAAGGGTAGAGAGACATCCGGCTGACGCAAGACAGGAGCCGAAGAGAACCGACGTTTGAGCTCCTGAAAGGCCTCCATGGCCACAGGAGACCAATTCGTCACATCAGAACCCTTCTTAGTCAAATCCGTCAAAGGCTTAACCACACTGGAAAAATTAGTGATGAAGCGACGGTAAAAATTAGCAAAACCCAAGAACTTCTGAAGACTTTTTACCGATGTAGGTTGAGTCCAGTCATGAATAGCCTGGACCTTGACTGGATCCATCTCAATGGTAGAAGGAGAAAAAATAAAGCCCAAAAAGGAAACCTTCTGGACTCCAAAGAGACATTTAGAGCCCTTCACAAACAAGGCATTGGCTCGCAGGACCTGAAATACCATCCTGACCTGCTTCACATGAGATTCCCAATCATCAGAAAAGACCAAAATATCATCCAGGTACACAATCATAAACCTATCCAGATACTCTCGGAAGATGTCGTGCATGAAGGACTGGAACAGAGAAGGGGCATTAGAAAGCCCAAAAGGCATCACCAAGTACTCAAAATGGCCTTCGGGCGTATTAAATGCTGTTTTCCATTCATCGTCCTGCTTTATACGCACAAGATTATACGCTCCACGAAGATCTATTTTGGTGAACCAACTGGCCCCCCTAATCCGAGCAAACAGATCGGACAACAATGGCAAGGGATACTGAAATTTGACCGTGATGTTATTTAGAAGGCGATAATCTATACAGGGTCTTAGAGAACTATCCTTCTTGGCCACAAAAAAGAACCCCGCACCCAAAGGGGACGAGGACGGGCGAATATGCCCCTTCTCCAAAGACTCCTTGATATAACTCCGCATAGCGGCATGTTCTGGTACAGACAAATTAAAAAGTCGTCCCTTAGGGAACTTACTACCAGGAATCAAATTTATGGCACAATCACAATCCCTATGAGGAGGTAGGGCACTGGACTTGGGCTCATCAAATACATCCTGGTAGTCTGACAAAAATTCAGGGACTTCAGAAGGAGTAGAAGAAGCAATTGACACCAAAGGAGCATCGCCATGAATCCCCTGGCAACCCCAACTTAACACAGACATTGCTTTCCAATCCAGGACTGGATTATGAGCCTGCAGCCATGGCAGACCCAACACGACAACATCATGCAAATTATGTAACACAAGAAAGCGAATCACCTCCTGATGTGCAGGAGTCATGCACATAGTCATTTGAGCCCAGTACTGAGGTTTATTCTTGGCCAATGGCGTGGCATCAATTCCCTTTAGTGGAATAGGGAATTGCAAAGGCTCCAAGACAAAACCACAGCGCCTGGCAAAAGACAAATCCATCAAATTCAGGGCGGCACCTGAATCCACAAAAGCCATAACTGAGTAGGATGACAGAGAGCAAATTAAAGTAACAGACAAAATGAATTTAGGTTGTACAGTACCAATGGTGACAGACTTAGCGAAGTTTTTTGTGCGCTTAGAACAATCTGAGATAACATGAGCAGAATCACCACAGTAAAAGCACAACCCATTCTGACGTCTGTGATTTTGCCGTTCAATTCTGGTCAGAATCCTGTCACATTGCATAGACTCAGGCTTCTGCTCAGAAAAAAACGCCAGATGGTGCACTGGTTTGCGCTCCCGCAAACGCCGATCAATCTGAATGGCCAAAGACATTGACTCACTCAGACCCGCAGGCGTGGGGAACCCCACCATAACATCCTTAATGGCTTCAGAAAGACCCTTTCTGAAAATCGCTGCCAGGGCACACTCATTCCATTGAGTGAGCACAGACCATTTCCTAAACTTCTGACAGTAAACCTCTGCTTCATCCTGACCCTGGGAGAGAGCCAGCAAAACCTTTTCTGCTTGGTGTACCAGATTAGGTTCCTCATAAAGCACTCCAAGCGCCAGAAAAAATGCATCCACATTTTGCAATGCAGGATCTCCTGGCGCCAGAGAGAATGCCCAATGCTGAGGGTCACTACGCAACAAAGAAATAACAATTTTAACTTGCTGAACCGGATCACCAGAGGAACGAGGTCTCAGAGAAAGAAATAATTTGCAATTATTTTTAAAGTTCAAAAACCTAGATCTGTCTCCGGAGAACAACTCAGGAATAGGTATCTTAGGCTCTGACATAGGACTGCGAACTACATAATCCTGAATGCCTTGTACTCTAGCAGTGAGATGATCCACACTAGAAGACAGACTCTGAAGGTCCATAGCTGCAGCTGAATTCTGAACCACCCAGAGATTAAGGGGAGGAGAGAGGCAAGACACACTGCAGAAAAAAAAAAAAAAATGAACTCAGGATTTCTCTTATCCCTCTTTTGCGATGCATTAACTCTTTACCGGCCTGCTGTACTGTTATGATCCGGTGGTAGGATCACCAAACTGACCTGATAGGTAAACCAGAATATTAGGACGAGCTCTGGGGATGTGGAAACTATACTGACCGCAACACTGAACCTATCCAAAACACACTAAAGGCAGCCGTGGAGCGTTACCTAAAAACCTAGACGCCTCGTCACAGCCTGAGGAACTAACTACCCCTAGAGAGAAAGCCAAGCCTCACTTGCCTCAGAGAAATGACCCCAAAGTTTAGACAGCCCCCACAAATAATAACGGTGAGTTAAGGGGAAAATACAGACGTAGTAATGAAAAACAGGTTTAAGCAAATGAGGCCCGCTAACGCTAAATAGACTGAAGATAGCAAGGGATCTGCGCGGTCAGTACAAAAACTATCAAAAACTATCCACGCAGAAAATACAAGAACCCCCACACTGACTCACGATGTGAGGGGCGCACTCTGCACCCCAGAACTTCCAGCAAGCAAAAAATCACATATAAGCAAGCTGGACTGAACTCATCATATAATGAAACATATTTTCAAGAGAAAAATGAGCAAACATGAACTAGCAAGACTTAGCTTCTCCGAATGGAGACAGGTCACAAGGAAGTCCAGAGAGATCAGAACCAGTACTGAATACAACGACAGCAGGCAACAAACAAAGGTGCAGGTGGAGTTAAATAGGAACCAGCATAGCAGGAAATGAAGCAGCTGAGCCATCTCCAGACCCGCAGTATCGCTAAAGGCCACCAGAGGGAGCCCAGACGGAATTCACAACAGGGGGGCACATTTTGACAAGTGTGACCAACGTCTTACTATTGATGCTGCCTATGCAGCAAGAGCTCAGCTAAGGCCTAGGCTGGATCCGGAGGACGCTGGAAGGTGAGGATATAACTATTTTTTATTTTAATTCTTTTTTAACAGGGATATGGCGCCCACACTGCTATATACTATGTGGCTGTGCTATGTACTAGGTGGGCTGGGCTATATACTATGTGGCTGTGTTATATACTATGTGGCTGCTATATACTATGTGGGTTGTGTTATATGCTATGTGGGCTGTTATATGGTATATGGCTGTGCTATATACTATGTGGCTGTGCTATATACTATGTGGGCTGTGTTATATGCTACGTGGATGTGCTATATGCTACGTTGCTGTGCTATATACTATGTGGGCTGCACTATATGCTACATAGCTGTGCTATGTACTACGCGGACTGTGCTATATGCTATGTGGCTGTGCTATATACTATGTGGGCGGTGCTATATACTATATGGGCTGTGCTATATGCTACATGGCTGTGCTATATACTGCATGGGCTCTGTTATATGCAACATAGCTGTGCTATATACTACGTGGGCTGTGTTATATACTATGTGGCTGTTCTATATACTATGTGGGCTGTGATATATGCTACGTGGCTGTGCTATATACTACGTGGGCTTTGCTATTTAGTACATGGGCTGTGTTATATACTATGTGGCTGTGCTATATATTATGTGTGGAGGCGTTGGTCTGCTCCTTTCACCCAAATGTACCTTCCAAGTTATCCCCCAAGTACCCTCGCTTGTCTTCCCTTTGTTTGAGGTCCATGCTGTCAGACTCTACATCCCCTTCTCC
Organism: Ranitomeya variabilis; assembly: GCF_051348905.1. Classification (NCBI taxonomy): domain Eukaryota; kingdom Metazoa; phylum Chordata; class Amphibia; order Anura; family Dendrobatidae; genus Ranitomeya; species Ranitomeya variabilis. The sequence continues at coordinate 390,471,414 of NC_135234.1, forward strand.
ATGCGAGTGGTGGTGGTGTATCGTCCTCCCGGCCCCTTTCATCAGTTCCTGGATCACTTTGCCACCTGGCTTCCACACTTTCTCTCCTGTGACACCCCCACCCTCATCATGGGTGATTTCAACATCCCCATTGCTTCTCCCCTCTCCCATCTGCATCTCACCTTTTATCTCTAACCTCCTCTTTAGGCCTCTCGCAGCATACTAACTCTCCAACTCATGAAGATGGAAACTCCCTCGACCTGGTCTTCTCCCTGCTTTGCTCAGTGGATGCTTTCACAAACTCCCCTCTCCCGCTCTCTGACCACAACCTTCTTTCATTCTCTATCAAGAACTGCCATCCCGTTCAGGTCACCTGCACTTTCCACACTTATAGAAACATACAGGCCATTAACACCCAGAAACTTATGAAGAACTTGCAGTCCTCATTGTCCCCAATCTTCTCCATCTCATATCCTAATTCTGCTCTGAAGCATTACAATGAAACCTTGCAAAGTGCCCTGGATGAAGCTGCACCTCCTATACATAGAACAACTCGGCACAGACGGCGACAACCATGGCACACGCTGCAAACTCGTTTCCTGCAGCGGTGCTCCAGGTGCGCCGAACGTCTGTGGAGAAAATCTAATCTACCTGAAGATTTCATCCATTATAAGTTCATGCTAAAAACATACAACTCTGCCCTTCACCTCTCCAAACAAACCTATTTCAACACCCTCATCACCTCGCTGTCCAATAACCCTAAACGTCTCTGACACTTTCCAGTCCCTACTCAACCCAAGAGTGCAGGCCCCAACCACGGATCTCCACGTGACGATCTGGCCAATTACTTCAAAGAAAAAATTGACCACATTTGACAGGAAATCATCTCGCAATCTCTTCATACCATGCACTGTCCTCCCTCCCCCACTGCATCTAGTTCACTCTCTGACTTTGAACCAGTTACAGAAGAAGAAGTAATCAGGCTCCTTGCATCTTCTCGCCCAACCACTTGCACCAGTGACCCCATTCCGTCACACCTCCTCCAGTCCCTTTCCCCGGCTGTCACCTCTCACCTAACAAAAATATTCAACCTTTCTCTCACTTCCGGTATTTTTCCATCCTCATTTAAGCATGCCATCATACATCTATTACTTAAAAAACCATCCCTCGATCAAAACTGTGCCGCAAATTATAGACCTGTCTCTAACCTTCCCTTCATCTCCAAACTTCTCGAATGCCTGGTCCACTCACGTCTTACCCGCTATCTCACAGATAACTCTCTTCTCGACCCTCTTCAATCTGGTTTCCGCTCTTTACACTCTACTGAAACTGCCCTCACTAAAGTCTCTAATGACCTACTAACAGCTAAATCTAATGGTCACTACTCCATGCTAATTCTCTTGGATCTCTCCGCAGCATTCGACATTGTGGATCATCAGCTCCTCCTCACTATGCTCCGCTCCATCGGCCTCAAGGACACCATTCTCTCCTGGTTCTCCTCCTATCTCTCGGACTGCTCCTTCACTGTATTTTTTCTGGTTCCTCCTCCTCCACTCACCTTCCCCTTACTGTTGGGATTCCTCAAGGATCAGTCCTAGGCCCCCTCCTCTTCTCTTTGTATACTGCCCCTATTGGACAAACAATCAGTAGATTTTTTTTCCAGTACCATCTCTATGCTGATGACACCCAATTATATACTTCTTCTCCTGTTATCACGCCGACCTTTTTAGAAAACACCAGTGATTGTCTTACCGCTGTTTCTAACATCATGTCCTCCCTCTATCTGAAACTGAACCTGTCAAAAACTGAACTCCTCGTGTTTTCTCCCTCTATTAACCTATCTTTGCCTGACATTGCCATCTCCGTGTGTGGTTCCACCATTACTCCAAAGCAACATGCCTGCTGCCTTGGGGTCATACTTGATTCCGAGCTTTCATTCACCCCCTACATCCGATCACTGGCTCGCTCTTCTTATCTGCATCTCAAAAACATTTCTAGAATTCGCCCTTTTCTTACTTTCAACTCTGCAAAAACTCTTACTGCTTCACTTATTCATTCTTGTCTGGACTATTGTAACTCTCTACTAATCAGCCTCTCTCTTACCAAACTCTCTCCTCTCCAATCTGTACTGAATGCTGCAGCCAGGATCATATTCTTCACCAGCCATTACACCGATGCCTCCGCCTTGTGCCAGTTATTACACTGGCTACCCATCTACTCCAGAATGCAGTACAAAACTATTACCCTCATCCACAAAGCACTCCATGGCTCAGCACCACCCTACATTTCCTCTCTGGTCTCAGTCTACCAACCTACCCGTGCCCTCTGCTCCACAAATGACCTAAGGTTAGCATCCTCAATAATCAGAACCTCCCACTCCCATCTCCAAGACTTTACACGTGCTGCGCCGACTCTTTGGAATGCACTACCTAGGTTAATACAATTAATCCCCAATCCCCACAGTTTTAAGCGTGCCCTAAAAACTCATTTGTTCAGATTGGCCTACCGCCGCAACGCATTAACCTAACTATCCCTGTGTGGCCCATTCAAAAACAAACAAAAAAAAACATAATCATGTTCCTCGCATCATGTTCTCATATACTTCACGCAGTTAATAGCCTCTGTGTCTGTACTGCTACATACTTAGGCAGTGAACAGGTTCATGCAGCTTTACATGAACACCCGAGCCTTACACTATGGCTGGTCCGAACATCGAAAGCAATTGTTACCATCCACCTCTTGTGTCTCCCCTTTTCCTCATAGTTTGTAAGCTTGCGAGCAGGGCCCTCATTCCTCTTGGTATCTATTTTGAACTGTGATTTCTGTTATGCTGTAATGTCTATTGTCTGTACAAGTCCCCTCTATAATTTGTAAAGCGCTGCGGAATATGTTGGCGCTATATAAATAAAATTATTATTATTATTATTATTATTATTATGTGTGCTGTGCTATATGCTATGTGGCTGTGCTATATACTATATGGCTGTGCTATACACTATGTGGCTGTGCTATATATTACGTGGCAGTGTTATATACTATGTGGCTGTGTTATATGCTACATAGCTGTGCTATATACTACATGAGCTGTGTTATATGCTACATGGGCTATATTATGTGCTACGTGGGCTGTGCTATATAATATGTTGCTGTGCTATATGCTACATGGGCTGTTTTATATACTACGTGGGCTGTGCTATATGCTATGTGGCTGTGCTATATACTACGTGGCTGTGCTATATACTACATGGCTGTGAAATATACTACATGGGCTATGTTATATACTATGTGGGCTGTGTTATATACTATGTGGCTGTGCTATATACTACGTGGCTGTGCTACATACTACGTGGCTGTGCTATATGCTACCCATTTTGCACTTTTACAAATGTTCTACGTTAATTGTCATGATCTCTGCAGGCAGAGATCATAGCAAGCCTATAGAGGGACAAGCTCTCGGAAGATGGAACTATACTGACCATGAACTAAGCCTGCCGCGCAACTAGAAATAGCCAGGTAGCATTTCCTATTTATCGCTAGATGCCCAGCTCTGGCCTAAGACCTAAATAGCTAGCAGAGGGAAATATAAGACCTGGCTCACCTCTAGAGAAATATTCCAAAGAAGACAGTAGCCCCCCACATATAATGACGGTGAGTTCAGATGAAACCACAAACGCAGCAGGAAAATAGTCTTAGCAAATTTGAGGTCCGCTTACTAGATAGCAGAAGACAGATAGTATACTTTCATGGTCAGCAGAAAAACACTAACAAAACACCATCCAGAGATTACCTTAAACTCTGGCATTAACTCATAACGCCAGAGTAGCAATCCCTGATCAACGAGAGCTTTCCAGACACAGTAACAAAACTTCAGCTGTGAACTGGAACAAATAGGCAAAACAAAACATGGACAAAAGTCCAACTTATCTAGTAGTTGTCTAGAAGCAGGAACAAGCACTGAGAGGCATCAGATAACATTGTTGACCGGCAAGAAACCACCAGAGAAATGAGCTTAAATAGCGACACCCACTACTGATGGAATCAGGTGAAACAGGAAAGAGGATGACAAGTCCAATTCCACAAGCGGCCACCGGGGGAGCCCAGAATCCAAATTCACAACAGTACCCCCCCCTCAAGGAGGGGGCACCGAACCCTCACCAGATCCACCAGGGCGACCAGGATGAGCCCTATGGAAGGCACGAACAAGATCAGAAGCATGAACATCAGATGCATTGACCCAAGAATTATCCTCCTGGCCGTAACCCTTCCAGTTGACCAGATACTGGAGTTTCCGTCTGGAAACACGAGAGTCCAAAATTTTCTCCACAACGTACTCCAACTCACCCTCAACCAACACCGGAGCAGGAGGCTCAACTGAAGGTACAACAGGTACCTCATACCTGCGCAATAACGACCGATGAAAAACGTTATGAATGGAAAAGGACGCAGGGAGGTCCAAACGGAAAGAAACAGGATTAAGAATCTCCAATATTCTATAAGGGCCGATGAACCGAGGTTTAAACTTAGGAGAAGAGACCCTCATAGGGACAAAACGAGAAGACAACCACACTAAATCTCCAACACAAAGCCGAGAACCAACACGACGATGACGGTTGGCAAAACGCTGAGTCTTCTCCTGGGACAACTTCAAATTGTCCATAACCTGCCCCCAGATGTGATGCAATCTCTCCACCACCGCATCCACTCCAGGACAATCCGAGGATTCCACCTGACCGGAGGAAAATCGAGGGTGAAACCCCGAATTACAGAAAAACGGGGACACCAAGGTGGAAGAACTGGCCCGATTATTGAGGGCGAACTCTGCCAATGGCAAAAAAGCAACCCAATCATCCTGGTCAGCAGAGACAAAACACCTCAGATATGTCTCAAGGGTCTGATTAGTCCGCTCGGTCTGGCCATTAGTCTGAGGGTGAAAAGCAGATGAAAAAGACAAATCTATGCCCATCCTAGCACAGAATGCCCGCCAAAATCTAGACACAAATTGGGTACCTCTGTCAGAAACAATATTCTCAGGAATACCGTGCAATCGGACAACATTCTGAAAAAACAGAGGAACCAACTCAGAAGAAGAAGGCAACTTGGGCAGAGGAACCAAATGGACCATTTTAGAGAAACGGTCACAGACCACCCAGATGACAGACATCTTCTGGGAAACAGGCAGATCTGAAATAAAATCCATCGAGATGTGTGTCCAAGGCCTCTTAGGAATAGGCAAGGGCAACAGCAGTCCGCTAGCCCGAGAACTACAAGACTTGGCCCGAGCACAAACGTCACATGACTGCACAAAGACTCGCACATCTCGTGACAGAGAAGGCCACCAGAAGGATCTTGCCACCAAATCCCTGGTACCAAAAATTCCGGGATGACCTGCCAATGCAGAAGAATGTACCTCAGAGATGACTCTGCTGGTCCAATCATCCGGAACAAACAGTCTATCAGGCGGACAACGATCCGGTCTATCCGCCTGAAACTCTTGCAAGGACCGCCGCAGATCAGGAGAAACGGCCGACAAAATTACTCCCTCCCTAAGGATACCTGTGGGTTCAGAATTACCAGGAGAGTCCGGGTCAAAACTCCTAGAAAGGGCATCTGCCTTAACATTCTTAGAACCCGGTAGGTATGACACCACAAAATTAAAGCGAGAAAAAAATAAAGACCAGCGCGCCTGTCTAGGATTCAGGCGTCTGGCAGTCTCAAGATAAATCAAATTTTTGTGGTCAGTCAATACCACCACCTGATGCCTAGCCCCCTCGAGCCAATGGCGCCACTCCTCAAACGCCCACTTCATGGCCAAAAGCTCCCGATTCCCAACATCATAATTCCGCTCTGCGGGCGAAAATTTGCGAGAAAAGAAGGCACAAGGCCTAATGACGGAGCAGTCGGAACCTTTCTGCGACAACACCGCCCCAGCTCCGATCTCCGAAGCGTCAACCTCAACCTGAAAAGGCAGATTCACATCAGGCTGACGCAACACAGGGGCAGAGGCAAAACGGCGCTTAAGCTCCTGAAAGGCCTCTACAGCATGAGGGGACCAATTAGCAACATCAGCGCCTTGTCTGGTCAAATCAGTCAGTGGTTTAACGACATCCGAAAAACCAGCAATAAATCGGCGGTAAAAGTTGGCAAAGCCCAAAAATCTCTGAAGACCCTTAAGAGAGGAGGGCTGAGTCCAGTCACAAATAGCTTGCACCTTGACGGGATCCATCTCAATGGAAGAGGGAGAAAAAATATACCCCAAAAAGGAAATTTTCTGGACCCCCAAAACGCACTTAGACCCCTTCACACATAAAGAATTAGACCGCAGAACCTGAAAAACTCTCCTGACCTGCTGGACATGAGAGTCCCAGTCATCAGAAAAAATCAGAATATCATCCAGATATATTATCATAAATTTATCCAGAAAATCGCGGAAAATATCATGCATAAAAGACTGGAAAACTGAAGGGGCATTAGAAAGACCAAAAGGCATGACCAAATACTCAAAGTGGCCCTCGGGCGTATTAAATGCGGTCTTTAACACTTTATTGGCCGGTCAAACTGTCATGATCTCTGCAGGCAGAGATCATAGCAAGCCTATAGAGGGACAAGCTCTCGGAAGATGGAACTATACTGACCATGAACTAAGCCTGCCGCGCAACTAGAAATAGCCAGGTAGCATTTCCTATTTATCGCTAGATGCCCAGCTCTGGCCTAAGACCTAAATAGCTAGCAGAGGGAAATATAAGACCTGGCTCACCTCTAGAGAAATATTCCAAAGAAGACAGTAGCCCCCCACATATAATGACGGTGAGTTCAGATGAAACCACAAACGCAGCAGGAAAATAGTCTTAGCAAATTTGAGGTCCGCTTACTAGATAGCAGAAGACAGATAGTATACTTTCATGGTCAGCAGAAAAACACTAACAAAACACCATCCAGAGATTACCTTAAACTCTGGCATTAACTCATAACGCCAGAGTAGCAATCCCTGATCAACGAGAGCTTTCCAGACACAGTAACAAAACTTCAGCTGTGAACTGGAACAAATAGGCAAAACAAAACATGGACAAAAGTCCAACTTATCTAGTAGTTGTCTAGAAGCAGGAACAAGCACTGAGAGGCATCAGATAACATTGTTGACCGGCAAGAAACCACCAGAGAAATGAGCTTAAATAGCGACACCCACTACTGATGGAATCAGGTGAAACAGGAAAGAGGATGACAAGTCCAATTCCACAAGCGGCCACCGGGGGAGCCCAGAATCCAAATTCACAACAGTTAATACTTTCTAATGTTTACTTTAAAAGGTTTTCCATTAAAAATTGTCATATTCAAAGTATGCAGTTTTTTCTTTGCAGCAAGTTTAGCTAACAATAAAATGCCTACTGGCAACTGAGGAAGAGGGAGTAGGTCACAAAAATTTGCATATAAGGGGTTGACTTAAAAAAAAAACCTCTGCTGTATGGTATTGTAGAATTTACAATAACTATCACTCATGTAAGAAGTGAAATCTGGCATTGAACTATACCTATATTTCTCTGCTGTTTCTGTGCATCATGAATCATGGTATGTGTTAAAGGAAGGGGGCCCACTGAGACTCTTTCGCCCGGGGCCCTCAAAAACCTGGAGCCGGCTCTGCAAACCCCTTTAAATTTTTCACTCTTTGTTTCATTGCAGCCATCTGGTAAATTCAGAAAAGTTCATTTTTTTCACATTAATGTACACTCTGCACCCCATCTTGACTGAAAAAAACAGAAATGTAAACATTTTGCAAATTTAATGAAAAAGAAAAACTGAAATATCACATGGTCATAAGTATTCAGACCCTTTGCTCAGACACTTATATTTAAGTCACATGCATTCATTTCCTTGTAATCCTCCTTGAGATGGTTCTACTCCTCCATTGGAGGCCAGCTGTCTCGATCCATTTTTGGATTTGTGGCAGCTCTGGTTCCACTCTGTTTTAAAAGTAGCTTTTTTCCTTTCAGGACCATCGGGGGTTAATGTCAGATTTTCCCCAGCTGGCAATCTGGTGTAACTGCAGTGCTGCTGGGTCAGCTGATGTGGGTGGTGACTACTTCCACCATCCTTTAAATTGTCACCTGATGCATCAGCTGACTGTTGGTGATAGAGTTTCTCTGGAGACCAGCTGATGTGTGAGGAGCTCTGTTGTGCCAGCATGGATCTGCTGTTTGAGGTCCTGGTGTTGTATCCTACGCTGAGTGGAGTTTGGAGTCTGGCTTCAGTGTGATCTGCGGTGTGGAGCTTGGCAGTTGAGTCTGGAAGCTAAGTGTGGTGTTTTTTCCTCATCCCTTTTGTGTTTGTCACTATCCCCTGTGTGGTACCATCTGCACTGGTGAGGCTAGCACTCCGTGCCGGCCAGTGCACTAGCCAGGGCAGTGTGAGGTGACAATTAGAGACAAGGTTACTTATGGTGGTGGAGGGAAGGACCCACTTAGGGCATTAGGGGAGTGCAGGGACAGGCTCAGATTTGAGCAGGAGGTGACCAATTATTAATTTCCCCATTTATAGAGCCTTCCTTCCCCCTTTTCTATCCCATTGTGAATTTGTTGTGCAGTACACTTACTGACCCCCGTTGGGTCGCAATACATATTGTGACTCCAGCTGTGTTTAATTAAACTGATAGGACTTGATTTGGAAAGGCACACAGCTGTCTTTATAAGATCTCACAGTACACAGTGCGTGTCAGACCAAATGAGAATCATGAGGTCAAAAGAACTGGCTAAGGAGCTCAGAGACAGAATTGTGGTAAGGAACAGATCTGGCCAAAGTTATAACAGAATTTCTGCTGTACTCAAGGTTCCTAAGAGCACAGTGGCCTCCATAATCCTTAAATGGAAGAAGTTTGGGACCACCAGAAGTCTTCCAAGACCTGGCCGTCCAGCCAAACTGAGCAATCATTGGAGAAGAGCCTTGGTGAGAAAGGTAAACAAGAACCACAAGATCACTGTGGCTGAGCTCAGGAGATGCAGTAGGGAGATGGGAGAAAGTTTCACAAAGTCAACTATCACTGCAACCCTCCACCAGTCGGGCCTTTTTGGCAGAGTGGCCCGATGGAAGCCTCTCCTCAGTGCAAGACATATGAAAGCCCGCATAGAAAACTCCCAGACTATGAGAAATAAGATTCTCTGGTCTGAGGAGATGAAGATAGACCTTTTTGATGATAATTCTAAGCGGGATGTGTGGTGAAAACCAGGCACTGCTCATCACCTGCCAAAAACAATCGAAACAGTGAAACATGGTGGTGGCAGCATCAGGCTATGGGGGTGTTTTTCAGCTAGCACACAGCTGAAATAACAAAGGAGTGGCTTCAGAACAACTCTGTAAACCATTCTTGACTGGCCCAGCCATAGCCCTGAAGTAAACCCAATTGAGCATCTCTGGAAAGACCCGAAAATGGCTGTCCATCAACGTTCATCATCCAACCTGATGGAATTGGAGAGGATCTGCAAGGAAGAATGGCAGAGGATCCCCAAATCCAGGTGTGAAAAACTTGTTGCGGAATTCCCAAGAAGACTCATGGCTTTACTAGCTCAACAGGGTGCTTCTTCTCCATACGGAGTAAAGGGTCTGATTACTTATGACTAGGGTTGAGCGACTTTCATTTTTTTAAGATCGAGTAGGGTTTTGGGAAACCCGATTTTGTCCAGAGTCGAGTCGAGTGCAGTCGGCCGATTATCGCTAAAAGTCGGGGATCGACCGAAACACGAAACCCAATGCAAGTCAATGGGGAAGCATAGTCGGCAGTGAGTGGAGGCCAGGAAAACACCTACAGTGCCCATTTTAATGCCAAAAACATCCATTCTTGTTTCTGAAGCTTGCCAATCTTAATTAACTGTATAATAATAGTTGGGCATAGGGAATTGGGGGAAAGTTGTGGGGGGAGTAGGGCTGGCTCAAGTTTTTCGTGGGCCCAGGAAATGCGGACTACGTCACGGCGGTGTTGCAGGGAAAGGTAAGTATTTAAAAGTTGCAAGTGCTGTGATCCTGAGCAAGCAGGGGGGGCCCACTCGTTCGCATTGCCACTGGCACAGGGCCCCTCAAAGTACGGCGGTGTGTTTGCATGGCGGGGGCGCCTCCCACCAGCAGCGACACTTTTGCGTACTCTGAGGGGCCCTGTGCCAGTGACGTCGCCAACGAGTATGCCCCCCCACCTGATGAAGGAACCTGCACTTTCATCTGCACCTTCCTCTTTGTCCCTGTGTAAGGTGGTATAACATGCGGGAAGGGGAACCTTACTTTCAGCAGGGACAGATTCTGGCTGTGTAGAGTACAAGGGGAATGTAGTGGTCTAGGTCAATGTACCAGCAGACTCATTTAGCAGTGGCTGGGCAATGGGCAGGATGAGGAGGAAACAGATATAGGGCCAAAGAATAAAGTAGGCTACATGCAGTTCAAAATTGGTAACAGGACTAAACAGGCGGCATTGCTTTGTTCAGTGGAGTAGCAAACCCAAGAGCAGCAGACACTGTTTCAAGGGCCTAACCACACTAGTAGGCCAAATGCAGTTTAATATCTGATAGTATAGGGCGAAAGCCAGAATGTGGAAGCTCAGCTTTGTTCAGTTGAGGACAACACCAGGGAGGGGCAGACACCTTTAGTAGGCCGGAAAAGCCTATTGCATTTTTTAAAATGGTAATTTGGAGCAGAAGGTTGAAGCTCAGCTTTATTTAGTTGAGGGCAACACCAGGGAGGGGCAGAAGCCGTTAGTAGGCCCTAACCACCATTTTTTTTTTTTTTAAAACCACTTAATGAGAGCCGGAAGGTTGAAGCTCAGCTTTATTTAGTTGAGGACAACACCAGGGAGGGGCAGAAGCCGTTAGTAGGCCCTAACCACCATTTTTTTTTTAAAACCACTTAATGAGAGCCGGAAGGTTGAAGCTCAGCTTTATTTAGTTGAGGACAACACCAGGGAGGGGCAGAAGCCGTTAGTAGGCCCTAACCACCATTTTTTTTTAAAAACCACTTAATGAGAGCCGGAAGGTTGAAGCTCAGCTTTATTTAGTTGAGGACAACACCAGGGAGGGGCAGAAGCCGTTAGTAGGCCCTAACCACCATTTTTTTTTTAAAACCACTTAATGAGAGCCGGAAGGTTGAAGCTCAGCTTTATTTAGTTGAGGACAACACCAGGGAGGGGCAGAAGCCGTTAGTAGGCCCTAACCACCATTTTTTTTTTTTTTAAAACCACTTAATGAGAGCCGGAAGGTTGAAGCTCAGCTTTATTTAGTTGAGGACAACACCAGGGAGGGGCAGAAGCCGTTAGTAGGCCCTAACCACCATTTTTTTTTTAAAACCACTTAATGAGAGCCGGAAGGTTGAAGCTCAGCTTTATTTAGTTGAGGACAACACCAGGGAGGGGCAGAAGCCGTTAGTAGGCCCTAACCACCATTTTTTTTTTTTAAACCACATAATGAGAGCCGGAAGGTTGAAGCTCAGCTTTATTTAGTTGAGGACAACACCAGGGAGGGGCAGAAGCCGTTAGTAGGCCCTAACCACCATTTTTTTTTTTTTTAAAACCACTTAATGAGAGCCGGAAGGTTGAAGCTCAGCTTTATTTAGTTGAGGACAACACCAGGGAGGGGCAGAAGCCGTTAGTAGGCCCTAACCACCATTTTTTTTTAAAAACCACTTAATGAGAGCCGGAAGGTTGAAGCTCAGCTTTATTTAGTTGAGGACAACACCAGGGAGGGGCAGAAGCCGTTAGTAGGCCCTAACCACCATTTTTTTTTTAAAACCACTTAATGAGAGCCGGAAGGTTGAAGCTCAGCTTTATTTAGTTGAGGACAACACCAGGGAGGGGCAGAAGCCGTTAGTAGGCCCTAACCACCATTTTTTTTTTTTTTAAAACCACTTAATGAGAGCCGGAAGGTTGAAGCTCAGCTTTATTTAGTTGAGGACAACACCAGGGAGGGGCAGAAGCCGTTAGTAGGCCCTAACCACCATTTTTTTTTTAAAACCACTTAATGAGAGCCGGAAGGTTGAAGCTCAGCTTTATTTAGTTGAGGACAACACCAGGGAGGGGCAGAAGCCGTTAGTAGGCCCTAACCACCATTTTTTTTTTTTAAACCACATAATGAGAGCCGGAAGGTTGAAGCTCAGCTTTATTTAGTTGAGGACAACACCAGGGAGGGGCAGAAGCCGTTAGTAGGCCCTAACCACCATTTTTTTTTTTTTTAAAACCACTTAATGAGAGCCGGAAGGTTGAAGCTCAGCTTTATTTAGTTGAGGACAACACCAGGGAGGGGCAGAAGCCGTTAGTAGGCCCTAACCACCATTTTTTTTTTTTTTAAAACCACTTAATGAGAGCCGGAAGGTTGAAGCTCAGCTTTATTTAGTTGAGGACAACACCAGGGAGGGGCAGAAGCCGTTAGTAGGCCCTAACCACCATTTTTTTTTAAAAACCACTTAATGAGAGCCGGAAGGTTGAAGCTCAGCTTTATTTAGTTGAGGACAACACCAGGGAGGGGCAGAAGCCGTTAGTAGGCCCTAACCAAAGTTGAAGGCCAAATGCAGTTTAATTTCTGATACTATAGGCCGAAAGCCAGAAGGTGGAAGTTCCGATTTAGACAGTGGAGGACAATTTGAATTAGGGACTGCAGACAGACTTAGTAGGCTGTCCCCTGTGGACCATGCATCCACCACATTAACCCATTGCGCCGTAATGGACACGTAATCTTCCGTGGCCATGCCTACAGGTCCATGCGTCTGTTGTCAGGTGCACCTTTGTACTCACAGATTGCCAGAGTGCATGGACAATGCGGTCTTCTACATGCTGGTGGAGGGTTGGGATGGCTTTTCTCGCAAAAGAAGTGTCGACTGGTTAGCTTGTAGCGTGGTACAGCGTAGTCCATCATGGCCTTATTAATAGTAAATAAAATATATAACTAGGCTCTATGAACTTTTAAATAGGTTCCAGGGGTACACGGGCAGCATTGGTGTGGTCAGTGGAGGAGTATTGCAAGTAGGGGCTGCAGACAGGCTATCAAAGGCCTAAAATAACAAACAGTAGGCAGTCATGGCAGTTTTACATCGGTTACATGGATACACAGGCAGGCACTCCAGGCAGCATTGTGCTCAGTGGAGGAGTATTGCAAGTAGGGGCCGCAGACAGGCTATCAAAGGCCTAAAATAACAAACAGTAGGCAGTCATGGCAGTTTTACATCGGTTACATGGATACACAGGCAGGCACTCCAGGCAGCATTGTGGTCAGTGGAGGAGTATTGCAAGTAGGGGCCGCAGACAGGCTATCAAAGGCCTAAAATAACAAACAGTAGGCAGTCATGGCAGTTTTACATCGGTTACATGGATACACAGGCAGCTAGGTGGTGAGTGGAGGAGTATTTAAAGTAAGGACCGCAGACAGGCTATCAAAGGCCTAACATAACAAACAATAGGCTCATGGCAGTTTTACAGCGGTTACATGGATACACGGGCAGGCAGCTTGGTGGTGGTGAGTGGAGGAGTATTTAAAGTAGGGACCGCAGACAGGCTATCAAAGGCCTAACATAACAAACAATAGGCTCATGGCAGTTTTACAGCGGTTACATGGATACACGGGCAGGCAGCTTGGTGGTGAGTGGAGGAGTATTTAAAGTATGGACCGCAGACAGGCTTCGAAGGCCTAACACAATAAAATGGGCTGGCTGTAGGCACTTTAAAATTGGTTCCAGGGGTACACGGGCAGCAGTGGTCTGGTCAGTGGAGGCCTAGTGGAAGGAGGGACCGCAGACAGGCTTCGAAGGCCTAACACAATAAAATGGGCTGGCTGTAGGCACTTTAAAATTGGTTCCAGGGGTACACGGGCAGCAGTGGTCTGGTCAGTGGAGGCCTAGTGGAAGTATGGACCGCAGACAGGCTTCGAAGGCCTAACACAATAAAATGGGCTGGCTGTAGGCACTTTAAAATTGGTTCCAGGGGTACACGGGCAGCAGTGGTCTGGTCAGTGGAGGCCTAGTGGAAGTATGGACCGCAGACAGGCTTCGAAGGCCTAACACAATAAAATGGGCTGGCTGTAGGCACTTTAAAATTGGTTCCAGGGGTACACGGGCAGCAGTGGTCTGGTCAGTGGAGGACTAGTGGAAGGAGGGAGCGCAGAAAGGCTTCAAAGGCCTAAAATAACAAACAATAGGCTCATGGCAGTTTTACAGCGGTTACATGGATACACGGGCAGGCAGCTGGTGATGAGTGGAGGAGTATTTAAAGTAGGGACCGCAGACAGGCTATCAAAGGCCTAAAATAACAAACAATAGGCTCATGGCAGTTTTACAGCGGTTACATGGATACACAGGCAGCTTGGTGGTGAGTGGAGGAGTATTTAAAGTAGGGACCGCAGACAGGCTATCAAAGGCCTAAAATAACAAACAATAGGCTCATGGCAGTTTTACAGCGGTTACATGGATACACAGGCAGCTTGGTGGTGAGTGGAGGAGTATTTAAAGTAGGGACCGCAGACAGGCTATCAAAGGCCTAAAATAACAAACAATAGGCTCATGGCAGTTTTACAGCGGTTACATGGATACACAGGCAGCTTGGTGGTGAGTGGAGGAGTATTTAAAGTAGGGACCACAGACAGGCTATCAAAGGCCTAAAATAACAAACAATAGGCTCATGGCAGTTTTACAGCGGTTACATGGATACACGGGCAGGCAGCTGGTGATGAGTGGAGGAGTATTTAAAGTAGGGACCGCAGACAGGCTATCAAAGGCCTAAAATAACAAACAGTAGGCTCATGGCAGTTTTACAGCGGTTACATGGATACACAGGCAGCTTGGTGGTGAGTGGAGGAGTATTTAAAGTAGGGACCGCAGACAGGCTATCAAAGGCCTAAAATAACAAACAATAGGCTCATGGCAGTTTTACAGCGGTTACATGGATACACGGGCAGGCAGCTTGGTGCTGAGTGGAGGAGTAGTGCAAGGAGTGTCTGTCCCAGTACTCCCAAAATATAAATAGATGTTAATGTCTCGCAAAACAACCAAAACAAAAAAAAAGATGGCATACTTAGGTACAGGGGTGGGCTCATCTGCTGTGTTTCTGACATAGTAATTTGGCAGTAACTATTTAATGGTGCCAATATAGGACACAGACACAGACTACTTTAAGTTGCATCATAGATGTCTACAAATTTGTATTGTCAGTGCCAGACATTGAATGATGTCAGCGAATAGACTAAAGATTGGTGGAGCTGTGCGACATAATTTTGCACGTAGTAGAGCCCAGTTTGAGCTGGGGTAGGGGGGAACTCTCTTGAGGCCGGCGGGACCGCCCCAGGGCCACTCATGTTACAACGGTGTGTCTGACGTTGGGTGCGCACCACCACCGCCAGAGACACTACATTGTACTATGAGGGACCCAGTAGCAATGCCGTCAACCAAAAGCGAGCACACCCACCTCTTCAGACAAACAGCAGTCTCACGGGTGCTTGCGCCAAGTCGCGATACCACGGCCCCGTGTGGGGAGTTTGGCCATTTAGGGAGGTGTAAACATGTCGTATGCTGTACAATCTGCAGCAGCAAATTAGACATTAGAAAAGTAATTCACAGGCAAGAGCTTTTCATAGGAAAGCTAGGTGTCGGCCGGGCAAGGTGGGGCAAAAGATTTTGAAATCCAGTTGTGGTTCATTTTAATGAATGTTAGATCGTCAACATTTTGGGTAGCCAGACGAGTCCTTTTTTCGGTTAATATTGACCCTGCAGCACTGAATACTCTTTCTGATAGGACACTTGCTGCCGGGCAAGCAAGCTCCTGCAATGCATATTCTGCCAATTCTGGCCAGGTGTCTAATTTGGAGGCCCAGTAATCAAATGGGAATGACGGTTGAGGGAGAACATCGATAAGGGATGAAAAATAGTTAGTAACCATACTGGACAAATGTTGTCTCCTGTCACTTTCAATTGATGCAGCAGTACCTGTCCTGTCTGCGGTCATAGCAAAATCACTCCACAACCTGGTCAGAAAACCCCTCTGTCCAACGCCACTTCTGATGTGTGCACCCCTAACACTCCTAGTCTGCTGCCCCCTGGAGCTCGTGTGAGAACGATCACGTGCGCTGTGTGCTGGGAATGCCTGAAGCAAACGGTCAACAAGAGTTGATTGTTTGGTTGCTAATATTAGTTCCAAGTTCTCATGTGGCATAATATTTTGCAATTTGCCTTTATAGCGTGGATCAAGGAGGCAGGCCAACCAGTAATCGTCATCGTTCATCATTTTCGTAATGCGTGTGTCCCTTTTTAGGATACGTAAGGCATAATCCGCCATGTGGGCCAAAGTTCCAGTTGTCAAATCTCCGGTTGTGATTGGTTGAGGGGCAGTTGCAGGCAAATCTACGTCACTTGTGTCCCTCAAAAAACCAGAACCCGGCCGTGACACGCAACCAATTTCCTGTGCCCCCGTGAAAGTTTCCGCATTAAAAATATACTCATCCCCATCATCCTCCTCGTCCTCCACCTCCTCTTCGCCCGCTACCTCGTCCTGTACACTGCCCTGACCAGACAATGGCTGACTGTCATCAAGGCTTCCCTCTTCCTCTGGTGCAGACGCCTGCTCCTTTATGTGCGTCAAACTTTGCATCAGCAGACGCATTAGGGGGATGCTCATGCTTATTACGGCGTTGTCTGCACTAACCAGCCGTGTGCATTCCTCAAAACACTGAAGGACTTGACACATGTCTTGTATCTTCGACCACTGCACACCTGACAACTCCATGTCTGCCATCCTACTGCCTGCCCGTGTATCCTCCCACAAATAAATAACAGCACGCCTCTGTTCGCACAGTCTCTGAAGCATGTGCAGTGTTGAGTTCCACCTTGTTGCAACGTCTATGATTAGGCGATGCTGGGGAAGGTTCAAAGACCGCTGATAGGTTTGCATACGGCTGGCGTGTACAGGCGAACGTCGGATATGTGAGCAAAGTGCACGCACTTTGAGGAGCAGGTCGGAGAACCCAGGATAAGTTTTCAATAAGCACTGCACCACCAGGTTTAAGGTGTGAGCCAGGCAAGGAATGTGTTTCAGTTGGGAAAGGGAGATGGCAGCCATGAAATTCCTTCCGTTATCACTCACTACCTTGCCTGCCTCAAGATCTACTGTGCCCAGCCACGACTGCGTTTCTTGTTGCAAGAACTCGGACAGAACTTCCGCGGTGTGTCTGTTGTCGCCCAAACACTTCATAGCCAATACAGCCTGCTGACGCTTGGCAGTAGCTGGCCCATAATGGGACAACTGGTGTGCAACAGTGTCATCTGCCGATGGAGTGGTTGGCCGACTGCGTTCTGTGGAAGAGCTGTAGCTTCTGCAGGAGGACGAGGAGGAGGAGGAGGGGGTGCGAACGCCTACAGCCAACTGTTTCCTAGACCGTGGGCTAGGCACAACTGTCCCTAAATTGATGTCGCCTGTGGACCCTGCATCCACCACATTCACCCAGTGTGCCGTGATGGACACATAACGTCCCTGGCCATGCCTACTGGTCCATGCATCTGTAGTCAGGTGCACCTTTGTACTCACAGATTGCCTGAGTGCATGGACGATGCGCTGTTTAACATGCTGGTGCAGGGCTGGGATGGCTTTTCTGGAAAAAAAGTGTCGACTGGGTAGCTCGTATCGTGGTTCAGCGTACTCCATCAGGGCTTTGAAAGCTTCGCTTTCAACTAACCGGTAGGGCATCATCTCTAACGAGATTAGTCTAGCTATGTGGGCGTTAAAACCCTGTGTACGCGGATGCGAGGATAAGTACTTCCTTTTTCTAACCAGAGTCTCATGTAGGGTGAGCTGGACTGGAGAGCTGTAGATCGTGGAACTTTCGGGTGTGCCGGTGGACATGGCAGACTGAGAGACGGTTGGAGACGGTATTGTTTCCGCCGGTGCCCTACATGCAATATTTCCTCCTACAAAACTGGTGATTCCCTGACCCTGACTGCTTTTGGCTGGCAAAGAAACCTGCACAGATACTGCCGGTGGTGCGGAAAATGGTGGCCTTACAGTGACGGAAGGGATGTTGCGTTGCTGACTAGCTTCATTGGCCGAGGGTGCTACAACCTTGAGGGACGTTTGGTAGTTAGTCCAGGCTTGAGAATGCATGGTGGTTAAGTGTCTATGCATGCAACTAGTATTTAGACTTTTCAGATTCTGACCTCTGCTTAAGCTAGTTGAACATTTTTGACAGATGACTTTGCGCTGATCAGTTGGATGTTGTTTAAAAAAATGCCAGACTGCACTCTTCCTAGACTCTGATCCCTTTTCAGGGATTGCAGACTGAGCTTTAACCGGATGGCAACGCTGTGCTCCAACAGGTTTTGGCTTTGACACGCGTTTTGGTCCAGATACGGGCCCGGCAGATGGAACCTGTTGCGATGTTGATGCCTGCTGCGGCCCCTCCTCCACCTCCGCTTCTGAACTACTGCCGCCTGCACCCTGTTCCCCCAATGGCTGCCAATCGGGGTCAATAACTGGGTCATCTATTACCTCCTCTTCGAGCTCGTGTGCAACTTCGTCTGTGTCACTGTGTCGGTCGGTGGTATAGCGTTCGTGGCGGGGCAACATAGTCTCATCAGGGTCTGATTGTGGATCTGTACCCTGAGAGGGCAATGTGGTGGTCTGAGTCAAAGGAGCAGCATAGTACTCTGGCTGTGGCTGTGCATCAGTGCACTCCATGTCAGAATATACTTGTAATGGGCATGGCCTGTTAAATGTTTCACTTTCTAAGCCAGGGACGGTATGTGTAAAGAGCTCCATGGAGTGACCCGTTGTGTCGCCTGCTGCATCCTTCTCTCTTGTTGTAGTTTTTGCTGAGGAGGACAAGGAAGCGACTTGTCCCTGACCGTGAACATCCACAAGCGACGCGCTGCTTTTACATTTACCAGTTTCGGAAGAGGAGGCAAAAGAGCTAGAGGCTGAGTCTGCAATGTAAGCCAAAACTTGCTGTTGCTGCTCCGCCTTTAAAAGCGGTTTTCCTACTCCCAGAAAAGAGAGCGTTCGAGGCCTTGTGTAGCCTGACGACGAAACTGGCTCCACAGCTCCAGACTTAGGTGGAATATTTTTATCCCCACGACCACCTGATGCTCCACTACCACTACCATCATTACCAGCTGACAATGAACGCCCACGACGACCTCTTGCACCAGACTTCCTCATTGTTTTAAAATCTTAACCAAAGTAACTTTATTTGTTGCTATCAAACAACTTACACGGTGAGCTATAACTTCAGTATGATTTCAATATCCCTTAACAGGTTGGTGAGACCACAAGGAAAATCAGGCACAATGTTACACACTCTGTTTTCTGTGGCACAAAATCACAGAGATGACACACACGCAGGACTGTCACTCAAGCACTAATGTCAATATTAATCTCCCACCTAATTTATTTATTTTTTTTTCTCAGGGAGACTTTAGAAACCAAATAATATTAAAAAAAAAAAAAAAAAAGGCTTTCTATGGCCCACAATTAGAGAGAGAGAGGTGGCACAACCAGGAGTCAAGACTGGCGCACAAGCTGAAAGGGCAATATTACTCTCCCACTGTTTTTTATGTTTTTTTTGTTTTTTTCAGGGAGACTTTAGAAACCAAATAATATTAAAAAAACCAAAAAAAAAAAAGGCTTTCTATGGCCCACTGAATGAGAGGGAGAGAGGTGGCACACCCAGGAGTCAAGACTGGCACACAAGCTGAAAGGGCAATATTACTCTCCCACTGTTTTTTTAGGTTTTTTTTTTTTTTTCAGGGAGAATTAGAAACCAAATAATATTAAAAAAAAAAAAAATAGGCTTTCTATGGCCCACTGAATGAAAGGGAGAGAGGTGGCACACCCAGGAGTCAAGACTGGCACACAAGCTGAAAGGGCAATATTACTCTCCCACTGTTTTTTTATGTTTTTTTTGTTTTTTTCAGGGAGACTTTAGAAACCAAATAATATTAAAAAAACCAAAAAAAAAAAAGGCTTTCTATGGCCCACTGAATGAGAGGGAGAGAGGTGGCACACCCAGGAGTCAAGACTGGCACACAAGCTGAAAGGGCAATATTACTCTCCCACTGTTTTTTTAGGTTTTTTTTTTTTTTTCAGGGAGAATTAGAAACCAAATAATATTAAAAAAAAAAAAAATAGGCTTTCTATGGCCCACTGAATGAAAGGGAGAGAGGTGGCACACCCAGGAGTCAAGACTGGCACACAAGCTGAAAGGGCAATATTACTCTCCCACTGTTTTTTTATGTATTTTTTGTTTTTTCAGGGAGACTTTAGAAACCCAATAATATTTAAAAAAAAAAATAAATAGGCTTTCTATGGCCCACTGAATGAGAGGGAGAGAGGTGGCACACCCAGGAGTCAAGACTGGCACACAAGCTGAAAGGGCAATATTACTCTCCCACTGTTTTTTTAGGTTTTTTTTTTTTTTTCAGGGAGAATTAGAAACCAAATAATATTAAAAAAAAAAAAAATAGGCTTTCTATGGCCCACTGAATGAAAGGGAGAGAGGTGGCACACCCAGGAGTCAAGACTGGCACACAAGCTGAAAGGGCAATATTACTCTCCCACTGTTTTTTTATGTATTTTTTGTTTTTTCAGGGAGACTTTAGAAACCCAATAATATTTAAAAAAAAAAATAAATAGGCTTTCTATGGCCCACTGAATGAGAGGGAGAGAGGTGGCACACCCAGGAGTCAAGACTGGCACACAAGCTGAAAGGGCAATATTACTCTCCCACTGTTTTTTTAGGTTTTTTTTTTTTTTTCAGGGAGAATTAGAAACCAAATAATATTAAAAAAAAAAAAAATAGGCTTTCTATGGCCCACTGAATGAAAGGGAGAGAGGTGGCACACCCAGGAGTCAAGACTGGCACACAAGCTGAAAGGGCAATATTACTCTCCCACTGTTTTTTTATGTATTTTTTGTTTTTTCAGGGAGACTTTAGAAACCCAATAATATTTAAAAAAAAAAATAAATAGGCTTTCTATGGCCCACTGAATGAGAGGGAGAGAGGTGGCACACCCAGGAGTCAAGACTGGCACACAAGCTGAAAGGGCAATATTACTCTCCCACTGTTTTTTTAGGTTTTTTTTTTTTTTCAGGGAGACTTTAGAAACCAAATAATATTAAAAAAAAAAAAAAAAAAAAAAAAATAGGCTTGCTATAGCCCACTGAATGAGAGATAGCACACACAGCAGTGGCACACAAGCCCTGACTGAGGCCAATATTTTTCTCCCACTGATTGATGTAGTGTTTTTGTGTTGAGGTAGAATTTAGAACACAAATCACGGAAAAAATAAATAGGCTTTCTATGGCCCACTGAATGAAAGGGAGAGAGGTGGCACACCCAGGAGTCAAGACTGGCACACAAGCTGAAAGGGCAATATTACTCTCCCACTGTTTTTTTATGTATTTTTTGTTTTTTTCAGGGAGACTTTAGAAACCCAATAATATTTAAAAAAAAAAATAAATAGGCTTTCTATGGCCCACTGAATGAGAGGGAGAGAGGTGGCACACCCAGGAGTCAAGACTGGCACACAAGCTGAAAGGGCAATATTACTCTCCCACTGTTTTTTTAGGTTTTTTTTTTTTTTCAGGGAGACTTTTGAAACCAAATAATATTAAAAAAAAAAAAAAAAAAAAAATATAGGCTTGCTATAGCCCACTGAATGAGAGATAGCGCACACACAGCAGTGGCACACAAGCCCTGACTGAGGCCAATATTTTTCTCCCACTGATTGATGTAGTGTTTCTGTGTTGAGGTAGATTTTAGAACACAAATCACGGAAAAAATAAATAGGCTTTCTATGGCCCACTCAGTGAGAGATGGCACACACAGGGATGGCACTGTAGCAGAAATGCCAATCTTAATCTCCCACAAAAAAAAAACAAAAAAAAAAAAAAAACTGTCCTACAATTACTATCTCCCTGCAGTAATGTAAGCCAGGTATGGCAGGCAGCAATAGGAGTGGACTGATGCACAAATTAAATAAAAAGTGTGGACAAACAAAAAAGATAGCTGTGCAGAAAGGAAGGAACAAGAGGATATGTGCTTTGAAAAAAGCAGTTGGTTTCCACAGTGGCGTACACACAGCAATACAGCTATCACGGAGCCTTCTAGGGCAGCCCAATGAGCTACAGCGCTGAGGGGAAAAAAAAAAAAAAATAGCTTCCACTGTTCCTGCACACCGAAGGTGGTGTTGGACAGTGGAAATCGCTGCAGCACAAGCGGTTTGGTGGTTAGTGGACCCTGCCTAACGCTCTCCCTGCTTCTGATGAAGCGGCAGCAACCTGTCCCTAAGCTCAGATCAGCAGCAGTAAGATGGCGGTCGGCGGGAACGCCCCTTTATAGCCCCTGTGACGCCGCAGACAGCAAGCCAATCACTGCAATGCCCTTCTCTAAGATGGTGGGGACCAGGATCTATGTCATCACGCTGCCCACACTCTGCGTTCACCTTCATTGGCTGAGAAATGGCGCTTTTCGCGTCATTGAAACGCGACTTTGGCGCGAAAGTCGCGTACCGCATGGCCGACAAGCACAGGGGTCGGATCGGGTTTCATGAGACGCCGACTTAGCCAAAAGTCGGCGACTTTTGAAAATGATCGACCCGTTTCGCTCAACCCTACTTATGACCATGTGATATTTCAGTTATTCTTTTTCATTAAATTTGCAAAAATTACTACATTTCTGTTTTTTTCAGACAAGATGGAGTGTACATTAATGAGAAAAAAATGAGCTTTTTTGAATTTACCGAATGGCTGCAATGAAACAAAAAGTGAAAAATTTAAAGGGGTATGAATACTTTCCGAACCCACTGTATATATATATATATATATATATATATATATATATATATATATATATATATATATATATATATATATATATATATATATATATATACTAGACTGTGGCCCGATTCTAATGCATCGGGTATTCTAGAATATGCATGTCCCCGTAGTATATGGACAATGATGATTCCAGACTTCGCGGCAGACTGTGCCCGTCGCTGATTGGTCGAGGCAACCTTTATGACATCATCGTCGCCATGGCAACCATTATGACATCTACGTCGATACTGTGCCCGTCGCTGATTGGTCGAGGCCTGGCGGCCTCGACCAATCAGAGACGCGGGATTTCCAGGACAGACAGACAGACAGACAGACAGACAGACGGAAAAACCCTTAGACAATTATATATATAGATATATCGACTATATAATTGTCCAAGGGTCACATACGTCTTTCTGTCTGTCCTTCTGTCTGTCTTTCTTTCTTTCTGTCACGGAAATTCCAAGTCGCTGATTGGCCGCGGCAAAACAGCCACGACCAATCAGCGATGGGCACAGTCCGGCGGCAAAATGGCTACTCCTTACTCCCTGCAGTCAGTGCCCGCTCCATACTCCCCTCCAGTCAGCGCTCACATAGGGTTAATGGCAGCATTAAAGGACTGCATTATGCCGCGGTGTAATGCACTCCGTTAACGCTGCTATTAACCCTGTGTGACCAACTTTTTACTAATGATGCTGCCTATGGAGCATCAATAGTAAAAAGATCTAATGTTAAAAATAATAAAAAAAATAAAAATAGTTATATACTCACCATCCATCGGCCCCTCGGATCCAGAACAGGCCTTTCCCGCTCCTCGCAACGCTCCGGTGACCGCTCCATGCATTGTGATCTCGTGAGATGATGATGTAGCGGTCTCGTGAGACCGCTACGTCATCTCGTGAGACCGCAATGCACTCTTGGGACCGGAGTGCGCGAGGAGCATCAGTAAATGCTTCACCTGGATCCGGGGGCCAATGGAAGGTGAGTATATAAATATTTTTTATTTTAATTCTTTTTTTAACAGGGATATGATGCCTACATTGCTATATACTATGTGGGCTGTGCAATATACTATGTGGGCTGTGAAATATACTATGTGGGCTGTGCAATATACTATGAGGGCTGTGCAATACACTACGTGGGCTGTGCAATATACTACGTGGCTGTGCAATATACTACGTGGCTGTGTTATACACTACGTGACCTGTGTTATACACTACGTGGGCTGTGTTCTACACTACTTTGGCTGTGTTATACACTATGTGGGCTGTGTTATACACTACGTGGGCTGTGTTATACTCTACATGGGCTGTGTTATATACTGCGTGCGTGGGCTGTTATATACTACATGAGCTGTGTTATATGCTACATGGGCTGTTATAAACTATGTGGCTGTGTTATATGCTATGTGGGCTGTTATACACTCCGTGGGCTGTGCTATATACTACATGGCTGTGCTATATACTCCGTGGGCTGTGTTATATACTATGTGGCTGCGCTATATACTCCGTGGGCTGTGCTATATACTCCATGGGCTCTGCTGTATACTACGTGGCTGTGCTATATACTACGTGGCTGTGCAATATACTACGTGGCTGTGCTATGTACTACGTGGCTGTGCTATTTACTACATGAGCTGTTATATACTACGTGGCTGTGCTATATACTATGTGGCTGGCCGCGAACAATCAGTAACAGGCGCAGTCCAGCCGCGAATTGGCGCGGGATTTGAACCACGCTTCGCTAATTGGTCGCGGCCGGCCGAATCCTGTGTATTCAATGTATTATTCTAAAATCTTCATAAATAAACTACATACATATTCTAGAATACCCAATGCGTTAGAATTGGGCTACCATCTAGTATATACATATATACTGTATATATACACTGGGGAAATAAGTATTTGATCCCTTGCTGATTTTGTAAGCTTGCCCACTGACAAAGACATGAACAGTCTATCATTTTAAGGGTAGGTTAATTTTAAAATTGAGAGATATAATAGAAAAAATAAAATCCAGAAAATCACATCGTATAAATAATATAAATTTATTTGCATTTTGCACTGAGAAATAAGTACCGTATTTTTCGGACTGTAAGACACACTTTTTTCTAAAAAAAATTTTTTGGGAAAATGGGGGTACGTCTTATAGTCGCAATATACTTACAAAATACTGTGGCGGCAGTCCCGGTCCGACACTGCAGGGTGATGCAGCCTCCCTTCCCAGGCTGGTGTTTCTGTCATGATCTGTGGTGCAGCTGTCGTGCTCTGTGGTGTGGCGCTGCTCTGTGGTGCGACAATGGTGCAAGGGTGCTCCGCTGGCATTTTCTGAAATCCTGGAGACCCCTGCAGATCCATTGCTGTGATGTGGTGGCCTCCAGGAAAATGGCCGCCAGAGGCAGCGCATGATCAGATTGAGATCTCGGCACTGAGATCTCATCCCAAGATCTTGAGAGACGAGATCTCGAAACGAGATCTTGTTGATAAGATCTGAATCTGATCATGCGCCACCCCCAGTGGTCATTTTCCCAGAGGCCACCGCATTGCAGCAGATTGAGATCTCGTTGCAGAGATATCAATCTGATTACATGCTGCTCCCTGCAAGCATTTTCCCAGAGGCCACCACATCACAGCAATGTATCTGCGGGGGCCTCTGGGCTTTCACAAAATGCCAGCAGAGCCCCGCCGCACCACAGAGCACCACCACTACACTTTTCACAAAATGCCAGTGGAGCCTCACCGCACCACCGCCAACTTGTCACAAAATACCAGTGGAACCACTGGGAACCCCAGAGCACCACCCCCACACCAGCCTGGGATTGGATTTACCAGAGGCCACCGCATCAGCCTGGACCACCGAACAACCCATATGTCAACGCACCCCTTTGTGACCACTGCTCCACATGTGCCGCTCCCCCTGGTTAGCTGAATGTGGACTGTAAGATGGATCCCCATTTGACAATTTTTGTTTCCCTATTTTCCTTCTGAAAATTTTGGGTGCATCTTATGGTCCGGTGCATCTTATAGTCCAAAAAATATGGTATTTGATCCCTCTGGCAAACAAGACTTAATACTTGGTGGCAAACCCCTTGTTGGCAAGCACAGCAGTCAGACATTTTCTGTAGTTGATGATGAGGTTTGTGCACATGTCAGGAGGAATTTTGGTCCACTCCTCTTTACAGATCATCTCTAAATCATTTAGATTTTGAGGCTATCGCTTGGCAACTCAGAGCTTGAACTCCCTCAATAAGATTGCTGTGGGCTTAAGGTCTGGAGACTCGCTAAGCCACTTCTTGAACTTAACGTGATTTTTTTTGAGCCCCTCCTTTGTTGCCTTGGCTGTATGTTTTAGGTCATTGTCTTGCTGGAAGACCCAGCCACGACCCATTTTTAATGTCCTGGTGGAGGGAAGGAGGTTGTCACTCAGGATTTTACAGTACATGGCTCCATCCAATTTTCCCATTGATGCAGTGAAGTTAGCCTGATCCCTTAGCAGATAAAACACCCCCAAAACATAATGTTTCCAACTCCATGCTTGACAGTGAGGCCTATGTTCTTTGGGACATAGGTAGCATTTCTCTTCAACACGGCAGTTGAGTTAAGGCCAAATAGCTCAATGTTTGTCTCATCTGACCACAGCACCTTCTCCCAATCACTCACAGAATCATCCAGGTGTTCATTGGCAAACTTTAGATGGGCCTGTACATGTGCCTTCTTGAGCAGGGGGACCTTGCGGGCACTGCAGGATTTTAAACCTTTATGGCTTAATGTGATACCAATGGTTTTTTTGGTGACTGTTGTCCCAGCTGCCTTGAGATCATTAACAAATTGCCCCGTGTAGTTTTAGGCTGATCTCTCACCTTCCTCATGATCATGGATACCTCACAACATTTTGCGTGGTGCCCCAGATCGATGTCGATTGACAGTCATTTTGTATTTCTTCCATTTTCTTACTATAGCATCAACAGTTGTCTCCTTCTCACCCAGCGTCTTACTTATAGTTTTGCAGCCCATTCCATCTTTGTGCAGGTCTATGATATTGTCCATGACATCCTTAGAATGCTCTTTGGTCTTGCCCAAGTTGCAGAGGTTAGAGTCTAACTGATTAATTGAGTCTGTGGACAGGAGTCTTTACAAAGGTGACTATGTAAGACAGCTGTCTTTAATGCAGGTAATGAGTTGATTAGGAGCATCTAACTGGCCTGCAGGAGCCAGAAGTCTTAATGGTTGGTAGGGGATCAAATACTTATTTCTCAGTGAAAAATGCAAATACATTTATATAATTTACACAATGTGATATTCTGGTTTTTATTTTTGATATTTTAATTTTAAAGGTTTTTTTCCTGTCTATTTGTTTTTTCTGATATTGGACACGATTGTTTTCATTTATTTATATGCTTTTTTTCCTAACCTACAATATGATCTGCTATGTCGTCTTTGGGTATGTGTCTGGAGCGCCCCCAGATGCAGGGCCGCGGGGTACTCGGTACCGGGCCTCTTTGTCTCTGTCTTGGGGTCGTCACGGTGGCTAGACCCGGTCCGTGACCCTGCTAAGGGGCGTCGAATGAAAGATGTGATGGTGGTGCGTGGTGTAGGTAGCTATGAATAACGAGGACACAGGGTTGCAGTCTCTTTACCTCTTTACTGTAGGCTTCAGGATCCTCAATCCAGAGCACTGCTAACAGGGCTGGCTGAGACTGGCCGGTCCGAAGGCACGTCCAGAGTTCCCTTTGCAGGTGGAAATCAGTGCCTACCTTCTAGCGCCTGTGTGTTGTAGTTCCTCCCTGCTGAGCACCACGGGATAGTCCTCACAACTGCTGTGTCTGTTCCTGATGTTCTCTTTCTCCGTCCCCCAGATGATATGGCTAGGACGCACCCGTATGACGGGGTAGGCCTGGAGTTATTCTGGGACCCTAGAGACGCCCCTCTCCCACAATTGCCTCCTGTGTCTTGGTTAGGTGATTTAGGTGAGACAGCCAACCTATAGTTAACTGTCCTGCCGCTGTTTGAAGTAATACATAGAGTCCCTTACTTCCTCGGTGCTCCGGCCACCGGCTACGTGCCTCAGAAGGATGTTGCCACGGTCTTAAGGGCACGACTCCTTCTGGTTCTATCTCCTCTGCGCTGAGATCTCGCTTCTCACTTCTCCGCAATATATTCCGCTTTCATGTCCTTTCTTAGGAGTCTGCCGCTGTAACACTCAAGCACAGCTCCGTAACATTCTGTCTGTCCTAGGCCGCTGTCAGGATCCCACCCCTGACAGGTCCTCTCTCCAGCTCTCCCTAGCTACTTTCACCCTGACTTCCTGTCCAACCCCCAGTTTTACCAAAGTGTGAGGAGTGGCCTAATAGATAGAACCACCCCCCCTGGTGGCCGGAGTGTGGAGTGTAGTGTGTGTCTGTGATACCTGGTCAGGTGAACTCTTTTAGTGCAATCAGATGTAACATCACTCCCCTTAGTGGCAGAGCAACATTACTGCAATGACCAGGACTCTGGGGCGCTGCATGTCCACATTCAGGAAACGCTGCGTTTTTGACACAGCATTGAGCAGCATGCATAAAAAACGCAGCGTCCAGATGTTACAGCATAGTGGAGGGGATTTCATGAAATCCTGTCTCCACTATGCAGTAAAAGACGCATGCGGTACACCCGAGAAAACTCACATGCGGCGCATCTTTTAAGAACGCAGCATGTCCTTACATTGCAGAAAAGGACAACGTAGGTGACCTGCCAGTGACCTCAGGTGCAGGTTTGGTCAGGATTTTACCTGCATAAAATCCTGACCAAATCCTGAAGCAATCCTGAACGTGGACACATACCCTTTAATGCCTTTGTCTTGTGGCTCTTAAAATGTGGATAATAAAATCTGAATATTGTTATCTTTAAAGACTTGCCTTTTCGTTCTTTTTGTTGAATTTCTTTAAGTATGCAGAAAAGTCCACATAAATATTTCAGAAGTAGACATCTTCCAGGAATGAGAAAGCATTTGACTATGTGACAACTCCCAGAACTTCAGCACATGTTAAACAAGGAAATTTGCCCTTTACTAATATCCCTTGATAACTTCTTGAAATCTATGTTTTCTTGTTTGTACCCAAACAATGCTAGATACAATATCTCAACATAAATCAACTATATACGGTAGGTATTCTGAATTACAAATGTGAAGCAAGTAATACATTTGAGTCTCTGTCCCATCTATAATAAAGCTCTTCATCTGATCATACTGTGTTACATGCTCTGCCAATTTTACCAGATGCATGCTAGAAACCTAGCCAACTGACACACCAGAGCTCTTATGACAGTTTCAGGCATAAGTCAATCATGCTTCAAGTGCAGGACAAGATGAAAGGAGTGGTCACAGGTCTCCTAACCTGAACTCAACAGTTTCTTACAGTGGCTTGCAAAAGCTTTTACCCTCTTTGGCTTTTTACCTATTTTGTTACATTACAGCCATTGCTTAAATATTTTTGTTATCTGATTTGTGTGGAATGTGTGACACCCCAGGACTCCGGTTGTCACAGTGGCATTGCCTGCCTCTCGGGGAGGGTGATGTCATGCCTGGGAGCAAGAATGAGTCCCCATAGCAGCTAACACTAGCATACAACACTTTCCTGACTCCAGGCCAGAAGGTGGAGCTCTAGACCAAGTTTCAGGGTTGCTTCCCTATAAGTTCTGGTTTGGAGGAGTAGTTAGTCAGTCAGGCTGGGTCTGAGGAAGAGGAAGCATGTGAGAAGAGGAGAACTGGGAGTAGAGCTGCGATAGAGTTCACTCCCAGGATTGAGTGCAAGAAGCCAGACACCGGGGTCTGAGGTTGTGTGGGAACTGTATGCCCCACAGCAGAAGCCAGAGGGCAAGAGATTGCAGGTCTTCTAGCCCCAACTGAGACCCAAAGGCACAGCAGCAGATTTGAGCCTGGAGTCACCACGAGAAAGGGACACCTGTAAACAGGCTCGAGCTGCCATCCATGCAAGTAGAGTTCTACCTAAGGGGCAGATTGAGATAAGGACTTAAAGAAAGCTAATGCATCCAGTATCCAGAATT
The DNA here is from genome assembly GCF_051348905.1 of Ranitomeya variabilis. NCBI lineage: Eukaryota > Metazoa > Chordata > Amphibia > Anura > Dendrobatidae > Ranitomeya > Ranitomeya variabilis. Next base: position 390,501,243 of record NC_135234.1, read on the forward strand.
AAGTGCAGAAAGGAAGGCTTCCAACCCCACCTGGCTAGGGGTATTCCAAACTGCTTCCAGGCTGCCCGGATTCCAAAGACCACCTGTAATCTGTGTACCTGAACTTCATCAGTTAAAGGTAAAGAGACTGCAACCCTGTGTCCTCCAATTCTTTCCTGCACTTCACCATCTATCATCCTTTACCAACTGCACCGGGAGCTGTGGGAACTAAGTTCTACCTGTGTGGAGCAATACCAACTCTGCTGAAACACCATCAGCCCCAGTGGTCCTCTTTGTGCAGCGTCAGTCATTCCTGGCTGAGTACCACAGGTGGCGTCACGAACATTTCTCCATAGACTTTATTTGCCACTACATGTCATCCCCTTTAATTGGACGCCTAGGGCCACGGACCGGGTCACCGCTGTCGTGACCTTCCCCTTTAAGAACTGTTATGTCGGACCCAATACCGAGTACCCCACGGCCCTGACAGGCGCTACAGATGCATCAGCACTAAATATGTAAGGGAGAAGAGAAAGATGCAATAACGATGTGCACACCTCAAGTTATAAGTCGTATAAAAATATGATGGCTTAGATTGTTTGTTTAGGGTTGTCTGGTATATAATTATGCATGAACATTGATACTAATCCATGTTGCTCCCCCTATACAGACTTCTATGTGAGCTTACCTATGTTATTATAAAACTTGGTACTCCGTTATATATTCTAATGGTGGACAAGCTCGTTGTCCTGTCCTGCCTGCATGTCACATAGGACTTTACAGTCTAATGTATTTCTGGGTTATATATTGTTATACAGAGCATACAGTGGTTTCCAGACTCCCTTCTGGCTCTGAGGAGATATAATACTTACTATCCAATGTAAGCCTACTCATGTTTATCCCAACGTTGGTCATATTATGTGGTATATTGATATCTATTCATTGGGTTTGTGTGTTTTTCAAGTTATAATTGGATTTTAGGAAATATTTTTTATTTAATAAAGTGTGCTATATTTTTATACGACTCATGACTCGAAGTGTGCGCATTGTTATTGCATCTCTTTCTTGTCTCTCTTACATATATGATTGTTTTGATGCACGATGATGCACCCTAATATTATACTTATCGAATAACTAAAAATTGTCATGTGCATATGTATTCACCCCATTTGCTATGAAGCCCATAAAAATTTCTGGTGCAATCAATTATCTTCATAATTCACATCCCTAGTGAAAGGAAGTCCACCTGTGTGCAATCGAATTGTCACATGTATTGATGAGCGAGTATACTCGTTGCTCGGGTTTTCCCAAGCACACTCGGGTGGTCTCCGAGTATTTGTGAGTGCTCGGAGTTTTAGTTTTTGTTGACGCAGCTGCATGGTTTACGCTGCTAGCCAGCCTGAGAACATGTGGGGGTTGCCTGGTTGCTAGGGAATCCCCAGATGTATTGGAGCTGTCTTGCAGCCGCAAATCATGTAGCTGCGTCAACAAAAACTAAATCTCCGAGCACTCACAAATACTCAGAGACCACCCGAGCGTGCTGAGGAAAACCAGAGCAATGAGTCTACTCCCTCATCACTAGTCACATGGTCTGTCAGTATATATAGACCTTTTCTGAAAGGCCATGGATCCTGCAACACCATTAAGCAAAGGCACTACTAACCAAACAACACCAAGGAGATCTCCAAACAAGTCAGGTAAAAAGTTGTTGAGAAGTACAAGTCAGGATTGGGCTATAAAAAATGCTCCAATCTCTGATGATCCCCTGAAGCACCATCAAATCAATGATCATGAAATGGAAAGATCATGGTACCACAACAAATCTGCCAATAGGTGGCCTAAAAACTCTTAGCCAGCGTAAGGAGGGCATTAATCAGAGAGCCAGCACAGAGACCTAAGGTAACCCTGAAGAGTTCCCAGGCAGAGACTGGAGTATATGTCCACACAACCACAATAAGCCGTACACTCCAAAGAGGTGGACTTTACTGAAGAGTGGACAGAAAAAAGCCTTTACTTACACACAAAAATTGTAAGGCTTGTATTGAGTTTGCCAATAGATATGTGTGAGACTCCCCAAATGTATGGAGGAAGGTGATGTGATCAGATAAGACCAAAATTGAATTTTTTTCAAACAAGTAAATGCTATGTCTGGTGCAAACAAATATAGCTCATCACCCCAAGAACACAATCCCCACAGTGAAACATAGTGGTGGCAGCAATATGCTGTGGGGATGTTTTTCAACAGCAGGGACAGGAAAAATGGTCTGAGTTGAGGGGAACCTTGATGGTGCGAAATACAGGGATATTCTTGAGCAAAACATGTTTAATACTGTCAGTGATTTGAGACTGGGATGGAGGTTCACCTTCCAACAAGACAATGACCCAAAGGATGCTGCTAAAGAAACACTCAAGTTGTTTAATGGGAAACATGAAAATGTTTTGGAAGGCCTAATCAAAGCCCAGACCTTAATCAAATTGAGAATCTGTAGTTTATCTTGAAGATTCCTATTCACCAGAGGAAACTATCTAACTTGAAAGAGCTGGAGCTGTTAGCCTTGAGCAATGGGTAAAAATCCCAGTGGCAAGATGTGGAAAACTCATAAAGACTTATCCAATGCAATATGCAGCTGTAATTGGCTAAAAGGGAGGCTCTACAAAGATAATTACAACTGCAATTCACTTTGGATAAGTCTCTATGAACTTTTTACATCTTGCCACTGGGATTTTTGCCCATTCCTCATGGCAAAACTGCTACAGCTCCTTCAAGTTAGATTGTTTCCTTTGGTGAACAGCAGTCTTCAAGTCTGACCACATATTCTCATTTGGATTCAGATCTGGGCTCAGATTACGCTACTCCAAAACATTTACATGTTTCTCCTTAAGTCTCTCGAGTGTTGCTTTAGCAGTAGGCTTTGGGTCATTGTCTTACTGGAAGGTAAATCTCCATCCCAGTCTCAAATCACTGACAGATTGAAACATGTTTTGCTCAGGAATATCCCTGTATTTTGCACCATCGATCTTCACCTCAACTTGGACCATTTTCCCTGCCTCAGCTGCTGACAAACATCACTACAGAATGCTGCTGCCATCACCATCTTTCTCTGTAGGGATGATGTTCTTGGGGTGATGAACTGTGCTTGTTTGGCGCCAGACATAGCATTTACCTCGGTGGCCAAAAAGTAATATTTTAGTCTCATCTGACCGAAGCACCTTCCTTCATAAATTTGGGGAGTCTCCCACATGTCAAAATGAGCCTTACATTTTTTGTGTGTAAATAAAGGCTGCTTTCAGCCCACTCCTTTATAAAGGTCACCCCTGTGGAGTGTACTGCTTATTGTGGTCATATGGACAGATACTCCAGTCTCTGCTTGGGAACTCTTTAGCACCTTCAGGGTTACCTGTAGCCTGTGTGCTGCCTCCCTGATTAATGGTACATAATAGCAATTGGATACTTTAAAACATAACCTTTAATAGGTACAATAAAATAGAGAAAAAACAATCAAAGGGGACCCTAGTGAAATAAGTGCCATTAACCCACACAGAAAAAAGGAAAACCACACACATATAACAATAAAAGACAGCTATATTGTTTTCAAGGTAGAAAAAGGCTACACCATGTAAATGGGAAGGAGCTGTTTAGATCCTGATAACTATCATAGGATCCCTTTAGTAATGAAAAAAATAAGTCAACCATCAGTATACAAAATATGGTTACTGGCCACCAACAAAGTTTGCTGTAATGGGTGTCTGTATGCTAATCCAATATTTTATGATAAAGCATCACACACCAAACCCAGCATAGGAGTGTGAGTCATATGCCAGTAACCTGTGGGGGCTTATTAACTATCAGGCTCCTTGTTACTTCCAAAATCATATGAACAACCATTATTTAATTGATTAATTTGCCTTGACCTATAATAACCGTCAATGAAAAACACACAGCAGTGTGTCATATAGGCCTCACAAAGTATACAGGTGTTCCTGCACAAAGATAAACCACTTAAAAAGTATAGAAAACCATTATTTGATTGGTTTGTTTGCCTAGTCCTATAATAGCTGTCAAAAAAACACACAGCAGCATGTCAAAAGGGCTTCAACAAACCAACAACGAACCCCTCTACCTCATTTACATACCAATGAGCGTTCCAGTTAATTTATGGTTAGTCTGCAGATTGTGCCCCAATTTTCTGAAAATACTGTTGTTATTTCATTTTATATGCCGATGTATCCACAGCAATGTAGTTAAATTACCACAAATGTGGTTAGATCTCACCCGAGACTGCAGAGCCCCTTTACCCTCATGAAGATTTTCGGTATGGTGAGATGAACATGAAGCCTTGACTGTCATCAGCGTCTCCCGACGAGTTTCATCATTATAGAATCATCAGGGGAGTAATGTGCTGCCTTACCGGTCTCCCCAATTCTGTGCAATTTAAGTATTCAGACCCACCGCGTACGAGCAAACTCCGCCCTCGGAGTCTCATCTGACCGAAGCACCTTCCTTCATAAATTTGGGGAGTCTCCCACATGTCAAAATGAGCCTTACATTTTTTGTGTGTAAATAAAGGCTGCTTTCAGCCCACTCCTTTATAAAGGTCACCCCTGTGGAGTGTATGGCTTATTGTGGTCATATGGACAGATACTCCAGTCTCTGCTTGGGAACTCTTTAGCAACTTCAGGGTTACCTGTAGCCTGTGTGCTGCCTCCCTGATTAATGCCTTCCTTGCCCTAACTAAGGGTTTTCGGGGGTGGCCCTCTTTTGACAGGTTTGCTGTAATGCAATTTATGCCTATGTTTTTTAACTTTACTTTGAATATTTAGTGTTGATATATTACACACAAATTGAAATACAAAAAAGTCCTCTTCTTCTCTAAAGAGGCAATTTGCATATTAAATTTCCCAGAGGAGCACTGCACAGCGAATTAGGCTATTTATCCTAAGAAATATTGCAAGACTTGTTAAAGGGTTGATTGTGACTTGTAGGATCGCTACTTCCAACAGGTGGCGGTAAGTGTTCAAGTCCTCTTTTTCTCTGAAGAGGCAATTTGCATAAAAAACATTTAAACAAAGGTTGTAATGCAATAAAATAAGTAAACCACCAATTGGGTGGATAGGGGGTAAATACATTTGCAAGCTACTGTAGAATAGAGGTGATTCCAGGAGCTCCACAAAGTCACTCCAATCTAGTCTCCTCATTAAATAATGGGCTGCAATGGAGTTACTGCAGTGAGGAGCCCAGGTCATAAAGAGGTGCAGTAATAATTGATAGTGCAGAAGTTTTTTTTCTTGAATAGGAATTAAGATAAATGTGTGTGTATATGTGTGTGTGTGCTTTTATATATATTCTATACGAAGCAGCTATATAAATGTTATGATTTCATAGCTGTTAATGCTTTTTGGTTATTGCTCAAGTTTTTGATGGAGTAAACATTCAAAATTGTGCATTAATTTTTTTTACACTTTCATATTTTTTATGTATTTTATAGCCATCAAATTCTTCAAAATTCAGTTTATGTTCTCATAATAAATTAGGCATAGCGCTGATTGTTCAGTTTTGATAGAATTTCATTTTTTCCATATGTACTCAAGTCTCATCCACCACCATTTTGAAAGTGTGGAGCTTTGTGGGGAGAGGCGCAACAGAGAAAAGCTGACAGTCATCATAATTTACGACATAAGTGACATAAATTGTGACAGAAATGTCCGGGAACACCTGAGTAACTTTCTGTCGCAATTTATGCCATTTTTGTTATGTAAATTATAATGATTTGGTAAAAGGCACTCCGAAAAGAGACTTCCTATTTCTACATACAAGATTAGGCTACTTTCACACTAGCGTCGTACTAGGCCCGACGCAGTGCGTCGGGCCGACGTACTGACGCTAGCAGTGAATGCGCCGCACAACGGGGGCAGCGGATGCATTTTTCAGCGCATCCGCCGCCCCATTGTGAGGTGCGGGGAGTTGCGGGGAGGTGGAAGCGGAGTTCCGGCCGCGCATGCGCAGTCGGAAATGGAGGTCCGTCGGCAGCAAAAAACGTTACATGTAATGTTTTTTGCATCCGACGGTCTGCCACAACACGGCGCAACCGTTGCACGACGGTTGCGACGTGTGGCAAAGCGACGCTAATGCAAATCAATCGTGAAAAAATGCATCCTGCAAGCACTTTTGCAGGATGCGTTTTTTCAATCAAACGATGCATAGTGACGTGCAGTGCACGACGCTAGTGTGAAAGAGGCCTTAGAAGGATTAGTCAGTTATTAATCACGTGATGGCATAGATTTAATGGAAAAGAGAAGAACTAACTGGGCAGAAAGGCAAAATGAGCAATTGTAAGTACACAGTAACATATAATATTATGATGGCAATAAATTACCGTATATACTCGAGTATAAGCCAAGAATTTCAGCCCATTTTATAGGCTGAAATTGCCCCTCTCGGCTTATACTCAAGTCTTACCCAGGGGTCGGCAGGGGAGGTGGAGCGGCAGCTGTCTAATAATACTCACCTGCTCCTGGCGCAGTCTCTGGACGTCCCTGGTTCTCCGGGTGCTGACAGCTTCTTCCTGTAGTGAGCGGTCACATGGTACCGCTCATTACAGTAATGAATATGGACTCAACTCCCATAGGGGTGGAGCCGCATGTTCATTACTGTAATGAGCGGTACCGTGTGAATGCTCACTACAGGAAGAAGCTGCCGGCACCAGGGAACAGATGCGCAGGGACCTCGCCAGGGGCAGGTGAGTATAACGCAGTGTGCTATATTCGCCTGCTCCCTATTCCACCATCGGTGCCGCTGTTTCTTCTGCGTCCTCTGCAGTGATGCTCAGGTCAGGGGGCGCGATGATGCGATTAGTGCGCGCCGTCCTCTGCCTGAACGTCAGTTCACAGGATGGGGATGTGGCGCCCCTAGGGGTATTTGCCACAAAAATAGTTGTTGACACCAAATACAAATACTAAAATAGCAAGACTGCACTACCATCTCCGGCCAGAAGGGGGAGCTCCAGAGACTCCCCTTGATCCATTCTGGTCTGAGAAAAGGACTGGCAGTTGGGTTGAGGAGCTGAAAGTGAGAGGTCGTATAATTGAACTCCTAACAGCCCTATGACGGATTATAGGCCCGTAGTACCCATAGTAGGAAAAGAGGAATAGAGAAAAAGGACATTGTGAGAACCGGGTAGCAATAATCACTATCCAGAATAGGCGCAGAGACGGATACCGGATCCATGGCTATATTCATTATATATAATACAGCAACCGGGAGGACGTGAAGTGATATCAGCTTCACCAGGGTAAGACGCAGCAACAGACACAGAGTTCAGCGGTACTCCCAGAGGGGGTAAGCCGACAAAAAGGACTCGGGTTGTCCGTCGAACCAGAGCACAGAAGAGACAGATTGGGTCGGCAGCCAGTTCACATACAGCAGCAGGGCCATACAGGAACTGCGCATAATAAGAGGTGGAAATCCTGACAGGATCAAAGTAATTAAGAGTTCTTATACAGACTCCGGTGATAGTATTGGTTGCAAATCCCTTTTTGTTGAAGTAAACTGGTTAAACGTTTCAGCGCCTCAGTCTTTCATTTGGACAATAGCCATCGATCCAGGATCGGGGTCATCACAGCTGAGAGGACCTGCTGCTGATCAAGTAAGTGTCTGTTCCTTCATGATATCCCTTACACTGTGCATCGCCTGAGGCCACAGCACCGGGTCAAGCCACTAGTGACATCCCCCTCAAGAGACGGACCTCATTGATCTGGTGCTGGGTACCTCGGTCTCCCGGGCGTCACACTTGGCGTCACGAACAAGATGGGGCCAGCCCGTACACCGGGTATTGTGTGCCGTAATTGGAGTCTGAAACTGTGAAAATTTGGATGAAAAATCTTGGAAATTGACTTTGTTAAAGAAAATCCCATTCCCCATTGAAAACTATTGAAAGTGACTTTTCTCCATTGGTTATAAAGGGGTAAAAATGGCCGCCATCCCCTGATGTAATCATCTCATAACCGTTAGGCACAAAACTGTTAATCGAGCTACGTCATTACCCAAGCCCCAGTCTAACTGAAAAACTTCAAAATCCACCATCACAGAGCTTGCGGCAGTTAGAGGCAGCAGGGGGCGTGTCATTGTGAGCGGTACCAAGCAGAGTGCTCTGACATCAGAGCGAGGGGAAAACCAATCCTGCTGCACAGAGGAACGAATCTACATTATCTAGACAGAAGCTGGGACCGGAGGGGTCTGGATTAACTAAGGGGGTACAGTATGTCGCAGCACGGAGACGCCGCAGCACCCGGCGACGCTAATGCAGCTGAAAGACAGAGTGTCGATAGAGAGCCTGGCAGCGCAGCAGTGCAAGGAGTGGCGCCCATCATGCCGGTGTTGATGCCATATACCCCGGGTGGCCCGTGGCTTCCAATGTATGAAGGTGAACCTAATACCCTTGACGGTTTCACGGAAAAGATGCTGGCTCATTTTGATATGTTCCCCGTGGGTGAAGCTCAGCGTGTTAGTCTCCTGATGATGCAGTTAAGTGGCCATGCTAAGCGAGAAGTCACGGCATGGGCAACTGATCTAAAAGGTACTGTTGAACGCGTATTTGCTGGATTAAAAGCTACATTTGAAACCACTGCCAGCAGCAAAGCTAAAGTACGATTCTTTAATTGCAAACCAAAAGCTAATGAGGGCGTGAGAGATTTTGCCTTAAACCTGCAGGAAGCCCTTAAATCACTTACACTGGCTGAACCCATTTTTAACACAGGAGCCGATAAGCTGCTAAGAGATCAATTTATCGAGGGACTCTACAACCCTTCTCACCGGGGGCATGTGAGCATGCTTGTTTTTAAAAACCCTGAATTGACATTTGCCCAATTAAAGGAGAGCGCTATACGTCTACAGCTGGCAGAGACACCTCGGGATCAGGATCTCACACAACCCATGGCAGATGCACTTCAGCAACGGGGAATGCCAGTGACATCAGTTATGTCCGATGCCAGTGCTAAGTCCCTGGGGCCCATTAGTAATGAGGCTCTTCAGCAAAAGCTTGACTCTTTAACTGATGTTGTTGCTTCAATGGCTAAAACCATGCAGGAGATGAGAGAACCCAAGATGGAGTTGGCAAACCGTAGAGAGGATTTTCCATGGATGAGGTTCCGGAGATACCCGACATGGAGAGGACGACCCCATGACCGCTACCAACCGGATGGACAGCCCATTTGCCGCCGTTGCCAGCAGCCAGGCCACTTTGCATGAAATTGTGATTTAAACGGGAATCCCCTGGGAATGCGGGCCGCTTCGCAGGAATGAATTTTCAAGGCCCAACACCCTGGCACGACAGGTACATCGGAGGACGACCCATCATCCCTATCGTGCTGGACGGAATTCCCCTCAACGCTTTGCTGGATACAGGTTCCCAGATTTCATCTATACCATATATCCTTTATAAGAGGTACTGGGCTGAGGTAGATATTGATAAAGGACCCTCTGATGTTGAACTAAATATATGGGCCAGTAATGGTAAGTTGGTACCGAAACTAGGATTCAGGGAGATGACCATAAAGATTGGTAAAGCAGAATTGAAGAAACAGGGTATAATTGACGTTGATAGGGTTGAGCAACTTTTATTTTTATAGGATCGGGTCGGGTTTCACGAAACCCGACTTTCTCAAAAGTCGGGTCGAGTGAAATCGGCCGATCATATAAAAAAGTCGGGGTCGGCCGAAACACGAAACCCAATGCAGTGCAATGGGATACTATGGTTCCCAGGGTATGAAGGAGAGGAAACTCTCCTTCAGGCCCTGGGATCCATATTTAAGTGTAAAATAAAGAATTAAAATAAAAAATATTGATATACTCACCTCTCCGACGCAGCCTGGACATCGCCGCTGGTAACCGTCATCTTCCGTTCCTAAGAATGGCGCTTGAAAGACTTTTCGATGACGTCATGGCTTGTGATTGGTCGCGGCCGCCCACGTGACTGCTCAGCGACCAATCACAAAGCCGTGACGTAATTTTCAGGTCCTAAATTCCTCATTCTAGGAATTTAGGACATGAGAATAACGTCACGGCTTGTGATTGGTCGCTGAGCGGTCACGTGGGCCGCCGCGACCAATCACAAGCCGTGACATCATTGAAAGGTCCTTCACGCGCTCATTCTTAAGAAGGAAGGCTGCCAGAAAGAAGCCGAGGGTGAGTATATTCCTATTAGGTATATACTCACCCTCGGACGCGCCCTGCTTCTTTCCGGCAGCCTTCCTTCTTAAGAATGAGCGCGTGAAGGACCTTTCGATGACGTCACGGCTTGTGATTGGTTGTGGCGGCCCACGTGACCGCTCAGCGACCAATCAAAAGCCGTGACGTAATTCTCATGTCCTAAATTCCTAGAATGAGGAATTTAGGACCTGAAAATTACGTCACGGCTTTGTGATTGGTCGCTGAGCAGTCACGTGGGCGGCCGCGACCAATCACAAGCCGTGATGTCATCGAAAGGTCTTTCAAGCGCCATTCTTAGGAACGGAAGATGCCGGTTACCAGCGGCGATGTCCAGGCTGCGTCGGAGAGGTGAGTATATCAATATTTTTTATTTTAATTCTTTATTTTACACTTAAATGTGGATTCCGATACCGATTTCCGATATCGCAAACATATCGGAACTCGGTATCGGAATTCCGATACCAGATTCAGAAGATCGCCGACCTCATGGCCGACCCCACAAAGGGGTCGGGTCAGGTTTCTTGAAACCCGACTTTGCCAAAAGTCGGCGACTTCTGAAAATGGCCGACCCGTTTCGCTCAACCCTAGTCGTTGATGTTGACCGGCAGAACTGTGAACCAGCTGTATTGATAGGAATGAATGTGTTAGAGAACTGCTTTTCCGAAGTTATTTCTGTCTTACAACTAGTGTTGAGCGATACCGTCCGATACTTGAAAGTATCGGTATCGGAAAGTATCGGCCGATACCAGCAAAGTATCGGATCTAATCCGATACCGATACCCGATACCAATACAAGTCAATGGGACTCAAGTATCGGACGGTATCCCTGATGATTCCCAGGGTCTGAAGAAAAGGAAACTCTCCTTCAGGCTCTGGGATCCATATCAATGTGTAAAATAAAGAATTAAAATAAAAAATATTGCTATACTCACCTCTCCGACGCAGCCTGGACCTCACCGAGGGAACCGGCAGCGTTCTTTGCTTAAAATGCGCGGGTTTACTTCCTTCCGTGACGTCACGGCTTCTGATTGGTCGCGTGCCGCCCATGTGGCCGCGACGCGACCAATCACAGCAAGCCGTGACGTAATTTTCAGGTCCTCAATGCCTAATTCTAGGCATTGATGATTTTAAAATTACGTTCCGGCTTGTGATTGGTCGCGTCGCGGTCACATGGGCGACACGACCAATCACAAGCCGTGACGTCACGGGAGGCAGGAAACGCGCGCATTTTAAAATTATGTCACGGCTTGTGATTGGTTGCGTGCCGCCCATGTGAACACGACGCGACCAATCACAGCAAGCCGTGACGTAATTTCAGGTCCTGAATGCAGAATTAGGCATTCAGGACCTGAAATTACGTCACGGCTTGCTGTGATTGGTCGCGTCGCGGTCACATGGGCGGCACGCAACCAATCACAAGCCGTGACGTAATTTTAAAATGCGCGCGTTTCCTGCCTCCCGTGACGTCACGGCTTGTGATTGGTCGCGTCGCCCATGTGACCGCGACGCGACCAATCACAAGCCGGAACGTAATTTTAAAATCATCAATGCCTAGAATTAGGCATTGAGGACCTGAAAATTACGTCACGGCTTGCTGTGATTGGTCGCGTCGCGGCCACATGGGCGGCACGCGACCAATCAGAAGCCGTGACGTCACGGAAGGAAGTAAACCCGCGCATTTTAAGCAAAGAACGCTGCCGGTTCCCTCGGTGAGGTCCAGGCTGCGTCGGAGAGGTGAGTATAGCAATATTTTTTATTTTAATTCTTTATTTTACACATTAATGTTGTTTCGATACCGATACCCGATACCACAAAAGTATCGGATCTCGGTATCGGAATTCCGATACCCGCAAGTATCGGCCGATACCCGATACTTGCGGTATCGGAATGCTCAACACTAGTGTTGAGCATTCCGATACCGCAAGTATCGGGTATCGGCCGATATTTGCTGTATCGGAATTCCGATACCGAGATCCGATACTTTTGTGGTATCGGGTATCGGTATCGAAACAACATTAATGTGTAAAATAAAGAATTAAAATAAAAAATATTGCTATACTCACCTCTCCGACGCAGCCTGCACCTTACCGAGGGAACCGGCAGCGTTGTTTGCTTAAAATTCGCGCTTTAACTTCCTTACTTGAAGTCCCGGCTTGTGATTGGTCGCGCGCCGCCCATGTGACCGCGACGCGACCAATCACAGCAAGCCATGACGTAATTTTAGGTCCTTCAGGATTTTAAAATTACGTTCCGGCGTTGTGATTGGTTGCGTCGCGGTCACATGGGCGACGCGACCAATCACAAGCCGTGACGTCACGGGAGGCAGGAGACGCGCGCATTTTAAAATGCGCGCGTGTCCTGCCTCCCGTGACGTCACGGCTTGTGATTGGTCGCGTCGCCCATGTGACCGCGACGCGACCAATCACAGCAAGCCGTGACGTAATTTTAGGTCCTTCAGGATTTTAAAATTACGTTCCGGCGTTGTGATTGGTTGCGTCGCGGTCACATGGGCGACGCGACCAATCACAAGCCGTGACGTCTCGGGAGGCAGGAGACGCGCGCATTTTAAAATGCGCGCGTCTCCTGCCTCCCGTGACGTCACGGCTTGTGATTGGTCACGTCGCCCATGTGACCGCGACGCAACCAATCACAACGCCGGAACGTAATTTTAAAATCCTGAAGGACCTAAAATTACGTCACGGCTTGCTGTGATTGGTCGCGTCGCGGTCACATGGGCGGCGCGCGACCAATCACAAGCCGGGACTTCAAGTAAGGAAGTTAAAGCGCGAATTTTAAGCAAACAACGCTGCCGGTTCCCTCGGTAAGGTGCAGGCTGCGTCGGAGAGGTGAGTATAGCAATATTTTTTTATTTTAATTCTTTATTTTACACATTAATATGGTTCCCAGGGCCTGAAGGAGAGTTTCCTCTCCTTCAGACCCTGGGAACCATCAGGGATACTGTCCGATACATGAGTCCCATTGACTTGTATTGGTATCGGTATCGGATTAGATCCGATACTTTGCTGGTATCGGCCGATACTTTCCGATACCGATACTTTCAAGTATCGGACGGTATCGCTCAACACTACTCAACACTACTTACAACAAATTGCTGAAACTGCCTGATCCTGCCAGCAGAGAGTTCTCCGGAGGGAAATAAAAGTATTAATGTTAAGGCAACAGATAGAAGTTGCAGGAGGAGAAATCGGCAGTGTGAGGGTGAGTGATCCAACGTCCATTGTAATCCCACCAAAAACAGAGATGCTGGTATGGTGTAGAGCGGCCATTGGTACTAAAGGACGAGACTATCAAGCCTTAATAGAAAAAGCGTACACCGACAGCAGGCCCACTATACTCATGGCACGAGGGGTGGTCGAGGTACACCGGGGACGGGTGCCGGTACGACTTTTGAACTGTGGAGAGGAAGAGGTCACTTTGCCAAGGTACGCTACAGTGGCAAAGTTATATACTGTTGACAACAATGCCATCACAACCATTGAGCCCTTAGAATCGACCTGTCAGGTGGAAAATAATGGCTCAGATGGAGAATCGGAGGATTGGTGCCAACAGCTAGACGTGGGTGTAGATTCAACACCTACCCATCAAAGACAAGGGGTGTATAGATTAGTGACGTAATATGAACAGGTCTTCAGTAAACACCCATTGGACTTCGGACGGATAGAAGGGGTGGAACATACAATCCCCACCGGTGACCATCCCCCGATAAAAGAAAGATATAGACCCATACCGCCCGCTCACTATCAATGCGCGAAGGACATGCTGAGAGAGATGAAACAGGCCGGGGTAATAAGAGATAGTTGTAGCCCTTGGGCGGCCCCTCTGGTGATTGTCAAAAAAAAGGACGGAACCATGAGAATGTGCGTAGACTACCGGCGGATTAATAACATCACCCATAAAGACGCCTATCCCTTGCCTTGCATAGAAGAGTCCTTGACTGCTTTGAAATCTGCTAATTATTTTTCCACCTTAGACTTAACAAGCGGGTATTGGCAAGTCCCTGTGGCTGAGAGGGATAAAGAAAAAACGGCATTCACCACACCAATGGGTCTAAGCGAATTTAATCGCATGCCGTTCGGACTCTGCAACGCATCCGGTACTTTCCAGCGACTGATGGAATGTTGCCTCGGACACAAGAACTTCGAGACTGTCCTCCTGTACCTAGATGATGTGATCGTCTACTCAAAGACTTACGAACAGCACTTAACAGACCTGGCAGAGGTGTTCGAAGCCTTATCCAAGTATGGTATGAAAATCAAACCATCCAAATGTCACCTTCTCAAGCCAAAGGTACAATACTTAGGGCACATCGTGAGTTTGGAGGGAGTAGCACCGGATCCCGAGAAAATAACTGCCATAAGGGATTGGCCAAGACCTACCAACGCAAAAGAAGTGAGGCAATTCTTGGGATTAGTGGGTTACTATCGTAGATTTATAAAAGGATTTACCAAATTGGCAGCGCCCTTGCAAGATGCTTTGATAGGGCAGACGAAGAAACCTTCAAACCGAAACCCTCCTTTTCAGTGGGACGACGAAAGAGAAGACTCCTTTGAACAGCTAAAGAAGGCACTAACCGGAGAAGAAGTTCTGGCGTACCCGGATTACCATCAACCTTTCATCCTCTACACCGATGCCAGTAATGTGGGATTGGGAGCGGTGCTGTCACAAAAGCAAGAAGGTCGGGAGAAAGTCATCGCCTTTGCAAGTAGAAAACTCCAGCCTACTGAAAGAAATTTAGAAAATTATAGTTCCTTCAAATTGCAGCTACTGGCAGTAGTTTGGGCTGTGACTGAATGTTTCAAACACTATTTGACCGGTGCAGAATTTATTGTCTATACTGACAACAATCCATTGACCCACCTAGACACGGCTAAATTAGGTGCGTTAGAACAGCGATGGATAGCCCGGTTATTTAATTACAACTTCATGATCAAGTATCGAGCAGGTCGCAAGAATGGAAATGCCGATGCCCTATCCCGGATGCCACACTTGAGAGATGTAGAAGAAGAAACGGGGGAGCTTGAAGAAATTGAACTACCAGCCTTCCATCAGCCCAAGGCAAAACATCGTCAGTTAAGTACCTATCAGAAACAACAAGAAGTTAATTTTAATCCGTTAGCACACCATAGATGGGCTGACACCCAAGATAGCAATCCGGCTGTGAAGTTGGTGAAAGAACTGTTGACTGAGCAAAGTGCATATCCCGATGAGGATGCCCCAGAAGAGATGCATCAACTCTGGAAAGAGAGAGGCAAAATGTTCCTGTATCAAGGGAAACTCTGTAGAAGATACACCAATCCGAAAACACATGAATTGGTTTGGCAGATTATCGTGCCTAAACAAGATGTGAGGATGGTCCTCGAGGCTTACCACAATGATGCTGGTCACTTTGGTTGGAAAAAGCTAGAAGTACTTCTGAGAGAAAGATTTTATTGGGTCGGGATGAGAAAATCAATCGAACAGTGGTGTAGAAACTGTGGCCCGTGCAACCTCAGAAGGAACGACCAAAAGAGCCAAAGAGCACCAATGCAGCCCATAATCACCAAACAACCACTTGAACTTGTAGCCATGGACCACGTGAAGTTGACACCGAGCCGGTCTGGTTACATCTATGCCTTGACCATCGTGGACCATTATTCGCGCTTCTTGGTAGTAGTACCTGTAAAAGATCTGACTGCAAAAACAGCAGCTAAAGCGTTCCAAACGTACTTTTGTAGACCCCATGGATATCTGGAACAGGTTCTCACTGACCAGGGTACAGCCTTTGAATCAGAGATCTTCAGAGAATTCTGTAATAGGTATGGTTGCAAAAAGATCCGGACGACGGCCTATCATCCGCAAACAAACGGCTTATGTGAGAAGATGAACCATATTGTGATAGACCTACTAAAGACTTTACCTGAAACGGAAAGGAATCAATGGCCAGAGAAATTGCCTGACTTGGTGGATCTGTATAATCATGTCCCGGTGAGCTCTACCAACTGTACCCCAGCTTATCTTATGCATGCAAGACCCGGCCAATTGCCAATTGATCTAGAAATGGGAATTCTGAAACCAGACGCAGAAGTTCAAGACTCCAATTGGGATGTCGTACGGCAAAAGCAGTATCGCCAAGTGCAAGAGAGTGTGGAAAGAAGCCTCCAGCAAACCAGAGAAAGACAAGAGCGAACTTTCAACCAGAATGCTCTAGCAACTCCATTAAGACCGGGTGACCAAGTACTCAAGAGGAATCGTCGAACCAATAAACTGGATCTTCAATGGGAAGCCATACCCTACACAGTTTTACCAACAAGAATGGATAATCCTAAAATGTGTCTCATTAGCAAAAACGGAGGTTTAACATCTGTACTAGTGTCAAGAGACAATCTTAAATTATGTCCGGAAACGTTGAAAGAGCCAGAAGTTGTCCAGCCAGAATCAGAAGTTATTCAACCCATACAGGTTCAACCAGTAAAGGAAAAAGAGGAGGAAATGTATCACACCTGTATAGGAGACTTTCCCAAAACCCTACTAACATACCATGGTGCAGTAGTGGTTCCCATGGTGGCCTTTTATCCAACACCGAACCCAATATTAGAAGTCCCAAGACAGGAAGAGGCTGACCCCGTACTACAAGAGGTTCCAGGTCAGGAAGAACAGATTCCTGATCAGAGTGATCTCATTCACGGTGGACTTGCCAACCCCATAGTGGTGGAATTATCTTTAGCAGAGAGGGCAGATACTATATCCACAGTAGACAGTAGTACACCACATAAAGAGACACCGCTATTACGTAGGTCCCAGCGTAGTACCCAGGGTCAATTACCGGCCAGGTATGCGGATTACCAACTATAAGACTATAGTCATTGTTATCATTCTGTAACGTTTAAGCCCAGTACCTACAGAGACTTACCTGTATGAACTTCTTGCATATTCTTGAACTT
Organism: Ranitomeya variabilis; assembly: GCF_051348905.1. Classification (NCBI taxonomy): domain Eukaryota; kingdom Metazoa; phylum Chordata; class Amphibia; order Anura; family Dendrobatidae; genus Ranitomeya; species Ranitomeya variabilis. Next base: position 390,518,367 of record NC_135234.1, read on the forward strand.
TTTATTAGCCTGGAAACACTAAATCAAAGCTCCGGAAAGACTGCTTTGTGAACTTTGCTTCCTAGTACCTTCAAGGATAGAACTGTATTAATGGACGCTATTTGAAGTGACTTTTTACAGAATTCCATTTTTTTTTGTTTCTTTGAGTGGTTTTTGTAACTTTTCATTTTTAAGACTCTGTACATATCAATTGTTATTTCAAAATGTTATCGTCCCACAGTCCCGGAGTACTGTTCTTAACTAAGGGGGAATGTGGCGCCCCTAGGGGTATTTGCCACAAAAATAGTTATTGACACCAAATACAAATACTAAAATAGCAAGACTGCACTACCATCTCCGGCCAGAAGGGGGAGCTCCAGAGACTCCCCTTGATCCATTCTGGTCTGAGAAAAGGACTGGTAGTTGGGTTGAGGAGCTGAAAGTGAGAGGTCGTATAATTGAACTCCTAACAGCCCTATGACGGATTATAGGCCCGTAGTACCCATAGTAGGAAAAGAGGAATAGAGAAAAAGGACATTGTGAGAACCGGGTAGCAATAATCACTATCTAGAATAGGCGCAGAGACGGATACCGGATCTGTGGCTATATTCATTATATATAATACAGCAACCGGAAGGACGTGAAGTGATATCAGCTTCACCAGGGTAAGACGCAGCAACAGACACAGAGTTCAGCGGTACTCCCAGAGGGGGTAAGCCGACAAAAAGGACTCGGGTTGTCCGTCGAACCAGAGCACAGAAGAGACAGATTGGGTCGGCAGCCAGTTCACATACAGCAGCAGGGCCATACAGAAACTGCGCATAATAAGAGGTGGAAATCCTGACAGGATCAAAGTAATTAAGAGTTCTTATACAGACTCCGGTGATAGTATTGGTTGCAAATCCCTTTTTGTTGAAGCAAACTGGTTAAACGTTTCAGCGCCTCAGTCTTTCATTTGGACAATAGCCATCGATCCAGGATCGGGGTCATCACAGCTGAGAGGACCTGCTGCTGATCAAGTAAGTGTCTGTTCCTTCATGATATCCCTTACACTGTGCATCGCCTGAGGCCACAGCATCGGGTCAAGCCACTAGTGACATCCCCCTCAAGAGACGGACCTCATTGATCTGGTGCTGGGTACCTCGGTCTCCCGGGCGTCACAGGGAAGACACAGCGGCAGTCGGCGGTGGAACGGGAAAGGTGAGTATAGCAAGTGCTGGGGGCCTGAGAGGTGAGTATGTGATTTTTTATTTTTTTAATCGCAGCAACAGCATATGGAGCAAATATCTGTATGGAGCATCTTATGGGGCCATGTGCAGCGTTATATGGGGCAAATATCTGTTTGGAGCATCTTATGGGGCCATGTGCAGCATTATCTGGGGCAAATATCTGTATGGAGCATCTTATGGGGTCATGTGCAGCATTATATGAGGCAAATATCTGTATGGAGCATCTTATGGGGCCATGTGCAGCATTATATGGGGCAAATATCTGTATAGGGCCATGTGCAGCATTATATGGGGCAAATATCTGTATGGAGCATCTTATGGGGCCATAATCCGCATTTGTGGAGCATTATACGGGCAAATGTGTCTATGGAGCATCTTATGGGGCCATAATCAGCATTTGTGCAGCACTGTATGGGGCAAATGTCTGTATGGAGCATCTTATGGGGCCATAATCAACATTTGTGCAGCATTATATGGGGCATATTTTAATATGGAGCATCTTATGGAGCCCATCATACACTGTATGGAGCATTATATGGGGCGTATTTTGTATGGAGCATCTTATGGGGCCCATCATGAACTGTATGGAGCATTATATGGGCTCCTGATTCAATATGGATATTCAAAAACACTTAAACTACTGATGTCTCAATTAATTTTACTTTTATTGGTATCTATTTTTATTTTTGAAATTTACCAGTAGCTGCTGCATTTTCCACCCTAGGCTTATACTCAAGTCATTAAGTTTTCCCAGTTTTTTGTGGCAAAATTAGGGGGGTCGGCTTATACTCGGGTCGGCTTATACTCGAGTATATACGGTAAGAGTGAAGTCTTATGGGGTGCTTCCTCCAACCAAGTGTAAAAATTGCACAAATATGTGTTATATTATACAAACCCTCTCACAGAGGAAAAAAGGTCCCAAGAAAAATAATAATCACTTTATTTACAGCGCCAACATATTCCTCAGCATCTTTCTTTATCCTTCCAAACCAAGAGCTCACGGCAAGGGTTTGGGGATAGCTGCCTCCCCTGTTTTAATAGTTTCTATTCATCATCTTACCCCAAAGGCAGAACATTAGCCACCATGCTTTGTTTTCCCACAGATTCTGCTTTGCTCCTGCTGTGATAAGGTAATTTAATGGAATATAGTGCTACAATTTCACACATGCAGCAAGAGATTCTGGGATATGAAATGCAAATTAGCCATCACAAAGAATCACTTGACTTGTTGCTTTTATCTACTGGAATTAGTTAATTGTAGTATTTGCTGCTTGGTGGTTATTAATGTCTACACCTTTTATCGTTTTGAGTGCTCAATTATTTTAGATGGTATATGCTTATTCTTAAATAGAAAAGCTATGAAATGGAAACACATTTATTAAATACACATTCTAATAAGATAGAGCTTTTTTTAAAGATATAATTAAAGAACTTGATTATAAATACTTATAAACAAAATGGAGCATATAGGGAAGCATCCTTGCACAGTGTATGAATAATGCAATATTACCGTAATGCAAGACATGTTGTGCTGTGCATGCTGAGCCTATTGAGTTACACCGCTTCTGACTGCAAAAACATGCAAACACACAGTTTAGTCATTTAGGGTATGTTCACATGATTTGATCGCATGCCTTTTGAAAATGCAGGCAAACGTTAGCTCCCTGTTCCAACATTCAGTCTGTGCATCTAAATTTCAGGTTATCAGGTGTGTTGACCTCAGTAGATCGTACAGTATATGCTGAATGAAGCCTATGTCCACATGCTGCAGAAACCTGAGCAGTGCAGGGGAAAGGTAAGTAGTTTTTGTTTTTTAATTTCCTCATTCAGTACTTGTGGGAGGAATTGTGGGTGCATGATATCATGTGTGGAGGATGTGATTGCTATTACACGTTGGGTGGGGGCTATGAAATCTATCACTTTGTAAGAGGGGTTGTGAGGATATCATATGATATGGGAGTGCTGCAGTAGACATCGTACAGTGTTAAGGGACTGTTGGAAGTGAACTATTATCATGTGTTAATGTGTGTGGGGGGGCTGGGAAGTACCTTATATCACACTGTATATGGTGACTCTGAGGGCCATCATACTGTGTGGTGGGTTGTGAGGGAAATAATTCTATATATGAGGGGATGTGGTAGTCATTATTCTGCATAATGGGCTGTGGAGATCATTGAATTGTGAGGGCAATCATACTGTGTGGGGGCTACAATACTGTGTGTGGAACTATGGAAACAACATACTGTGGCACCTGGGGGCCATCATACAGGTCGGAGTACCTGTGCAGGCCTTTTACTGTGTGGGGGGCTCTAGGAGCCATTTTACAGTGTGGCGGGCCCATAGTACTACGGTGTGTTTATAATTACCGAGGCCATCATACTATGTGCAGAACTGTGAGGGCAGCATATTGTGTTGGTGGCTGTCGAGACCATTATAAAGTGTTAACTGCTGTGGTGGTCATTATACTGTGTGGAGGGCTGTGATGGCATCATATTGTGGGATAGTCACAGCATTAGATGAAAAGAAAAATCTCAGCTTCATCCATTTCAAAAGCTTTTGATACGGTGCCACACAAAAGGTTGATACATAAAATGAGAATAATGGGGATAGGGGAAAATATGTGTAAGTGGGTTGAGAGCTGGCTCAGGGATAGGAAACAAAGGGTGGTTATTAATGGAGCACACTCGGACTCGGTCGTGGTTAGCAGTGGGGTACCACAGAGGTCAGTATTGGGCCCTCTTCTTTTTAACATATTTATTAATGACCTTGTAGGGGGCATTCAGAGTAGAATTTCAATATTTGCAGATGACACTAAACTCTGCAGGGTAATCAATACAGGGGAGGACAATTTTATATTACAGGATGATTTATGTAAACTAGAAGCTTGGGCTGATAAATGGCAAATGAGCTTTAATGGGGATAATTGTAAGGTCATGCACTTGGGTAGAAGTAATAAGATGTATAACTATGTGCTTAATTCTAAAACTCTGGGCAAAACCATCAATGAAAAAGACCTGGGTGTATGGGTGGATGACAAACTCACATTTAGTGGCCAGTGTCAGACAGCTGCTACAAAGGCAAATAAAATAATGGGATGCATTAAGAGAGGCATAGATGCTCATGAGGAGAACATAATTTTACCTCTATACAAGTCACTAGTTCGACCACACTTAGAATACTGTGCACAGTTCTGGTCTCCGGTGTATAAGAAAGACATAGCTGAACTAGAGCGGGTGCAGAGAAGAGCAACTAAGGTTATTAGAGGACTGGGGTGTCTGCAATACCAAGATAGGTTATTACACTTGGGGCTATTTAGTTTGGAAAAACGAAGACTAAGGGGTGATCTTATGTTAATGTATAAATATATGAGGGGACAGTACAAAGACCTTTCTGATGATCTTTTTAATCATAAACCTGAGACAGGGACAAGGGGGCATCCTCTACGTTTGGAGGAAAGAAGGTTTAAGCATAATAACAGACGCGGATTCTTTACTGTAAGAGCAGTGAGACTATGGAACTCTCTGCCATATGATGTTGTAATGAGTGATTAATTACTTAAATTTAAGAGGGGACTGGATAGCTTTCTGGAAAAGTATAATGTTACAGGGTATATATACTAGATTCCTTGATAGGGCGTTGATCCAGGGAACTAGTCTGATTGCCGTATGTGGGGTTGGGAAGGAATTTTTTTCCCCAATGTGGAGCTTACTCTTTGCCACTTGGGTGTTTTTTGCCTTCCTCTGGATCAACATGTTAGGGCATGTTAGGTTAGGCTATGGGTTGAACTAGATGGACTTAAAGTCTTCCTTCAACCTTAATAACTATGTAACTATGTAACTATTTGCAGGCTCCTCGAAAACAACTGTTTGAAAGTAATGAATTATCAGCAAGTTCAAGACCTGTATCACATGCATTTAGATTACAGTTGTCTGCAGCAGACTTAAAGGGAATCTATCACCCTAAAAATCTTATATGAGATAAGGCCACCGGCATCAGGGGCTTATCTACAGCATTCTGTAATGCTGTAGATAAGCCGCCGATGTAACCTGAAAGGTAAGAAAAACAGGTTTTATTATACTCACCCAGGGGTGGTCCCGGTGTGGTCCGGGTCCGATGGGCATCGCTGTCCTGGTCCAGCGCCTCCCATCTTCATACGATGACATCCTCTTCTTGTCTTCCTGCTGCGGCTCAGGCATGCTTTGTCTGCCCTGTTGAAAGCAGAGCAAAGTACTGCATTGGGCAGGCAGCGGGAAAGGTCAGAGAGGCCCGGCACCTGCTCACTGCAGTACTTTGCTCTGCCCTCAACAGGGAAGACAAAGTACACCTGCACCAGAGCCATGGCAGGAAGACAAGAAGAGGATGTCATCGTATAAAGCTAGGAGGCACCGGACATGAACCGTGACGCCCATCGGACCCAGACCGCAGCGGGACCGCCCCTGGGTGAGTATAATATAAACTGTTTTTCTTACCTTTCAGGATACATCGGAGGCTTATCTACAGCATTACAGAATGCTGTAGATAAGCCCCTGTTGCCGGTGGCCTTATCTCACATACGATTTTTGGGGTAACAGATTCCCTTTAATAAAAAATGTTTGTATATCACACAAGCTTTACTTTTCCACAACGGAAAATCTGCAGTGACATAATCAGCAGCAAGATGTTGGGGATTTCTTCTTCTTGCATGTCAAGGCATGATTTTCCATTGTGAATTCTGCAACATAAATTAACATGCTGTTTTCTTTAAATCTGCAGCACCAGTCAACTTACTCTGGATTTTCTCTGCAACATATAAAATATTATGTTTTTATATTTTTGGAGTTTGAATCTTTTCTTATCCTGACGGCTATATGTCATGATGGATTATTTTGTGCTATGAATATAGAAGTGTCTAACCAAGTGTTTACTTTTTGGACATATGGGAGTAACTGTAAATAAGGATTGTTATGTCCTTCCCAACATGTAAATCATATGTGAGAAGCAAATGTATGGAGGAGATTAAGAAGCTGAGCCCACTTTATACACAGCTGGTGCCACTGTGTTACACAGCCTGCACTTGTTCTAACAGTAGGGGCTTTAGAGAAGATTGTTATTTTAAATTTTGCCATATAGTGTCCTAGTCCCTATAGGGGCTTGAAAAGTATGCAAAAAAAAAGATTAATAAAAAGTAAAAAAATAAAAAAGCTTAGTTTAAATCACTCCACATTAGAATTCCAAAGATAAAGAAACAAGCATATTTGGCATGACCTAGAGATGAGCAAACCTCTATGAAGTTCATTGAATTTGCATCAAACTGTGCAAAAAATTCAAGTTCTCTATAACCCCTTCCCAACATGCGCCATATCAGTATAGCACTGCAGGAAATACGATCCCACAAACCGCAGTACATATACTGCTTAACGATCGCAAGGGCTCACACTGAGTGCTGCCACGATCGAATGTGGGTGTCAGCTCTATATGAGAGATGACAGGCTGCAGCAACGTGCACGATTGGTGCTAGCACCGATCGCAGGTGTCTAACCTCTCTAATACCACTGTCAATAGTGACCGGCTTACTTTTCTGAAAATGAACAAGGCCTGGATCTCGCAGGAATTTACCACTCCTCTTCCAGATGAAATAATTGGTTGGCAACAGTGTGAAGAAACCAGATTGTATCTTAATTTCCCAGACAACCATGTTTTGCAAAAACAAAAGAGTTGACTTTTCATCTGTATATTGGCTTGTGCATTTAAGTGTTTATGTCTGGTGGTTCAAGAAGACAGACTTGCAAACTGATACCATTTAACATACAATGTAAAGGTACCTTCACACGAAACGACATCGCTAGCGATCCGTGACGTTGCAGCGTCCTGGCTAGCGATATCGTTTCGTTTGACACGCAGCAGCGATCAGGATCCTGCTGTGATGTCGCTGGTCGCTGAATAAAGTCCAGAACTTTATTTGGTCGTCCGATCGCTGTGTATCGTTGTGTTTGAAAGCAAAAGCAACGATACCAGCGATGTTTTACACTGGTAACCAGGGTAAACATCGGGTTACCAAGCGCAGGGCCGCGCTTAGTAACCCAATGTTTACCCTGGTTACCAGCGTAAAAGTAAAAAAAACAAACAGCACATACTTACATGCGTCCCCCAGCGTCTGCTTCCTGACACTTACTGAGCGCCGGCCCTAAAAGTGAAAGTGAAAGCACAGCGGTGATGTCACCGCTGTGCTGTTAGGGCCGGAGCTCAGTCAGTGTCAGGAAGCAGACGCTGGGGGACGCATGTAAGTATGTGCTGTTTGTTTTTTTTACTTTTACGCTGGTAACCAGGATAAACATCGGGTTACTAAGCGCGGCCCTGCGCTTAGCAACCCGATGTTTACCCTGGTTACCCGGGGACCTCGGCATCGTTGGTCGCTGGAGAGCGGTCTGTGTGACAGCTCTCCAGCGATCAAACAGCGACGCTGCAGCGATCGGCATCGTTGTCGCTATCGCTGCAGCGTCGCTTCGTGTGAAGGTACCTTTAGTCTGTAATAGTGACTTGTACATAGTGTGTTTATCTTTGTTTATTGATGTGTGCTGATATGCTAATTGTGCATTGAATTCCAGAACTAGCTTGGTGACTTCTAAAGCAGAGAAGGAAAGACTGTGCAAATAGATTGAATGGTCAAGTAGTACTAGGTAATTTCATCACCATTGTTTGCCATATCTTGATGTTGAACTAAAGGACACTGGGTAATTCTAAAAATAGCTTACATGCCTTGGGTATATAAAAGACTCAGAGATCACATCTGGGGAGTCTGAAGTAAGACAGAGCTACCAGCAAGACATTCTGAAAGCCACCCAACAGACAAGAGAAAGGACTGCAGCCAATTCATCCTGGCACCATCACGAGGGACACTGATCTAGGATTCTATAGGATACAACCTAGGGGTTTTCGGCTCCGGTTGGAAGGACACAGATCTGATCCAGTGACCATCTCTGCACCATTGATATGTTTGGAGAAAGCCAGGGTTGGGACCCGCTGGTCGCATGGTTCCATGGAGATGGTCATATAAGCCAGGTGGTGACTCTCGTGTCAACTGGCTTTGGACCTTGTATGAACTCTATGGACAGTTCTTGGTCATCTCCCTATGCTTGTCGTTACCCCTTCTCTGTGCGTTCATCCACAGATGGAGTAGCGACCCTGGGAGCTCTGACATCATGTCATATTGGAAATACATGGAGGCGCAGTGATATTTTATATGCGCCCATGTGACCCTGGGAGCTCTGACATCAAGTCATACTGAAAATACATGGAGACGCAGTGATATTTTATATGCGCCCATGTAACCAAACCATTCCAGTCATGGTGGGATTGTTCTGTTTGCTATTGTGTGTTGTGGTTCAATAAAGTATTGCCACACTGTTTTACCTTAACCCTGTGTTGTCTGTGTAGTGTATTGCCCATGGGGGGATAGAGCGGGCGTTCAGTGGTATGAGCCGTGGTCCATGCAGTCTTGCTAAAGACAGCCGGGCCAGCGGACGAGAGCACCCACTGACCCTGTTTCTCCGTTACAAACAGTATCCAGGTCTCCTGTTGTGTTCATGTTTCTACCACCTGAACTGCAATCCCTGGGCTCCAACACTGCCAGTTGCTGTTAAGAAGTGCCGTCTGCACAGTCAACACATGACCCAGTGTTATAGGGTTTCAGTAACGTCAGCTGATCCCCTGCTGTGTATCCGGCAATGTGTCCTGCTACCTCCACGGTGACACTTCAACAGATATTAAAGGGAACCTGTCCCCCCCAGGCGTTTGTAACTGAAAGAGCCACCTTGTGCAGCAGTAATGCTGCACAAGGAAAAGGTGGCTCTTTTAGTTATGCTCCTTGCACACGCTGAACTTAACACTTATAACATGTGTCCCCTCATACCGTGAAACCGTCCCGGAGGTGGGACTTTCCTTTGAAATGAGACGCAACACAGCCATCATTCCTATCCCCTTGGCGCCATGGGCCGCATCCTCAGCGTAGTTTGACTCTGTCCCAGAGCCTGCGCTGTTGTGTTAAACCTTGGGCATGCGCTTCTGACATCATTTGGTGTCAGGCTGACTGCGCCTTTGCGGCCGCGCTGACCGAGATCCCTCCTCGCAGTGTCTTCTGATTTAGTCACACTGCGGGGCTGGGATTCATGGGCATGCACAGTGCATATCTTCACCTCAGGCTCTCACTCATCTCCCTCCACCTTCTTCAAACTGTGTGCCATCAGCTGATCCCAAATCGCATGCTACGGCCATGAAGCCGCACAGTCTGAAGAAGGCGGAAGGAGATGAGTGAGAGGTGAAGAGATGCACTGCGTATGCCCAGGAATTCCAGCCCCACAGTGTGAATAAATCAGAAGACACTGCGAGGCGGGATCTCGGTCAGCGCGGCCGCACAGGCACAGTCAGCCTGACACCAAATGATGTCAGAAGATGGGCAGCGCTCAGTGCGCATGCCCAAGGTTTAACATAACAGCGCAGGCTCCGGGACAGATTCCAACAATGCTGAGAAGGCAGCCCCGGCACCAAGTGGGAGGATTGATGGCTGTGTTGCATTTCATTACAAAGGAAAGTCCTATCTCTGGGACTTTTTCACGGTATGAGGGGACACATTTTATAAGTGTTTAGTTCTGTGTTTGCAAGGAGCATAAATAAAAGAGCCACCTTTTCCTTGTGCGGCATTAGTTCTGCACAACGTGGCTCTTTCAGTTACAAATGCCTGGGGGGTTAAAGGTTCCCTTTCAACTTGCTCCAATTAGGCCTCAGCCTACACTCTGCTTCTCCTGCATTCCCTGTTCTCCAACACCGCCAGTTGCTGCTCGGAAGTGCTGTCTGCACAGTCAACACTTGCTGCCGTGTTATTGGGGTTCAGTAACGCCAGCTACTCCCCTGCTGTGCATGCAGCAATTGCTCCTGCTCCCGCTAAACTCACACAACTTCAGAAATTAAACTTGCTCCAATTAGGCTTCGGCCTACACTCTTTTTTGTCAGTAATCCCTGGGCTTCAACACCGCCAGTTGCTGCCCGGAAGTGCTGTCTGCACAGAGAAAAACACTAGCTCCTGTGTTATTGGGGTTCAATAATGACAGCTGCTCCCCTGCTGTGTGTGCGGCAATACCTACAGTCTGCTCCTCCTGCAACCCCTGGGCTTCAACACCGCCGTTGCTGCTCGGAAGTGCTGTCTGCACAGAGAAAAACACTCGCTCCTGTGTTAGTGGGGTTCAGTAACATCAGCTGCTCCCCTGCTGTGTGTACGGCAATTGCTCCTGTTACCTCCACATTCACATTAGATATTAAACTTGTTCCAATTAGGCCTCGGCCTACAGCCTGATTGACCCTGGGCTCCAACACCGCCAATTGCTGCCCGGAAGTGCCATCTGCAAAGAGAAAAACACTCGCTCCTGTGTTATTGGGGTTCAGTAATGCCAGCTGCTCCCCTGATGTGTGTGCGGCAATACCTACAGTCTGCTCCTCCTGCAACCCCTGGGCTTCAACACCGCCAGTTGCTGCTCAGAAGTGCTGTCTGCACAGTCAACAGTTGCTCTTCTGTTATTGCGGTTCAGTAACGCCAGCTGCTCTCCTGCTGTGTGTGCAGCAATACCTACAGTCTGCTCCTCCTGCAATCCCTGGGCTTCAACACCACCAGTTGCTGCCCGAAGTGCCATCTGCACAGAGAAAAACACTCGCTCTTGTGTTAGTGGGGTTCAGTAAAGTCAGCTGCTCCCCTGCTGTGTGTCCGGCAATTGCTCCTGTTACCTCCACATTCACATCAGATATTAAACTTGTTCCAATTAGGCCTCGGCCTACAGCCTGATTGACCCTGGGCTCCAACACTGCCAATTGCTGCCTGGAAGTGCCATCTGCAAAGAGAAAAACACTCACTCCTGTGTTAGTGGGGTTCAGTGACATCAGCTGCTCCCCTGCTGTGCATACAGCAATGTGTCCACCTACCTCCACACTGACACTGCAACAGAAATGAAAGGAAACCTGTCCCCCCTGACATTTGTAAGTGAATGAGCCACCTTGTGCAGCAGTAATGCTGCATTTGGACAAGGTGTCTCTTTTACTTATACTCCTTGCACACACTAAACTTAAAACTTATAAAATGTGTCCCCTCATACCGTAAAACCGTCCTGGAGGTGGGACTTTCCTTCGTAATGAGACGCAACACAGCCGTCATTCCTCCCCCCTTGGCGCCGGACGCCGCCTCCTCAGCATTGTTGGAATCTGTCCCGGAGACTGCGCTGTTATGTTAAACCTTGGGCATGCGCACTGAGCGCTGCCCGTCTTCTGACATCATTTGGTGTAAGGCTGACTGCACCTGTGCGGCCACGCTGACCACGATCCCGCCTTGCAGTGTCTTCTGATTTATTCACACTGCGGGGATGAGATTATGGGGCATGCACAGTGCATATCTTCACCTCAGGCTCTCACTCATCTTCTTCCGCCTTCTTCAGACTGTGCGCCATCAGCTGATCCCTAATCGCATGCCACGGCCGTGATGCCGCACAGTCTGAAGAAGGCGGAAGGAGATGAGTGAGAGGCGAAGAGATGCACTGCGTATGCCCAGGAATCCCAGCCCCGCAGTGTGAATAAATCAGAAGACACTGCGAGGCGGTATCTCGGTCAGCGCGGCCGCACAGGTGCAGTCAGCCTTACACCAAATTATGTCAGAAGACAGGCAGCGCTCAGTGCGCATGCCCAAGGATTAACATAACAGCACAGGCTCCGGGACAGATTCCAACAACGCTGAGGAGGCGGCACCAGGTGCCAAAGGGGGAGGAATGATGGTTGTGTTGCGTCTCATTACGAAGGAAAGTCCCAACTCCGGGACGGTTTAACGGTATGAGGGGACACATTTTATAAGTGTTTAGTTCTGTGTTTGCAAGGAGCATAAATAAAAGAGCCACCTTTTCCTTGTGCGGCATTAGTGCTGCACAAAGTGGCTCTTTCAGTTACAAACGCCTGGGGGGGTTAAAGGTTCCCTTTCAACTTGCTCCAATTAGGCCTCAGCCTACACTTTGCTTCTCCTGCATTCCCTGTGCTCCAACACCGCCAGTTTCTGCCCATAAGTGCCGTCTGCACAGTCAACACTTGCTGCCGTGTTATTGGGTTTCAGTAACGTCAGCTGATCCCCAGCTGTGTATCCGGCAATGTGGCCTGCTACCTCCACGCTGACACTACAACAGATATGAAACTGCCTCGAGTGCAGGCCTCGGCCTACACTATGCTCCTCCTGCTGTCCCTGGGCTCCAACACCGCCAGTTGCTGCTCGGAAGTGCTGTCTGCACAGTCAACAGTTGCTCCTCTGTTATTGGGGTTCAGTAACGCCAGCTGCTCCCCTGCTGTGTGTGCGGCAATCACTCTAGTCTGCTCCTCCTGCTGTCCATGGGCTCCAACACCGCCAGTTGCTGCTCAGAAGTGCTGTCTGCACAGTCAACAGTTGCTCCTCTGTTATTGGGGTTCAGTAACGCCAGGTGCTCCCCTGCTGTCTGTGCAGCAATCACTCAAGTCTGCTCCTCCTGCTGTCCCTGGGCTCCAACACCGCCAGTTGCTGCCCGGAAGTTCCGTTTGCACAGTCAACACTTGCTGCCGTGTTATTGGGTTTCAGTAACGTCAGGTGATCCCCAGCTGTATATCCAGCAATGTGGCCTGCTACCTCCACGCTGACACTACAACAGATATGAAACTGCCTCGAGTGCAGGCCTCGGCCTACACTATGGTTCTCCTGCATTCATTGGGCTCCAACACCGCCAGATGCTGCTCGGAAGTACTGTCTGCACTGTCAACAGTTGCTCCTCTGTTATTTGGGTTCAGTAACACCAGCTGCTCCCTTTCTGTGTGTGGCAATCACTCTAGTCTATTCCTCCTGCTGTCCCTGGGCTCCAACACCACCAGTTGCTGCTCGGAAGTGCTGTCTGCACAGTCAACAGTTGCTCCTCTGTTATTGGGGTTCAGTAATGCCAGCTGCTCCCCTGCTGTGTGTGCGGCAATCACTCTAGTATGCTCCTCCTGCTGTCCCTGGGCTCAAACACCGCCAGTTGCAGCTCACAAATGCTGTCTGCACAGTCAACAGTTGCTCCTCTGTTATTGGGGTTCAGTAATGCCAGCTGCTCCCCTGCTGTGTGTGCAGCAATCACTCTAGTCTGCTCTTCCTGCTGTCCCTGGGCTCCAACACCGCCAGTTGCTGCTCTGAAGTGCTGTCTGCACAGTCAACAGTTGCTCCTCTGTTATTGGGGTTCAGTAACGCCAGCTGCTCCCCTGCTGTGTGTGCGGCAATCACTCTATTCTGCTCCTCCTGCTGTCCATGGGCTCCAACACCGCCAGTTGCTGCTCAGAAGTGCTGTCTGCACAGTCAACAGTTGCTCCTCTGTTATTGGGGTTCAGTAACGCCAGGTGCTCCCCTGCTGTCTGTGCGGCAATCACTCAAGTCTGCTCCTCCTGCTGTCCCTGGGCTCCAACACCGCCAGTTGCTGCCCGGAAGTTCCGTTTGCACAGTCAACACTTGCTGCCGTGTTATTGGGTTTCAGTAACGTCAAGTGATCCCCAGCTGTATATCCGGCAATGTGGCCTGCTACCTCCACGCTGACACTACAACAGATATGAAACTGCCTCGAGTGCAGGCCTCGGCCTACACTATGGTTCTCCTGCATTCCCTGGGCTCCAACACCGCCAGATGCTGCTCGGAAGTACTGTCTGCACTGTCAACAGTTGCTCCTCTGTTATTTGGGTTCAGTAACGCCAGCTGCTCCGCTTCTGTGTGCGGCAATCTCTCTAGTCTGCTCCTCCTGCTGTCCCTGGGCTCCAGCACCACCAGTTGCTGCTCCGAAGTGATGTCTGCACAGTTAACAGTTGCTCCTCTGTTATTGGGGTTTAGTAACGCCAGCTGCTATCCTCCTGTGTGTGTGGCAATCACTCAAGTCTGCTCCTCCTGCTGTCCCTGGGCTCCAACACCGCCAGTTGCTGCCCGGAAGTGCCGCTTGCACAGTCAACACTTGCTGCCATGTTATTGGGTTTCAGTAACGTCAGCTGATCCCCAGCTGTGTATCTGGCAATGTGTCCTGTGACCTCCACGCTGACACAACAACAGAAATTAAAGGGAATCTGTCCACCCCCCAGGCGTTTGTAACTAGAAGAGCCACCTTGTGCAGCACTAATGCTGCATTTGGATAAGGTGGCTCTTTTAGCTATTCTCCTTGCACACGCTGAAGTTAACACTTATAAAATGTGTCCCCTCGTACCTTCCAACCGTCCTGGAGGTGGGACTTTCCTTCTTAACGAGACGCAGCACAGCCGTCATTCCTACCCCCTTGGTGCCAGGCGCTGCCTCCTAGGCGTTGTTTGAATCTGTCCCAGAGCCTGCACTGTTATGTTGTCCCTTGGCCATGCGCAGTTAGTGCTGCCTGTCTTCTGGCATAATTTGTTATCAGGCTGGCTGCGCCTGTGCGGCCGCCCTGCCCGAGATCACGCCCCGCAGTGTCTTATTTATTCACACTGCAGGGCTGGGATTCATAGGCATGTGCAGTGCATATCTTCTCCTCTCACTCATCTCCTTTCGCCTTTTTCAGACTGTGCGGCCTCACGGCCGTGGCATGTGATTAGGGATCAGCTGACGCTGCACAGTCTGAAGAAGGCGGAAGGAGATGAGTGAGAGGCGAAGATATGCACTGCGCAAGGCCATGAATCCCTGCCCCGCAGTGTGAATAAATCAGAAGACACTACGGGGCGTGATCCCGGGCAGCGCGACCGCACAGGCGCAGTCAGGCTGACATGAAATGATGTCAGAAGACGGGCAGCGCTAACTGCCAAGGGATAACATAACAGCGCAGACTCCAGTACACAAACAAACAACGCTCAGGAGGCTGCACCAGGCGCCAAGGGGGTATAAATGACAGGTAGGCTGCATCTCATTAAGAAGGAAAGTCCCGCCTCCGGGACGGTTTCACGGTATGAGGGGCCAAATTTTATAAGTGTTTCGTTCAGCGTGTGCAAGGAGCATAATTAAAAGAGCCAGCTTTTCCTTGTGCAGCATTACTGCTGCACAAGGTGGCTCTTCTAGTTGCTAACGCCTGGGGGGGTTAAAGGTTCCCTTTCAACTTGCTCCAATTTGGCCTCAGCCTACACTCTGTTTCTCTCATAATCCCTGGGCTCCAACACCACCAGTTGCTGCTCAGTAGTGTCTTTGGCACAGGTACTCCCTCCTGCCCAGCCCGGTTCCAGCACGCCAGCTGTTTCCAGGCAGTGTCCAAGTCACTTTGCCACCAATCCATTGTCCTGCCGTGTTGCGGTCGGGTTAGCCGACTCTATGGTGCATGCAGTTTAGGTGCTTCCTATGTGGGCTGCGGGAACTGGCAATCAAGGCTGGTTCCGTAGTGCCAATAGGACAATCTCCCCCTGTAGGACTGTGGATTTTCGGTAACTACGGCCGGCTCGCGGCCTAGCAACTTTTGTTTTTCCTGTGGACCTTCTGCTGCCTATCTGAGATCCAGCACCATTAGCTGGTTCTTAGGAAGACAATCTTGAATAGGTCCCCCTGGTTCCAGTACCGTCAGCTGGTTCCGGGCAGAGCCTTTGGCTGAGGTGCCTCCTACTGGGTATCCGAGTTCCATCAACGTCAGGTGGTCCTTGGTAGTGCTTTCTGGCACGGGTACCTCCTGCTTAGTAACCAGTAACCTCTTTCCTGCTGAGGCATTCATCCTGACTTTTTTCAAATTCGATTTATATGCCCTCATAGCAAGTTTTTTAGGGAAATTTTTGTCCACAAATCTATTGTACAAAATTTTTGATTGTTCTATATAATCTTTATCTCTAGTATTATTCCTTCTGATATGGCAAAACTGACTAAAAGGAATATTTTGTTTCCACTTTGGATAATGGGAACTGCGATAGTCCAGAGAGCCGTTATCAGTTTTTTGTAAAAAGGTTTTAGTAATGATTTTTATGTTTTGATGGCTAATTTCCAGGTCCAAAAAGTTTATTTTTTCTTTGTTTAACTCTGTGGAAAAGGAGATCCCCAAGGTGTTTATGTTCATTGCTCTTCACCTTTCCAAAAAAGATCAAATCATCTACTGTATATAGCGATGATAATATAGTGTGTGATGACAATATGGCGGCTGGCAAATTGGTGATGAGGACTCGAAGCTCCCCATAAAAAGATTTGCAAAACTTGGTGCCACCTGAGTCCCCATCGTGGTGCCAAGCCGCTGTAAATACTGGTGTTCATTAAAAGTGAACAAGTTATGCTTCAAAATAAACTTTAGACCATCCAACAAAAACTCCTTTTGTTTTTCTGGAATATCAGTTATTTTTTCTAGTCAACTCATTACAGAATGTAGGAATGTCATTTGGGAGGAGGACTGCATATTTATAACCATGGATGTTAATGCACTCTACACTACTATAGAGCATGATTTGGATATATAATCACAATCCAATCCGAACAAACCGGAAGCAAATGCCAATATAAAAAATAAATACTTTATTCGAAACAATTTAGTAAAATTAACAAATACATTTAAAAAATGAAGATACTAGTGCACAATATAGCTGCCCTGCTAGGTAGTACACCCCCGCACATCTTGACATTATCACCATAGAATTGCCATCCATATAGGTAGATATCACAAGGGCAAAAGAGCTCCTATAAATGCAAGTGATGCCTCACCATATAATTTCCTTTTACACAAAGTGACTTATCCTGGTCTACTGCCCCACCAAGTCCAATATTAAAAGGATATAAAGATAGTGGGCCTGCAAAAGCTATCAAAATATATGATTTCTGTAATATATATAGAGTAACATGCTTACCAAAACTGATAGCATACAATAAGGTGCATAGTGCTAATTAACAGTCTATCACACATAATTCACATATATTATTAACAGGGCAGGATGCCTCAATATGCTAGTAAGGTGGTAGACATTATTAAGTCCCACAGATAATACAAATATAACAGCCAAAGAAAATAAATGGATAAAGTGCACAGTGCTTATATCAGAAAATAGGAACATATGCCTTCAGAATGGCAGTATTAGCAGCAACAGCAGATATGGGAGATCAGTCTAAATAAACATAAGTGTAAATATAGAAGGGTATACAACCTAGTTAGGCAGCGTGGGTCCCCGACGCGCATTTCGCATTCCGCTTCTTCCTGGGAGATTTGTAATATGTGTGAGCACAACCAACGTGCATTTATCTACCCCTAAATCAATGGTGGCAGTGGTTTGTAGCGGCGCTTCCGCCTACACGCCGGGCATGACGTCAGCCCCTGTCGGCGTCACGTGCCGCCGGCACACACACCCCCATCCGATGCGTCAGGATGAAGGGGCGGTGCCCGCCGCTGTACAGACGCGTCTCCAGGGCTACGCATACCCGGAAGTCTGCAGAAGCGCTCACTGTTATGATCCTTAGTGGTTGAGGATCACGAATTACTCCAGCTAAGTAACAAACATAGGACAAGCTCTAGGGAGGTGGCAAACTGGACTAACCGCAAATCTGAACCTATCCAAACACACTAGAAGTAGCCGGTGAACGTGCCTAAAAAATCCTAGATGTCTCGAGCCAGCCTGAGGAACTAACTACCCCTAGAGAGAAAGAAAGACCTCTCTTGCCTCCAGAGAAATAATCCCCAAAAATATAGAAGCCCCCAACAAATAATAACGGTGAGGTAAGAGGAAGGCACATACACAGGGGTGAAAACAGATTCAGCAAATGAGGCCCACTAATACTAGATAGCAGAAAATAGTAAGGGGTCTGTGCGGTCAGTAAAAAACCCTAACAAAATATCCACACTGAGATTTCAAGAACCCCCGCACCAACTAACGGTGTGGGGGGAGAAACTCAGTCCCCTAGAGCAACCAGCAAGCGAGGAGATCACATCTTAGCAAGCTGGACAAGAAACATGATGAATGCTGATAATCAAAAAATGAACGGACAAAAACTTAGCTTGTCTTGGAGAGGCTGGGAGCAAGGTAATCACAAGGAATCTGAAGAGCACTGAATACATTGATAGCAGGCAAGGAACTGAGTATCCAGGTGAGTTAAATAGGAAACGAACCAAGGATAACGAACCAGCTGATGCAGCCAACCTGCAGAAGACAACACTACACAGTACCGCTTGTGACTAGGGTTGAGCGACTTTCATTTTTTTAAGATCGAGTCTGGTTTTGTGAAACCCGATTTAGTCCAGAGTCGAGTCGAGTGAAGTCGGCCGATTATCGCTAAAAGTCGGGGATCGACCGAAACACGAAACCCAATGCAAGTCAATGGGGAAGCATAGCCGGCAGTGAGTGGAGGCCAGGAAAACACCTACAGTGCACATTTTACTGCCAAAAACATCCATTCTTGTTTTCTGAAGCTTGTCAATCTTAATTAACTTTATAATAATAGTTGGGCACTGGAAATTGGGGGTCATTTGGCAAAAGTTGTGGGGGTAGGGCTGGTTCAAGGTTTTAGTGGGCCCAGGAAACATGGACTACGTCATGGCGGTGGAGCAGGGAGAGGTAAGTATTTCAACGTTGCAAGTGCTGTGATCCTGAGCAAGCAGGGGGGGCCCACTCGTTCGCATTGGCACTGGCACAGGGCCCCTCAAAGTACGGCGGTGTGTTTGCATGGCGGGTGTGCCTCCCACCAGCAGCGACACTTTTGCGTACTCTGAGTGGCCCTGTGCCAGTGACGTCGCCAACGAGTATGCCCCCCCACCTGATGAAGGAACCTGCACTTTCATCTGCACCTTCCTCTTTGTCCCTGTGTAAGGTGGTATAATATGCGGGAAGGGGAACCTTACTTTCAGCAGGGTCAGATTCTGGCTGTGTAGAGTACAAGGGGAATGTAGTGGTCTAGGTCAATGTACCAGCAGACTCATCTAGCAGTGGCTGGGCAATGGGCAGGATGATGAGGAAACAGATATAGGGCCAAAGAATAAAGTAGGCTAAATGCAGATCAAAATTGGTAACAGGACTAAACAGGCGGCATTGCTTTGTTCAGTGGAGTAGCAAACCCAAGAGCAGCAGACACTGTTTCAAGGGCCTAACCACACTAGTAGGCCAAATGCAGTTTAATATCTGATAGTATAGGCCGAAAGCCAGAAGGTTGAAGCTCAGCTTTATTCAGTTGAGGGCAACACCAGGCAGGGGCAGACACCGTTAGTAGGCCGGAACCAGCAATGTGTTTAAAAACAGCAGTTAATCAGAGCCGGAAGGTAGAAGCTCAGCTTTATTCAGTTGAAGGCAACACCAGGGAGGGGCAGAAGCCGTTAGTAGGCCCTAACCACCATTTTGTTTTTTAAAAAACACTTAATGAGAGCCAGAAGGTTGAAGCTCAGCTTTATTCAGTTGAGGGCAACACCAGGCAGGGGCAGACACCGTTAGTAGGCCGGAACCAGCAATGTGTTTAAAAACAGCAGTTAATCAGAGCCGGAAGGTAGAAGCTCAGCTTTATTCAGTTGAGGGCAACACCAGGGAGGGGCAGAAGCCGTTAGTAGGCCCTAACCACCATTTTGTTTTTTAAAAAACACTTAATGAGAGCCAGAAGGTTGAAGCTCAGCTTTATTCAGTTGAGGGCAACACCAGGCAGGGGCAGACACCGTTAGTAGGCCGGAACCACCATTTTGTTTTTTAAAAAACACTTAATGAGAGCCAGAAGGTTGAAGCTCAGCTTTATTCAGTTGAGGGCAACACCAGGCAGGGGCAGACACCGTTAGTAGGCCGGAACCAGCAATGTGTTTAAAAACAGCAGTTAATCAGAGCCGGAAGGTAGAAGCTCAGCTTTATTCAGTTGAGGGCAACACCAGGGAGGGTCAGAAGCCGTTAGTAGGCCCTAACCACCATTTTGTTTTTTAAAAAACACTTAATGAGAGCCAGAAGGTTGAAGCTCAGCTTTATTCAGTTGAGGGCAACACCAGGCAGGGGCAGACACCGTTAGTAGGCCGGAACCACCATTTTGTTTAAAAACAGCAGTTAATCAGAGCCGGAAGGTAGAAGCTCAGCTTTATTCAGTTGAGGGCAACACCAGGGAGGGGCAGAAGCCGTTAGTAGGCCCTAACCACCATTTTGTTTTTTAAAAAACACTTAATGAGAGCCAGAAGGTTGAAGCTCAGCTTTATTCAGTTGAGGGCAACACCAGGCAGGGGCAGACACCGTTAGTAGGCCGGAACCACCATTTTGTTTTTTAAAAAACACTTAATGAGAGCCAGAAGGTAGAAGCTCAGCTTTATTCAGTTGAGGACAACTTGAATTAGGGACTGCATACAGACTTAGCAGGCTGTCCCCTGTGTGGACCATGCATCCAATACATTAACCCATTGAGCCACAAAGGACACGTAACCTTCCGTGGCCTACAGGTCCATGTGTCTGTTGTCAGGTGTACCTTTGTCAGTGTAGGCCTATTGGAAGGAGGGACCGCAGACAGGCTTCAAAGGCCTAACACAATAAAATGGGCTGGCTGTAGGCACTTTAAAATTGGTTCCAGGGGTACACGGGCAGCAGTGGTCTGGTCAGTGGAGGCCTAGTGGAAGGAGGGACCGCAGACAGGCTTCGAAGGCCTAACACAATAAAATGGGCTGGCTGTAGGCACTTTAAAATTGGTTCCAGGGGTACACGGGCAGCAGTGGTCTGGTCAGTGGAGGCCTAGTGGAAGGAGGGACCGCAGACAGGCTATCAAAGGCCTAAAATAACAAACAATAGGCTCATGGCAGTTTTACAGCGGTTACATGGATACACGGGCAGGCAGCTGGTGATGAGTGGAGGAGTATTTAAAGTAGGGACCGCAGACAGGCTATCAAAGGCCTAAAATAACAAACAATAGGCTCATGGCAGTTTTACAGCGGTTACATGGATACACAGGCAGCTGGTGATGAGTGGAGGAGTATTTAAAGTAGGGACCGCAGACAGGCTATCAAAGGCCTAAAATAACAAACAATAGGCTCATGGCAGTTTTACAGCGGTTACATGGATACACAGGCAGCTTGGTGGTGAGTGGAGGAGTATTTAAAGTAGGGACCGCAGACAGGCTATCAAAGGCCTAAAATAACAAACAATAGGCTCATGGCAGTTTTACAGCGGTTACATGGATACACAGGCAGCTGGTGATGAGTGGAGGAGTATTTAAAGTAGGGACCGCAGACAGGCTATCAAAGGCCTAAAATAACAAACAATAGGCTCATGGCAGTTTTACAGCGGTTACATGGATACACAGGCAGCTTGGTGGTGAGTGGAGGAGTATTTAAAGTAGGGACCGCAGACAGGCATCAAAGGCCTAAAATAACAAACAATAGGCTCATGGCAGTTTTACAGCGGTTACATGGATACACAGGCAGCTGGTGATGAGTGGAGGAGTATTTAAAGTAGGGACCGCAGACAGGCTATCAAAGGCCTAAAATAACAAACAATAGGCTCATGGCAGTTTTACAGCGGTTACATGGATACACAGGCAGCTGGTGATGAGTGGAGGAGTATTTAAAGTAGGGACCGCAGACAGGCTATCAAAGGCCTAAAATAACAAACAATAGGCTCATGGCAGTTTTACAGCGGTTACATGGATACACAGGCAGCTTGGTGGTGAGTGGAGGAGTATTTAAAGTAGGGACCGCAGACAGGCTATCAAAGGCCTAAAATAACAAACAATAGGCTCATGGCAGTTTTACAGCGGTTACATGGATACACAGGCAGCTTGGTTGTGAGTGGAGGAGTATTTAAAGTAGGGACCGCAGACAGGCTATCAAAGGCCTAAAATAACAAACAATAGGCTCATGGCAGTTTTACAGCGGTTACATGGATACACAGGCAGCTGGTGATGAGTGGAGGAGTATTTAAAGTAGGGACCGCAGACAGGCTATCAAAGGCCTAAAATAACAAACAATAGGCTCATGGCAGTTTTACAGCGGTTACATGGATACACAGGCAGCTTGGTGGTGAGTGGAGGAGTATTTAAAGTAGGGACCGCAGACAGGCATCAAAGGCCTAAAATAACAAACAATAGGCTCATGGCAGTTTTACAGCGGTTACATGGATACACAGGCAGCTGGTGATGAGTGGAGGAGTATTTAAAGTAGGGACCGCAGACAGGCTATCAAAGGCCTAAAATAACAAACAATAGGCTCATGGCAGTTTTACAGCGGTTACATGGATACACAGGCAGCTGGTGATGAGTGGAGGAGTATTTAAAGTAGGGACCGCAGACAGGCTATCAAAGGCCTAAAATAACAAACAATAGGCTCATGGCAGTTTTACAGCGGTTACATGGATACACAGGCAGCTTGGTGGTGAGTGGAGGAGTATTTAAAGTAGGGACCGCAGACAGGCTATCAAAGGCCTAAAATAACAAACAATAGGCTCATGGCAGTTTTACAGCGGTTACATGGATACACAGGCAGCTTGGTGGTGAGTGGAGGAGTATTTAAAGTAGGGACCGCAGACAGGCTATCAAAGGCCTAAAATAACAAACAATAGGCTCATGGCAGTTTTACAGCGGTTACATGGATACACGGGCAGGCAGCTGGTGATGAGTGGAGGAGTATTTAAAGTAGGGACCGCAGACAGGCTATCAAAGGCCTAAAATAACAAACAATAGGCTCATGGCAGTTTTACAGCGGTTACATGGATACACGGGCAGGCAGCTGGTGATGAGTGGAGGAGTATTTAAAGTAGGGACCGCAGACAGGCTATCAAAGGCCTAAAATAACAAACAATAGGCTCATGGCAGTTTTACAGCGGTTACATGGATACATGGGCAGGCAGCTGGTGATGAGTGGAGGAGTATTTAAAGTAGGGACCGCAGACAGGCTATCAAAGGCCTAAAATAACAAACAATAGGCTCATGGCAGTTTTACAGCGGTTACATGGATACACAGGCAGCTTGGTGGTGAGTGGAGGAGTATTTAAAGTAGGGACCGCAGACAGGCTATCAAAGGCCTAAAATAACAAACAATAGGCTCATGGCAGTTTTACAGCGGTTACATGGATACACGGGCAGGCAGCTGGTGATGAGTGGAGGAGTATTTAAAGTAGGGACCGCAGACAGGCTATCAAAGGCCTAAAATAACAAACAATAGGCTCATGGCAGTTTTACAGCGGTTACATGGATACACGGGCAGGCAGCTGGTGATGAGTGGAGGAGTATTTAAAGTAGGGACCGCAGACAGGCTATCAAAGGCCTAAAATAACAAACAATAGGCTCATGGCAGTTTTACAGCGGTTACATGGATACACGGGCAGCTTGGTGGTGAGTGGAGGAGTATTTAAAGTAGGGACCGCAGACAGGCTATCAAAGGCCTAAAATAACAAACAATAGGCTCATGGCAGCTTTACAGCGGTTACATGGATACACAGGCAGCTTGGTGGTGAGTGGAGGAGTAGTGCAAGGAGTGTCTGTCCCAGTACTCCCAAAATATAAATAGATGTTAATGTCTCGCAAAACAACCAAAACAAAAAAAAAGGTGGCATACTTAGGTACAGGGGTGGGCTCATCTACTGAGTTTCTGACATAGTAATTTGGCAGTAACTATTTAATGGTGCCAATATAGGACACAGACACAGACTACTTTAAGTTGCATCATAGATGTCTACAAATTTGTATTGTCAGTGCCAGACATTGAATGATGTCAGCGAATAGACTAAAGATTGGTGGAGCTGTGCGACATAATTTTGCACGTGGTAGAGCACATTTTGAGCTGGGGTAGGGGGGAACTCTCTTGAGGCCGGCGGGACCGCCCCAGGGCCCCTCATGTTACAACGGTGTGTCTGACGTTGGGTGCGCACCGCAACCGCCAGAGACACTACATTGTACTATGAGGGACCCAGTAGCAATGCCGTCAACCAAAAGCGAGCACACCCACCTCTTCAGACAAACAGCAGTCTCACGGGTGCTTGCGCCAAGTCGCGATACCACGGCCCCGTGTGGGGAGTTTGGCCATTTAGGGAGGTGTAAACATGTCGTATGCTGTACAATCAGCTGCAGCAAATTAGACATTAGAAAAGTAATTCACAGGCAAGAGCTTTTCATAGGAAAGCTAGGTGTCGGCCGGGCAAGGTGGGGCAAAAGATTTCGAAATCCAGTTGTGGTTCATTTTAATTAATGTTAGATCGTCAACATTTTGGGTAGCCAGACGAGTCCTTTTTTCGGTTAATATTGAACCTGCAGCACTGAATACTCTTTCTGATAGGACACTTGCTGCCGGGCAAGCAAGCTCCTGCAATGCATATTCTGCCAATTCTGGCCAGGTGTCTAATTTGGAGGCCCAGTAATCAAATGGGAATGACGGTTGAGGGAGAACATCGATAAGGGATGAAAAATAGTTAGTAACCATACTGGACAAATGTTGTCTCCTGTCACTTTCAATTGATGCAGCAGTACCTGTCCTGTCTGCGGTCATAGCAAAATCACTCCACAACCTGGTCAGAAAACCCCTCTGTCCAACGCCACTTCTGATGTGTGCACCCCTAACACTCCTAGTCTGCTGCCCCCTGGAGCTCGTGTGAGAACGATCACGTGCGCTGTGTGCTGGGAATGCCTGAAGCAAACGGTCAACAAGAGTTGATTGTTTGGTTGCTAATATTAGTTCCAAGTTCTCATGTGGCATAATATTTTGCAATTTGCCTTTATAGCGTGGATCAAGGAGGCAGGCCAACCAGTAATCGTCATCGTTCATCATTTTCGTAATGCGTGTGTCCCTTTTTAGGATACGTAAGGCATAATCCGCCATGTGGGCCAAAGTTCCAGTTGTCAAATCTCCGGTTGTGATTGGTTGAGGGGCAGTTGCAGGCAAATCTACGTCACTTGTGTCCCTCAAAAAACCAGAACCCGGCCGTGACACGCAACCAATTTCCTGTGCCCCCGGGAAAGGTTCGGCATTAAAAATATACTCATCCCCATCATCCTCCTCGTCCTCCACCTCCTCTTCGCCCGCTACCTCGTCCTGTACACTGCCCTGACCAGACAATGGCTGACTGTCATCAAGGCTTTCCTCTTCCTCTGGTGCAGACGCCTGCTCCTTTATGTGCGTCAAACTTTGCATCAGCAGACGCATTAGGGGGATGCTCATGCTTATTACGGCGTTGTCTGCACTAACCAGCCGTGTGCATTCCTCAAAACACTGAAGGACTTGACACATGTCTTGTATCTTAGACCACTGCACACCTGACAACTCCATGTCTGCCATCCTACTGCCTGCCCGTGTATCCTCCCACAAATAAATAACAGCACGCCTCTGTTCGCACAGTCTCTGAAGCATGTGCAGTGTTGAGTTCCACCTTGTTGCAACGTCTATGATTAGGCGATGCTGGGGAAGGTTCAAAGACCGCTGATAGGTCTGCATACGGCTGGCGTGTACAGGCGAACGTCGGATATGTGAGCAAAGTGCACGCACTTTGAGGAGCAGGTCGGAGAACCCAGGATAAGTTTTCAATAAGCACTGCACCACCAGGTTTAAGGTGTGAGCCAGGCAAGGAATGTGTTTCAGTTGGGAAAGGGAGATGGCAGCCATGAAATTCCTTCCGTTATCACTCACTACCTTGCCTGCCTCAAGATCTACTGTGCCCAGCCACGACTGCGTTTCTTGTTGCAAGAACTCGGACAGAACTTCCGCGGTGTGTCTGTTGTCGCCCAAACACTTCATAGCCAATACAGCCTGCTGACGCTTGGCAGTAGCTGGCCCATAATGGGACAACTGGTGTGCAACAGTGTCATCTGCCGATGGAGTGGTTGGCAGACTGCGTTCTGTGGAAGAGCTGTAGCTTCTGCAGGAGGACGAGGAGGAGGAGGAGGAGGGGGTGCGAACGCCTACAGCCAACTGTTTCCTAGACCGTGGGCTAGGCACAACTGTCCCTAAATTGATGTCGCCTGTGGACCCTGCATCCACCACATTCACCCAGTGTGCCGTGATGGACACATAACGTCCCTGGCCATGCCTACTGGTCCATGCATCTGTAGTCAGGTGCACCTTTGTACTCACAGATTGCCTGAGTGCATGGACGATGCGCTGTTTAACATGCTGGTGCAGGGCTGGGATGGCTTTTCTGGAAAAAAAGTGTCGACTGGGTAGCTCGTATCGTGGTTCAGCGTACTCCATCAGGGCTTTGAAAGCTTCGCTTTCAACTAACCGGTAGGGCATCATCTCTAACGAGATTAGTCTAGCTATGTGGGCGTTAAAACCCTGTGTACGCGGATGCGAGGATAAGTACTTCCTTTTTCTAACCAGAGTCTCATGTAGGGTGAGCTGGACTGGAGAGCTGGAGATCGTGGAACTTTCGGGTGTGCCGGTGTACATGGCAGACTGAGAGACGGTTGGAGACGGTATTGTTTCCGCCGGTGCCCTAGATGCAATATTTCCTCCTACAAAACTGGTGGTTCCCTGACCCTGACTGCTTTTGGCTGGCAAAGAAACCTGCACAGATACTGCCGGTGGTGCGGAAAATGGTGGCCTTACAGTGACGGAAGGGATGTTGCGTTGCTGACTAGCTTCATTGGCCGAGGGTGCTACAACCTTAAGGGACGTTTGGTAGTTAGTCCAGGCTTGAAAATGCATGGTGGTTAAGTGTCTATGCATGCAACTAGTATTTAGACTTTTCAGATTCTGACCTCTGCTTAAGCTAGTTGAACATTTTTGACAGATGACTTTGCGCTGATCAGTTGGATGTTGTTTAAAAAAATGCCAGACTGCACTCTTCCTAGACTCGGATCCCTTTTCAGGGATTGCAGACTGAGCTTTAACCGGATGGCCACGCTGTCCTCCAACAGGTTTTGGCTTTGACACGCGTTTTGGGCCAGATACGGGCCCGGCAGATGGAACCTGTTGCGATGTTGATGCCTGCTGCGCCCCCTCCTCCACCTCCGCTTCTGAACTACTGCCGCCTGCACCCTGTTCCCCCAATGGCTGCCAATCGGGGTCAATAACTGGGTCATCTATTACCTCCTCTTCGAGCTCGTGTGCAACTTCGTCTGTGTCACTGTGTCGGTCGGTGGTATAGCGTTCGTGGCGGGGCAACATAGTCTCATCAGGGTCTGATTGTGGATCTGTACCCTGAGAGGGCAATGTGGTGGTCTGAGTCAAAGGAGCAGCATAGTACTCTGGCTGTGGCTGTGCATCAGTGCACTCCATGTCAGAATATACTTGTAATGGGCATGGCCTGTTAAATGTTTCACTTTCTAAGCCAGGGACGGTATGTGTAAAGAGCTCCATGGAGTGACCCGTTGTGTCGCCTGCTGCATCCTTCTCTCTTGTTGTAGTTTTTGCTGAGGAGGACAAGGAAGCGACTTGTCCCTGACCGTGAACATCCACAAGCGACGCGCTGCTTTTACATTTACCAGTTTCGGAAGAGGAGGCAAAAGAGCTAGAGGCTGAGTCTGCAATGTAAGCCAAAACTTGCTGTTGCTGCTCCGCCTTTAAAAGCGGTTTTCCTACTCCCAGAAAAGAGAGCGTTCGAGGCCTTGTGTAGCCTGACGACGAAACTGGCTCCACAGCTCCAGACTTAGGTGGAATATTTTTATCCCCACGACCACCTGATGCTCCACTACCACTACCATCATTACCAGCTGACAATGAACGCCCACGACGACCTCTTGCACCAGACTTCCTCATTGTTTTAAAATCTTAACCAAAGTAACTTTATTTGTTGCTGTCAAACAACTTACACGGTGAGCTATAACTTCAGTATGATTTCAATATCCCTTAACAGGTTGGTGAGACCACAAGGAAAATCAGGCACAATGTTACACACTCTGTTTTCTGTGGCACAAAATCACAGAGATGACACACACGCAGGACTGTCACTCAAGCACTAATGTCAATATTAATCTCCCACCTAATTTATTTATTTTTTTTTCTCAGGGAGACTTTAGAAACCAAATAATATTAAAAAAAAAACAAAAAAAAAAAGGCTTTCTATGGCCCACAATTAGAGAGAGAGAGGTGGCACACCCAGGAGTCAAGACTGGCACACAAGCTGAAAGGGCAATATTACTCTCCCACTGTTTTTTTAAGTTTTTTTTTTATTATTTTCAGGGAGACTTTAGAAACCAAATAATATTAAAAAAAACAAAAAAATAAATAGCCTTTCTATGGCCCACTGAATGAGAGAGAGAGGTGGCACACCCAGGAGTCAAGACTGGCACACAAGCTGAAAGGGCAATATTACTCTCCCACTGTTTTTTTAAGTTTTTTATTTTTATTTTCAGGGAGACTTTAGAAACCAAATAATATTAAAAAAACCAAAAAAATAAATAGCCTTTCTATGGCCCACTGAATGAGAGAGAGAGGTGGCACACCCAGGAGTCAAGACTGGCACACAAGCTGAAAGGGCAATATTACTCTCCCACTGTTTTTTTAAGTTTTTTTTTATTATTTTCAGGGAGACTTTAGAAACCAAATAATATTAAAAAAACCAAAAAAATAAATAGCCTTTCTATGGCCCACTGAATGAGAGAGAGAGGTGGCACACCCAGGAGTCAAGACTGGCACACAAGCTGAAAGGGCAATATTACTCTCCCACTGTTTTTTTAAGTTTTTTTTTTTTTATTTTCAGGGAGACTTTAGAAACCAAATAATATTAAAAAAACCAAAAAAATAAATAGCCTTTCTATGGCCCACTGAATGAGAGAGAGAGGTGGCACACCCAGGAGTCAAGACTGGCACACAAGCTGAAAGGGCAATATTACTCTCCCACTGTTTTTTTATGTATTTTTTGTTTTTTAAGGGAGACTTTAGAAACCCAATAATATTTAAAAAAAAAAAAAAAAAAAAGGCTTTCTATGGCCCACTGAATGAGAGAGAGAGGTGGCACACCCAGGAGTCAAGACTGGCACACAAGCTGAAAGGGCAATATTACTCTCCCACTGTTTTTTTATGTATTTTTTGTTTTTTAAGGGAGACTTTAGAAACCCAATAATATTTAAAAAAAAAAAAAAAAAAAAGGCTTTCTATGGCCCACTGAATGAGAGAGAGAGGTGGCACACCCAGGAGTCAAGACTGGCGCACAAGCTGAAAGGGCAATATTACTCTCCCACTGTTTTTTTAAGTTTTTTTTTTTTTATTTTCAGGGAGACTTTAGAAACCAAATAATATTAAAAAAACCAAAAAAATAAATAGCCTTTCTATGGCCCACTGAATGAGAGAGAGAGGTGGCACACCCAGGAGTCAAGACTGGCACACAAGCTGAAAGGGCAATATTACTCTCCCACTGTTTTTTTATGTATTTTTTGTTTTTTAAGGGAGACTTTAGAAACCCAATAATATTTAAAAAAAAAAAAAAAAAAAAGGCTTTCTATGGCCCACTGAATGAGAGAGAGAGGTGGCACACCCAGGAGTCAAGACTGGCACACAAGCTGAAAGGGCAATATTACTCTCCCACTGTTTTTTTATGTATTTTTTGTTTTTTAAGGGAGACTTTAGAAACCCAATAATATTTAAAAAAAAAAAAAAAAAAAGGCTTTCTATGGCCCACAATTAGAGAGAGAGGTGGCACACCCAGGAGTCAAGACTGGCACACAAGCTGAAAGGGCAATATTACTCTCCCACTGTTTTTTTATGTATTTTTTGTTTTTTAAGGGAGACTTTAGAAACCAAATAATAGTAAAAAAAAAACAAAAAAAAAAAGGCTTTCTATGCCCCACAATTAGAGAGAGAGAGGTGGCACACCCAGGAGTCAAGACTGGCGCACAAGCTGAAAGGGCAATATTACTCTCCCACTGTTTTTTTAAGTTTTTTTTTTTTTATTTTCAGGGAGACTTTAGAAATCAAATAATATTAAAAAAACCAAAAAAATAAATAGCCTTTCTATGGCCCACTGAATGAGAGAGAGAGGTGGCACACCCAGGAGTCAAGACTGGCACACAAGCTGAAAGGGCAATATTACTCTCCCACTGTTTTTTTATGTATTTTTTGTTTTTTAAGGGAGACTTTAGAAACCCAATAATATTTTTTTAAAAAAGGCTTTCTATGGCCCACTGAATGAGAGAGAGAGGTGGCACACCCAGGAGTCAAGACTGGCACACAAGCTGAAAGGGCAATATTACTCTCCCACTGTTTTTTTATGTTTTTTTTTTTTCAGGGAGACTTTAGAAACCAAATAATATTAAAAAAACCAAAAAAATAAATAGCCTTTCTATGGCCCACTGAATGAGAGAGAGAGGTGGCACACCCAGGAGTCAAGACTGGCACACAAGGTGAAAGGGCAATATTACTCTCCCACTGTTTTTTTATGTTTTTTTTTTTTCAGGGAGACTTTAGAAACCAAATAATATTAAAAAAAACAAAAAAATAAATAGCCTTTCTATGGCCCACTGAATGAGAGAGAGAGGTGGCACACCCAGGAGTCAAGACTGGCACACAAGCTGAAAGGGCAATATTACTCTCCCACTGTTTTTTATGTATTTTTTGTTTTTTAAGGGAGACTTTAGAAACCCAATAATATTAAAAAAAAAAAAAAAAAAAGGCTTTCTATGGCCCACTGAATGAGAGAGAGAGGTGGCACACCCAGGAGTCAAGACTGGCACACAAGCTGAAAGGGCAATATTACTCTCCCACTGTTTTTTATGTATTTTTTGTTTTTTAAGGGAGACTTTAGAAACCCAATAATATTAAAAAAAAAAAAAAAAAAAGGCTTTCTATGGCCCACAATTAGAGAGAGAGGTGGCACACCCAGGAGTCAAGACTGGCACACAAGCTGAAAGGGCAATATTACTCTCCCACTGTTTTTTTTTTTTTTTTTTTTTTTTTCAGGGAGACTTTAGAAACCAAATAATAAGAAAAAAAATAAATAAATAAATAGGCTTTCTATAGCCCACTGAATAAGAGATAGCACACACAGCAGTGGCACACAAGCCCTGACTGAGGCCAATATTTTTCTACCACTGATTGATGTAGTGTTTTTGTGTTGAGGTAGAATTTAGAACACAAATCACGGAAAAAATAAATAGGCTTTCTATGGCCCACTCAGTGAGAGATGGCACACACAGGGATGGCACTGTAGCAGAAATGCCAATCTTAATCTCCCACAAAAAAAAAAAAAAAAACAGGGACTGTCCTACAATTACTATCTCCCTGCAGTAATCTAAGCCAGGTATGGCAGGCAGCAATAGGAGTGGACTGATGCACAAATTAAATAAAAAGTGTGGACAAACAAAAAAGATAGCTGTGCAGAAAGGAAGGAACAAGAGGATATGTGCTTTGAAAAAAGCAGTTGGTTTCCACAGTGGCGTACACACAGCAATACAGCTATCACGGAGCCTTCTAGGGCAGCCCAATGAGCTACAGCGCTGAGAAAAAAAAAATAAAAATAGCTTCCACTGTTCCTGCACACCGAAGGTGGTGTTGGACAGTGGAAATCGCTACAGCACAAGCGGTTTGGTGGTTAGTGGACCCTGCCTAACGCTCTCCCTGCTTCTGACGAAGCGGCAGCAACCTCTCCCTAAGCTCAGATCAGCAGCAGTAAGATGGCGGTTGGCGGGAACGCCCCTTTATAGCCCCTGTGACGCCGCAGACAGCAAGCCAATCACTGCAATGCCCTTCTCTAAGATGGTGGGGACCAGGATCTATGTCATCACGCTGCCCACACTCTGCGTTCACCTTCATTGGCTGAGAAATGGCGCTTTTCGCGTCATTGAAACGCGACTTTGGCGCGAAAGTCGCGTACCGCATGGCCGACAAGCACAGGGGTCGGATCGGGTTTCATGAGACGCCGACTTAGCCAAAAGTCGGCGACTTTTGAAAATGATCGACCCGTTTCGCTCAACCCTACTTGTGACCACTAGAGGGAGCCTAAAAATAGAGTTCACAACAGTACCCCCCCTTGAGGAAGGGTCACCGAACCCTCATCAAGACCCCCAGGGCGATCAGGATGAGCCGCGTGGAAGGCACGAACCAAATCGGCCGCATGAACATCAGAGGCGACAACCCAGGAATTATCCTCTATCAGACACAACATTTTCAGGAATGCCGTGCAAACGAACCACATTCTGAAAAAATAGAGGAACCAAATCGGAGGAGGAAGGCAACTTAGGCAAGGGCACCAAATGGACCATCTTGGAAAAACGATCACACACCACCCAGATGACAGACATTTTCTGAGATACTGGAAGATCCAAAATAAAATCCATGGAAATGTGCGTCCAAGGCCTTTTCGGGACAGGCAAAGGCAAAAGTAAACCGCTGGCACGAGAACAGCAAGGCTTAGCCCGAGCACAAATCCCACAAGACTGCACAAAGGAACGCACATCCTGCGACAAGGAAGGCCACCAGAAGGACCTAGACACCAAATCTCTGGTACCAAAAATCCCAGGATGACCCGCCAACACCGAAGAATGAACCTCGGAAATAACTCTGCTGGTCCATCTATCCGGAACAAACAGTCTCTCTGGTGGACAACGGTCAGGTCTATCCGCCTGAAATTTCTGCAGCACTCGTCGCAAATCTGGGGAAATGGCAGACAAAATCACTCCCTCTCTGAGAATACCAGCCGGCTCAGAAACTCCCGGAGAGTCAGGCACAAAACTCCTAGAAAGTGCATCAGCCTTCACGTTCTTCGAACCAGGCAGGTATGAGACCACAAAGTTGAAATGGGAGAAAAACAGCGACCAACGAGCCTGTCTAGGATTCAGGTGCTTGGCAGATTCGAGGTAAATCAGGTTTTTGTGATCAGTCAAGACCACCACATGATGTTTAGCTCCTTCGAGCCAATGTCGCCACTCCTCAAATGCCCACTTCATAGCCAACAACTCCCGATTACCAACATCATAATTCCGCTCGGCAGGCAACAACTTTCTTGAAAAGAAAGCACATGGCTTCATCACAGAGCCATCAGAGCTTCTCTGCGACAAAACAGCCCCTGGTCCAATCTCAGAAGCATCAACCTCGACCTGGAAGGGGAGAGAGACATCTGGTTGACATAAGACTGGAGCTGAAGAAAACCGGTGCTTCAGTTCCCGAAAGGCCTCCACGGCCGCAGGAGACCAATTAGTCACATCAGAACCCTTCTTGGTCAAATCCGTCAAAGGTTTAACCACGCTAGAAAAATTAGCGATGAAACGACGGTAAAAATTAGCAAAACCCAAGAACTTCTGAAGACTCTTAACAGACGTAGGCTGAGTCCAGTCATGAATAGCCTGGACCTTGACTGGGTCCATCTCCACAGTAGAAGGAGAAAAAATAAAACCCAAAAAGGAGACCTTCTGTACTCCGAAGAGGCATTTTGAGCCCTTCACAAATAAAGCATTAGCACGCAGGACCTGAAACACCATCCTGACCTGCTTCACATGGGACTCCCAATCATCAGAAAAGACCAAAATGTCATCCAGATAAACAATCATAAATTTATCCAGGTATTCTCGGAAGTTGTCATGCATGAAGGACTGAAACACAGAAGGAGCATTAGAGAGTCCAAAAGGCATCACTAAGTACTCAAAATGGCCTTCGGGCGTATTAAATGCTGTTTTCCATTCATTTCCCTGCTTAATGCGCACAAGGTTATACGCACCACGGAGATCTATCTTAGTGAACCAACTGCCCCCCTTAATCCGAGCAAACAAATCAGACAATAGTGGCAAAGGATACTGAAATTTGACTGTGATTTTATTCAGAAGACGATAATCTATACAAGGTCTCAAAGAACCGTCCTTCTTGGCCACAAAAAAAAATCCTGCACCAAGAGGGGAAGAGGATGGGCGAATATGTCCCTTCTCCAAAGACTCCTTTATATAACTCCGCATCGCGGCATGCTCTGGTATAGACAAATTAAAAAGTCGTCCCTTAGGGAATTTACTACCAGGAATTAAATTTATAGCACAGTCACAATCCCTATGAGGGGGCAGGGCACTGGACCTGGGCTCATTAAATACATCCTGGTAGTCAGACAAAAACTCAGGGACCTCAGAAGGAGTGGAAGAAGCAATAGACACCAATGGAGTATCGCCATGAATTCCCTGACAACCCCAACTTGACACAGACATAGCTTTCCAATCTAAAACTGGATTATGAGCCTGCAGCCATGGCAGACCCAACACGACAACATCATGCAAATTATGCAGAACGAGAAAACAAATCACCTCCTGATGTACGGGAGTCATGCACATGGTCATTTGCGTCCAATACTGAGGCTTATTCTCAGCCAATGGCGTAGCATCAATTCCCCTCAGAGGAATAGGAAATTCCAAAGGCTCCAGGACAAAACCACAGCGCCTGGCAAACGACAAATCCATCAGATTCAGGGCAGCACCCGAATCCACAAAAGCCATAACCGGGTAGGACGACAAAGAACAAATCAAAGTAACAGACAAAATAAATTTAGGCTGTATCGTACCAATGGTGACAGGTTTAGCGATTTTTTTTAAACGTTTAGAGCATGCTGAGATAACATGAGTAGAATCACCACAGTAAAAGCACAACCCATTTTGACGTCTATGACTTTGTCGCTCAATTCTGGTCAGAGTTCGGTCACATTGCATAGACTCAGGTCTCTGTTCAGAAAATACCGCCAAAGGATGAACAGATTTGCGCTCCCGCAAACGCCGATCAACCTGAATGGCTAAAGCCATAGAATCACTCAGACTTGTAGGGGTGGGAAACCCCACCATAACATTCTTAACGGCCTCAGAAAGACCTTCTCTGAAATTTGCAGCCAGGGCACACTCATTCCATTGAGTAAGCACCGACCATTTCAGAAATTTATGACAATACACCTCTGCTTCATCCAGACCTTGAGAGATAGCCAGCAATGCTTTTTCTGCCTGATTCTCAAGATTAGGCTCCTCATAAAGCAGTCCAAGAGCCAGAAAAAAGGCATCTACATTAAGCAATGCAGGATCTCCTGGCGCCAGAGAGAAGGCCCAATCTTGAGGGTCGCCGCGCAACAAGGAGAAAACAATTTTAACTTGCTGAGCGGAATCACCAGAGGAACGAGGTCTCAGAGACAGAAATAACTTACAATTATTTTTTAAATTCTGAAACCTAGATCTATCTCCAGAAAACAACTCAGGAATGGGTATCTTTGGTTCTGACATAGGGCTATGAATAACAAAATCCTGAATACTTTGCACCCGTGCAGTAAGATGATCCACACTAGAAGTCAGAGTCTGAATATTCATGTCTGCAGCTGAGCTCAAAACCACCCAGAGTTCAAGGGGATGAAAGAAACTAAACAGACTGCAGCAAAGGAAAAGCGGGAAAAAAAAATTTACTCAGGTCTTCTTTTTATCCCACTTCTGCGATGCATTAAACACTTTTTAGGGCCTGCTATACTGTTATGATCCTTAGTGGTTGAGGATCACGAATTACTACAGCTAAGTAACAAACATAGGACAAGCTCTAGGGAGGTGGCAAACTGGGCTAACCGCAAAACTGAACCTATCCAAACACACTAGAAGTAGCCGGTGAACGTGCCTAAAAAATCCTAGACGTCTCGAGCCAGCCTGAGGAACTAACTACCCCTAGAGAGAAAGAAAGACCTCTCTTGCCTCCAGAGAAATAATCCCCAAAGATATAGAAGCCCCCAACAAATAATAACGGTGAGTTAAGAGGAAGGCACATACACAGGGGTGAAAACAGATTCAGCAAATGAGGCCCACTAATACTAGATAGCAGAAAATAGTAAGGGGTCTGTGCGGTCAGTAAAAAACCCTAACAAAATATCCACACTGAGATTTCAAGAACCCCCGCACCAACTAACGGTGTGGGGGGAGAAACTCAGTCCCCTAGAGCAACCAGCAAGCGAGGAGATCACATCTTAGCAAGCTGGACAAGAAACATGATGAATGCTGATAATCAAAAAATGAACGGACAAAAACTTAGCTTGTCTTGGAGAGGCTGGGAGCAAGGTAATCACAAGGAATCTGAAGGGCACTGAATACATTGATAGCAGGCAAGGAACTGAGTATCCAGGTGAGTTAAATAGGAAACGAACCAAGGATAATGAACCAGCTGATGCAGCCAACCTGCAGAAGACAACACTACACAGTACCGCTTGTGACCACTAGAGGGAGCCTAAAAATAGAGTTCACAACAGCTCACCACTGCCGAGTGCTGAGTAGATATATCACTTAATATATATATATATATATATATATATATATATATATATATATATATATATATATATATATATATATATATATATAAATATATATACTAAAATCAGCCCAAGTGGAAATTACTTAGTGAGTCCTCTCATAGCCTATCTTAGAGGGTTATGATAGGATATGTGTATGTATGGATGTATTTTGTTATGTTAGTAAAAAATGTGCGACATACATTAAATGTCTCCTATAACCCGTGCAACGTACCTACAACTTACAATGTAAGTGTGTGAATAGCAATAATACCATAATAATGATGCTCCAAATGGGAAAGAAAATGTGAAATAACCAAATAGACCCAAAAGTATAGATATGTGTAAAATATTAACAGAAAGGGGACCATATTTCATATAAACTGATCTCCCAGAAACCGCTAGCCAGTGAAACTATGTGAGTAGTGCAAACATTAATCTTAACATCCATAACTAGTGTTGAGCGATACCATCCGATACTTGAAAGTATCGGTATCGGAAAGTATCGGCCGATACCGGCAAAGTATCGGATCCAATCCGATACCGATACCCGATACCAATACAAGTCAATGGGACTCAAGTATCTGACGGTATTCCTGATGGTTCCCAGGGTCTGAAGGAGAGGAAACTCTCCTTCAGACCCTGGGATCCATATAAATGTGTAAAATAAAGAATTAAAATAAAAAATATTGCTATACTCACCTGTCCGACGCAGCCTGGACCTCAGCGAGGGAACCGGCAGCGTTGTTTGTTTAAAATTCGCGCTTTTACTTGGTTACGTGAAGTCCCGGCTTGTGATTGGTCAGGGCGGCCATGTTGCCGGGACGCGGACCAATCACAGCAAGCCGTGACGAAATTACGTCACGGCTTGCTGTGATTGGTCCGCGTCCCGGCAACATGGCCGCCATTAACCAATCACAAGCCGTGACGTCACGGGAGGCTGGACACGCGCGCTTTTTAAAATACGCGCATGTCCAGCCTCCCGTGACGTCACGGCTTGTGATTGGTTAATGGCGGCCATGTTGCCGGGACGCGGACCAATCACAGCAAGCCGTGACGTAATTTCGTCACGGCTTGCTGTGATTGGTCCGCGTCCCGGCAACATGGCGCCGTGACCAATCACAAGCCGTGACGTCACGGGAGGCTGGACACGTGCGCTTTTTAAAATACGCGCATGTCCAGCCTCCCGTGACGTCACGGCTTGTGATTGGTTAATGGCGGCCATGTTGCCGGGACGCGGACCAATCACAGCAAGCCGTGACGTAATTTCGTCACGGCTTGCTGTGATTGGTCCGCGTCCCGGCAACATGGCGCCGTGACCAATCATAAGCCGGGACGTCACTGGAGGCTGGACACGCGCGCTTTTTAAAATACGCGCATGTCCAGCCTCCCGTGACGTCACGGCTTGTGATTGGTTAATGGCGGCCATGTTGCCGGGACGCGGACCAATCACAGCAAGCCGTGACGTAATTTCGTCACGGCTTGCTGTGATTGGTCCGCGTCCCGGCAACATGGCCGCCCTGACCAATCACAAGCCGGGACTTCACGTAACCAAGTAAAAGCGCGAAATTTAAACAAACAACGCTGCCGGTTCCCTCGCTGAGGTCCAGGCTGCATCGGAGAGGTGAGTATAGCAATATTTTTTATTTTAATTCTCTCTTTTACACATTATTACATTAATGTTGTTGTGATACCCGATACCACAAAAGTATCGGATCTCGGTATCGGAAATTCCGATACAGCAAATATCGGCCGATACCCGATACTTGCAGTATCGGAATGCTCAACACTATCCATAACATACAGAAAAAGAGATACAGAGCAATATAGAGAATTACCAATTACATATGCTGTTTAATATTATAAATAATCCAGATATATCAAACATTGATAACAAAGCTTATGAAGGTGAAATTCATAAATGTGAACCCAAATAGCTTATTCCACCCAGAATTCCAGCTGGTAAGTCAATTACATAACTAGATCTGGACATTCCGCCATTCTAAGATCATCTGATCCAACAAGAAGACATAACATCCAGCCGGATTCCAGAGTCCTCAGCGTGTAAGAAGACACTTAGTCCACCTCAAGGGGAAAAAAAGGCACGAAGGTAATGTAACTAAAAAAGATAAAAACAAAGATAAAATATGCATAATATACAGAAAATTAAAATCAAAATGAAAGAACACAGCAAGATGAAAGAAACGTATATTCATAGGAAGGGGGCAAAGATTAAGACTTCATTTAGTCCCTTAGGCTGGATACAGTCAATTTTGGAGATCCATCTTGCCTCCAGTTGAGCTAGATCTCTTCTCCAATTACCGCCTCTTTGATCTATGTGTACCCTATCGATCCCTATAACTTTCAGAAGTCCGCCATCACAATTGTGGAACTGTCTAAAGTGCCTGGGTACAGGTTTCAGGCTAGTTGTGTCCTCAATATCCTTAGCGTTAATAATATCCCTGTAGTGTTCCCTTACTTGATTTTTTAAAGGTCTAGAGGTCAAACCTACATAGATCTTTTTACAGGGGCAGGTTGCATAATAAACTACCCCTATTGTTGTGAATCTGCTTTTGGGCTCCTTCTGGTGGTGGCTAGTGGTACTGGTGACTCGGGTGTGTTTTCTTTCTCAGTTCACCTGTTTTCATCAGTAGTGGGGAGTTCCTATTTATTCCTGCTCTTCAGTCATTGCCTTGCCGGCCATCAATGTAACCAGAGCCTTTCTGTTGCATGTTCCTGCTCCTAGACTACTGATCAGCTAAGTTGGACTCTTAGTCCTAAGTTTGTTTGCATTTTTTGTTCCAGTTTACAGCTATATCATTCTCTGTAGCTGGAAGCTCTTGTGGGCTGAAATTACCACTCCGGTGTCATGAGTTGACACATGAGTCTTAAAGTAATTTCAGGATGGTATTTTAAAAGGGTTTTCAGCTGACCATGCAGTTCCCTTTTGTATCTTTCTACTATCTAGTAAGCGGACCTCGCTTTGCTGAACCTACCTTCATACTGCGTATGTCTTTTCCTCTGAACTCACCGTCAATATATGTGGGGGGCTTCTGTCTCCTTTTCGGGGGAATTTCCCTAGAGGTAAGCCAGGTCTGTTTTTTCCTCTACTAGGGTTAGTTAGTCCTCCGGCTGGCGAGAGACGTCTAGGGATAAAACGTAGGCACGCCCCCCGGCCACTATTAGTTGTGTGGTAGGTTTAGCTCACGGTCAGCTCGAGATTCCATCACCCAAGATCTCGTCCGTTATTTATGTGTCCTGACGTTCCCTTGCCATTGGGAACCATGACACCCTATGCTACTACAGGTGATGTGTTGGGTAATTGTAAATGTTTTAGTCCCCATGCTTGACTCAAAAGTAGATGCTTTTATCATGTTAGGGCATGCTATACATCATTGGAACCAAAGGCTTTCTCTGGGGTTGGTCCCTTGTACTAACTATGGACCAATTGATCCCTAAGGTTACTAGATCGCTTGTAAGTTATTGAGGGCCGATCACTAATATATTTGCCCAGAGTCCTGTCGGTCAACAATAAAGGCCAATATTTTTCAAGAGCAGCCCTTACCTCAGACCACTTATCATTATACGTTTAAATGAATCTCACTTTTGCTTCAGTTTGTTCCTTAATCCTAGGTGTTAACAAATCCATGCATTTCACTTTGTGGGCTCTCTTCAAACCTCTCCTGATGCTGCGTTTCGAATATCCCCTACCTTCAAATCTTGATGTTAAGATCTCAGCCTGTTCAGAAAAGGCACCATCACTAGAGCATATCCTTCTTGCTCTTAGGAACTGACCCGTGGGTATTTCATTAATCAATGATTGTGGATGTGATGAGCTTGCATGGAGTACAGAGTTGACAGCTGTATCCTTACGATAGACATTAGTCTCCAAAGTTCCATGTGGACCTTTCAGGATCTCTATGTCCAGAAAGTCTATTGTTGTCTGACTGTATTTGCATGTCAACTTGATATTCATGCTATTATCATTCAGAATGCCCACAAAGTCGAGAAGGTCCAGCTCTGTGCCCTGCCAAATCATAAGAATATCATCAATATAGCGGACCCAGAACAGGACCTTCTCAATAAAGGCTATTGGATTTACAAAGAAAATTAATCTCTCCCACATGCCCAAAAACAAGTTTGCATATGAGGGGGCAAATGCCGCCCCCATAGCAGTTCTCCGCTTTTGCAGGTAGATGGTTTCCTTGAACATAAAAAATTATGTTTCAAGAATTTCAAATTCAAGAAGGGTTAAAAGAAAATTGACAAATTCTGCATCATAATCGGTCATCATTAGAAAGGTCCTTCTGGCCAATATTCCATCTTGATGATGTATCGATGTGTATAGAGATTCCACATCAAGGCTCACAAGCCACATGTCATTGTCCATTGGAATGCCTTGTACCTTCTTCAGGACATCCCCTGTGTCCTTTACATGTGATGGTAGATCTAGCACCAGTGATTTTACATGAAAATCAAGAAACTTGGAAATCGTTTCACACAGGCTGCCATTGCCTGACAAAATGGGGCGTCCAGGTGGTGATGTTAAGTTCTTGTGAATTTTGGGAATGAAGTAGATACACGCCACTTTAGGATAAGTGGGTATCAAATTGTTTCTCAATTCTTTAGTTATAATCCCTTTTTGGAAGGCTTCTTCTAAGATATCAGTTACTTCTCCTTGATATGTCAGTGTGGGATTGAATGTTAACCTCTGGTAACACATACTATCCCTTAATTGCCTGAAGGCCTCCTTCTTGTATAACTGAATTGGCCATACCACCACATTCCCGCCTTTATCGGCGGGCTTAATCACTGCCCCCTTGAGATCCTTTAGCTCTCTCAGTGCTTTCCTCTGGGCATAGGTAAGATTACCTCGTGTGATCTTTTCTGAGATTTTTTCAAATTCATTAGATACTAGTTTCACAAATAGATCCACATTAGAATAGAGGTTAAGAGGAGGGAATTTCTTTAGGATGGGTGGCACAAACTTACCCTTAGTATCAGGCTTCTCATATTCACCACTTAGTTCTTCTAATATAGATATAGCTTCCAACTCCTTTTCATTCCAT
This sequence comes from Ranitomeya variabilis, assembly GCF_051348905.1. Classification (NCBI taxonomy): domain Eukaryota; kingdom Metazoa; phylum Chordata; class Amphibia; order Anura; family Dendrobatidae; genus Ranitomeya; species Ranitomeya variabilis. The sequence goes on from NC_135234.1 coordinate 390,559,666, forward strand.
TCCTCCCCTGTTTTAGGCTTTTCATGTAATTTCTTCAATACCAGTTTTCGTGCAAACAGGTGGAGGTCCTTTATGGCTAAAAAAGAGTTAAATGGAGCAGTGGGTGAGAAGGATAAACCCAAACTGAGAACTTCCAGTTGGGATTTAGTAAGCTCAATGTCTGTCAAGTTAATTACCTGGAGTTTTGATGTGGACGGAGTATACAATCTCCTATCCTTCTTCTTATAATTATCATTTCTTCTCCAGTTGGTATGCTTCCTTAGATTGTATTTATGATTCCCAGATATACTATCTTCCTCTCTTGAGGAAAGTGATGAAAATGAGGAAGTCCTCACACTGTTCCCACCTTTGGTTGTTGTAGTTTGCCATCTATAGATAGTCCCATTTTTGAAATCCAGCAGATCCCTTTGGAATTTCCTTGCTTTGGTCTCCTTTACCTCCTTCTCCCAAATGGTGAATTGTGCATCTATATCCTTACTCAATGCTTCCACTTCAGAGCCTGACATGCTCTCCAGTAATTTAGTCCTGGTTGACTCAATTTCCACATCCATCTTATCTAGGCTTTTTTTATTATTTTCAATTAGCAATTCAATCAGAGATCTTGAACATATATTGCATGTTTCTTCCCACTTGGTCCGGAACATAGTGTCCTCAACCGGATATGATGGCATTATACGTACCCTTAGCCCCCTTGGAATCAATCCCTTAGCCAAATAGTTTTCCAATGATGCTTTGTTCCACCACATGCGTGTTCTTCTCTTCAATGAATACTTAATAGAATTCCTCAACTCAGTTTTTTGCCCACCATCAGTGGAATCATTATGCAGCGTATCTCCATTAAAAACTGTATCCATACAGGATAACCAGCTTTGGTCTCTGGTTTTTATGTCCATTATAGCCCAATACACAACGTAACAAAGTACAGGAACAATAAGATACACCTATATAGGTAACAAAGCTTAAATAGTGGCACTTCCCAACAAGGTACACAATCCAATCCGAACAAACCGGAAGCAAATGCCAATATAAAAAATAAATACTTTATTCGAAACAATTTAATAAAATTAACAAATACATTTAAAAAATGAAGATACTAGTGCACAATATAGCTGCCCTGCTAGGTAGTACACCCCCGCACATCTTGACATTATCACCATAGAATTGCCATCCATATAGGTAGATATCACAAGGGCAAAAGAGCTCCTATAAATGCAAGTGATGCCTCACCATATAATTTCCTTTTACACAAAGTGACTTATCCTGGTCTACTGCCCCACCAAGGCCAATATTAAAAGGATATAAAGCTAGTGGGCCTGCAAAAGCTATCAAAATATATGATTTCTGTAATATATATATATATATATATATATATATATATATATATATATATATAGTGTAAACTGCTTACCAAAACTGATAGCATACAATAAGGTGCATAGTGCTAATTAACAGTCTATCACACCTAATTCACATATATTATTAACAGGGCAGGATGCCTCAATATGCTAGTAAGGTGGTAGACATTATTAAGTCCCACAGATAATACAAATATAACAGCCAAAGAAAATAAATGGATAAAGTGCACAGTGCTTATATCAGAAAATAGGAACATATGCCTTCAGAATGGCAGTATTAGCAGCAACAGCAAATATGGGAGATCAGTCTAAATAAACATAAGTGTAAATATAGAAGGGTATACAACCTAGTTAGGCAGCGTGGGTCCCCGACGCGCGTTTCGCATTCCGCTTCTTCCAGGGGGATTTGTAATATGTGTGAGCACAACCAATATGCCTTTATCTACCCCTAAATCAATGGTGGCAGTGGTTTGTAGCGGCGCTTCCGCCTACACGCCGGGCAAGACGTCAGCCCCTGTCGGCGTCACATGCCGCCGGCACACACACCCCCATCTGATGTGTCAGGATGAAGGGGCGGATAAGTCACTTTGTGTAAAAGAAAATTATATGGTGAGGCATCACTTGCATTTATAGGAGCTCTTTTACCCTTGTGATATCTAGCTATATGGATGGCAATTCTATGGTGATAATGTCAAGATGTGCGGGGGTGTACTACCTAGCAGGGCAGCTATATTGTGCACTAGTATCTTCATTTTTTAAATGTATTTGTTAATTTTATTAAATTGTTTTGAATAAAGTATTTATTTTTTTATATTGGCATTTGCTTCCGGTTTGTTCGGATTGGATTGTGTACTTTGTTGGGAAGTGCCACTATTTAAGCCTTGTTACCTATATGGGTATATAATCAGTTGCATATTATTTAACAAAAATAACTGATATGCCAGGAAAACAAAAGGAATTTTTGTTGGATGGTCTAAACAACACCATTGAACCTTAAGGACTCAATAGGTATTATGAAGTTTCTAATTTCATTTGATTCATACTTTATGAAAAACTTAATCTCCTTTTCTCTTTTTTGTTACAGACACGGATAGGTTGACCCCTTTTTTCTTCATGGGATATGGTATAGTGACTCTTTTTCTTTTGAGTATTTATTTATTTTTATTTTTCCCTTTTGTTCTTTCTTCTATTTTATTATATTATTATTATTATTTGTTTTTCGGCACATGTCATTATATTTCTTTTGTGATCTAATTTGTTCTTTTGATCTATTATGTTAATTTTTTCTTTAATTTTAGTCCTCTGCTAGTGGTTTTCACTTTAAATCCCTTACTGATGTCCTGTCTTTGTGCTATATAGATTAGGTAGTTTATAACATAAAAAAGATTGTTTATGCAATTCTAACATACTTGTCCTTTATGCCTTTTTCATTAATATTATGCCCAGGGATGGTTTTGATTATTGTTTATATTAAGTCATGTGAGTGGCTATAAGTATGTCATATTTGACTGTAGATAGAATTAACATGAAATATTATATATTTTTTCCACCAATATGGCGCCCAGGCGACACTTGTTACCATCTGCGTCACTTCCGGTCACGCGTACATACCGATATCACATGACTGGACAATAACCGGAAGTTCGTCATCACCTAGTTCAGCATGAGTCTCCATTTAAAACGGCTGTGGAGCACATTTGTTCAGTGCCTTTCTACAAGCACGGTTGTGTTTTTCCCTGTAGCGCGGTTTGCCTAATCTGAGCAAAAGGCTTCACTGGTGAGTGTTTCTGTTCGCTGACTGATTGAATACTAGGTCTCAGCTTGGGTGAAGCCTATTTGGGCCATATGACTCATAGTAGTTATCATCATTTGTCCTTATTGTCTATTTTTATTCTTTTCAGATTTCACAGCAATTATTTGCTCACATTGATCCACTACCTGGTAAAGTTGTTTTTTGCCTTATTCAAATGATTATAATTCTGTTGTCTTTCTTCTATTTTAGCTATACTCATGTCTACGGCATTTATGATATTAAAGGTCTGTATACATATTCATGGTCTACTTGTCTGTTACTTCATTACTATGTACTGAATATTTATCTTTCAGGTCCTCTAACTTTATTACTCAGGTTTTTAATGTATTCTATATGAGATCCTTTTCTCTTTGTATTATGGACTGATGTATAATAATTTATACGCATATGTAATTCTATCTACCGTATATACTCAAGTATAAGCCGACCCGAGTATAAGCCAACCCCCCTAATTTTGCCACAAAAAAATGGGAAAACGTAATGACTCGAGTATAAGCCTAGGGTGGAAAATGCAGCAGCTACCGGTAAATGTCAAAAATAAAAATAGATACCAATAAAAGTAAAATTAATTGAGACATAAGTAGGTTGTTTTTGAATATCCATATTGAATCAGGAGCCCCATATAATGCTCCATACAGTTTATGATGGGCTCCATAAGATGCTCCATATTAAAATATGCCCCATATAATGCTGCACAAATGTTGATTATGACCCCATAAGATGCTCCATACAGACATTTGCTCCGTATAATGCTCCACAAATGTGGATTATGGCCCCATAAGATGCTCCATACAGATAATTGCCCCATGTAATGCTGCACATGGCCCCATAAGATGCCCCATACAGATATTTGCCCCCATATCATGCTGCACATGGCCCCATATCATGCTGCACATGGCCCCATACTGATACCCCATACAGATATTTGCCCCCATATAATGCTGCACATGGCCCCATACAGATGCCCCATACAGATATTTGCCCCCATATCATGCTGCACTTGGCCACATAAGATGCCCCATACAGATATTTGCCCCCATATAATTCTGCACATGGCCCCATACAGATGCCCCATACAGATATTTGCCCCATATCATGCTGCACATGGCCCCATAAGATGCTCCATACAGATAATTGCCCCATATAATGCTGCACATGGCCCCATAAGATGCCCCATACAGATATTTGCCCCCATATCATGCTGCACATGGCCCCATATCATGCTGCACATGGCCCCATACAGATACCCCATACAGATATTTGCCCCCATATAATGCTGCACATGGCCCCATACAGATGCCCCATACAGATATTTGCCCCCATATCATGCTGCACTTGGCCACATAAGATGCCCCATACAGATATTTGCCCCCATATCATGCTGCACATGGCCACATAAGATGCTCCATACAGATATTTGCCCCATATGCTGTTGCTGCGATTAAAAAAATACAAAAATTACATACTCACCTCTCCGGCCCCCGGCACTTGCTATAGTCACCTGCTCCCCGTTCCAACGCTGACTGCTGCTGTGTCTTCCCATCCTCTGCACCAATGTTCAGGAAGAGGGCGGCATGCACTAATCGCGTCACCGCGCCCTCTGACCTGAGCGTCACTGCGGAAGACACAGCGGCACCGACGGTGGAACGAGGAGCGGGTGAATATCGTGCACTGCCCCGTCATACTTACCTGCTCCTGGCGCCGTCGCTGCACGTCTGTTTCCTGGCGCCGCATTTTCTTCCTGTAGTGAGCGGTCACCGTTACCGCTCATTACAGTAATGAATATGCGGCTCCACCTCCCTTAGGGGTGGAGCCGCATATTCATTACTGTAATGAGCAGTAATGGTGACCGCTCGCTACAGTAAGAAGCTGCAGTGCCGGGGAAGCCAGGGACCTGCAGGGACTGCGCCAGGAGCAGGTGAGTATCATTAGACAGCCCCCGCTCCCCCTCCCCTGCCGACCATTGGGTATGACTCGAGTATAACGCGAGAGGGGGACTTTCAGCCCAAAAAAGTGGGCTGAAAATCTCAGCTTATACTCGAGTATATACGGTATTTATGTTATATTTTAGTTCTGAGGAAGGCCATTATAGGCCGAAACGTCAATTATTCAAGTGGATCCTTCCTGCTCTTTTTCTATGTGCAATAAACTTATATGATTTCAGCATCTAATATTGGAGTGCCAAATTCCTTTTTAACCTCTTCATGACCCAGCCTATTTTGACCTAATGACCTGGCCATTTTTTGCAATTCTGACCAGTGTCCATTTATGAGGTAATAACTCAGGAACGCTTCAACGGATCCTAGTGGTTCTGAAATTATTTTTTCGTGACTAGTGTTGAGCATTCCGATACCACAAGTATCGGGTATCGGCCGATACTTGCAAGTATCGGAATTCCGATACCGAGATCCGATACTTTTGTGGTATCGGGTATCGGTATCGAAGCAACATTAATGTGTAAAATAAAGAATTAAAATAAAAAATATTGCTATACTCACCTCTCCGACGCAGCCTGGACCTCACCGAGGGAACCGGCAGCGTTCTTTGCTTAAAATGCGCGCGTTTACTTCCTTCCGTGACGTCACGGCTTGTGATTGGTCGCGTGCCGCCCATGTGGCCGCGACGCGACCAATCACAGCAAGCCGTGACGTAATTTTCAGGTCCTCAATGCCTAATTCTAGGCATTCAGGATTTTAAAATTACGATCCGGCTTGTGATTGGTCGCGTCGCGGTCACATGGACGACGCGACCAATCACAAGCCGTGACGTCACGGGAGGCAGGAAACGCGCGTATTTTAAAATTACGTCACGGCTTGTGATTGGTTGCGTGCCGCCCTTGTGACCGCGACGCGACCAATCACAGCAAGCCGTGACGTAATTTCAGGTCCTGTATGCCTAATTCTGCATTCAGGACCTGAAAATTACGTCACGGCTTGCTGTGATTGGTCGCGTCGCGGCCACATGGGCGGCACGCGACCAATCACAAGCCGTGACGTCGCGGAAGGAAGTAAACGCGCGCATTTTAAGCAAAGAACGCTGCCGGTTCCCTCGGTGAGGTCCAGGCTGCGTCGGAGAGGTGAGTATAGCAATATTTTTTATTTTAATTCTTTATTTTACACAATAATATGGTTCCCAGGGCCTGAAGGAGAGTTTCCTCTCTTTCAGACCCTGGGAACCATCAGGGATACCGTCCGATACTTGAGTCCCATTGACTTGTATTGGTATCGGGTATCGGTATCGGATTAGATCCGATACTTTGCCGGTATCGGCCGATACTTTCCGATACCGATACTTTCAAGTATCGGACGGTATCGCTCAACACTATTCGTGACATATTGGGCTTCATGTTAGTGGTAAATTTAGGTATATAAGTTTTGTGTTTATTTGAGAAAAAAATGGAAATTTGGCTAAAATTTTGAAAATTTTGCAATTTTCAAATTTTGAATTTTTATTCTGTTAAACAAGAGAGTTATGTGACACAAAATGGTTAATAAATAACATTACCCACATGCCTACTTTACATCAGCACAATTTTGGAAACAACATTTTTTTTGCTAGGAAGTTATAAGGGTTAAAATTAGACCAGCGATTTCTCATTTTTACAACAAAATTCACAAAACCATTTTTTTTAGGGACCACCTCACATTTGAAGTCAGTTTGAGGGGTCTATATGCTGAAAATACCCAAAAGTGACACCATTCTAAAAACTGCACCCCTCAAGGTGCTCAAAACCACATTCAAGAAGTTTATTTAACCTTCAGGTGCTTCACAGCAGCAGAAGCAACATGGAAGGAAAAAATAAACATTTAACTCTTTAGTCACAAAAATAATTTTTTCGCAAATTTTTTTTTGTTTTCCCAAGGGTAAAAGGAGAAACTGGACCCCAAACGTTATTGTACAATTAGTTCTGAGTACATCAATACCCCATATGTGGGGGGAACCACTGTTTGAGCACACGACAGGGCTCGGAAGGGAAGGAGCGCCATTTGACTTTTTCAATGGAAAATTGGCTCCAATCTTTAGTGGACACCATGTCGCGTTTAGAGAGCCCCTGTGTGCTTAAACATTGGAGTTCCCCCACATGTGACCCCCATTTTGGAAACTAGACCCCCAAGGAGCTTATCTAGATGCATAGTGAGCACTTTGAACCCCCAGGTGCTTCACAAATTGATCCGTAAAAATGAAAAAGTACTTTTTTTTCACAAAAAATTTCTTTTACCCTCAATTTGTTCATTTACACATGGGCATCAGGATAAAATAGATCCTACAGTTTATTGGCCAATTTCTTCTGAGTACACTGATCCCTCACATGTGGGGGTAAACCACTGTTTGTGCACACGGCAAGGCTTGGAAGGGAAGGAGCGCCATTTGACTTTTGAATAAAAAATTAGCTCCAATTGTTAGCGGACACCATGTCGCGTTTGGAGAGCCCCTGTGTGCCTAAACATTAGAGCTCCCCCACAAGTGACCCCATTTTGGAAACTAGACCTCGCAAAAAACTAATCTAGATGTGCGGTGACCACTTTAAACCCCCAAGTGCTTCACAGAAGTTTATAACGCAGAGCCGTGAAAATAAAAAAACATTTTTCTTTCCTCAAAAATTATTTTTTAGCCCACAATTTTTTATTTTCACAATAGTAACAGGAGAAATTGGACCCCAAAAGTTGTCCAGTTTTTCCTGAGCACGCTGATATGCCATATGTGGGGGGGAACTACTGGTTGGGCACACGTCGGGGCTTGGAAGGGAAGTAGTGACATTTTGGAATGCAGACTTTGATGGAATGGTCTGCGGGCATCATGTTACGTTTGCAGAGGCCCTGATGTGCCTAAACAGTAGGAAACCCCCCACAAGTGACCCCATTTTGGAAACTAGACCCACAAAGGAACTTATCTAGATGTGTGGCGAGCACTTTGAACCCTGGAGTGCTTTACAGAAGTTTATAACGCTGAGCCTTGAAAATAAAAATCATTTTTCTTTCCTCAAAAATTATTTTTTAGCAAGCAATTTTTTATTTTCACATGGGTAACAGGAGAAATTGGATCCCAAAAGTTGTTGCCCAGTTTGTCCTGAGTATGCTGATACCCCATATGAGGGGGTAAACCACTGTTTGGGCACACATCAGGGCTCGGAAGGGAAGTAGTGACGTTTTGAAATGCAGACTTTGATGGAATGGTCTGCGGGCGTCACGTTGTGTTTGCAGAGCCCCTGATGTGCCTAAACAGTGGAAACCTCCCACAAGTGACCCAATTTTGGAAACTAGACCCCCCAATGAACTTATCTAGATGTGTGGTGAGCATTTTGAACCCCCAAGTGCTTCACAGAATTTTATAACGCGGAGCCGTAAAAACAAAAAATCATTTTTTCCCCACAAAAATCATTTTTAGCCCCCATTTTTCATTTTCTCAAGGGTAACAGGAGAAATTAGACCACCAAAGTTGTTGTGCAATTTTTCCTGTGTACGCTTATGCCCTATATGTTTGGGTAAGCCACTGTTTGGGCGCACGTCGGGGCTCGGAAGGAAGGGAGCATCATTTGACTTTTTGAACGCAAGATTGGCTGGAATCAATGGTGGCACCATGTCACGTTTGGAGACCCCTGATGTGCCTAAACAGTGGAAACCCCTCAATTCTAACTCCAACACTAACCCCAACACACCCCTAACCCTAATCCCAACTCTAGCCATAACCCTAATCACAACCCTAACCCCAACACACCCCTAACCACAACCCTAACCCCAGCACACCCCTAACCCTAATTCCAACCCTAACCCTAAGGCTATGTACCCATGTTGCAGATTTGTGTGAGGATTTTTCCGCACCGTTTTTGAAAAATCTGCAGGTAAAAGGCACTGTGTTTTACCTGCGGATTTACCCCGGATTTCCAGTGTTTTTTGTGTGGATTTCATTTGCGGATTCCTATTGAGGAACAGGTGTAAAACGCTGCAGAATCTGCACAAAGAATTGACATGCTGCGGAAAATACAAAGCAGCGTTTCCGCGCTGTATTTTCCGCACCATGGGCACAGCGGATTTGGTTTTCCATACGTTTACATGGTACTGTAAACGTGATGGAAAACTGCTACGAATCCTCAGCGGCCAATCCACACCATGTGCACATAGCCTAGTTCTAACTCTAACCCTAGTTCTAACCCTAACCCTAGTTCTAACCCTAACCCTTATTCTAACCCTAACCATAGTTCTAACCCTAACCATAGTTCTAACCCTAGTTCTAACCCTAACCCTAATTCTAACCTTAGTTCTAACCCTAACCCTAATTCTAACCCTAACTCTAGTTCTAACCCTAACCCTAATTCTAACCCTATCTCTAGTTCTAACCCTAACCCTAATTCTAACCCTAACCCTAGTTCTAACTCTAACCCTAGTTCTCACCCTAACCCTAGTTCTAACCCTAACCCTAGTGGAAAAATAAAAGTAAATATATTTTCTTTATTTTATTATTGTCCCTACCTATGGGGGTGATAAAGGGGGGGTTCATTTACTATTTTTTTACTTTGATCACTGTGATAGGTTTTATCACAGTGATCAAAATGTACCTGGAATAAATCTGCAGGCCGGCAGATTCAGCGGGCGCACTACGCATAAGCCCGCCATTTTGGAAGATGGTGGCGCCAATGGAGAAGATGGATGGACACCGGGAGGGACACTGTTGTGAATTAGACTTTTTGGCTCCCTCTTGTGGTTACTAGTGATATGACTCTGGGATTGTCTTTCCTCAGTTTGGCACCCACCTGGGTCGTTAGTCCAGGGGAGTTGCTATATAAGCTTCCTGGATCCTTAGTCCAGTGCCTGGCATCGTTGTAATCAGATCCTTTCTGTTTGCTCCTGTCTGCTGGTCCGGGTTCGTGCAAAATTAAGCTAAGTCCTGCTTCTTTGTTTTTTTGGTTATTTGCTTGCTCTCATTTTTGTCCAGCTTGTACTAAATGTGATTCCTGACCTTGCTGGAAGCTCTAGGGGGCTGGTGTTCTCCCCCCGGGCCGTTAGACGGTTCGGGGGTTCTTGAATATCCAGCGTGGATATTTTGATAGGGTTTTTGCTGACCATATAAGTCATCTTACTATATTCTGCTATTAGCTAGTGGGCCTCTCTTTGCTAAATACCTAGCTCATTCTTACGTTTGTCTTTTCCTCTTACCTCACCGTTATTATTTGTTGGGGGCTTGTATCCAACTTTTGGGGTCTTTTCTCTGGAGGCAAGAAAGGTCTTTCTTTTCCCTTCTAGGGTTAGTTAGTTCTCCGGCTGGCGCGAGACGTCTAGAACCAACGTAGGCACGTTCCCCGGCTGCTGCTATTTGTGGTGCTAGGATTAGATATATGGTCAGCTCAGTTACCACTGCCCTATGAGCTGGTTTTTTGTGTTTGCAGACTTAGTAATTATTTCTGAGACCCTCTGCCATTGGGGTCATAACAGTATGCCAGGCCAACATTGAATGTTTAATGCATTGCTGAAGTGGGATTATAAGAAAGGAAATTCTGAGTTTTTTTTTTTTTTTTCCTCTCTTCCTCCCCTTTATCTCTGAGTGGCTTGTGCTTGCTGCAGACATGAATGTCCAGACCTTGATTACAAGTGTAGACCAGCTTGCTGCTCGTGTGCAGGGCATACAAGATTTTGTTACCAGTAGTCCAATGTCTGAACCTAAAATACCTATTCCTGAACTGTTTTCTGGAGACCGATTTAAGTTTAGGAATATCAGGAATAATTGTAAATTGTTTCTATCTCTGAGACCCCGTTCATCTGGAGATTCAGCTCAGCAAGTTAAAATTGTTATCTCTTTTTTACGGGGCGACCCTCAGGATTGGGCTTTCTCGCTAGCGCCAGGAGATCCGGCATTGGCAAATATTGATGCGTTTTTTCTGGCGCTCGGATTGCTTTACGAGGAACCCAATCTTGAAGTTCAGGCAGAAAAAGCTTGCTGGCTATTTCTCAGGGCCAGGATGAAGCGGAAGTGTATTGCCAAAAATTTCGGAAATGGTCCGTGCTTACTCAGTGGAATGAGTGTGCTCTGGCCGCAAATTTCAGAAATGGCCTTTCTGAAGCCATTAAGAATGTGATGGTGGGTTTCCCCATTCCTACAAGTCTGAATGATTCCATGGCGCTGGCTATTCAAATTGACCGGCGTTTGCGGGAGCACAAAACCGCTAATCCTCTGGTGGTGTTGTCTGAACAAACACCTGATTTAATGCAATGTGATAGAATTCAGACTAGAAATGAGCGGAAAAATCATAGACGTCAGAATGGGTTGTGTTTTTACTGTGGTGATTCTACACATGTTATATCAGCATGCTCTAAACGCCTAACAAGGGTTGTTAGTCCTGTCGCCATTGGTAATTTGCAACCTAAATTTATTTTGTCTGTGACTTTAATTTGCTCATTGTCTTCTTACCCTGTTATGGCGTTTGTGGATTCAGGTGCTGCCCTGAGTCTTATGGATCTGTCATTTGCCAAGCGCTGTGGTTTTGTTCTTGAACCGTTGGTAAATCCTATTCCTCTTAGAGGTATTGATGCTACACCATTGGCGGAAAATAAACCGCAGTTTTGGACGCAGGTAACCATGTGCATGACTCCTGAACATCGGGAGGTGATTCGTTTTCTTGTTCTGCATAAAATGCATGATTTGGTCATTTTGGGTCTGCCATGGTTACAGACCCACAATCCAGTCTTGGATTGGAGGGCAATGTCTGTGTCAAGTTGGGGCTGTCAGGGAATTCATGCTGATTCCCCGCCGGTGTCTATTGCTTCCTCTACTCCTTCGGAAGTTCCTGAGTATTTGTCTGATTATCAGGATGTATTCAGCGAGTCCAGGTCCAGTGCTCTGCCTCCTCATAGGGACTGTGACTGCGCCATAAATTTGATTCCAGGTAGTAAATTTCCTAAGGGAAGACTATTTAATCTGTCTGTACCTGAGCATGCCGCAATGCGTTCGTATATCAAGGAGTCTCTGGAGAAGGGGCATATCCATCCATCCTCTTCCCCTCTTGGTGCGGGATTCTTTTTTGTGGCCAAGAAGGACGGATCTTTGAGACCTTGTATTGACTATCGGCTTCTGAATAAAATCACTGTTAAATTTCAGTATCCTTTGCCTCTGTTGTCAGACTTGTTTGCCCGGATTAAAGGTGCCAAGTGGTTCACCAAGATAGATCTTCGTGGTGCGTACAACCTTGTGCGCATTAAGCAAGGAGATGAATGGAAGACAGCATTTAATACGCCCGAAGGTCATTTTGAGTACTTGGTGATGCCTTTTGGGCTCTCTAATGCTCCCTCAGTGTTTCAGTCCTTTATGCATGATATTTTCCCGAAGTATCTGGATAAATTTATGATTGTTTATCTGGATGATATTCTGGTTTTCTCTGAAGATTGGGACTCACATGTGGAGCAGGTCAGGATGGTGTTTCAGGTTTTGCGTGAGAATGCTTTGTTTGTTAAGGGCTCAAAGTGTCTCTTTGGAGTACAGAAGGTTCCCTTTTTGGGGTTTATTTTTTCCCCTTCTGCTGTGGAGATGGACCCAGTCAAGGTCCGAGCTATTCATGATTGGACTCAACTCACGTCAGTTAAGAGTCTTCAGAAGTTCTTGGGTTTTGCTAACTTCTACCGTCGTTTTATCGCTAATTTTTCTAGCGTTGTTAAACCTTTGACGGATATGACCAAGAAAGGTTCTGATGTTGCTAACTGGGCTCCTGCAGCCGTGGAGGCGTTCCAAGAGTTGAAGTGCCGGTTTACTTCGGCGCCTGTTTTGTGCCAGCCTGATGTCTCACTTCCCTTTCAGGTCGAAGTGGATGCTTCTGAGATTGGGGCAGGGGCCGTTTTGTCGCAGAGAGGCCCTGGTTGCTCGGTAATGAGACCATGTGCTTTCTTCTCTAGGAAGTTTTCGCCTGCTGAGCGGAATTATGATGTTGGCAATCGGGAGTTGCTGGCCATGAAGTGGGCATTTGAGGAGTGGCGTCATTGGCTCGAGGGTGCTAAGCATCGTGTGGTGGTCTTGACTGATCACAAAAATTTGATGTATCTCGAGTCTGCTAAACGCCTGAATCCTAGACAGGCCCGCTGGTCATTGTTTTTCTCCCGTTTTGACTTTGTGGTCTCGTATTTACCAGGTTCAAAGAATGTGAAGGCTGATGCTCTTTCAAGGAGCTTTGTGCCTGACTCCCCTGGAGTCGCAGAACCAGTTGGTATTCTTAAAGAAGGAGTTATCTTGTCGGCCATTTCTCCTGATTTGCGACGTGTGTTGCAGAGATTTCAGGCTGGTAGACCTGACTCTTGTCCACCTGACAGACTGTTTGTTCCTGATAAGTGGACCAGCAGAGTCATTTCCGAGGTTCATTCCTCGGTGTTGGCAGGGCATCCGGGAATTTTTGGCACCAGAGATCTGGTGGCTAGGTCCTTTTGGTGGCCTTCCTTGTCACGGGATGTGCGGTCATTTGTGCAGTCCTGTGGGACTTGTGCTCGAGCTAAGCCTTGCTGTTCTCGTGCCAGCGGGTTGCTCTTGCCCTTGCCTGTCCCGAAGAGGCCTTGGACACACATTTCCATGGACTTCATTTCAGATCTCCCAGTGTCTCAGGGCATGTCTGTCATCTGGGTGGTGTGTGATCGCTTTTCTAAAATGGTCCATTTGGTGCCTTTGCCTAAGCTGCCTTCCTCTTCCGATCTGGTTCCTGTGTTCTTTCAGAATGTGGTTCGTTTACATGGCATTCCTGAGAATATTGTGTCTGACAGAGGATCCCAGTTTGTTTCCAGGTTCTGGCGATCCTTTTGTGCTAAGATGGGCATTGATTTGTCGTTTTCGTCTGCCTTTCATCCTCAGACTAATGGACAAACGGAGCGAACTAATCAGACTCTGGAGGCTTATTTGAGGTGTTTTGTTTCGGCAGATCAGGATGATTGGGTGACCTTCTTGCCGTTGGCTGAGTTTGCCCTTAATAATCGGGCTAGTTCCGCTACTTTGGTTTCGCCATTTTTCTGCAACTCTGGTTTCCACCCTCGTTTTTCCTCGGGACATGTGGAGCCTTCTGACTGTCCTGGGGTAGATTCTGTGGTGGATAGGTTGCAGCAGATCTGGAATCATGTGGTGGACAACTTAAAGTTGTCACAGGAGAAGGCTCAGCGTTTTGCCAACCGCCGCCGCGGTGTGGGTCCCCGACTTCGTGTTGGGGATTTGGTATGGCTGTCTTCTCGATTTGTTCCGATGAAGGTCTCCTCTCCTAAATTTAAGCCTCGCTTCATCGGTCCTTACAAGATATTGGAAATCCTTAATCCTGTGTCCTTTCGCTTGGATCTTCCGGTGTCGTTTGCCAGTCACAACGTGTTCCATAGGTCTTTGTTGCGGCGGTACATTGTACCTGTGGTTCCTTCTGTTGAGCCTCCTGCTCCGGTGTTGGTTGAGGGCGAGTTGGAGTACGTGGTGGAGAAGATCTTGGATTCTCGTCTCTCCAGACGGAGGCTTCAGTATCTGGTCAAGTGGAAGGGCTATGGTCAGGAGGATAATTCCTGGGTGGTTGCCTCTGATGTGCATGCGGCCGATTTAGTTCGTGCCTTTCACGCTGCTCATCCTGATCGCCCTGGTGGTCTTGGTGAGGGTTCGGTGACCCCTCCTTAAGGGGGGGTACTGTTGTGAATTAGACTTTTTGGCTCCCTCTTGTGGTTACTAGTGATATGACTCTGGGATTGTCTTTCCTCAGTTTGGCACCCACCTGGGTCGTTAGTCCAGGGGAGTTGCTATATAAGCTTCCTGGATCCTTAGTCCAGTGCCTGGCATCGTTGTAATCAGATCCTTTCTGTTTGCTCCTGTCTGCTGGTCCGGGTTCGTGCAAAATTAAGCTAAGTCCTGCTTCTTTGTTTTTTTGGTTATTTGCTTGCTCTCATTTTTGTCCAGCTTGTACTAAATGTGATTCCTGACCTTGCTGGAAGCTCTAGGGGGCTGGTGTTCTCCCCCCGGGCCGTTAGACGGTTCGGGGGTTCTTGAATATCCAGCGTGGATATTTTGATAGGGTTTTTGCTGACCATATAAGTCATATTACTATATTCTGCTATTAGCTAGTGGGCCTCTCTTTGCTAAATACCTAGCTCATTCTTACGTTTGTCTTTTCCTCTTACCTCACCGTTATTATTTGTTGGGGGCTTGTATCCAACTTTTGGGGTCTTTTCTCTGGAGGCAAGAAAGGTCTTTCTTTTCCCTTCTAGGGTTAGTTAGTTCTCCGGCTGGCGCGAGACGTCTAGAACCAACGTAGGCACGTTCCCCGGCTGCTGCTATTTGTGGTGCTAGGATTAGATATATGGTCAGCTCAGTTACCACTGCCCTATGAGCTGGTTTTTTGTGTTTGCAGACTTAGTAATTATTTCTGAGACCCTCTGCCATTGGGGTCGTAACAGGACACCGGAGCTCGGTAAGTATGGGGGGTGGGATCAGAGCACGGGGGTAGCGGACAGGAGGACGGAGGGGAGTGGAGCACAGGACAGAACAGAGGACTGGGGAGGAGATTGGTGGTGGTGGTGGCGGGGGCAGATCAGGGTTTCCAGCCATGGCCGATGATATTGCAGCATCGGCCATGGCTGGATTGTAATATTTTTCCAATATTTATTGGTGAAATATAACGATTTCTCTGATTGACTGCTTCACTTTCAACAGCCAATCAGAGCGATCGTAGCCACGGGGGGGGGGGGGGCGAAGCCACCCCCTTGGGCTCAAGTACCACTCCCCCTGTCCCTGCAGGTCGGGTGAAATTACAGTTAACCCTTTCACCCGACCTGCAGGGACGCGATCATTCTGTGGCACAGCATATGCATCACAGGTCGGATTGGCACCGACTTTCATGATGCATACGCTGTGTCATAGGTCAGGAAGGGGTTCTTAGAATGGTGTCACTTTGGGGTATTTTCTGTTACATAAATCTGGCAAACACTTCAAATGTGATGTGGTCCCCAAAATATGGTTTTGTTCATTTTGCTGTTACAAATGATAAATCGCTAGTCAAATTTTAAACCATCGGCCTCCCTCACAAAAAATGTTTGAAAAATTGTGCTGATGTAAAGTAAACATGTGGTAAATGTTATGTATTATTTACTAGATGGAGGCCCGATGCTATCACATCAGGAGGGCGGTAATATCACGATGGGGGCAGGCTTTGCAGTGTTGACAATCTCTCCCCCCATGTGCTCACCCACCTATCCACTCTCTCTTTCCACATGTGCTGACTTCTCCCATCTGTGCGCTCTTCTTTGACCCGACTACCCCATGTGCTATTCCCCTTGTCTGCTGTCTCTCTCCTTCCTGTGCTGTGTTCTCCCCTCATGTGCTGTCCCGATTGAGCTGTCTCCCCCTGTGCTCTATCTCTCTCACCCCTGTGCACTTTCTCTCTCCCCATCTGCTGTCTTCTCTTCTTATGTCATTTCTTCTTTGACCTGTGTACCCCATGTGCTCTCCCCCTTGCCTACTCTTTCTCTCTCCACCACTGTGCTGTCTTTTTCCCTCATGCGTTCTCTCATTTGAGCTGTCTCCTCCCTCTGTGTTAAAATGAAAGCAAAGTAGGTAAAGGTAAATCTGACTGCCGCCATCTTTGTGCAGACAGAGAGCGGCGGTCACATTAAAACTGCGTATGCACTCCTGTACAAAGATGGTGTCGGTCTGTGAATCATTCGGCTGATCCTGGCATCGGCGTGTTCACAACGGTGTTCCACTGGTAGTACCACACAAGAAGCTGCGTATGGCATATACAGTGTGTGTGCGTGTGTGGTGCGTACAGCGTATACAGTGAGTGTGTGGTGCGACGGTGTTCCGCTGTTGGTACCGCACAAGATGCTGGTACCACCAGCAGTTTCCTTATTGAGACACCCATCACTTGGGTGTCCCAATATGGAGGTCGGTGAACTTCTGCCGCTTGGAATTCAGGGATCCGGACACATCTGGACAGAACAGGAAGTGAAGACATGATAAGTATATATCAAGATTTTGTGTGACAGAAATCTCTGATTTAAAGGCGTAAAATTGAAAGTTTGAAAATTGCTACATTTTCTAAATTTTTGCCAAGTTTTTGAATTTTTTCACCAAATAAACGCAAGTCAAATCAAATAAATGTTACTACTATTATAAAGTACAATATGTCACAAAAAACATTCTCAGAATCAGCGGGATCCATTGAAGCGCTCAAGAGTTATTACCACATAACATAACATTGGTCAGAATTGTTAAATTTGGCATGGTCATGAAGGTGAAAACAGGCTAAAGAGTGAAAGGGTTAACCCTAGAATGCGTGACCATAGAAATCTACACTATTACGTACCTGGGGCCTTTGAGGCCTGTTTTCAAATAACATGGAATAACTAAAAAAAAATTTTTTTTCAAAGTTATTTGAAAGTAAGCATGCATTCCCACTAGCTCTGGGGTCCGCCTGGACGGGATTTCGTAATGGATCTGACCTCCTGGTGACCCCGGCTAAGGCTGGTAGAACGCGTACCTGGGGCCTCGCAGGCCTGTCAGGTTACTTTTTTATTATTTTCTGTAAAACTACTTTAGTTACAATTTTGAAACTCTAGGTATTCCTCAGCTATATAGTTGTTAGTAATTTCCAGTTGTTCGTATATTTTTATGTTATAGGCATTTCGTATAGCAACGCTTTTTTTGTGACTACCCCATATTCACGTACCTGGGGCCTTTTAGGCCTATGTGCAAATAACATGGAATAACTCAAATTAAAATACTTTTCAAAGTTTATTTTAAATTTGCAAAGCAAGGATGCATTCCCACTAGCGCTGGGGTCCACCAGGAGGGGATCCATAATGGATCTGACCTCCTGGTGACCTCAGCTAAGGCTGGTGGAATCCCGGCATTCCATCAGCCTTAGCTGGAGTTACCAGGAGGTCAGATCCATTATGGATCCCATTCTGGTGAACCCCAGCGCTACTTGGAACATAGCCTAAGATGTGTATAATTCAAAAAAAAAATTATGTACATAAAACAACAAAAATGTAACTAAACGGGCACGCCCAATATATTCACTCAGCACAATTTTTTATGATGGATACATTTTTTCTTATAAAAAGTTTTTACATAAAGTCTGTAGCAAACTTGGTGCAGGAATATTTATTTTCCACTTTACATATTCCCCCGACAATTCTTGCATATTATTTTTTCTTCAGAATGTTCCCTGCATACATTTTGTCCGCAAGTAGAACAGAAACGCTCCGATTTTCTTTCTTTCATTGCTGGACAAATATAGCAGCGCTTTCTTTTTTTTTCTCTTTGCTCTGGCTGTTCCTGAAAGCATATTCCACATCGGATCATTGCCTCTGTAATTTGCCTTGATAAGCATTTTGTGCTGCTTCTCTCTAGCATAGTAGGCATCAAAAGTTCATAACAAAGTTCTGTCAAAAATATACGTCTATTGTCCTTCCTGTTGGCATGGAATTCTGGATTAGTTTGACAATAAACAATATAGCTATTGAGTGATGACACATCAAGGATATTGGAAAAAAGGGCAACAGGCCAACGTTTAGTCTGCCTTTTACACGAATATTCAGTAATCATTTCGTCCATCTTGTCGACACCTCCTTTTGTCTTATTATAATGAAGTATAATTTCAGGTTTTTGTTTCCTGTCATTGGTGTCAATACTTTCATCGTGATGCATTGTGCTCAGTAATATCACAGATTTTTCTTTCTTGGCTTTATAGGACACCATTGTTGCCTCATTGCAGAAACCGAATACACTCTCGTAGATTGGTCGCTGTGCATTGTGCTTCATTATTGGTGGAATTTCGCGGCGGTTTGGTCTCATTGTACCAACAAGTGTTAGTTGTTTCTGAAGCAAAAAATTGGCCAGTTCTAAATTAGTAAAATAATTATCCATAGTGATATTTTTTCCAGAATGGAAAATTGGTAAAGCTAGTGTTTTCACTATGTTGGAACATAGATCTTTCTGGACTGGAGCGTCAGCTTCTTTTCCACAGTAAATCATGCCATTCATCCCATAATAAGTTGCTGAATCGCACATCCAGAAAATTTTTATGCCATATTTAGCTGGCTTACTGGGCATATATTGGATAAATTTGCAACGTCCCCTAAAGGCAAGAATTTGTTCGTCCACTGTCACATATTCGCTAGAATTGTAAAGTTTGTAACAGTTCTTGATAAAAAGATTCCATATATAGCTAATAGGCGCTAATTTATCGGTTGCCAACCTCACAGCCCGAGTTCTCTTTTCATCAAAACGAATGCATCTCCGAATAGCCTCAAATCTATCTACGGACATAGTGGCTTTGTAATGTGGATCTGCAAATGGGTTCAGAAATAACTCTCTGATTGGCACGTCATATGATTTAGTCGACCCTGCCAGAAGAGTAAGGCCAATATAGGCATATAGTTCCTCTTTAGTTAAATTTTTCCAAGTTTTTTTTTTTTCCGAAGCAATACGTTTACCTTCCACATTCGTACACAAAACTACCTCATCTGCAATATCATCTGAAACAAATTTACTGAAAACATCTTTTTTGGACATGAATTGGGAAATTCCGACAGCTCCTTGAGGAACTCTAATAATGTTATGTGATGGGGTGCGTGCATGAGCCACAGCAGTACTGTTCCAAAAAACATTTGTTTTAGATGTTCTACTTGCACATTCTGCTGGATCCATTACTTCTTCATCATCTGAGGAATCGCTGGACGATGAAGTTGATACATTAGCTGGTGGAATATACTCTTCATCCGACAAAGAAATGTCACTGTCTTCATCACTATTGAAAATAATCGCCTCAATTTCTTGGACAGTCAATCCCCTTGATGTAGACTGTGCCATTGTAATCTTAGATGTGAGTAAACTAAAATGAAAAGTAAAAAATAAAGATTACAATCAGGCTTGTGCACTATACACTGTGTGTGCTAAGACTTTGTTAGTGTTCGTGTGCTTAGGGTAAAGTACAGCCCCCCTACTCTTACCTTCAACAGATCACTTTCTTGTAAGTGCAGTAGAAGCCTCTGGTTTTGGAGCTCAGAAAGGTTCTTTGTTACAGACCAAAGAAAGCTGACTTCTTCCTCCAAAGTCTCTCCAGCAACTAGGATTTAGGACTAAAGGACCTGTACTGACATCATAATCATGTTACTTTGTGAGGGGAAACTCCCTTCCAGGATCACATTACCATGTCAGGCAGAATCCACACTCTTCCCAGCAACAGCCATCGACCAATAGTCATAAAGACTGTTCTTCCCCAACAACAGTACAGACAAAAAGACTGAGGAGTACATGTAAACCAAAGCAGGCCTCAAAGGCCCCAGGTACGTGAATCTGGGGTAGTCACAAAAAAAGCGTTGCTATACGAGATGCCTATAAGATAAAAATATATGAACAACTGGATATTACTAACAACTATATACCTGAGGATTATCTTGAGTTTCAAAATTCTAACTAATGTAGTTTTACAGATAATAGAAAACAAGTAACCTAGCAGGCCTGCGAGGCCCCAGGTACGCGTTCTAGGGTTAAAGGGAATCTGTCAGTAGGATCAATCCTTCAAAGTTGTCTATATGGGCATGCTGTATATGTGGAAGGAAAAAATTTACATTTAACTTTTTTCACAAAAAATATACTATGGAAACATTTTTTATTTTCACAAGTAGGGTTGAGCAAAACGGATCGGACAAATTGAAAAATCGCCGACTTTCGGCAAAGTCGGGTTTCATGAAACCCGACCCGATCCCAGTGTGGGTTCGTGTTATGATCCGGTGACTTTGGAGCCGCATGAACTTTCTCTGGAGTAGGTGGAAACTGTACTGACCGCAAAACCTGAACTAACACCGCAACTAGAAGTAGCCGTGGGGTGTGCCTAACAAACCCTAGACACCTCGACACAGCCGGAGGACTAAATACCCCTATAGATGGAAATAGGAATACTACCTTGCCTCAGAGCAGAACCCCAAAGGATAGGCAGCCCCCCACGAATATTGACTGTGAGTAGGAGAGGAAAGACACACGCAGGCAGAAAACAGGATTCAGCAAAAGAGGCCACTCTAGCTAAATAGGGAAAGATAGGACAGAATACTAAGCGGTCAGTAATAAAACCCTTCCAAAAATATCCACAGCAGATAATACAAAAAGTTCCACAATTTAACTAAAGACATGGAATGTATATCTGCCACTCCAGAGAATCAAACAAGACTGAGAAAATACTGACACAATCTAAGCTGGACAAAAAAAAAACACTGAATAGCACAGAATTATTAAGCACACAGCATGTGTGCCACAGAAACAAAGCCAGACACTTATCTTTGCTGATTTGGCGGAAGTCAGAAGGAACCAAACCAGGACCAAAACCTCCCAACAACCATGGACAACTGGCAAGGACTAATGAATCCTGCACGCCTAAATACCCCAGTCAGAACTGCAATCAGCAGATACACCTGACCAGGACTGCAACTCAGGGACAACTGCATTACCACCTACAACCACCGGAGGGAGCCCAAAAGCAGAATTCACAACAGTACCCCCCCCTTGAGGAGGGGTCACCGAACCTTCACCAGAGCCCCCAGGCCGATCAGGACGAGCCAGATGAAAAGCATGAACCAAATCAGCAGCATGGACATCAGAGGCAAAAACCCAAGAATTATCCTCCTGGCCATAACCCTTCCATTTGACAAGATACAGAAGCCTCCGCCTCGAAAAATGAGAATCCAAAATCTTCTCAACCACATACTCCAACTCCCCATCAACCAACACAGGGGCCGGAGGATCAACAGAGGGAACAACGGGTACCACATATTTCCGCAATAAAGATCTATGGAAGACATTATGGATAGCAAAAGAGGCCGGAAGCGCCAATCGAAAAGACACCGGATTAATAATCCCAGAAATCCTATAAGGACCAATAAACCGAGGCTTAAACTTAGGAGAAGAAACCTTCATAGGAACATGACGAGAAGACAACCAGACCAGATCCCCAACCTGAAGCCGGGAACCAACACACCGACGACGGTTAGCAAAACGTTGAGCCTCCTCCTGAGACAACACCAAATTGTCCACCACATGAGCCCAAATCTGCTGCAACCTGTCAACCACCGAATCCACACCAGGACAGTCAGAAGGCTCAACCTGCCCTGAAGAAAAACGAGGATGAAAACCAAAATTACAAAAAAAAGGTGAAACCAAAGTAGCCGAACTAGCCCGATTATTAAGGGCAAACTCGGCCAATGGCAAAAAGGCCACCCAATCATCCTGATCAGCAGACACAAAGCATCTCAAATAAGTCTCCAAGGTCTGATTAGTTTGCTCGATTTGGCCATTTGTCTGAGGATGAAATGCAGAGGAAAAAGATAAATCAATGCCCAGCCTAGCACAAAAGGCCCGCCAAAACCTAGAAACAAACTGGGAACCTCTGTCAGACACAATATTCTCCGGAATACCATGCAAACGAGCCACATGCTGAAAAAACAATGAAACTAAATCTGAAGAGGAAGGCAATTTAGGCAAAGGCACCAAATGAACCATCTTAGAAAACTGGTCACAAACAACCCAGATAACCGACATCCTCTGGGAAACCAAAAGATCAGAAATAAAATCCATAGAAATATGCGTCCAGGGCCTCTCAGGGAAGGGCAATGGCAAAAGCAACCCACTAGCACGGGAACAACATGGCTTGGCCCTATCTCAGGGTCAAGGGGGGGTACTGTTGTGAATTCTGCTTTTGGGCTCCCTCCGGTGGTTGTAGGTGGTAATGCAGTTGTCCCTGAGTTGCAGTCCTGGTCAGGTGTATCTGCTGATTGCAGTTCTGACTGGGGTATTTAGGCGTGCAGGATTCATTAGTCCTTGCCAGTTGTCCATGGTTGTTGGGAGGTTTTGGTCCTTGTTTGGTTCCTTCTGCCATCTGCCAAAATCAGCAAAGATAAGTGTCTGGTTTTGTTTCTGTGGCACACATGCTGTGTGCTTAATAATTCTGTGCTATTCAGTGTTTTTAAAACTCAAAAATTTGGACCTTTCACCAAAAAACAAATCAGGAGCAGGAATCTTCGGCTCTAAAACAGGAGTCTGAACAATATAATCAGAAATTCCCTTACCCTAGCAGCAAGCTGGTCTACACGAGAAGCTAATTCCTGAACATCCATGCTAACACAAGACTCCTTAGCCACCCAGAGAAAAAGAGGGAAGAAAAGGCAAAGCAAACTGCAGAAAAAAAAATGACTCAACACCTTTCTTCCCTTCTTCTGAGATGCATTTAACTCATAGTGGGCCAGTTGTACTGTTATGATCCGGTGACTTTGGAGCCGCATGAACTTTCTCTGGAGTAGGTGGAAACTGTACTGACCGCAAAACCTGAACTAACACCGCAACTAGAAGTAGCCGTGGGGTGTGCCTAACAAACCCTAGACACCTCGACACAGCCGGAGGACTAAATACCCCTATAGATGGAAATAGGAATACTACCTTGCCTCAGAGCAGAACCCCGAAGGATAGGCAGCCCTGTTGTGAATTCCGTTCTCGGACTCCCTCCTGTGGTCATGAATGGTACTTTGGTTAGTTCTGCTCTTGGGCTCCCTCTGGTGGCTTCGAGCGGAACTGCTGGTCACTAGGTTGACTTTATCAGCTGCTCTCATTATGTTGCTATGCTGCTTCCCTATTTAACTCCACTCAGATCGTTACCTGATGCCAGCTGTCAATGTATCAGAAATGGTTCAGATCTCTCTTGGACTTCTCTGAGGACCTGTCTACTCCAGCAGAAGCTAAGTCCCTGCTGCATCATTTGTTGTTACTGCTGCCTGAATATATTTCTTAGCTCTGCTAAATTCTTGTCCAGCTTGCTATCATGATGTTTCCTTGCTAGCTGGAAGCTATGGGGTGCAGTGTTGCACCTCCACACCGTGAGGCGGTGCGGGGGTCTTTTTGCATACTCTGCGTGGTTTTGTAGTTTTTTTATGCTGACCGCATAGTATTCTTTTCTATCCTCTGACTATTTAGTAAGTCTGGCCTCCTATGCTAAAACCTGTTTCATTCCTGTGTTTGTGACTTTCCTCTTAACTCACAGTTAGTGTTGAGCATTCCGATACCGCAAGTATTGGGTATCGGCCGATACTTGCGGGTATCGGAATTCCGATACCGAGATCCGATACTTTTGTGGTATCGGGTATTGGTATCGAAACAACATTAATGTGTAAAACAAAGAATTAAAATAAAAAATATTGCTATACTCACCTCTCCGACGCAGCCTGGACCTTACCGAATGAACCGGGAGCCTTCTTTGCTTAAAATGCGCTCTTTTACTTCCTTCCGCAACGTCACGGCTTCTGATTGCTCGCGTGCCGCCCATGTGGCCGCGACGCGACCAATCACAGCAAGCCGTGACGTAATTTTCAGGTCCTCAATGCCTAATTCTAGGCATTCAGGATTTTAAAATTACGATCCGGCTTGTGATTGGTCGCGTCGCGGTCACATGGGCGACGCGACCAATCACAAGCAAGCCGTGACGTAATTTCAGGTCCTGATGCCTATTTCTGCATTCAGGACCTGAAATTACGTCACGGCTTGCTGTGATTGGTCGCGTCGCGGTCACATGGGCGGCACGCAACCAATCACAAGCCGTGACGTAATTTTAAAAATGCGCGCGTTTCCTGCCTCCCGTGACGTCACGGCTTGTGATTGGTCGCGTCGCCCATGTGACCGCGACGCGACCAATCACAAGCCGGAACGTAATTTTAAAATCCTGAATGCCTAGAATTAGGCATTGAGGACCTGAAAATTACGTCACGGCTTGCTGTGATTGGTCGCGTCGCGGCCACATGGGCGGCACGCGACCAATCAGAAGCCGTGACATCACAGAAGGAAGTAAAAGCGCGCATTTTAAGCAAAGAAGGCTCCCAGTTCCCTCGGTGAGGTCCAGGCTGCGTCGGAGAGGTGAGTATAGCAATATTTTTTATTTTCATTCTTTATTTTACACATTAATATGGATCCCAGGGCCTGAAGGAGAGTTTCCTCTCCTTCAGACCCTGGGAACCATCAGGAATACCGTCCGATACTTGAGTCCCATTGACTTGTATTGGTATCGGGTATCGGTATCGGATTAGATCCGATACTTTGCCGGTATCGGCCGATACTTTCCGATACCGATACTTTCAAGTATCGGACGGTATCGCTCAACACTACTCATAGTCAATATATGTGGGGGGCTGCCTTTACCTTTGGGTAAATTTCTCTGAGGCAAGGTTAGGCTTATATTTCTATCTTTAGGGGTAGTTAGCTCTTAGGCTGTGAAGAGGCGTCTAGGGAGAGTTAGGTACGCTCCACGGCTATTTCTAGTGTGTGCGATAGGAGTAGAGTTTGCGGTCAGCAGAGTTCCCACTTCCCCAGAGCTAGTTCCGTTTTTTGAGTTTACTCATCAGGTCATTCCAGGTGCTCCTAACCACCAGGTCTATAACAGTACAGCTGGCCATAAAGTGTTAATGCATCTCAAAAGAGGGATAAGAGAAGTTCTGAACCCATTTTTTTTTCTTTGCAGTGTGTTTTGTCTCTCTTTTTCCCTTAACCCCTGGGTGGTTCAGGACACAGGTGTAGATATGGATATTCAAGGTCTGTCCTCTTGTGTGGATCATCTCACTGCAAGGGTACAAAGCATTCAAGATTATGTAGTTCAGAATCCGATGTTAGAGCCTAGAATTCCAATTCCTGAGTTGTTTTCTGGGGATAGATCTAAGTTTCTGAATTTTAAAAATAATTGTAAACTGTTTCTTGCTTTGAAACCCCGCTCCTCTGGTGACCCCATTCAGCAAGTAAAAATTATTATTTCTTTGTTGCGTAGTGACCCTCAAGACTGAGCGTTCTCCCTTGCGCCAGGAGATCCTGCATTGCTTAATGTAGATGCATTTTTTCTGGCGCTTGGATTGCTTTATGACGAACTGAATTCAGTGGATCAGGCAGAGAAAATTTTGCTAGCTTTGTGTCAGGGTCAGGATGAAGCGGAGATATATTGTCAGAAGTTTAGAAAATGGTCTGTGCTTACTCAATGGAATGAGTGTGCCCTGGCAGCAATTTTTAGAAAGGGTCTTTCTGAAGCCCTTAAGGATGTTATGGTGGGATTCCCCACGCCTGCTGGTCTGAATGAGTCAATGTCCTTGGCCATCCAAATTGATCGGCGTTTGCGCGAGCGCAAAATTGTGCACAGTTTGGCGGTGTCCTCTGAGCAGAGGCCTGAGCTTATGCAATGTGATAGAACTTTGACCAGAATTGAACGTCAAGAACACAGACGTCAGAATAGGCTGTGTTTTTACTGTGGTGACCCCACTCATGCTATCTCTGATTGTCCTAAGCGCACTAAGCGGTTCGCTAGGTCTGTCACCATTGGTACTGTACAGCCTAAATTACTTTTGTCTGTTACTCTGATTTGCTCTTTGTCATCCTACTCGGTTATGGCATTTGTGGATTCAGGCGCTGCCCTGAATTTGATGGACTTGGAGTTTGCCAGGCGCTGTGTTTTTTTCTTGGAGCCTTTGCAGTATCCTATTCCATTAAGGGGAATTGATGCCACGCCGTTGGCCAAGAATAAACCTCAGTACTGGACTCAGTTGACCATGTGCATGGCTCCTGCACATCGGGAAGATGTTCGCTTTTTGGTGTTGCATAATTTGCATGATGTGGTCGTGTTGGGTTTGCCATGGCTACAGGTTCATAATCCAGTATTGGATTGGAAATCAATGTCTGTGTCTAGTTGGGGTTGTCAAGGGGTACATGGCGATGTTCCAGTGGTGTCAATTTCTGCTTCCACTCCTTCTGAAGTCCCTGAGTTTCTGTCGGATTACCAGGATGTATTTTATGAGCCCAAATCCAGTGTCCTACCCCCTCATAGGGATTGTGATTGTGCTATAAATTTGATTCCTGGTAGTAAGTTTCCTAAGGGCCGACTTTTCAATTTATCCGTGCCAGAGCACGCCGCTATGCGGACTTATGTGAAGGAGTCCTTGGAGAAAGGGCATATTCGCCCGTCTTCATCACCGTTGGGAGCAGGGGTTTTTTTTGTGGCCAAGAAGGATGGTTCTCTGAGACCCTGTATAGATTACCGCCTTCTCAATAAAATCACGGTCAAATTTCAGTACCCTTTGCCTCTGCTGTCTGATTTGTTTGCTCGGATTAAGGGGGCTAGTTGGTTCCCCAAGATAGATATTCGAGGGGCGTATAACCTTGTACGTATAAAACAGGGCGATGAATGGAAAACAGCATTTAATACGCCCGAGGGCCATTTTGAGTACCTGGTAATGCCATTCGGGCTTTCAAATGCTCCATCTGTGTTTCAGTCCTTTATGCATGATATCTTCCGAAAGTATCTGGATAGATTCATGATTGTATATTTGGATGATATTTTGGTCTTTTCGGATGATTGGGAGTCTCATGTGAAACAGGTCAGAATGGTATTCCAGGTCCTTCGCGCTAATTCCTTGTTTGTGAAGGGGTCTAAATGTCTCTTCGGAGTTCAGAAGGTTTCCTTTTTGGGCTTCATTTTTTCCCCTTCTACTATCGAGATGGATCCTGTTAAAGTTCAGGCCATTTATGTTTGGACTCAACCTACATCTGTGAAGAGCCTCCAGAAATTCCTGGGCTTTGCTAATTTTTACCGTCGCTTCATCGCTAATTTTTCTAGTGTGGTTAAACCTTTGACTGATTTGACAATGAAAGGTGCTGATGTGGTGAATTGGTCCTCTGCGGCCGTTGAGGCTTTTCAGGAGCTGAAACGTCGTTTTTCTTCGGCCCCTGCTTTGCGTCAGCCAGATGTTTCGCTCCCTTTTCAGGTCGAGGTTGATGCTTCTGAGATTGGAGCAGGGGCTGTTTTGTCTCAAAGAAGTTCTGATGGCTCTGTGATGAAGGCATGTGCCTTCTTTTCTAAAAAGTTTTCGCCTGCTGAGCGTAATTATGATGTTGGCAATCAGGAGCTGCTGGCTATGAAGTTGGCATTCGAGGAGTGGCGACATTGGCTTGAGGGAGCCAAGCACCGCGTGGTGGTCTTGACGGATCACAAAAATGTGACTTATCTCGAGTCTGCCAAGCTTTTGAATCCTAGACAAGCTCGATGGTCGCTGTTTTTCTCCCGTTTCGATTTTGTGGTCTCATACCTTCCAGGTTCTAAGAATGTGAAGGCGGATGCCCTTTCTAGGAGTTTTGTGCCTGATTCTCCGGGAGTCCCTGAGCCGGCTGGTATTCTCAAAGAGGGGGTAATTCTGTCTGCCATCTCCCCTGATTTGCGGCGGGCGCTGCAGGAGTTTCAGGCTGATAGACCTGACCGTTGTCCAGCGGAGAAATTATTCGTCCCTGATAGATGGACTAGCAGAGTTATTTCTGAGATTCATTGCTCAGTGTTGGCTGGTCATCCTTGGTTTTTTGGTACCAGAGATTTGGTGGCTAGGTCCTTTTGGTGGCCTTCCTTGTCACGGGATGTGCGTTCTTTTGTGCAGTCCTGTGGGACTTGTGCTGGGGCTAAGCCCTGCTGTTCTCGTGCCAGTGGGTTGCTTTTGCCCTTGCCAGTCCCGAAAAGGCCTTGGACGCATGTTTCAATGGATTTTATTTCAGATCTTCCTATCTCTCAAAGGATGTCTGTCATCTGGGTGGTTTGTGATCGCTTTTCTAAGATGGTCCATTTGGTACCCTTGCCTAAATTACTTTCTTCCTCTGATTTGGTGCCATTATTTTTTCAACATGTGGTTCATTTGCATGGCATTCCGGAGAACATTGTGTCGGACAGAGGTTCCCAGTTTGTCTCCAGGTTTTGGCGGTCCTTTTTGTGCTAATATGGCCATTGATTTGTCTTTTTCTTCGGCTTTCCATCCTCAAACAAATGGCCAAACCGAACGAACCAACCAGACTTTGGAAACCTATCTGAGATGCTTTGTTTCTGGTGATCAGGATGATTGGGTGACGTTCTTGCCATTGGCTGAGTTCGCCCTTAATAAATCGGGCTAGTTCGGCTACTTTGGTTTCGCCTTTTTTTTGCAATTCTGGTTTTCATCCTCGTTTTTCTTCAGGGCAGGTTGAGCCTTCTGACTGTCCTGGTGTGGATTCTGTGGTTGACAGATTGCAGCAAATTTGGACTCACGTAGTGGACAATCTGACGTTGTCCCAGGAGAAGGCTCAACGTTTCGCTAACCGCCGTCGTTGTGTTGGTCCCCGACTTCGTGTTGGGGATTTGGTTTGGTTGTCTTATCGTTATGTTCCTATGAAGGTTTCTTCTCCTAAGTTTAAGCCTCGTTTTATTGGTCCTTATAAGATTTCTGAAATTCTCAACCCTGTGTCATTCCGTTTGGTCCTTCCAGCTTCTTTTGCCATCCATAATGTGTTCCATAGGTCGTTGTTGCGGAGGTACGTGGCACCTATGGTTCCCTCCGTTGATCCTCCTGCTCCGGTGTTGGTTGAGGGGGAGTTTGAGTATGTGGTGGAAAAGATTTTGGATTCTCGTATTTCGAGACGGAAGCTTCAGTACCTGGTTAAGTGGAAGGGCTATGGTCAGGAGGATAATTCCTGGGTTGTTGCCTCCGATGTCCATGCTGCCGATTTAGTTTGTGCCTTTCCTTTGGCTCGTCCTGATCGGCCTGGGGGCCCTGGTGAGGGTTCGGTGACCCCTCCTCAAGGGGGAAGTACTGTTGTGAATTCCGTTCTCGGACTCCCTCCTTTGGTCATGAATGGTACTTTGGTTAGTTCTGCTCTTGGGCTCCCTCTGGTGGCTTCGAGCGTAACTGCTGGTTACTAGGTTGACTTTATCAGCTGCTCTCGTTATGTTGCTATGCTGCTTCCCTATTTAACTCCACTCAGATCATTACCTGATGCCAGCTGTCAATGTATCAGAATTGGTTCAGATCTCTCTTGGACTTCTCTGAGGACCTGTCTACTCCAGCAGAAGCTATGTCCCTGCTGGTTCATTTGTTGTTACTGCTGCCTGAATATATTTCTTAGCTCTGCTAAATTCTTGTCCAGCTTGCTATCATGATGTTTCCTTGCTAGCTGGAAGCTATGGGGTGCAGTGTTGCACCTCCACACCGTGAGGCGGTGCGGGGGTCTTTTTGCATACTCTGCGTGGTTTTGTAGTTTTTTTTATGCTGACCGCATAGTATTCTTTTCTATCCTCTGACTATTTAGTAAGTCTGGCCTCCTATGCTAAAACCTGTTTCATTCCTGTGTTTGTGAATTTCTTCTTAACTCACAGTCAATATATGTGGGGGGCTGCCTTTACCTTTGGGGAAATTTCTCTGAGGCAAGGTTAGGCTTATATTTCTATCTTTAGGGGTAGTTAGCTCTTAGGCTGTGAAGAGGCATCTAGGGAAAGTTAGGTACGCTCCACGGCTATTTCTAGTGTGTGCGATAGGAGTAGAGTTTGCGGTCAGCAGAGTTCCCACTTCCCCAGAGCTAGTTCCGTTTTTTGAGTTTACTCATCAGGTCATTCCAGGTGCTCCTAACCACCAGGTCCATAACACAGCCCCCACGAATATTAACTGTGAGTAGGAGAGGAAAGACACACGCAGGCAGAAAACAGGATTCAGCAAAAGAGGCCACTCTAGCTAAATAGGGAAAGATAGGACAGAATACTAAGCGGTCAGTAATAAAACCCTTCCAAAAATATCCATAGCAGATAATACAAAAAGTTCCACAATCTAACTAAAGACATGGAATGTATATCTGCCACTCCAGAGAATCCAACAAGACTGAGAAAATACTGACACAATCTAAGCTGGACAAAAAAACCACTGAATAGCACAGAATTATTAAGCACACAGCATGTGTGCCACAGAAACAAAACCAGACACTTATCTTTGCTGATTTGGCAGAAGGCAGAAGGAACCAAACCAGGACCAAAACCTCCCAACAACCATGGACAACTGGCAAGGACTAATGAATCCTGCACGCCTAAATACCCCAGTCAGAACTGCAATCAGCAGATACACCTGACAAGGACTGCAACTCAGGGACAACTACATTACCACCTACAACCACCGGAGGGAGCCCAAAAGCAGAATTCACAACAGGATCGGCCATGCTGTCGGCGATCTTCATGCCAAAGTCGCATTTCGTATGACGCTTTCAGCACCATTTCTCAGCCAATGAAGGAGGACCCAGTGTGTGGGCAGCGTGATGACATAGGTCTCGGTCCCCACCATCTTAGAGAAGGGCATGACAGTGATTTGCTTGCTTTCTGCTGCATCACAGGGGCTAAAAAGGGGCGAGCACGCCGACCGCCATCTTACTTCTGCCGATATGAGCATAGGGAGGGGTTGCTGCTGCTTCGTCAGAAGCAGGGATATACTTAGAGAGGGAAGATTAACCCCCAAACTGCTTATGCTGTAGCGATTTCCACTGTCCAACACCACCTTTTCTTTGCAGGGACAGTGGTGGCTAGATTTTTGTGCATCAGCTCTGTAGCTTATAAGGCTCCCTGATAGCTGCATTGCTGTTTGTACGCTGCTGTGCAAACCAACTGCTTTTTTAAAAGCAAAAATCCTGTTGCTCCTTTCTGCACAGTTCTATTGTTTATTTGTCCACACTTTTGTGTGCAGCAGTCCTTTTTATTGCTGCCTGCCATACTTGTCCTGAGATCATTGTAGGGAGATTGTTATTGTAGTACAGTTCCTTTTTTTTATATATCTTCCAGCCACGTTCTGCCACTTACATTGTGTAGTGTAACACAGTGGGCCTGGTTTTTGCAGCAGTCTCCCACA
Organism: Ranitomeya variabilis; assembly: GCF_051348905.1. Lineage (NCBI taxonomy): Eukaryota > Metazoa > Chordata > Amphibia > Anura > Dendrobatidae > Ranitomeya > Ranitomeya variabilis. Next base: position 390,591,501 of record NC_135234.1, read on the forward strand.
TAATAAAGGGAGATTTAAATTGCCCCTAAGTGGATCTGCGTCAGTTTTGTTTGTCGTATATCTGCCAGCCACTTTCTGCCACTTACATTGTGTGGTGTAATACAGTGGGCCTGATTTTTGCAGCAGTCTCCCACACAAAAAAGGGAGATTTAAATTGCCACTTAGTGGACCTGTGTCAGCTCTGTTTGTTGTATATCTGCCAGCCACTTTCTGCCACTTACATTGTGTAGTGTAATACAGTGGGCCTGGTTTTTGCAGCAGTCTCCCACACAAAAAAGGGAGATTTAAATTGCCACTAAGTGGATCTGCGTCAGCTCTGTTTGTCGTATATCTGCCAGCCACGTTCTGCCACTTACATTGTGTAGTGTAATACAGTGGGCCTGGTTTTTGCAGAAGTCTCTTACACAAAAAAGGGAGATTTAAATTGCTACTACGTGGATCTGCATCAGTTCTGTTTGTCGTATATCTGCCAGCCACTTTCTGCCACTTACATTGTGTAGTGTAATACAGTGGGCCTGATTTTTGCAGCAGTCTCCCACACAAAAAAGGGAGACTTAAATTGCCACTAAGTGGATCTGCGTCAGTTCTGTTTGTCGTATATCTGCCAGCCACTTTCTGCCACTTACATTGTGTAGTGAAATACAGTGGGCCTGATTTTTGCAGCAGTCTCCCACACAAAAATGGGAGATTTAAATTGCCACTAAGTGGATCTGCGTCAGTTCTGTTTGTCTTATATCTGCCAGCCACTTTCTGCCACTTACATTGTGTGGTGTAATACAGTGGGCCTGATTTTTGCAGCAGTCTCCCAAACAAAAAAGGGAGATTTAAATTGCTACTAAGTGGATCTGCGTCAGTTCTGTTTGTCATATATCTGCCAGCCATGATCTGCCACTTACATTGTGTAGTGTAATACAGTGGGCCTGGTTTTTGCAGCAGTCTCCCACACAAAAAAGGGAGATTTAAATTGCCACTAAGTGGATCTGCATCAGCTCTGTTTGTTGTGTATCTGCCAGCCACGTTCTGCCACTTACATTGTGTAGTGCAATACAGTGGGCCTGGTTTTGGCAGCATTCTCCCACATAATAAAGGGAGATTTAAATTGCCTCTAAGTGGATCTGTGTCAGTTCTGTTTGTCGTTTATCTGCCAGCCACTTTCTGCCACTTACATTGTGTAGTGTAATACAGCGGGCCTGATTTTTGCAGCAGTTTCCCACATAATAAAGGAATATTTAAATTGCCCCTAAGTGGATCTGCGTCAGTTCTGTTTGTTGTATATCTGCCACTCACATTGTGTAGTGTAATACAGTGGGCCTGGTTTTTGCAGCAGTCTCCCACACAAAAAAGGGAGATTTAAATTGCCACTAAGTGAATCTGCGTCAGCTCTGTTTGTTGTATATCTGCCAGCCACGTTCTGCCACTTACATTGTGTAGTGCAATACAGTGGGCCTGGTTTTTGCAGCAGTCTCCCACATAATAAAGGGAGATTTAAATTGCCTCTAAGTGGATCTGCGTCAGTTCTGCTTGTCGTATATCTGCCAGCCACTTTCTGCCACTTACATGGTGTAGTGTAATACAGTGGGCCTGGTTTTTGCAGCAGTCTCCCACATAATAAAGGGAGATTTAAATTGCCTCTAAGTGGATCTGCGTCAGTTCTGCTTGTCGTATATCTGCCAGCCACTTTCTGCCACTTACATCGTGTAGTGTAATACAGTGGGCCTGGTTTTTGCAGCAGTCTCCCACACAAAAAAGGGAGATTTAAATTGCCACTAAGTGGATCTGCATCACTTCTGTTTGTCGTATATCTGCCAGCCACGTTCTGCCACTTACATTGTGTAGTGTAATACAGTGGGCCTGATTTTTGCAGCAGTCTCCCACACAAAAAAGAGAGATTTAAATTGCCACTAAGTGGATCTGCGTCAGTTTTGTTTGTCGTATATCTGCCACTTACATTGTGTAGTGTAATACAGTGGGCCTGGTTTTTGCAGCAGTCTCCCACACAAAAAAGGGAGATTTAAATTGCCACTAAGTGGATCTGCATCAGCTCTGTTTGTTGTATATCTGCCAGCCACGTTCTACCACTTACATTGTGTAGTGCAATACAGTGGGCCTGGTTTTTGCAGCAGTCTCCCACATAATAAAGGGAGATTTAAATTGCCTCTAAGTGGATCTGCGTCAGTTTTGTTTGTCGTATATCTGCCAGCCACTTTCTTCCACTTACATTGTGTAGTGTAATACAGTGGGCCTGATTTTTACAGCAGTCTCCCACATAATAAAGGAAGATTTAAATTGCCCCTAAGTGGATCTGCATCAGTTCTGTTTGTCGTATATCTGCCAGCCACGTTCTGCCACTTACATTGTGTAGTGTAATACAGAGGGCCTGGTTTTTGCAGCAGTCTCCCACACAAAAAAGGGAGATTTAAATTGCCACTAAGTGGATCTGCATCACTTCTGTTTGTCGTATATCTGCCAGCCACGTTCTGCCACTTACATTGTGTAGTGCAATACAGTGGGCCTGATTTTTGCAGCAGTCTCCCACACAAAAAAGGAAGATTTAAATTGCCAACAAGTTTATATACACCTTCTACTTTGTTTTACAGTACCATATAACGGTTGTTAGTTTGGTTACATTTTTCCAAAAATGAGGAAGTCTGGTGGAAGAGGCCGTGGGCGGTCATTGCCAGCTGGTAATGATGATGGTGGTGGTGGTGGTGGAGCATCTGGTGGTAGTGGGAAAAGCAAAATAGCACCTAAGGCTCGAGTTGTTCAGACAGCGTCATCGTCTGGCTACACAAGGCCTCGAAGGCTCCCTTATCTGGAAGTAGGAAAACCGCTTTTAAAGCCGGAGCAGCAGGAACAAGTTTTTCCTTTCATTGCTGACTCAGCCTCAAGCTCTTTCGCCTCCTCTTCAGAAAGTTTGAAATATAAAAGCAGCGAGTCGTCAGTGGATGCTTCCTTTCAGGAACAAGTCGCTTCCTTGTGTTCTTCACCCAAAGCAAAAGTGAAGGATGCCGCAGGCGACATCACAGTTTACTACATGGAGCTCTTACACATACCGTGCCAGGGTTAGAAAGGGAAATAGTTAACAGCCCATTACAAGATGAATCGGACATGGAGTGCACAGATGCACAGCCACAGCTAGATTATTATGCTGTTCCATTGACTCAGATCACTACATTGCCCTTGCAGTGTACTGAGCCTGAATCTGACCCTGATGAGACTATGGTGCCCCGTCCCGAACGCTATAGCACCTTACACGGTGACACAGAGGAAGGTGCACAGGACATTGAAGAGGAGGTGATAGATGACCCAGTCGTTGACCCAGATTGGCAGCCATTGGGGGAAGAGGGTGCCACTGACAGTAGCTCAGAAGCGGAGGAGGATGATCCGCAGCAGGCATCAACATCGCAACAGCTTTCATCTGGCAGGCCCGTATCAGGCCAAAAACATGTGTCTAAAACAAAAACAGTTTTAGGACAGCATGGCCATCTGGTGAAAGTAGCACAGCGTGCAATGCCTGAAAAGGTATTCGATAGTAGGAAGAGTGCAGTGTGGCAATTTTTTAACCAAGATCCGAATGATCAGTGCAAAGTTATCTGTAAGAAATGCTCAAAGACCTTTAGCAGAGGGAAGAATCCCCTAAATTTAAATACAACGTGCATGCGTAGACATTTAACCAGCATGCACTTGCAAGCGTGGACTAACTACCAAATGTCCCGTAACGTTGGTGCACCCACTCAGAATGAAGGTAGTCAGCAATGCTACATTGCTTCCCTCACTGTAAGCCCACCATTTAGGACACCACCTGCAGCAAAAGTGGACGTATCGTTGCAAGGCCAAGGCAGTCAGGGAATCACCAGGTTCTTGGTAGGAAACACTGTATGTAGGCCAACATCAAGAATACCATCACCAACCCTCTCTCAATCTGCCATGTCCACCACCACCCCCGCTAGTTCCACCATATGCAGCTCTCCAGTCCAGCTCACCCTACAAGAGACTCTCGTTAGGAAAAGGAAGTACTCATCCTCTCATCCACGTACACAGGGTTTGAACGCCCACATTGCAAGACTAATCTCGTTAGAGATGATGCCCTACCAGTTGGTTGAAAGCAAAGCTTTCAAAGCCCTGATGGCCTACTCAGTACCACGCTATGACCTACCCAGTCGACACTTCTTTGTGAGAAAAGCCATCCCAGCCCTCCACCAGCATGTCAAAGACCGCATTGTCCATGCACTCAGGCAATCAGTCAGTAGAAAGGTGCACCTCACAACAGATGCATGGACCAGTAGGCATGGCCAGGGACGTTACATGTCCATCACGGTGCACTGGGTGAATGTGGTGGATGCAGGGTCCACAGGGGACAGCCACAGTGGGACAGTTCTGCCTAGCCCACGGTCTAGGAAACAGTTGGCAGCAGGCGTTCGACACCCCTCCTCCTCCAGAAGCGAAAGCTCATCCACAGAGCGCAGTGTTGCACACGAGGTGTCCCATTATGGAACAGCTAGTGGTAAGCGTCAGCAGGCTGTGTTGGAAATGAAGTGTTTGGGCAACAACAGACACACCGCAGAAGTACTGGCAGAGTACTTACAGCAACAAACTCAGTCATGGCTGGGCAGTGTACATCTTGAGGCAGGCAAGGTAGTCAGTGATAACGGAAGGAATTTTATGGCTGCCATAGCCCTTTCAGAACTGAAAAACATACCTTGCCTGGCTCACACCTTGAACCTGGTGGTGCAGTGCTTCCTGAAAAGTTATCCGGGGTTACCAGCCCTGCTCCTGAAAGTGCGAAGACTTTGCTCGCACATCCGCCGGTCGCCCGTACACTCCAGCCGTATGCAGAACCATCAGCGATCGCTGAAACTTCCCCAGCACTGCCTAATAATCAACGTTGCAACAAGGTGGAACTCCACACTGCACATGCTTCAGAGGCTGTGCGAACAGAGGCATGCTGTAATGTATTTGTGGGAGGATACACATACATGGGCAGGCAGTTGGATGTCAGACATGGAGTTGTCAGGTGCGCAGTGGTCGAAGCTACAAGACCTCTGTCAAGTCCTTCAGTGTTTTGAGGAATGCACACGGCTGGTAAGTGCAGACGACACCATAATAAGCATGAGCATCCCACTAATGCGTCTGCTGATGCAAAGTTTGACGCACATTAACCCCTTTCTGCCATTGGATGTACTATTCCGTCCATGTGGGGTGGGCCCTAATTCCCAAGGACGGAATAGTACGTCCAGCACGATCGGCCGCGCTCATGCAGCTGACATCCGGCACTATGCGATCAAACATGATCGCGGTGTGCCGGCGGTACAGGGAAGCATCACGCAGGGAGGGGGCTCCCTGCGTGCTTCCCTGAGACCCCCGGAGCAACGCGATGTGATCGCGTTGCTGCGAGGGTCTCCTACCTCCTTTCCCTGCAGGCCTCGGATCCAAAATGGCCGCGGGCTGCATCCGGGTCCTGCAGGGATTACTTCCGGGTGCCGTGCAGGCGCTGGTAAGCCTGCACGGCTGTAAGTGAGATCGGTGATCTGACACCAATCTGTAATGTCCCCCCTGGGACAAAGTAAAAAAGTTAAAAAAAAATTCCCACATGTGTAAAAAAAAAGAAAAGAAAAAAAAATTCCTAAATAAAGAAAAAAAATATATACATTATTCCCATAAATACATACCTTTATCTAAATAAAAAAAATCAAACAATAAAAGTACACATATTTAGTATCACCACGTCCGTAACGACCCCACCTATAAAACTATGTCACTAGTTAACCCCTTCAGTGAACACCGTAAAAAAAAAAAAAAAAACGAGGCAAAAAACAACGCTTTATTCTCATACCGCCAAACAAAAAGTATAATAACACGCGATCAAAAAGACAGATAAAAATAACCATGATACCGCTGCAAACGTCATCTTGTCCCGCAAAAAAATGAGCCGCCATATAGCATCATCAGCGAAAAAATAAAAAAGTTATAGTCCTCAGAATAAAGCGATGCCAAAAGAATTATTTTTTCTATAAAATAGTTTTTATCGTATAAAAGCGCCAAAACATAAAAAAATGATAGAAATGAGGTATCGCTGTAATCGTACTGACCCGAAGAATAAAACTGCTTTATCAATTTTACCAAACGCGGAACGGTATAAACGCCTCCCCCAAAAGAAATTCATGAATAGCTGGTTTTTATCATTATGCCTCACAAAAATCGGAATAAAAAGCGATCAAAAAATCTCCCGTGCCCGAGCATGTTACCAATAAAAACGTCAACTCGTTCCGCAAAAAACAAGACCTCACATGACTCTGTGGACTCAAATATGGAAAAATTATAGCTCTCAAAATGTGGTAACGCAAAAAAATTTTTTTGCAATAAACTTCTTTCAGTGTGACAGCTGCCAATCATAAAAATCTGCTAAAAATCCCGCTATAAAAGTAAATCAAACCCCCCTTCATCACCCCCTTAGTTAGGGAAAAATAAAAAAAATTAAAAAATGTATTTATTTCCATTTTACCATTAGGGTTAGGGCTAGGGTTAGGGCTAGGGCTAGGGTTAGGGCTAGGGTTAGGGCTAGGGTTAGGGCTAGCGTTAGGGCTAGGGTTGGGGCTAGGGTTAGGGCTAGGGTTAGGGCTAGGGTTAGGGTTAAGGCTACAGTTAGGGTTGGGGCTAAAGTTAGGGTTAGGGTTGGGGCTAAAGTTAGGGTTAGGGTTTGGATTACATCTACGGTTGGGAATAGGGTTGGGATTAGGGTTAGGAGTGTGTCTGGGTTAGAGGTGTGGTTAGGGTTACCGTTGGGATTAGGGTTAGGGGTGTGTTTGGATTAGGGTTTCAGTTATAATTGGGGGGTTTCCACTGTTTAGGCACATCAGGGGCTCTCCAAACGCGACATGGCGTCCGATCTCAATTCCAGCCAATTCTGCGTTGAAAAAGTAAAACAGTGCTCCTTCCCTTCCGAGCTCTCCCGTGCACCCAAACAGGGGTTTACCCCAACATATGGGGTATCAGCGTACTCGGAACACATTGGAGAACAACTTTAGCGGTCCAATTTCTCCTGTTACCCTTGGGAAAATACAAAACTGGGGGCTAAAAAATAATTTTTGTGGAAAAAAATTTTTTTTTTATTTGCATGGCTCTGCGATATAAACTGTAGTGAAACAATTGGGGGTTCAAAGCTCTCACAACACATCTAGATGAATTCCTTAGGGGGTCTACTTTCCAAAATGGTGTCAATTGTGGGGGGTTTCTACTGTTTAGGTACATTACGGCCTCTGCAAACGCAATATGACGCCTGCAGACCATTCCATCTAAGTCTGCATTCCAAATGGCGCTCCTTCCCTTCCGAACCCTCCCATGCGCCCAAACGGTGGTTCCCCTCCACATATGGGGTATGAGCGTACTCAAGACAAATTGGACAACAACTTTTGGGGTCCAATTTCTCCTGTTACCCTTGGGAAAATACAAAACTGGGGGCTAAAAAATAATTTTTGGGGGAAGTTTTTTTTTTTTTTCACGGCTATGCGTTATAAACTGTAGTGAAACACTTGAGGGTTCAAAACTCTCACATCACATCTAGATGAGTTGCTTAGGGGGTCTACTTTCCAAAATGGTGTCACTTGTGGTGTTTGTGGTTTTTTACTGTTTAGGTACATTAGGGCTCTGCAAACGCAATGTGACGCCTGCAGACCATTCCATCTAAGTCTGCATTCAAAATGGCGCTCCATCCCTTCCAAGCCCTCCCATGCGCCCAAACAGTGGTTCCCCCCCACATATGGGGTATCAGCGTACTCAGGACAAATTGGACAACAACTTTTGGGGTCCAATTTCTCCTGTTACCCTTGGAAAAATACAAAACTGGGGGCTAAAAAATAATTTTTGTGGGAAAAAAATGTTTGTTTTATTTTTACAGCTCTGCATTATAAACTTCTGTGAAGCAGTTGGTGGGTCAAAGTGCTCACTACACCTCTAGATAAGTTCCTTAGGGGGTCTACTTTCCAAAATGGTGTCACTTGTGGGGAGTTTCAATGTTTAGGCACATCAGTGGCTCTCCAAACGCAACATGGCGTCCCATCTCAATTCCTGTCAATTTTGCAGTGAAAAGTCAAACGGCGCTCCTTCCCTTCCGAGCTCTCCCATGCGCCCAAACAGTGGTGTACCCCCACATATGGGGTATCAGCGTACTCAGGACAAATTGGACAACAACTTTTGGGGTCCAATTTCTTCTCTTACCCTTGGGAAAATAAAAAATTGGGGGCGAAAAATCATTTTTGTGAAAAAATATGATTTTTTATTTTTACGGTTCTGCATTATAAACTTCTGTGAAGCACTTGGTGAGTCAAAGTGCTCACCACACCTCTAGATAAGCTCCTTAGGGGGTCTTCTTTCCAAAATGGTGTCACTTGTGGGGAGTTTCAATGTTAAGGCATATCAGGGGCTCTCCAAACGCAACATGGCGTCCCATCTCAATTCCAGTCAATTTTGCATTGAAAAGTCAAATGGCGCTCCTTCGCTTCCGAGCTCTGTCATGCGCCCAAACAGTGGTTTACCCCCACATATGGGGTATTGGCGTACTCAGGACAAATTGTACAACATCTTTTGGGGTCCATTTTCTCCTGTTACCCTTGGTAAAATAAATCAAATTGGAGCTGAAGTAAATTTTGTGTGAAAAAAAGTTAAATGCTCATTTTTATTTAAACATTCCAAAAATTCCTGTGAAACACCTTAAGGGTTAATAAACTTCTTGAATGTGGTTTTGAGCACCTTGAGGGGTGCAGTTTTTAGAATGATGTCACACTTGGGTATTTTCTGTCATATAGACCCCTCAAAATTACTTCAAATGAGATGTGGTCCCTAAAAAAAATGGTGTTGTGAAAATGAGAAATTGCTGGTCAAATTTTAACCCTTATAACTCCCTAACAAAAAAAAAATTTGGTTCCAAAATTGTGCTGATGTAAAGTAGACATGTGGAAAATGTTACTTATTAAGTATTTTGTGTGACATATCACTGTGATTTAATTGCATAAAAATTCAAAGTTGGAAAATTGCAAAATTTTCTAAATTTTCACCAAATTTCCATTTTTTTCACAAATAAACGCAGGTAATATCAAAGAAATTTTACCACTATCATGAAATACAATATGTCACGAGAAAACCGTGTCAGAATCACCAGGATCCGTTGAAGCGTTCCAGAGTTATAACCTCATAAAGGGACAGTGGTCAGAACTGTAAAAATTGGCCAGGTCCATAACGTGCAAACCACCCTTGGGGGTGAAGGGGTTAAGGAGCAGGCGTCTGCAGCCGAGGATGAGGGAAGCCTTGATGACAGTCAGCCATTGTCTGCTCAGGGAGCTCTCCTGGATGAGGTGGCGGACGAAGAGGAGGAGGAGGAGGATGATGGGGATGAATATTTATGGGAGGAGGATGCTTCTCAGGGGGCAATAGAAACTGGTGGCGTTGCAAGGTAAGGTACAGGGTTTTTGCGGGAGACAAGTGATGTTGATCTGCAAGAAAGTGCTCCTCAACCCAGCTCAAGCAGTGAATTGACACCTGGAACCTTGGCCCACATGGCTGATTATGCCTTGCGTATCCTAAAAAGGGACCCCCGCATTATAAAAATGATGACCGATGACGATTACTGGTTGGCCTGCCTCCTGGATCCACGCTATAAAGGGAAATTACAAAATATCATGCCATATGAGAACCTTGAGCAAATATTGGCTACCAAACAAGCAACTCTTGTAGACCGTTTGGTTCAGGCATACCCAGCACACAGCGGCGGTGATGGTTCTCACACGAGCTGCAGGGGGCAACATGGCAGAGGTGTTAGAGGTGCACAAATCAGAAGTGGCATTGGACAGAGGGGTTTTATGACCAGGTTGTGGAGTGATTTCGCAATGACCGCAGACACGACAGGTACTGCTGCATCAATTCAAAGTGACAGGAGACAATATTTGTCCAGTATGGTTACAAACTATTTTTCCTCCCTTATCGATGTTCTCCCTCACACGTCATTCCCCTTTGACTACTGGGCATCTAAAATAGACACCTGGCCTGAATTGGCAGAATATGCATTACAGGAGCTCGCTTGCCCAGCTGCTAGAGTGCTATCAGAAAGAGTCTTCAGTGCTGCTGGTTCAATACTGACCGAAAAAAGGACTCGTCTGGCTACCCAAAATGTTGATGATCTAACCATCATTAAAATGAACCAATCATGGATTTCAAATTATTTTGCCCCACCTTCCCCTGCTGACACTTAGCTTGCCTGAAAAATGTCTTGCTTTTGGCCTCCTCTTACTGACTGCTCCAATTCCTCCATTTGCAGCTGCAGAATGTCCACCATAGGCCATTTTTTTACCTCCCTAAATGGGCTGACTCCCCCCACAGGGCCGTGGTCACCACCTAGCGCAAGCACCTGTGCGAGTGCCGTTTGCCTGGACAGGTGGATGTGCCCACTCTTGGGCGACGGCACTGGCACAGGGTCCCTCATAGTACAATGAAGTATCTCTGATGGTTGTGGTGCATAACCAATGTCAGACACACCGTCGTAATATGAGGGGCCCTGTGCCAGTACCGCCGCCAACGAGAGAATGTTCCCCCTGGTCGAACAGTGCTCTACCACTTGCAATACTTACCTCTCCCTGCTCCACCACAGTGTAGTCTGTGCTGATAAATCCTTCAATGGCACTGCCAATACAAATTTGTTGAAATGATAGATGATAGTTAAAATATACAGGGGCCCTGGCCTCAATTTAGACCATTTAATACTTTGCGCCAACTACCACTGTCTGCTACTCAGCAGAGGAGCCCACCCCTGTACGTAGCTATGCCACCTGTTTATTTTTGAAAATTTTTTGGCAGACATTTACCTCACTTTATTATTTTGGCCTACTTACTGTGTCAGCCACTTCTTACTGTTGTCCTCCGCTGAACAACGCTATGCCGCCTTTGTACCCCTGTAACCAATTTTAAACTGCATTGAGCCTACTTTTTTATTTTAGGCCTACTAAGTCTGTCTGCGCCACTCCTTACAATTGTCCTCCGTTGAACAATGCTATGCCGCCTGTGTACCCCTGTAACCAATTTTAAACTGCATTGAGCCTACTTTTTTATTTTAGACCTACTAAGTCTGTCTGCGCCACTCCTTACAATTGTCCTCTGCTGAACAACGCTATGCCACCTGTGTACCCCTGTAACCAATTTTAAACTGAATTGAGCCTACTTTTTTATTTTAGGCCTACTAAGTCTGTCTGCGCCACTCCTTACAATTGTCCTCCGCTGAACAACGCTATGCCGCCTGTGTACCCCTGTAACCAATTTTAAACGGCATTGAGCCTACTTTTTTATTTTAGGCCAACTAAGTCTGTCTGTGCCACTCCTTACAATTGTCCTCCGCTGAACAACGCTATGCCGCCTGTGTACCCCTGTAACCAATTTTAAACTGCATTGAGCCTATTTTTTTATTTTAGGCCTACTACATGTGTCTGTCTGCGCCACTCAATACAGCTGAAGAAAAAAAAAAAGAGAAGCCAGCACTGCTAATGGTCAGAACGCAATACAAATGGTGCACATGCACCTACTGAATTCTAACTGTAGTTCAAATATGAGACATTTAGCAAATAATTGATCAATTTTTTGAGCTACCCCGCCACTTCACGGCAATCTCATAATGGGGCAGTCCTACGCTACGTTTTTTATTAACGTTGTGCCATTACGGCCTCCTAGATGTATAAAAAGAGCATAAAAAGAAAGACACCATTACTATACTATGACATGCAAGCTGTACCTGAAGACATTTTCAGAATCACCCCCTTGGTGCCAGGAAGGACAAGCGTAGGTGAAGGCCGATCAGGTCCAGTGCGGACATGTCAGATCTGGCCTCCACGCCTCCAAGCCAGCACCAAGGTTAAAGAGTGAGACAGGTTCAGACACAGCTGCAAAGTTAACTAGAGCCTGAGGCAGGGCAGGGCTGCTGTGTGTGTGAACAGCAGCCTATCAATCACAGAGAACACAGGAAGAATGGCGTACGTAGCCCAGCGTGCACGGCAACAGTGGTGGTCAGCCACTTACCAATGTAAAAGAAAAAAAAAAGAGAAGCCAGCACTTCTAATGGTCAGAACGCAATACAAATGGTGCACATGCACCTACTGAATTCTAACTGTAGTTCAAATATGAGACATTTAGCAATTAATTGATCAATTTTTTGAGCTACCCCGCCACTTCACGGCAATCTCATAATGGGGCAGTCCTACGCTACGTTTTTTATTAACGTTGTGCCATTACGGCCTCCTAGATGTATAAAAAGAGCATAAAAAGAAAGACACCATTACTATACTATGACATGCAAGCTGTACCTGGAGACATTTTCAGAATCACCCCCTTGGTGCCAGGAAGGACAAGCGTAGGTGAAGGCCGATCAGGTCCAGTGCGGACATGTCAGATCTGGCCTCCACGCCTCCAAGCCAGCACCAAGGTTAAAGAGTGAGACAGGTTCAGACACAGCTGCAAAATTAACTAGAGCCTGAGGCAGGGCAGGGCTGCTGTGTGTGTGAACAGCAGCCTATCAATCACAGAGAACACAGGAAGAATGGCGTACGTAACCCAGCGTGCGCGGCAACAGTGGTGGTCAGCCACTTACCAATGTAAAAGAAAAAAAAAAGAGAAGCCAGCACTGCTAATGGTCAGAACGCTTGTCCTTCCTGGCACCAAGGGGGTGATTCTGAAAATGTCTCCAGGTACAGCTTGCATGTCATAGTATAGTAATGGTGTCTTTCTTTTTAAGCTCTTTTTATACATCTAGGAGGCCGTAATGGCACAACGTTAATAAAAAACGTAGCGTAGGACTGCCCCATTATGAGATTGCCGTGAAGTGGCGGGGTAGCTCAAAAAATTGATCAATTATTTGCTAAATGTCTCATATTTGAACTACAGTTAGAATTCAGTAGGTGCATGTGCACCATTTGTATTGCGTTCTGACCATTAGCAGTGCTGGCTTCTCTTTTTTTTTTTACTCAATACAGCTGTCCTCCATTGAACAAAGCTATATGCCGCCTGTTTACTCCTGTTACCATTTTTGAACTGCTTGGAGCCTACATTTTAAATGTGGGCCTACAACCTGTGTCTGCGCCACTCGTTACAGCTGTCCTCCACTGCACAAAGCTATGCTGCCTGTTTACTCATGTTTCGAATATTAAACTGCATTTGGCCTACTTGTTTGGTTGGGCCTACTAACGGTGTCTGCCGCTGCTTGTTGTTCTCCTCCACTGAACAAAGCTGAGCTTCAATTTTCAGCCCATATCACATATTAAACTGCATTCAGCCTACTTGTTTGGTTGGGCCTAATAACTGTGTCTGCCGCTCCTTGCTTTTCTCCTCCACTGAACAAAGCTGAGCTTCAATTTTCAGCCTATATCACATATTAAACTGCATTTGGCCTACTTGTTTGGTTGGGCCTACTAACGGTGTCTGCCGCTGCTTGCTGTTCTCCTCCACTGAACAAAGCTGAGCTTCAATTTTCAGCCTATATCACATATTAACTGCATTCGGCCTACTTGTTTGGTTGGGCCTACTAATGGTGTCTGCCGCTCCTTGCTTTTCTCCTCCACTGAACAAAGCTGAGCTTCAATTTTCAGCCTATATCACAAATTAAACTGCATTCGGCCTACTTGTTTGGTTGGGCCTACTAACGGTGTCTGCCGCTCCTTGCTTTTCTCCTCCACTGAACAAAGCTGAGCTTCAATTTTCAGCCTATATCACATAATAAACTGCATTTGGCCTACTTGTTTGGTTGGGCCTACTAACGGTGTCTGCCGCTGCTTGTTGTTCTCCTCCACTGAACAAAGCTGAGCTTCAATTTTCAGCCTACATCACATATTAAACTGCATTCGGCCTACTTGTTTGGTTAGGCCTACTAACGGTGTCTGCCGCTCCTTGTTATTCTCCTCCACTGAACAAAGCTGAGCCGCCTGTTTACTCCTGTTACCAATTTTGAACTGCATTTGGCCCACTTTATTACTTGGCCCTACTAACTGTGTCTGCCACTCCTTACAGTTGTCCTCCGCTGAACAAAGCAATGCCGCCTGGTTAGTCCTGTTACCAATTTTGAACTGCATTTAGCCTACTTACTTTTTTGGGCCTACTAACTGTGTCTTCCACTCCTTACAATTGTCCTCCGCTGAACAAAGCTATGCCGCCAGTGTACTCCTGTTACCAATTTTGAACTGCATTTAGGCTGCTTTATTATTTGGGCCTACTAACTATGTTTGCCGCTCATTACAGTTGTCCTCCACTGAATAAAGCAATGCCGCCTGTTTAGTCCTGGTACCAATTTTGAACTGCATTTAGCCCACTTTATTATTTGGGCCTATATCTGTGTTTCCTCCTCATCCTGCCCATTGCCCAGCCACTGCTAGATGAGTCTGCTGGTACATTGACCCAGACCACTACATTCCCCTTGCACTCTACACAGCCAGAATCTGACCCTGCTGAAAGTCAGGTTCCCCTTCCGGCATACTATACCACCTTACACGGGGACAAAGAGGAAGGTGCAGATGAAAGTGCAGGTTCCTTCATCAGTTGGGGGGGCATACTTGTTGGCAACATCACTGGCACAGGGCCCCTCATAGTATACAAAAGTGTCTCCGCTGGTGGGAGGCGCCCCCACCATCAAACACACCGCCGTACTTTGAGGGGCCCTGTGCCAGAGCCAATGCAAATGAGTGGGCCCCCCCTGCTTGCTCAGGATCACAGCACTTGCAAAGTTGAAATACATACCTCTCCCTGCTCCACCGCCGTGATGTAGTCTGCGTTTCCTGGGCCCACGAAAAACTTGAACCAGCCCTACCCCCCACAACTTTAGCCAAATGACCCCCAATTTTCAATGCCTAACTATTATTATAAAGTAAATTAAGATTGACAAGCTTCAGTAATAAGAAGTGATGTTTTTAGCATTAAAATAGGCACTGTAGGTGTTTTCCTGTCCTCCACTCTCTGCCAACTTTGATTCCCCATTGACTTGCATTGGGTTTCGTGTTTCAGTCGGCCCCCGACTTTTCGCAATAATCGGCCGATTTCACCCGACCCGACTTTTGATAAAGTCGGGTTTCACGAAACCCGACTCGATCCTAAAAAATTAAAAGTCACTCAACTCTAGTCACCACTAACCCCCTTCAGTTTACCGAGTTCTGCTACATACCACTGAACGGCCACCACTATGCCCAGTCCTGCTGCACACCACTATACCGCCACCACTATGCTGGTCCTGCTAAGCGCCAGTCCACCACGACCACCATGCCGAGTCCTGCTCCAGCCCGGCCGTCCACCACCACCACCATACCAGGTCCAGATCCTGCACGGTTCCTGCCACCACCACCAGGCCAGGTCCAGATCCTGCACGGCTGTCCACTGCCACCACCAGGCCGGGTCCAGATCCTGCATGCCCTGCTGACCCCACCACTCCCACCTTCTCATGGAGCCACAAAAAAAAAGAAGGCAGCCGCCTAAGACAGGGCAGAAATCTAAAAAGAGTTGTGCCACCAGAACTGTCCAACTACCTCCATCCCCACCTCCCAATGTGTCTTTTTTTTCCAATGTGTTTCTCCTGTCCCATGCTTCCACTCCTAATGTGTCTACTTCCATCTCTGACCTCCCAGACCCCACAAATTTAATAGGCATTTCAACTGGAACCCCTTCATTGTCCACACCTAGCCAATCCTCCCAGCTCCACACCCCCATGTCCATATTATTTCCCCCTCATTGTCTCGTAAAATAATAATTTTGTTTTAGCTTGTGTTGTTAATAGTGTTGAGCATTCCGATACTGCAAGTATCGGGTATCGGACGATATTTGCGGTATCGGAATTCCGATACCGAGATCCGATACTTGCCGCATATCGGATAACGGAATCAGAAGTTCTCAATTCAAACAGCACAAATTCAGCCAATGAGGACTGATTACAAGTGTGGGCACATCCTGTTCAGCATGGTGGGCATGAAACTACTGGCAAGGCTGTGATTGGCTGCTGAAATGATGTCATGCTGCAGTTTAAAAGTCGCTGGCGCCATTTTGGGCTCACTCTGCTGTGAATTCAGTTAGTGACAGGACGCTGTGTTCTGACTGAGGGCCAGTTGAGATAGCGATTTGCTTCTTTGTGCTTTTCCCAGGCTAATTTAGCAACCGCTGTGTGTTCACCTTGCTTTTGCCTTGCAGCGCTGTTTTCACAGCGATCTGCATGGTCTCTGTGTGTGTGTGTGTGAGTGTAGCCCACTCTCTAGTCTGTGTGCAGCCATAGCTGGTTGTATTCAGGTCAGGGTGGTTCACTGCCTCATACTGTTCTATCCATTCCATTGTCCTTTTTTGCAAGTAGTGCAGGCTGCAGCACATTTTTTTCAAATAATTCCTATTAGTGACTTTCCACCCATATCCAGCTAAATTGTGGAAAAACACTACATAGGATAACCTAGAGTAGTTATTTTGGGCCTTGCAGCGCCGTTTACGGCTGTCTGCATGGTCTCCGTGTGAGTACAGCTCGCCCTGTAGTCTGTGTGCAGCCACAGCCGGTTGTATCCAGCTCAGGGTGGTTCACTGACTCATACAGTTCTATCCATTCCATTGTCCTTTTTTGCAAATAGTGCAGCCCGCTGCACATTTTTTCAAATAATTCCTATTAGTGGCTTTCCACCCATATCCAGCTAAATTGTGGAAAAACACTACATAGGATAATGTAGAGGAGGTTTTTGGGGCCTTGCAGCGCCGTTTACGGCTGTCTGCACGGTCTCCGTGTGAGTGCAGCTCGGCCTGTAGTCTGTGTGCAGCCACAGCCGGTTGTATCCAGCTCAGGGTGGTTCACTGACTCATACAGTTCTATCCATTCCATTGTCCTTTTTTGCAAATAGTGCAGCCCGCTGCATATTTTTTCAAATAATTCCTATTAGTGGCTTTCCACCCGTATCCAGCTAAATTGTGGAAAAACACTACATAGGATAACGTAGAGGAGGTTTTTGGGGCCTTGCAGCGCTGTTTACGGCTGTCTGCACGGTCTCCGTGTGAGTGTAGCTCGCCCTGTAGTCTGTGTGCAGCCACAGCCGGTTGTATCCAGCTCAGGGTGGTTCACTGACGCATACAGTTCTATCCATTCCATTGTCCTTTTTTGCAAATAGTGCAGCCCGCTGCACATTTTTTCAAATAATTCCTATTAGTGGCTTTCCACCCGTATCCAGCTAAATTGTGGAAAACACTACATAGGATAATGTAGAGGAGGTTTTTGGGGCCTTGCAGCGCCGTTTACGGCTGTCTACACGGTCTCCATGTGAGTGCAGCTCTCCCTGTTGTCAGTTCAGCCCCCCAAAAATAAGTAAATAATAAAGTTCACCAAGCACACCACTTTACAGTTGTGTAGGCCATATTAGCTCATATTAAAGTCTAGTCCACACTTTAGAAAATTAGTGTTTCTTATACCTGTTAGGAGCTGTTCAGGAATAAGCACACTAAGCCATTAGTACTTTTCTGCTTATCTTTATCAGTCAACCAAGATGAAGAAGGCAGGGAGTAAGGCACGTGGGCGTGGGCGCGGAGCAGGTAGAGGACTGTTGTGGATTCTGTTTGTGGGCTCCCTCTGGTGGTTACTGCTGGTACTGGGTGACTTTGGTGGGTTGCGGCCTTTGGTTTCCACCTGTCCATCAGTGGCTGGGTGTTTCCTATTTTACCTGGCCTTTCTGTCATTTCCTTGCCGGCTATCAATGTATTCAGATGTGCTCTGTTTGGTTCCTGCCTACCTGCTCCCAGATCTTTCAGGATAAGCTAAGTGCTGATTTTCAGTTGTTTGGTTTTTTGTCCAGCTTGCTTATTATGTCTCTATGCTAGCTGGTAGCTCTAGTGGACTGAGGTTCTCCCCATGTGCCATGAGTTGGCACATGGGTTCTTGTAATCTCAGGATGGTTTTTTTTGATTAGGGTTTTTTGCTGACCACTCAGTCCCCTTTTGTATCGTTCTGCTTTCTAGTTTACAGCGGGCCTCAATTTGCTAAAACTATATATATCATCTCTATGTGTGTGCCTTCCTCTCATTTCACCGTCAATACATGTGGGGGGCAACTATATCTTTTGGGGTTCATTCCTCTGGAGGCAAGTGAGGTCTTTATTTTCTCTGCAGTGCTAGTTAGCTCTTAGGCTGGTGCGTGGCGTCTAGAACCAACGTAGGCACGCTCCCTGGCTATCTCTAGTTGCGTTTGTCAGGCGTAGGGCAGCGGTCAGCCCAGGTTCCATCACCCTAGAGCTCGTCCGTAATATATTTGTACTTTTCTTGTCCTGTGCTATCCCTAGCCATTGGGATTCATGACAGTATAGCCGGCCCACAAAGTGTTAATTGTTTGGGCTGAAGCAGGAGAAAGAGAAGTGTTTAAGGGAAATATTTTTTTTTTTTTTTTTTTCCCTTCAGAGTTTTGCTGCCTAGCCCTTAATTGCTGTCTACCTGCTTCTTACCTCCTCTTAACCCTTGAATGGCTCTGATCTTAGCTGTTTAACATGGATGTCCAGAGTTTGGCTTCCAGCCTGAGTAATCTCGCGGCAAAAGTTCAAAACATACAGGATTTTGTTGTTCACACTCCCATGTCTGAACCTAGAATTCCTATTCCAGAGTTCTTTTCTGGAGATAGATCTACCTTCCTGAATTTCAGGAACAATTGTAAATTGTTTCTTTCTTTAAAATCTCGCTCCTCTGGAGACCCTGCTCAACAGGTCAAGATTGTAATATCTTTCCTGCGGGGCGACCCTCAGAATTGGGCATTTGCATTGGCACCAGGGGATCCTGCATTGCTCAGTGTGGATGCGTTTTTTCTGGCATTGGGATTGCTCTATGAGGAAACTAACCTGGAGATTCAGGCTGAAAAGGCTTTATTAGCCCTCTCTCAGGGGCATGATGAAGCGGAAATATATTGTCAGAAGTTTCGGAAATGGTCGGTGCTTACTCAGTGGAATGAGTGCGCCCTGGCTGCAAACTTCAGAAATGGTCTTTCTGAGGCCATTAAGGATATTATGGTGGGGTTCCCTACGCCTACAGGTCTGAATGAGTCTATGGCTATGGCCATTCAGATTGATCGGCGTTTACGGGAGCGCAAACCCGTGCACCAGTTGGCGGTGTCTTCTGAACAGGCACCTGAGATTATGCAATGTGATAGAATTCAGTCCAGAAGTGAATGGCAAAATTATAGGCGGAAAAATGGATTGTGTTTCTATTGTGGTGATTCAGCTCATGTTATATCAGCATGCTCTAAACGCACAAAAAGGGTTGATAAATCTTTTGCCATTGGTACTCTGCAGCCTAAGTTCATTTTGTCTGTGACTCTGATTTTTTCACTGTCTTCCATTTCCGTCGATGCCTATGTGGATTCGGGCGCTGCCCTGAGTCTTATTGATTGGTCATTTGCTAAACGCTGCGGTTTTAGTCTGGAACCTCTGGAAGTTCCTATTCCTCTGAAGGGAATTGACTCTACACCATTGGCTATGAATAAACTGCAGTATTGGACACAAGTGACCATGCGCATGACTCCCGTTCATCAGGAGGTGATTCGCTTCCTTGTACTGTATAATTTACATGATGTACTAGTGCTTGGTCTGCCATGGTTACAAACTCATAATCCTGTCCTGGACTGGAAAACAATGTCTGTGTTAAGCTGGGGATGTCAGGGGGTTCATGATGATGCACCTCCGATTTCAATCACTTCATCTACTCCTTCTGAGATCCCTGCGTTTTTGTCTGACTATAGGGATGTTTTTGAGGAGCCTAAGCTCAATTCGCTCCCTCCGCATAGAGATTGTGACTGTGCTATAGAATTGATTCCTGGCAGTAAGTTCCCTAAGGGTCGTTTATTTAATCTGTCACTGCCAGAGCATACTGCTATGCGGAATTATATTAAGGAGTCCTTGGAAAAGGGACATATTCGTCCATCTTCGTCCCCTCTGGGAGCAGGTTTTTTTTTCGTGGCAAAAAAAGATGGTTCCCTGAGGCCTTGTATAGATTATCGCCTTCTGAATAAGATTACAGTCAAGTATCAGTATCCATTGCCATTATTGACTGATTTGTTTGCTCGCATTAAGGGGGCTAGGTGGTTCACTAAGATAGATCTTCGCGGTGCGTATAATCTGGTGCGGATAAAACAGGGTGATGAGTGGAAAACCGCATTTAATACGCCTGAGGGCCATTTTGAGTATTTGGTAATGCCTTTTGGACTCTCCAATGCTCCGTCAGTCTTTCAGTCCTTTATGCACAATATTTTCCGTGAATATCTGGATAAGTTTATGATTGTGTATTTGGATGATATTTTGGTGTTTTCTGATGACTGGGAGTCTCATGTTCTACAGGTCAGGAAGGTGTTTCAGGTTCTGCGGGCCAATTCTCTGTTTGTGAAGGGATCAAAGTGTCTCTTCGGAGTCCAGAAGATTTCTTTTTTGGGGTACATTTTTTCTCCTTCTACTATTGAGATGGATCCCGTCAAGGTTCAGGTGATTTGTGACTGGACACAACCTACATCTGTTAAGAGCCTTCAGAAGTTCTTGGGGTTTGCTAATTTTTATCGTCGGTTCATTGCTAATTTTTCCAGTATTGTTAAACCTTTGACTGATTTGACTAAAAAGGGTGCTGATGTTGCTGATTGGTCTCCTGCGGCCGTGGAGGCCTTTCAGGAACTTAAGCGCCGGTTTTCTTCTGCTCCTGTGTTGTGTCAACCAGATGTTTCACTTCCTTTTCAGGTTGAGGTTGATGCTTCCGAGATTGGAGCGGGGGCGGTTTTGTCACA
The DNA here is from genome assembly GCF_051348905.1 of Ranitomeya variabilis. Taxonomy (NCBI): domain Eukaryota; kingdom Metazoa; phylum Chordata; class Amphibia; order Anura; family Dendrobatidae; genus Ranitomeya; species Ranitomeya variabilis. The sequence goes on from NC_135234.1 coordinate 390,612,271, forward strand.
GAGAAGTTCTAATGGCTCGGTGATGAAGCCATGTGCATTCTTCTCTAGAAAATTCTCGCCCGCCGAGCGCAATTATGATGTGGGTAATCGGGAGCTTTTGGCCATGAAGTGGGCATTTGAGGAGTGGCGTCATTGGCTTGAGGGTGCTAAACATCGTGTGGTGGTCTTGACTGATCACAAGAATCTCATTTACCTTGAGTCTGCCAGGCGTTTGAATCCTAGACAGGCTCGTTGGTCGTTGTTTTTTTCTCGTTTCAATTTCGTGGTTTCATACCTGCCAGGTTCAAAGAATGTGAAGGCAGATGCTCTTTCCAGGAGTTTTGTGCCTGACTCTCCTGGAGACTCTGGGCCTACTGGTATCCTTAGGGATGGGGTAATATTGTCCGCCGTATCCCCAGACTTGCGACGTGCATTGCAGGAGTTTCAGGTGGATAAACTGGATCGTTGTCCACCAGAAAGACTGTTTGTTCCGGATGATTGGACCAGTAGAGTCATCTCCGAGGTCCATTCTTCTGTGTTGGCTGGTCATCCTGGAATATTTGGTACTAGAGACTTGGTGGCCAGGTCTTTTTGGTAGCCTTCCTTGTCTAGGGATGTGCGTACCTTTGTGCAGTCTTGTGAAGTGTGTGCTTGAGCTAAGCCTTGCTGTTCTCGGGCCAGTGGGTTGTTGTTATCCTTGCCCATCCCGAAGAGGCCTTGGACGCACATTTCCATGGATTTTATTTCTGATCTCCCGGTTTCACAGAAAATGTCCGTTATCTGGGTTGTGTGTGACCGCTTTTCTAAGATGGTTCATTTGGTGCCCTTGCCTAAGTTGCCTTCCTCCTCTGAGTTGGTCCCTTTATTTTTTCAGAACGTGGTTCGTTTGCATGGGATTCCGGAGAATATCGTTTCTGACAGGGGATCCCAGTTTGTGTCTAGATTTTGGCGGACGTTTTGTGCCAAGATGGGCATTGATTTGTCTTTCTCGTCTGCATTCCATCCTCAGACGAATGGCCAGACGGAGCGAACTAATCAGACCTTGGAAACTTATTTGAGGTGTTTTGTTTCTGCTGATCAAGATGACTGGGTTGCTTTTTTGCCACTGGCCGAATTTGCTCTTAATAATCGGGCTAGTTCTGCCACGTTGGTCTCTCCTTTTTTTTGTAATTCGGGGTTTCATCCTCGTTTTTCCTCTGGTCAGGTGGAGCCTTCGGATTGTCCTGGAGTGGACGTGGTGGTGGACAGGCTACATCAGATTTGGAATCAGGTGGTGGACAATTTGAAGTTATCTCAGGAGAAGACTCAGCAGTTTGCTAATCGCCGTCGCCGCGTGGGTCCCCGACTTCTTGTTGGGGATTTGGTGTGGTTGTCTTCTCATTTTGTCCCTATGAAGGTCTCTTCTCCTAAGTTCAAGCCTCGGTTCATCGGTCCTTATAGGATCTCGGAGATTCTTAACCCTGTATCTTTTCGTTTGGATCTCCCAGCATCGTTTGCTATTCATAATGTGTTCCATCGGTCGTTGTTGCGGAGGTATGAGGTGCCCGTTGTTCCTTCGGTTGAGCCTCCTGCTCCGGTGCTGGTGGAGGGAGAATTGGAGTATGTTGTTGAGAAGATCTTGGATTCTCGTGTTTCCAGACGCAAACTCCAGTATTTGGTTAAGTGGAAGGGTTATGGTCAGGAGGATAATTCCTGGGTGGTCGCCTCCGATGTTCATGCGACTGATTTGGTCCGCGCCTTCCATAGAGCTCACCCTGATCGCCCTGGGGGTTCTCGTGAGGGTTCGGTGACCCCTCCTCAAGGGGGGGGGTACTGTTGTGGATTCTGTTTGTGGGCTCCCTCTGGTGGTTACTGCTGGTACTGGGTGACTTTGGTGGGTTGCGGCCTTTGGTTTCCACCTGTCCATCAGTGGCTGGGTGTTTCCTATTTTACCTGGCCTTTCTGTCATTTCCTTGCCGGCTATCAATGTATTCAGATGTGCTCTGTTTGGTTCCTGCCTACCTGCTCCCAGATCTTTCAGGATAAGCTAAGTGCTGATTTTCAGTTGTTTGGTTTTTTGTCCAGCTTGCTTATTATGTCTCTATGCTAGCTGGTAGCTCTAGTGGACTGAGGTTCTCCCCATGTGCCATGAGTTGGCACATGGGTTCTTGTAATCTCAGGATGGTTTTTTTTGATTAGGGTTTTTTGCTGACCGCTCAGTCCCCTTTTGTATCGTTCTGCTTTCTAGTTTACAGCGGGCCTCAATTTGCTAAAACTATATATATCATCTCTATGTGTGTGCCTTCCTCTCATTTCACCGTCAATACATGTGGGGGGCAACTATATCTTTTGGGGTTCATTCCTCTGGAGGCAAGTGAGGTCTTTATTTTCTCTGCAGTGCTAGTTAGCTCTTAGGCTGGTGCGTGGCGTCTAGAACCAACGTAGGCACGCTCCCTGGCTATCTCTAGTTGCGTTTGTCAGGCGTAGGGCAGCGGTCAGCCCAGGTTCCATCACCCTAGAGCTCGTCCGTAATATATTTGTACTTTTCTTGTCCTGTGCTATCCCTAGCCATTGGGATTCATGACAGAGGATATGGGGATTCTGTGCCTGCTGCGGGCACCGGTGACTCATCATCACCCAGTTTCAGCAGGGAACAGTCCTTCATGCGCAGCTTTGTCGAAGAGCGCCGTACACCGCTGCTGCGTGAAGACCAAATTGAAGCCTTTGTCAGATGGATGGCAGCTAACGCATCGACTTCAATTAGTGCCACATCCTCTCAGACACAGAGCACTGAAGAGCACTTATCTGTCTCTTCACCACCTGCCAAATTGCCCAGGCAGACAGAGAGCCCAGGACAGGAGCCGTCTCTACTTCTGTTCTCTGAATCTCTTGGCTTGGAAACAGGGGGCCAGCCAAGCAGCATTGGAGAAATGGAAGAAGAGGCAGAAGAGGTGGGTTGGCCAGTGCCTCCGGTCACCACACCGCAGAACGCATCCGCTGATGACACTCAGGTGCCACTTTCTGGTGCGTGCTCTGCTGCTGAGACTACCCAGGAGGAGCAGTTGGTGGCAGAGGGTAGTGTAGATGATGAGGTCCTTGACCCATCGTGGCGTGAGGGACAGGAAGGTGGTGGGAGCAGCTCTGAGGAAGAGATTCCCCGAATGGGCCAAAGAGGGAGAGGGAGGGGGAAGACTGCGGATCCTGTAGCCTCCACTTTGGCACCCGTAAGGAGCATGTCTCTTCCAAAAGCCAAAAAGGGCGCTCCCAAGACTTGCAGTGCCTGGTCCTTTTTTTACACAGTTGCAGATGACATTTGCTATGTCAAATGCAAGGTGTGTCATCACAAAGTCAAAAGAGGGAGAAATGTCAGCAACCTCAATACCTCCAACATGTGGAAACATGTGTGGACCAGTCACTCGGCGGAGTTACAAAAACACACTGAAGAGCTAGGCCAACCAACAGCGGCAGCTACCACCTCTTCAGCTCGTGTTGCCTCTTCCTCCAGCTCACACACAACTGGTTCGGCTTCCTCCCAGGATCACCATGGAAGAACCTCTGGCACTGTTGTCCAGAGACCCACTGTAATTCCACCCGCAGCACCACGTTCCCAGTCATCCTCACACTCCCAGCCCAGTCTACAGCCATCGGTAGTACAGGCATGGGAGAAAAGGCTTCCTTTCTCAGCAAACCACCCACGAGCACAGGCTCTGACTGCAAGCATTGCCAAACTTCTGTCCCTGGAAATGCTGTCATTCAGGCTGGTGGAGACTGACAGCTTCCGTGACTTGATGTCATTGGCAGTCCCACAGTACAATGTGCCCAGCTGCTTTTATTTCAGCAGGCAAGCCGTCCCTGCCCTGCACAAGCATGTGGAGGGACACATAAAACACGCGCTACTGAACGCCGTCAGTAGCAAGGTCAACCTCACCACCGATGCGTGGACCAGTCAACATGGACAGGGGCAATACCTTTCCCTCACTGCCCATTGGGTTAATGTTGTTGAGCCGGGTACAGATTGTGCGAGTGGTGCAGGACGTGTCCTGCCCACTCCAAGGATTGCAGGAATCCAGTCTGTACGCATTGACTCCTCCTCTTACACAAGTTCCTCAGAATCATTGCTGCAGGAGCCGTCACAGTCCACCTCCACATGGACCCGTGAACGTTTACCTGTTACGACCGACATGAGCACAGCTGTGGCCAATAGGGTTGAGCGACTTTCATTTTTTTAAGATCGAGTAGGGTTTTGGGAAACCCGATTTTGTCCAGAGTCGAGTCGAGTGCAGTCGGCCGATTATCGCTAAAAGTCGGGGATCGACCGAAACACGAAACCCAATGCAAGTCAATGGGGAAGCATAGTCGGCAGTGAGTGGAGGCCAGGAAAACACCTACAGTGCCCATTTTAATGCCAAAAACATCCATTCTTGTTTCTGAAGCTTGCCAATCTTAATTAACTGTATAATAATAGTTGGGCATAGGGAATTGGGGGAAAGTTGTGGGGGGAGTAGGGCTGGCTCAAGTTTTTCGTGGGCCCAGGAAATGCGGACTACGTCACGGCGGTGTTGCAGGGAAAGGTAAGTATTTAAAAGTTGCAAGTGCTGTGATCCTGAGCAAGCAGGGGGGGCCCACTCGTTCGCATTGCCACTGGCACAGGGCCCCTCAAAGTACGGCGGTGTGTTTGCATGGCGGGGGCGCCTCCCACCAGCAGCGACACTTTTGCGTACTCTGAGGGGCCCTGTGCCAGTGACGTCGCCAACGAGTATGCCCCCCCACCTGATGAAGGAACCTGCACTTTCATCTGCACCTTCCTCTTTGTCCCTGTGTAAGGTGGTATAACATGCGGGAAGGGGAACCTTACTTTCAGCAGGGACAGATTCTGGCTGTGTAGAGTACAAGGGGAATGTAGTGGTCTAGGTCAATGTACCAGCAGACTCATTTAGCAGTGGCTGGGCAATGGGCAGGATGAGGAGGAAACAGATATAGGGCCAAAGAATAAAGTAGGCTACATGCAGTTCAAAATTGGTAACAGGACTAAACAGGCGGCATTGCTTTGTTCAGTGGAGTAGCAAACCCAAGAGCAGCAGACACTGTTTCAAGGGCCTAACCACACTAGTAGGCCAAATGCAGTTTAATATCTGATAGTATAGGGCGAAAGCCAGAATGTGGAAGCTCAGCTTTGTTCAGTTGAGGACAACACCAGGGAGGGGCAGACACCTTTAGTAGGCCGGAAAAGCCTATTGCATTTTTTAAAATGGTAATTTGGAGCAGAAGGTTGAAGCTCAGCTTTATTTAGTTGAGGGCAACACCAGGGAGGGGCAGAAGCCGTTAGTAGGCCCTAACCACCATTTTTTTTTTTTTTAAAACCACTTAATGAGAGCCGGAAGGTTGAAGCTCAGCTTTATTTAGTTGAGGACAACACCAGGGAGGGGCAGAAGCCGTTAGTAGGCCCTAACCACCATTTTTTTTTTAAAACCACTTAATGAGAGCCGGAAGGTTGAAGCTCAGCTTTATTTAGTTGAGGACAACACCAGGGAGGGGCAGAAGCCGTTAGTAGGCCCTAACCACCATTTTTTTTTAAAAACCACTTAATGAGAGCCGGAAGGTTGAAGCTCAGCTTTATTTAGTTGAGGACAACACCAGGGAGGGGCAGAAGCCGTTAGTAGGCCCTAACCACCATTTTTTTTTTAAAACCACTTAATGAGAGCCGGAAGGTTGAAGCTCAGCTTTATTTAGTTGAGGACAACACCAGGGAGGGGCAGAAGCCGTTAGTAGGCCCTAACCACCATTTTTTTTTTTTTTAAAACCACTTAATGAGAGCCGGAAGGTTGAAGCTCAGCTTTATTTAGTTGAGGACAACACCAGGGAGGGGCAGAAGCCGTTAGTAGGCCCTAACCACCATTTTTTTTTTAAAACCACTTAATGAGAGCCGGAAGGTTGAAGCTCAGCTTTATTTAGTTGAGGACAACACCAGGGAGGGGCAGAAGCCGTTAGTAGGCCCTAACCACCATTTTTTTTTTTTAAACCACATAATGAGAGCCGGAAGGTTGAAGCTCAGCTTTATTTAGTTGAGGACAACACCAGGGAGGGGCAGAAGCCGTTAGTAGGCCCTAACCACCATTTTTTTTTTTTTTAAAACCACTTAATGAGAGCCGGAAGGTTGAAGCTCAGCTTTATTTAGTTGAGGACAACACCAGGGAGGGGCAGAAGCCGTTAGTAGGCCCTAACCACCATTTTTTTTTAAAAACCACTTAATGAGAGCCGGAAGGTTGAAGCTCAGCTTTATTTAGTTGAGGACAACACCAGGGAGGGGCAGAAGCCGTTAGTAGGCCCTAACCACCATTTTTTTTTTAAAACCACTTAATGAGAGCCGGAAGGTTGAAGCTCAGCTTTATTTAGTTGAGGACAACACCAGGGAGGGGCAGAAGCCGTTAGTAGGCCCTAACCACCATTTTTTTTTTTTTTAAAACCACTTAATGAGAGCCGGAAGGTTGAAGCTCAGCTTTATTTAGTTGAGGACAACACCAGGGAGGGGCAGAAGCCGTTAGTAGGCCCTAACCACCATTTTTTTTTTAAAACCACTTAATGAGAGCCGGAAGGTTGAAGCTCAGCTTTATTTAGTTGAGGACAACACCAGGGAGGGGCAGAAGCCGTTAGTAGGCCCTAACCACCATTTTTTTTTTTTAAACCACATAATGAGAGCCGGAAGGTTGAAGCTCAGCTTTATTTAGTTGAGGACAACACCAGGGAGGGGCAGAAGCCGTTAGTAGGCCCTAACCACCATTTTTTTTTTTTTTAAAACCACTTAATGAGAGCCGGAAGGTTGAAGCTCAGCTTTATTTAGTTGAGGACAACACCAGGGAGGGGCAGAAGCCGTTAGTAGGCCCTAACCACCATTTTTTTTTTTTTTAAAACCACTTAATGAGAGCCGGAAGGTTGAAGCTCAGCTTTATTTAGTTGAGGACAACACCAGGGAGGGGCAGAAGCCGTTAGTAGGCCCTAACCACCATTTTTTTTTAAAAACCACTTAATGAGAGCCGGAAGGTTGAAGCTCAGCTTTATTTAGTTGAGGACAACACCAGGGAGGGGCAGAAGCCGTTAGTAGGCCCTAACCAAAGTTGAAGGCCAAATGCAGTTTAATTTCTGATACTATAGGCCGAAAGCCAGAAGGTGGAAGTTCCGATTTAGACAGTGGAGGACAATTTGAATTAGGGACTGCAGACAGACTTAGTAGGCTGTCCCCTGTGGACCATGCATCCACCACATTAACCCATTGCGCCGTAATGGACACGTAATCTTCCGTGGCCATGCCTACAGGTCCATGCGTCTGTTGTCAGGTGCACCTTTGTACTCACAGATTGCCAGAGTGCATGGACAATGCGGTCTTCTACATGCTGGTGGAGGGTTGGGATGGCTTTTCTCGCAAAAGAAGTGTCGACTGGTTAGCTTGTAGCGTGGTACAGCGTAGTCCATCATGGCCTTATTAATAGTAAATAAAATATATAACTAGGCTCTATGAACTTTTAAATAGGTTCCAGGGGTACACGGGCAGCATTGGTGTGGTCAGTGGAGGAGTATTGCAAGTAGGGGCTGCAGACAGGCTATCAAAGGCCTAAAATAACAAACAGTAGGCAGTCATGGCAGTTTTACATCGGTTACATGGATACACAGGCAGGCACTCCAGGCAGCATTGTGCTCAGTGGAGGAGTATTGCAAGTAGGGGCCGCAGACAGGCTATCAAAGGCCTAAAATAACAAACAGTAGGCAGTCATGGCAGTTTTACATCGGTTACATGGATACACAGGCAGGCACTCCAGGCAGCATTGTGGTCAGTGGAGGAGTATTGCAAGTAGGGGCCGCAGACAGGCTATCAAAGGCCTAAAATAACAAACAGTAGGCAGTCATGGCAGTTTTACATCGGTTACATGGATACACAGGCAGCTAGGTGGTGAGTGGAGGAGTATTTAAAGTAAGGACCGCAGACAGGCTATCAAAGGCCTAACATAACAAACAATAGGCTCATGGCAGTTTTACAGCGGTTACATGGATACACGGGCAGGCAGCTTGGTGGTGGTGAGTGGAGGAGTATTTAAAGTAGGGACCGCAGACAGGCTATCAAAGGCCTAACATAACAAACAATAGGCTCATGGCAGTTTTACAGCGGTTACATGGATACACGGGCAGGCAGCTTGGTGGTGAGTGGAGGAGTATTTAAAGTATGGACCGCAGACAGGCTTCGAAGGCCTAACACAATAAAATGGGCTGGCTGTAGGCACTTTAAAATTGGTTCCAGGGGTACACGGGCAGCAGTGGTCTGGTCAGTGGAGGCCTAGTGGAAGGAGGGACCGCAGACAGGCTTCGAAGGCCTAACACAATAAAATGGGCTGGCTGTAGGCACTTTAAAATTGGTTCCAGGGGTACACGGGCAGCAGTGGTCTGGTCAGTGGAGGCCTAGTGGAAGTATGGACCGCAGACAGGCTTCGAAGGCCTAACACAATAAAATGGGCTGGCTGTAGGCACTTTAAAATTGGTTCCAGGGGTACACGGGCAGCAGTGGTCTGGTCAGTGGAGGCCTAGTGGAAGTATGGACCGCAGACAGGCTTCGAAGGCCTAACACAATAAAATGGGCTGGCTGTAGGCACTTTAAAATTGGTTCCAGGGGTACACGGGCAGCAGTGGTCTGGTCAGTGGAGGACTAGTGGAAGGAGGGAGCGCAGAAAGGCTTCAAAGGCCTAAAATAACAAACAATAGGCTCATGGCAGTTTTACAGCGGTTACATGGATACACGGGCAGGCAGCTGGTGATGAGTGGAGGAGTATTTAAAGTAGGGACCGCAGACAGGCTATCAAAGGCCTAAAATAACAAACAATAGGCTCATGGCAGTTTTACAGCGGTTACATGGATACACAGGCAGCTTGGTGGTGAGTGGAGGAGTATTTAAAGTAGGGACCGCAGACAGGCTATCAAAGGCCTAAAATAACAAACAATAGGCTCATGGCAGTTTTACAGCGGTTACATGGATACACAGGCAGCTTGGTGGTGAGTGGAGGAGTATTTAAAGTAGGGACCGCAGACAGGCTATCAAAGGCCTAAAATAACAAACAATAGGCTCATGGCAGTTTTACAGCGGTTACATGGATACACAGGCAGCTTGGTGGTGAGTGGAGGAGTATTTAAAGTAGGGACCACAGACAGGCTATCAAAGGCCTAAAATAACAAACAATAGGCTCATGGCAGTTTTACAGCGGTTACATGGATACACGGGCAGGCAGCTGGTGATGAGTGGAGGAGTATTTAAAGTAGGGACCGCAGACAGGCTATCAAAGGCCTAAAATAACAAACAGTAGGCTCATGGCAGTTTTACAGCGGTTACATGGATACACAGGCAGCTTGGTGGTGAGTGGAGGAGTATTTAAAGTAGGGACCGCAGACAGGCTATCAAAGGCCTAAAATAACAAACAATAGGCTCATGGCAGTTTTACAGCGGTTACATGGATACACGGGCAGGCAGCTTGGTGCTGAGTGGAGGAGTAGTGCAAGGAGTGTCTGTCCCAGTACTCCCAAAATATAAATAGATGTTAATGTCTCGCAAAACAACCAAAACAAAAAAAAAGATGGCATACTTAGGTACAGGGGTGGGCTCATCTGCTGTGTTTCTGACATAGTAATTTGGCAGTAACTATTTAATGGTGCCAATATAGGACACAGACACAGACTACTTTAAGTTGCATCATAGATGTCTACAAATTTGTATTGTCAGTGCCAGACATTGAATGATGTCAGCGAATAGACTAAAGATTGGTGGAGCTGTGCGACATAATTTTGCACGTAGTAGAGCCCAGTTTGAGCTGGGGTAGGGGGGAACTCTCTTGAGGCCGGCGGGACCGCCCCAGGGCCACTCATGTTACAACGGTGTGTCTGACGTTGGGTGCGCACCACCACCGCCAGAGACACTACATTGTACTATGAGGGACCCAGTAGCAATGCCGTCAACCAAAAGCGAGCACACCCACCTCTTCAGACAAACAGCAGTCTCACGGGTGCTTGCGCCAAGTCGCGATACCACGGCCCCGTGTGGGGAGTTTGGCCATTTAGGGAGGTGTAAACATGTCGTATGCTGTACAATCTGCAGCAGCAAATTAGACATTAGAAAAGTAATTCACAGGCAAGAGCTTTTCATAGGAAAGCTAGGTGTCGGCCGGGCAAGGTGGGGCAAAAGATTTTGAAATCCAGTTGTGGTTCATTTTAATGAATGTTAGATCGTCAACATTTTGGGTAGCCAGACGAGTCCTTTTTTCGGTTAATATTGACCCTGCAGCACTGAATACTCTTTCTGATAGGACACTTGCTGCCGGGCAAGCAAGCTCCTGCAATGCATATTCTGCCAATTCTGGCCAGGTGTCTAATTTGGAGGCCCAGTAATCAAATGGGAATGACGGTTGAGGGAGAACATCGATAAGGGATGAAAAATAGTTAGTAACCATACTGGACAAATGTTGTCTCCTGTCACTTTCAATTGATGCAGCAGTACCTGTCCTGTCTGCGGTCATAGCAAAATCACTCCACAACCTGGTCAGAAAACCCCTCTGTCCAACGCCACTTCTGATGTGTGCACCCCTAACACTCCTAGTCTGCTGCCCCCTGGAGCTCGTGTGAGAACGATCACGTGCGCTGTGTGCTGGGAATGCCTGAAGCAAACGGTCAACAAGAGTTGATTGTTTGGTTGCTAATATTAGTTCCAAGTTCTCATGTGGCATAATATTTTGCAATTTGCCTTTATAGCGTGGATCAAGGAGGCAGGCCAACCAGTAATCGTCATCGTTCATCATTTTCGTAATGCGTGTGTCCCTTTTTAGGATACGTAAGGCATAATCCGCCATGTGGGCCAAAGTTCCAGTTGTCAAATCTCCGGTTGTGATTGGTTGAGGGGCAGTTGCAGGCAAATCTACGTCACTTGTGTCCCTCAAAAAACCAGAACCCGGCCGTGACACGCAACCAATTTCCTGTGCCCCCGTGAAAGTTTCCGCATTAAAAATATACTCATCCCCATCATCCTCCTCGTCCTCCACCTCCTCTTCGCCCGCTACCTCGTCCTGTACACTGCCCTGACCAGACAATGGCTGACTGTCATCAAGGCTTCCCTCTTCCTCTGGTGCAGACGCCTGCTCCTTTATGTGCGTCAAACTTTGCATCAGCAGACGCATTAGGGGGATGCTCATGCTTATTACGGCGTTGTCTGCACTAACCAGCCGTGTGCATTCCTCAAAACACTGAAGGACTTGACACATGTCTTGTATCTTCGACCACTGCACACCTGACAACTCCATGTCTGCCATCCTACTGCCTGCCCGTGTATCCTCCCACAAATAAATAACAGCACGCCTCTGTTCGCACAGTCTCTGAAGCATGTGCAGTGTTGAGTTCCACCTTGTTGCAACGTCTATGATTAGGCGATGCTGGGGAAGGTTCAAAGACCGCTGATAGGTTTGCATACGGCTGGCGTGTACAGGCGAACGTCGGATATGTGAGCAAAGTGCACGCACTTTGAGGAGCAGGTCGGAGAACCCAGGATAAGTTTTCAATAAGCACTGCACCACCAGGTTTAAGGTGTGAGCCAGGCAAGGAATGTGTTTCAGTTGGGAAAGGGAGATGGCAGCCATGAAATTCCTTCCGTTATCACTCACTACCTTGCCTGCCTCAAGATCTACTGTGCCCAGCCACGACTGCGTTTCTTGTTGCAAGAACTCGGACAGAACTTCCGCGGTGTGTCTGTTGTCGCCCAAACACTTCATAGCCAATACAGCCTGCTGACGCTTGGCAGTAGCTGGCCCATAATGGGACAACTGGTGTGCAACAGTGTCATCTGCCGATGGAGTGGTTGGCCGACTGCGTTCTGTGGAAGAGCTGTAGCTTCTGCAGGAGGACGAGGAGGAGGAGGAGGGGGTGCGAACGCCTACAGCCAACTGTTTCCTAGACCGTGGGCTAGGCACAACTGTCCCTAAATTGATGTCGCCTGTGGACCCTGCATCCACCACATTCACCCAGTGTGCCGTGATGGACACATAACGTCCCTGGCCATGCCTACTGGTCCATGCATCTGTAGTCAGGTGCACCTTTGTACTCACAGATTGCCTGAGTGCATGGACGATGCGCTGTTTAACATGCTGGTGCAGGGCTGGGATGGCTTTTCTGGAAAAAAAGTGTCGACTGGGTAGCTCGTATCGTGGTTCAGCGTACTCCATCAGGGCTTTGAAAGCTTCGCTTTCAACTAACCGGTAGGGCATCATCTCTAACGAGATTAGTCTAGCTATGTGGGCGTTAAAACCCTGTGTACGCGGATGCGAGGATAAGTACTTCCTTTTTCTAACCAGAGTCTCATGTAGGGTGAGCTGGACTGGAGAGCTGTAGATCGTGGAACTTTCGGGTGTGCCGGTGGACATGGCAGACTGAGAGACGGTTGGAGACGGTATTGTTTCCGCCGGTGCCCTACATGCAATATTTCCTCCTACAAAACTGGTGATTCCCTGACCCTGACTGCTTTTGGCTGGCAAAGAAACCTGCACAGATACTGCCGGTGGTGCGGAAAATGGTGGCCTTACAGTGACGGAAGGGATGTTGCGTTGCTGACTAGCTTCATTGGCCGAGGGTGCTACAACCTTGAGGGACGTTTGGTAGTTAGTCCAGGCTTGAGAATGCATGGTGGTTAAGTGTCTATGCATGCAACTAGTATTTAGACTTTTCAGATTCTGACCTCTGCTTAAGCTAGTTGAACATTTTTGACAGATGACTTTGCGCTGATCAGTTGGATGTTGTTTAAAAAAATGCCAGACTGCACTCTTCCTAGACTCTGATCCCTTTTCAGGGATTGCAGACTGAGCTTTAACCGGATGGCAACGCTGTGCTCCAACAGGTTTTGGCTTTGACACGCGTTTTGGTCCAGATACGGGCCCGGCAGATGGAACCTGTTGCGATGTTGATGCCTGCTGCGGCCCCTCCTCCACCTCCGCTTCTGAACTACTGCCGCCTGCACCCTGTTCCCCCAATGGCTGCCAATCGGGGTCAATAACTGGGTCATCTATTACCTCCTCTTCGAGCTCGTGTGCAACTTCGTCTGTGTCACTGTGTCGGTCGGTGGTATAGCGTTCGTGGCGGGGCAACATAGTCTCATCAGGGTCTGATTGTGGATCTGTACCCTGAGAGGGCAATGTGGTGGTCTGAGTCAAAGGAGCAGCATAGTACTCTGGCTGTGGCTGTGCATCAGTGCACTCCATGTCAGAATATACTTGTAATGGGCATGGCCTGTTAAATGTTTCACTTTCTAAGCCAGGGACGGTATGTGTAAAGAGCTCCATGGAGTGACCCGTTGTGTCGCCTGCTGCATCCTTCTCTCTTGTTGTAGTTTTTGCTGAGGAGGACAAGGAAGCGACTTGTCCCTGACCGTGAACATCCACAAGCGACGCGCTGCTTTTACATTTACCAGTTTCGGAAGAGGAGGCAAAAGAGCTAGAGGCTGAGTCTGCAATGTAAGCCAAAACTTGCTGTTGCTGCTCCGCCTTTAAAAGCGGTTTTCCTACTCCCAGAAAAGAGAGCGTTCGAGGCCTTGTGTAGCCTGACGACGAAACTGGCTCCACAGCTCCAGACTTAGGTGGAATATTTTTATCCCCACGACCACCTGATGCTCCACTACCACTACCATCATTACCAGCTGACAATGAACGCCCACGACGACCTCTTGCACCAGACTTCCTCATTGTTTTAAAATCTTAACCAAAGTAACTTTATTTGTTGCTATCAAACAACTTACACGGTGAGCTATAACTTCAGTATGATTTCAATATCCCTTAACAGGTTGGTGAGACCACAAGGAAAATCAGGCACAATGTTACACACTCTGTTTTCTGTGGCACAAAATCACAGAGATGACACACACGCAGGACTGTCACTCAAGCACTAATGTCAATATTAATCTCCCACCTAATTTATTTATTTTTTTTTCTCAGGGAGACTTTAGAAACCAAATAATATTAAAAAAAAAAAAAAAAAAGGCTTTCTATGGCCCACAATTAGAGAGAGAGAGGTGGCACAACCAGGAGTCAAGACTGGCGCACAAGCTGAAAGGGCAATATTACTCTCCCACTGTTTTTTATGTTTTTTTTGTTTTTTTCAGGGAGACTTTAGAAACCAAATAATATTAAAAAAACCAAAAAAAAAAAAGGCTTTCTATGGCCCACTGAATGAGAGGGAGAGAGGTGGCACACCCAGGAGTCAAGACTGGCACACAAGCTGAAAGGGCAATATTACTCTCCCACTGTTTTTTTAGGTTTTTTTTTTTTTTTCAGGGAGAATTAGAAACCAAATAATATTAAAAAAAAAAAAAATAGGCTTTCTATGGCCCACTGAATGAAAGGGAGAGAGGTGGCACACCCAGGAGTCAAGACTGGCACACAAGCTGAAAGGGCAATATTACTCTCCCACTGTTTTTTTATGTTTTTTTTGTTTTTTTCAGGGAGACTTTAGAAACCAAATAATATTAAAAAAACCAAAAAAAAAAAAGGCTTTCTATGGCCCACTGAATGAGAGGGAGAGAGGTGGCACACCCAGGAGTCAAGACTGGCACACAAGCTGAAAGGGCAATATTACTCTCCCACTGTTTTTTTAGGTTTTTTTTTTTTTTTCAGGGAGAATTAGAAACCAAATAATATTAAAAAAAAAAAAAATAGGCTTTCTATGGCCCACTGAATGAAAGGGAGAGAGGTGGCACACCCAGGAGTCAAGACTGGCACACAAGCTGAAAGGGCAATATTACTCTCCCACTGTTTTTTTATGTATTTTTTGTTTTTTCAGGGAGACTTTAGAAACCCAATAATATTTAAAAAAAAAAATAAATAGGCTTTCTATGGCCCACTGAATGAGAGGGAGAGAGGTGGCACACCCAGGAGTCAAGACTGGCACACAAGCTGAAAGGGCAATATTACTCTCCCACTGTTTTTTTAGGTTTTTTTTTTTTTTTCAGGGAGAATTAGAAACCAAATAATATTAAAAAAAAAAAAAATAGGCTTTCTATGGCCCACTGAATGAAAGGGAGAGAGGTGGCACACCCAGGAGTCAAGACTGGCACACAAGCTGAAAGGGCAATATTACTCTCCCACTGTTTTTTTATGTATTTTTTGTTTTTTCAGGGAGACTTTAGAAACCCAATAATATTTAAAAAAAAAAATAAATAGGCTTTCTATGGCCCACTGAATGAGAGGGAGAGAGGTGGCACACCCAGGAGTCAAGACTGGCACACAAGCTGAAAGGGCAATATTACTCTCCCACTGTTTTTTTAGGTTTTTTTTTTTTTTTCAGGGAGAATTAGAAACCAAATAATATTAAAAAAAAAAAAAATAGGCTTTCTATGGCCCACTGAATGAAAGGGAGAGAGGTGGCACACCCAGGAGTCAAGACTGGCACACAAGCTGAAAGGGCAATATTACTCTCCCACTGTTTTTTTATGTATTTTTTGTTTTTTCAGGGAGACTTTAGAAACCCAATAATATTTAAAAAAAAAAATAAATAGGCTTTCTATGGCCCACTGAATGAGAGGGAGAGAGGTGGCACACCCAGGAGTCAAGACTGGCACACAAGCTGAAAGGGCAATATTACTCTCCCACTGTTTTTTTAGGTTTTTTTTTTTTTTCAGGGAGACTTTAGAAACCAAATAATATTAAAAAAAAAAAAAAAAAAAAAAAAAATAGGCTTGCTATAGCCCACTGAATGAGAGATAGCACACACAGCAGTGGCACACAAGCCCTGACTGAGGCCAATATTTTTCTCCCACTGATTGATGTAGTGTTTTTGTGTTGAGGTAGAATTTAGAACACAAATCACGGAAAAAATAAATAGGCTTTCTATGGCCCACTGAATGAAAGGGAGAGAGGTGGCACACCCAGGAGTCAAGACTGGCACACAAGCTGAAAGGGCAATATTACTCTCCCACTGTTTTTTTATGTATTTTTTGTTTTTTTCAGGGAGACTTTAGAAACCCAATAATATTTAAAAAAAAAAATAAATAGGCTTTCTATGGCCCACTGAATGAGAGGGAGAGAGGTGGCACACCCAGGAGTCAAGACTGGCACACAAGCTGAAAGGGCAATATTACTCTCCCACTGTTTTTTTAGGTTTTTTTTTTTTTTCAGGGAGACTTTTGAAACCAAATAATATTAAAAAAAAAAAAAAAAAAAAAATATAGGCTTGCTATAGCCCACTGAATGAGAGATAGCGCACACACAGCAGTGGCACACAAGCCCTGACTGAGGCCAATATTTTTCTCCCACTGATTGATGTAGTGTTTCTGTGTTGAGGTAGATTTTAGAACACAAATCACGGAAAAAATAAATAGGCTTTCTATGGCCCACTCAGTGAGAGATGGCACACACAGGGATGGCACTGTAGCAGAAATGCCAATCTTAATCTCCCACAAAAAAAAAACAAAAAAAAAAAAAAAACTGTCCTACAATTACTATCTCCCTGCAGTAATGTAAGCCAGGTATGGCAGGCAGCAATAGGAGTGGACTGATGCACAAATTAAATAAAAAGTGTGGACAAACAAAAAAGATAGCTGTGCAGAAAGGAAGGAACAAGAGGATATGTGCTTTGAAAAAAGCAGTTGGTTTCCACAGTGGCGTACACACAGCAATACAGCTATCACGGAGCCTTCTAGGGCAGCCCAATGAGCTACAGCGCTGAGGGGAAAAAAAAAAAAAAATAGCTTCCACTGTTCCTGCACACCGAAGGTGGTGTTGGACAGTGGAAATCGCTGCAGCACAAGCGGTTTGGTGGTTAGTGGACCCTGCCTAACGCTCTCCCTGCTTCTGATGAAGCGGCAGCAACCTGTCCCTAAGCTCAGATCAGCAGCAGTAAGATGGCGGTCGGCGGGAACGCCCCTTTATAGCCCCTGTGACGCCGCAGACAGCAAGCCAATCACTGCAATGCCCTTCTCTAAGATGGTGGGGACCAGGATCTATGTCATCACGCTGCCCACACTCTGCGTTCACCTTCATTGGCTGAGAAATGGCGCTTTTCGCGTCATTGAAACGCGACTTTGGCGCGAAAGTCGCGTACCGCATGGCCGACAAGCACAGGGGTCGGATCGGGTTTCATGAGACGCCGACTTAGCCAAAAGTCGGCGACTTTTGAAAATGATCGACCCGTTTCGCTCAACCCTAGTGGCCAAACGTCAACAGGCCGTCTTGAAATTAATTTCTTTGGGGAATCGAAGCCACACAGCGCAGAAGCTCTGGAATGCCATCAAGCAGGAGAGCGATGTGTGGTTTGTGGCAGCGAATCTCCAGCCAGGCATGGTAGTGTGTGATAATGGCCGAAATCTGGTGGCAGCTCTGGGCCTTGGCAACCTCACTCGTATCCCATGTCTGGCACATGTGCTCAACTTGGTCGTGAAGAGTTTTTTGAGGGACTATCCGGATCTTGATGCACTGCTGCACAAGGTCCGCCTAGAGTGTGCTCACTTGCGGTGTTCCAGCACGGCAAAATCGCGTATTGCGGCTCTGCAGCGCCGATTCCGCCTTCCGGAACATCGCATCATATGTGACCTACCTACCAGGTGGAATTCCACGTTACATATGTTGGAGCGGTTGTGTGAGCAGCAGCAAGCAGTAATGGAGTACCAGCTGCATCAGGCGCAAAGAAGTCGCACTCCGCGCCGTTCAGACTTCACAACCACAGAGTGGGCCACTATGAAGGACGTCTGCCAGGTTTTGCGTCCCTTCGAATATTCCACGCGGATGGCGAGTGCAGATGATGCACTAGTCAGCATGACTGTCCCCCTTATCTGCCTGCTTGAAAAATCACTGCAAGCGCTAAGGGATGATGTTGTGGAAGAGGTGGAGGATGAGGATTCACCATTTCCATCATCTTCTGGACAGTCAGGGCCACGTGGTTCCTCACAAACGCGTAGGCAGGGGACACTTTGTGAGGAAGATGAGGAGGAGTCAATGGTGGAGGAAGACATCCGTCCAGAGGAGGGAGTTACACAATTGTCGCAGTAGTCAGTGTGTACAGCGAGAGTGGGGTGATGACGAGCGGGCAGAGATCACGCCTCAAGCAGGGGACAGCGTTTCTTGGCCAGTTGACAGTCTGCAGCACATGGTTGATTACATGCTGCAGTGCCTGAGAAACGACCGCCGCATCGCCCACATTCTCAACATGTCTGATTATTGGGTGTTCACCCTCCTTGATCCTCGCTACCGGGACAACGTACAAAGCCTCATCACACCGTTGAATGGGGAGCGTAAAATGCGGGAGTACCAAGACACACTGGTGAATTCCATCATCTTCTCCAGTCCAACTGAGAGAAGTGCTGCTAGTGCTTTACAAAGCAGCTCAGTGCATCCAGGCAGTGGAGGAGGCTCTGCACAAAGAGGGAGCAGAAGCAGTGCCTCTGCCCAAGGCAAGACCAGTATGGCCCAACTGTGGCACAGTTTTGTGTGCCCGCGACAAATGTCTACACCATCACAGACGGCTCCAGTCAGCAAGAGGCAACGGTTCCGTCAGATGGTGACAGACTACATGTCTTGCCCTCTTGCTGTACTCCCAGACAGCTCTTCCCCTTTCAAGTTTTGGGTCTCTAAGCTGGATACATGGCCAGAGCTAAGCCAGTATGCATTGGAGGTGCTGGCTTGCCCTGCGGCTAGTGTATTATTGGAACGCGTCTTTAGTGCTGCAGGTGGTGTACTAACTGACCGTCGCATGCGACTATCCTCCGATAACGTTGACCGGCTTACTTTCCTGAAAATGAACCAGGCCTGGATCTCGCAGGAATTTGCCACTCTTCTTCCTGATTAAATAATTGGGTGACTGTCTACAGTATCCAGGTCTCCTGTTGTGTTCATCTTTCTACCACCTGAACTGTAATTCCTGGGCTCCAACACCGCCAGTTGAGGCTCAGAAGTGCCGTCTGCACAGTCAAAACATACAACCCAGTGTTATTGGGTGTCAGTAACGTCAGCTGATCCCCAGCTGTGTAGCCGGCAATGTGTCCTGCGACCGCCATGCTGACACAACAACTGAAATGTAAGGGAACCTGTCCCCCCCCCAGGCGTTTGTTACTGAAATAGCCACCTTGTGCAGCAGTTATGCTGCACAAGGAAAAGGTAACTATTTTTGTTTAGCTCCTTGCAGAACTTAACACTTTTAAAGTGTGTCCACTGATACCGTAAAACCATCCCAGAGGTGGGACTTTCCTTTGTAATGTGACGCAGCACACCCGTCATTCCTACTCCCTTGGCGACGTGCGCCGCCTCCTCCGCGTTGTTTAATTCTGTCCCGGAGCCAGCGCTGTTATGTTATCCCTTGGCCAGGCACACTTTGCGGTGCCCGTCTTCTGACATCATTTGGTGTCAGGCTGGCTGCGCCTGTGCAGCCGCGCTGGCCGAGATCCCGCCTCGCAGTGTCTTCTGATTTAATCACACTGCGGGCCTGGGATCCATGGGCATGCGCAGTGCATATCTTCACCTCCGCCTCTCACTCATCTCCCTCCACCTTCTTCAGACTGTGCGCCGTCAGCTGATCCCTAGTAGCATGCCACGGCCATGACACCTCATAGTCTGAAGAAGCCGGAGGGAGGGGAGTGAGAGGCGAGGATATGCACTGCGCATGGCCATGGATCCTAGGCCCGCGGTGGGATTACATTAGACGACACTGCGAGGCGGGATCTCGGCCAGCGCGGCTGCACAGGCGCAGCCAGTGAATGAAGCCAGGGAATGAAGGAAATGTAGGTCATTGACCTACATTTCCTTCACTCGCGGTGATGCGCCCCCTGCTAGATGTCCTCATGAACTGCAGCCTGGGAACTTTTTCCCACGCTCCAGGTCATATGAGGACATCCACCAGGGGGCGCATCACTGCGACTGAAGGTAACTATAGGTCATTGACCTACATTTCCTTCATTCCCCGGGGTTTACAGGCACGAGCACAGCTGCATTATAGCAGAGCTCCTGCCTGTAAAATATTTTAACCCCTTCAGATGGATTTACCTCGTGGGACGTGACAGGTCATCAGAGGGTATGTATATTGTTGGTTTATTATTTTTCCAAGCGAGGGTCTTCAGGTGGATTGAGAGAGCAGTAAAATATTAAAACAACCTGTGTGTTTATTTCATTAAAATACTTTTTAATAATGTGTGTGTTTTTTTAACCCTTTCATACAATTGGATTAATAATGGATAGGTGTCATAATTGACGCCTCTCCATTATTAATCTGGCTTAATGTCACCTTACAATAGCAAGGTGGCATTAACCCTTCATTACCCCATATCCCACCGCTACCCGGGAGTGGGAAGAGAGTGGCCAAGTGCCAGAATAGGCGCATCTTCCAGATGTGCCTTTTCTGTGGTGGCTGGGGGCAGATGTTTTTAGCCACGGGGGGGCCAATAACCATGGACCTTCTCCTGGCTATTAATATCTGCCCTCAGTCACTGGCTTTACCACTCTGGTGGAGAAAATTGCGCGGGAGTCCATGCCAATTTTTTCCGCAATTTAACCCTTAAATTTAATAGCTACAGCGCCAAAATTTTGCACATACACACTACTAACATTAGTAGTGTGGAATATGCAAAAAAAAGGGGGATATGACATGGTTTACTGTATGTAAACCATGTCTCATATCATGTCGGGTTTAGGCAGGAGAAATGAAAAGCCGGCAATTGAATTACCGGCTTTTCAACATTATCGCGCTGAAGTAAATATAAATATATATATGTGTCTCTCTATGACATATATATATATATATATATATATATATATATACAGTATATATATATATATATAAAAAACGAAACTCGACTTTGGATTACAGATCGTGTACCGCCAACCCGATCCCAGAGTGGGATCGGGTCGGGTTTCACGAAACCCGACTTTGCTAAAAGTCGGTGACTTTTGAAAAGTGCCGATCTGTTTCGCTCAACCCTAATCTCCATTACTTACACCAGTGATTGATAGCAGCTGACATTACACAGCTGACATCAACCTTAAAAATCATTACACATACCAGAATTAAATGCTTTGTAGGCTGGGAAAAGCAGTAGAGTTAGAGCTATTCCCAGGCGCCAGGTGCTAACTACAACTGTCATCATCCTTGCCTGGTCTCCCTGCGAAGCATTTCTGTTGTATTTACATGCGCTGATCTGAGGCCACTAAACGAGTGTGATCAACAATTCTGAAGTCGTTCGCTTGTTTCCCGGCCTCTTTACACCAACTGAGAAAGAATGAAGGGAATAGAACAATCACAATTAGATCAATCTGTCCCCATACAGTATCATGTTATCAGCAGCACAACTACAGTTTACACCGGTGATGTGCTGCTGAGAACAAGGATTTCTGTCCCACATAAACAATCCAATCACTCGATGAATAGGCAGCATTGTGCTTGTTTAGTATAATACACCCCATAGTCCATAGTCCTCCATATATTATAATGTGCACCTCAGTCCTCCATATAGTATAATACACTCCTCATTCCTCCATGAAGTATAATACACTCCTCATAGTCCTCTATATAGTATAATACACTCCTCAGTCCTCTATATACTATAATACACTCCTCAGTCCTCCATATAGTATAATATATTCCTCAGTCCTCCATATAGTATAATACACTCCTCAGTCCTCCATATAGTATAATACACTCCTCATAGTCCTCCATATAGTATAATGCACCGCCATAGTCATCCATGTAGTACAATTCACTTCCCATAGCATAATGAACCCCAGAGTTCTTCATATAGTATAATGTCTTCCACATAGTCCTCGATACAGTATAATGCAGCCCACATATAGTATAATGATGCCACCCCAGAGTATAATGCAGCCACCCTACAAAATATATTGTAGCCCCGAGTATAATGTAACCCTTCCAGAGAATATGATGCAGCCCCCTCATATAGTATAATGCAGCGCCTGCATATATAATATATGGTAGCCCCCTCATAGAGCATAATGCAGCCCCCTATAGAATATAATGTAGCCCCTCCATAGAATACAATGCAGCCCTCCTCATATAGTATAATGCAGCTCCCCATAGAATATAATGTAGCCCCCTCATGGAGTATGATGCAATCACCCCTCATAGAATATAATACATTTAATACATAGAATACATTTAATATAGAATATAATACAGCCTACCTCCCTATAGAATATAATGTAGCCCCATAAAAGAATATGATGCAATCCTCCCTCATAGAATGTAATACAGCCCCCCAAATAGAATGTAATACAGCCTCCCATAGAATGTAATACAGCCCCCTCATAGAATATAATAGAACCCCTATAAAATATAATACAACCCCCTATAGAATGTAATACAGCCCCCCATAGAATATAATACAACCCCCCATATAATGTAACACAGCCCCATAGAATGTAATACAGCCCCCGTAGAATATAATACAACCCCCCATATAATGTAACACAGCCCCATAGAATGTAATACAGCCCCCATAGAATGTAATACAGCCCCCCATAGAATATAATACAACCCCAAACAGAATGTAATAGAGCCCCCCATAGAATGTAATGCAGCCCCCTATAGAATGTAATACAGCCCCCCATAGAATATAATGCAACCCCCCATAGAATGTAATACAGCCCCCCATAGAATATAATACAACCCCCCATAGAATGTAATACAGCCCCCTGTTGTGAATTCTGCTTTTGGGCTCCCTCCGGTGGTTGTAGGTGGTAATGCAGTTGTCCCTGAGTTGCAGTCCTGGTCAGGTGTATCTGCTGATTGCAGTTCTGACTGAGGTATTTAGGCGTGCAGGATTCATTAGTCCTTGCCAGTTGTCCATGGTTGTTGGGAGGTTTTGGTCCTGGTTTGGTTCCTTCTGCCTTCTGCCAAATCAGCAAAGATAAGTGTCTGGTTTTGTTTCTGTGGCACACATGCTGTGTGCTTAATAATTCTGTGCTATTCAGTGTTTTTTTTTGTCCAGCTTAGATTGTGTCAGTATTTTCTCAGTCTTGTTGGATTCTCTGGAGTGGCAGATATACATTCCATGTCTTTAGTTAGATTGTGGAACTTTTTGTATTATCTGCTGTGGATATTTTTGGAAGGGTTTTAATACTGACCGCTTAGTATTCTGTCCTATCTTTCCCTATTTAGCTAGAGTGGCCTCTTTTGCTGAATCCTGTTTTCTGCCTGCGTGTGTCTTTCCTCTCCTACTCACAGTCAATATTCGTGGGGGGCTGCCTATCCTTTGGGGTTCTGCTCTGAGGCAAGGTAGTATTCCTATTTCCATCTATAGGGGTATTTAGTCCTCCGGCTGTGTCGAGGTGTCTAGGGTTTGTTAGGCACACCCCACGGCTACTTCTAGTTGCGGTGTTAGTTCAGGTTTTGCGGTCAGTACAGTTTCCACCTACTCCAGAGAAAGTTCATGCGGCTCCAAAGTCACCGGATCATAACAGTACAACTGGCCCACTATGAGTTAAATGCATCTCAGAAGAAGGGAAGAAAGGTGTTGAGTCATTTTTTTTTCTGCAGTTTGCTTTGCCTTTTCTTCCCTCTTTTTCTCTGGGTGGCTAAGGAGTCTTGTGTTAGCATGGATGTTCAGGAATTAGCTTCTTGTGTAGACCAGCTTGCTGCTAGGGTACAGGGAATTTCTGATTATATTGTTCAGACTCCTGTTTTAGAGCTGAAGATTCCTACTCCTGATTTGTTTTTTGGTGACAGGTCCAAATTTTTGAGTTTTAAAAACAACTGTAAACTGTTTTTTGCTTTGAGACCTCGATCCTCTCGGGATTCTATTCAGCAGGTTAAAATCGTCATTTCCCTGCTGTGTGGTGATCCACAGGATTGGGCATTTTCCCTGGAATCTGGGAATCCGGCTTTGCTTAATGTAGATTCCTTTTTTCAGGCTACACCTTTCGCTAAAAATAAGCCCCAGTTTTGGACACAGGTGACCATGCGCATGGCACCAGCCCACCAGGAAGATTGTCAATTTCTGGTATTGCATAATTTACATGATGCTATCGTGTTGGGTTTTCCGTGGTTGCAGGTACATAATCCTGTGTTGGATTGGAAGTCTATGTCTGTGACTAGTTGGGGTTGTCAGGGGGTTCATAATGATGTTCCTTTAATGTCCATCTCCTCTTCTTCCTCTTCTGAAATTCCAGAGTTTTTGTCTAATTTTCAGGATGTATTCGATGAGCCCAAGTCCAGTTCTCTTCCACCACACAGGGACTGTGATTGTGCTATTGATTTGATTCCAGGCTGTAAGTTTCCTAAGGGCCGACTCTTCAACCTGTCTGTGCCGGAACATACCGCTATGTGGAGTTATGTTAAGTAGTCTTTAGAGAAAGGGCATATTCGGCCATCTTCTTCACCGATGGGAGCAGGATTTTTTTTTGTTGCTAAGAAGGATGGCTCCTTGAGACCCTGTATTGATT
The DNA here is from genome assembly GCF_051348905.1 of Ranitomeya variabilis. NCBI lineage: Eukaryota > Metazoa > Chordata > Amphibia > Anura > Dendrobatidae > Ranitomeya > Ranitomeya variabilis. Next base: position 390,636,663 of record NC_135234.1, read on the forward strand.
ATCGCCTCTTGAATAAGATCACGGTCAAGTTTCAATACCCTTTACCTTTGCTTTCCGATTTGTTTGCTAGGATTAAGGGGGCTAGTTGGTTTACGAAGATTGACCTTCGGGGGGCGTATAATCTTGTTCGTATTAAGCAGGGTGATGAATGGAAAACTGCGTTCAATACGCCCGAAGGCCATTTTGAATACCTTGTGATGCCGTTCGGGCTCACTAATGCTCCATCTGTTTTTCAATCTTTCATGCATGATATCTTCCGGACTTATATTGATAAATTCTTGATTGTATATTTGGACGATATTTTGATTTTTTCTGATGATTGGGAGTCTCATGTGGAGCAGGTCAGGATGGTATTTCAGATCCTTCGTGACAATGCTTTGTTTGTGAAGGGGTCTAAGTGTCTCTTTGGGGTGCAGAAGGTTTCTTTTTTGGGTTTTATTTTTTCTCCTTCATCTATTGAGATGGATCCGGTTAAAGTTCAGGCCATTCATGATTGGATTCAACCCACGTCCGTAAAGAGACTTCAGAAATTTTTGGGTTTTGCAAATTTTTATCGCCGTTTCATTGCTAACTTTTCCAGCGTGGTTAAACCCTTGACCGATTTGATGAAAAAAGGCACTGATGTGGCGAATTGGTCCTCTGCGGCTGTTTCTGCCTTTCAGGAGCTTAAACGTCGATTTACTTCTGCTCCGGTGTTGCGCCAACCGGATGTTTCCCTTCCGTTTCAGGTTGAGATTGAAGCTTCTGAGATTGGTGCAGGGGCCATTTTGTCCCAGAGGGATCATGTTGGTTCCTTGACGAAACCGTGTGCATTCTTTTCCTGTAAATTTTCGCCTGCTGAACGCAATTATGATGTCGGCAATCGGGAGTTGTTGGCTATGAAGTGGACATTTGAGGAGTGGCGACATTGGCTTGAGGGAGCTAAGCACCGTATTGTGGTCTTGACCGATCATAAGAATTTGATTTACCTCGAGTCTGCCAAGCGGCTGAATCCTAGACAGGCTCGATGGTCCTTGTTTTTTTTCCCGTTTTGATTTTGTGGTCTCGTATCTTCCGGGTTCCAAGAATATTAAGGCTGATGCCTTTCTAGGAGTTTTTTGCCTGATTCTCCTGAGGTCCTTGAACCGGTCGGCATTCTGAAAGAAGGGGTGGTTCTTTCTGCTATTTCCCCTGATTTACGACGGGTACTTCAGGAATTTCAGGCTGACAGACCTGATCGTTGTCCAGTGGGGAAACTGTTTGTTCCTGACAGATGGACTAGTAGAGTGATTTCTGAGGTTCACTGTTCTGTGTTGGCTGGTCATCCTGGTATTTTTGGTACCAGAGACTTGGTTGGTAGGTCCTTTTGGTGGCCTTCTTTATCACGTGATGCGCGTTCTTTTGTGCAGTCCTGTGTGACTTGTGCGCGGGCCAAGCCTTGATGTTCCCATGCTAGTGGGTTGCTTTTGCCATTGCCGGTCCCTGAGAGGCCCTGGACGCATATTTCTATGGATTTTATTTCTGATCTTCCGGTTTCCCAGAGGATGTCAGTTATCTGGGTTGTTTGTGACTGGTTTTCTAAGATGGTTCATTTGGTGCCTTTGCCTAAATTGCCTTCCTCTTCAGATTTAGTTTTGTTGTTTTTTCAGCATGTGGTTCATTTGCATGGTATTCCGGAGAATATTGTGTCTGACAGAGGTTCCCAGTTTGTTTCTAGGTTTTGGTGGGCCTTTTGTGCTAGGCTGGGCATTGATTTATCTTTTTCCTCTGCATTTCATCCTCAGACAAATGGCCAAACCGAGCGAACTAATCAGACTTAGGAGACTTATTTGAGATGCTTTGTGTCTGCTGATCAGGATGATTGGGTGGCTTTTTTGCCATTGGCCGAGTTTGCCCTTAATAATCGGGCTAGTTCAGCTACTTTGGTTTCGCCTTTTTTTTGTAATTTTGGTTTTTCATCCACGTTTTTCTTCTGGGCAGGTTGAGCCTTCTGACTGTCCTGGTGTGGATTCGGTGGTTGACAGGTTGCAGCAGATTTGGGCTCATGTGGTGGACAATTTGGTGTTGTCTCAGGAGGAGGCTCAACGTTTTGCTAACCGTCGTCGGTGTGTTGGTTCCCGGCTTCAGGTTGGGGATCTGGTCTGGTTGTCTTCCCGTCATGTTCCTATGAAGGTTTCTTCTCCTAAGTTTAAGCCTCGGTTTATTGGTCCTTATAGGATTTCTGGGATTATTAATCCGGTGTCTTTTCGATTGGCGCTTCCGGCCTCTTTTGCTATCCATAATGTCTTCCATAGATCTGTATTGCGGAAATATGTGGTACCTGTTGTTCCCTCTGTTGATCCTCCAGCCCTTGTGTTGGTTGATGGGGAGTTGGAGTATGTGGTTGAGAAGATTTTGGATTCTCGTTTTTCGAGGCGGAGGCTTCAGTATCTTGTCAAATGGAAGCGTTATGGCCAGGAGGATAATTCTTGGGTTTTTGCCTCTGATGTCCATGCTGCTGATTTGGTTCATGCTTTTCATCTGGCTCATCCTGATCGGCCTGGGGGCTCTGGTGAGGGTTCGGTGACCCCTCCTCAAGGGGGGGTACTGTTGTGAATTCTGCTTTTGGTCTCCCTCCGGTGGTTGTAGGTGGTAATGCAGTTGTCCCTGAGTTGCAGTCCTGGTCAGGTGTATCTGCTGATTGCAGTTCTGACTGGGGTATTTAGGCATGCAGGAATCATTAGTCCTTGCCAGTTGTCCATGGTTGTTGGGAGGTTTTGGTCCTGGTTTGGTTCCTTCTGCCTTCTGCCAAATCAGCAAAGATAAGTGTCTGGTTTTGTTTCTGTGGCACACATGCTGTGTGCTTAATAATTCTGTGCTATTCAGTGTTTTTTTTTGTCCAGCTTAGATTGTGTCAGTATTTTCTCAGTCTTGTTGGATTCTCTGGAGTGGCAGATATACATTCCATGTCTTTAGTAAAATTGTGGAACTTTTTGTATTATCTGCTGTGGATATTTTTGGAAGGGTTTTAATACTGACCGCTTAGTATTCTGTCCTATCTTTCCCTATTTAGCTAGAGTGGCCTCTTTTGCTGAATCCTGTTTTCTGCCTGCGTGTGTCTTTCCTCTCCTACTCACAGTCAATATTCGTGGGGGGCTGCCTATCCTTTGGGGTTCTGCTCTGAGGCAAGGTAGTATTCCTATTTCCATCTATAGGGGTATTTAGTCCTCCGGCTGTGTCGAGGTGTCTAGGGTTTGTTAGGCACACCCCACGGCTACTTCTAGTTGCGGTGTTAGTTCAGGTTTTGCGGTCAGTACAGTTTCCACCTACTCCAGAGAAAGTTCATGCGGCTCCAAAGTCACCGGATCATAACAGTCCCCCATGCAATGTAATACAGCCCCCCATAGAATGTAATGTAGCGCCCCCATAGAATGTAATACAGCCCCCCCATAGAATATAATACAGCCCCTCATAGAATGTAATGTAGCGCCCCCCAATAGCCCCTCAATCCAGTTATCACTCATTGATATATTAAAAAAAACATACAATCCCCACCTTTCCTCGTGCCCCGCGCTGCTCCTGGCTCCAGTCTCAGTGGCCGCAGTCTGCCTGGCACACAGCAGGTACGCGATGATATGAGGTCATCGCACATCCGCAGTGTCAGAGGCAGAACGGGGAATGATGGGAGAGTGTTGTGAATTCTGCTCTTGGGTTCCCTCCGGTGGTTGTTGGTAGTAATGCAGTTGTCCCTGGGTTGCAATCCTGGGCAGGTGCCCCTGCTGATTGCAGCTCTGACTGGGATATTTAAGTGTGCAGGATTCATTAGCCCTTGCACACCTCTTGGAGGTTTTGCATCTCTGTCTGGTTCCTCCTGCCCTGCTGCCAATCAGCAAAGATAAGTGTCTGGTTTTGTTTCTGCAGCACACATGCTGTGTGCTTTACTATTCAGTACTATTCAATGTTTTTTCTTGTCCAGCTTAGACTGTGTTTGGATATCTCAGTCAAGTTGGATTCTCAGGAGATGCAGATTTACATTCCATGTCTTTAGTTAGATGGTGGAATTTTTGTATTATCTGCTGTGGATATTTTTAGGGTTTTAATACTGACCGCTTAGTATTCTATCCTATCCTTTCCTATTTAGCTAGCGTGGCCTCTTTTGCTAAATCCTGATTTCTGCCTGCGTGTGTCTTTCCTCTAATACTCACAGTCAATATTTGTGGGGGCTGCCTATCCTTTGGGGTTCTGCTCTAAGGCAAGATAGAATTCCCATTTCCATCTATAGGGGTATTTAGTCTTCCGGCTGTGTCGAGGTGTCTAGGATGTGTTAGGTACACCCGACGGCTACTTCTAGTTGCGGTGACAGTTTCGGGTTTGTGGTCAGTACAGGTTCCACCTACTCCTGAGAAAGTCTCATGCGGCTCCAAGGTCACCGGATCATAACAGGAGAGGGAGCATCCGCAGATGCTCTTTCCTCCATCATTGCATTCAACTGTACCGGCGTCATAGACGCCAGTATAGTTGAATGCGGCGGCGCTGGCGGAGGGGTGAGTCGGCTCTGGTGCTGCTGACAGTGGCACAGCATGCACGGATCGAGCGGCCCACTACTGGCACTTGCCAGAAGTGCCCGATGGCCAGTCTGGCCCTGCAGGGGAGATTACATACAGGTATATACTATATACAGGAGCATTTGACACACAGGTATATTCTATATATAGGAGAAGATGACATACAGGAACATACTATATACAGGGGAGATGACACAGGTATATACTATATACAGGAGCAGTTGACACACAGGTTTATAATATATACAGGAGATGACACTTAGGTATATACTGTATACAGCGGACATACAGTTATATGCCATATACAGGAGGAGATGACATAAAGGTATACACTATATACAGGAGCAGATGACACAGGTACATACTATATACAGGAGGAGATGACATACAGGTATAAACTATATACAGGGGAGATGGCACACAGGTATATACTATATACAGGAGGAGTTGACATACAGGTATATACTATATAGAGTAGAGATGACACATAGGAATATGCCATATACAGGAGGGGATGACATAAAGGTATATACTATATACAGGAGCAGATGACACAGGTACATACTATATACAGGAGGAGATGACATACAGGTATAAACTATATACAGGGGAGATGACACACAGGTATATACTATATACAGGAGGAGATGACACACAGGTATAAACTATATACAGGGGAGATGACACACAGGTATATACTATATACAGTAGAGATGACACATAGGAATATGCCATATACAGGAGGGGATGACACGGGTATATACTATATAGATGGGGGATGATATACAGGTATATACTATATACAGGGGAGATGACACACAGGTATATACTATATACAGGATGAGATGGCATACAGGTATGTACTATATAAAGGAGGAGATGACATACAGGTATATACTATATACAGGGGAGATGACACACAGGTATATACTATATACAGCGGAGATGACACACATGTATATACTATATACAGGAGGAGATGACACACAGGTATATACTCTATACAGGAGGAGATGACATACAGGTATATACCATATACAGAAGGAGATAACATACAGGTATATACTATATACAGGAGGTGATGACATACAGGTATATACTATATACAGGAGGAGATAACATATAGGTATATACTATATACAGGAGGAGATGACATACAGGTATATACTATATACACGGGAGATGACACACAGGTATATACTATATACAGGAGGAGATGACACACAGGTATGTACTATATAAAGGAGGAGATGACATACAGGTATATACTATATACAGAAGGAGATGACATTCAAGTATATACTATATACAGGGGAGATGACACACAGGTATATACTATATACAGGAGGATCATAACATACAGGTATATACTATATGCAGGAGGAGATAACATACAGGTATATACTATATAAAGGAGGAGATGACATTCCAGTATATACTATATACAGGGGAGATGACATACAGGTATATACTGTGGGGGAAAATGACAGGTGTGAGGTCAAAATGACAGTTGTTGGGGAAAATGAGAGGAGTGAGGGGGAAAATGAGAGGAGTGAGGGGGAAAATGAGAGGAATGAACGGGAAAATGAGAGATTTTAGGGGGAAAATGAGAGATGTGAGGGGAAAAATGAGAGATCTGAAGGGGAAAATGAGATGCGTGATGGGAAAATGAGAGAACTGGGGTGCTGTAACTAACCACAGTTACTTACTATGCCTGGGCAACGCTGGGATCTTCAGCTAGTACTAAAATAAATATGAACCATGATAATGAGAGTTTGAAACAATGACGTTTAAGTTGATGAGCTTATATTGAGTTGTTTATAACTAACCTGAATGGTTTTAAAAATTAAAAAAGAGAAACATAGTGTCTGTAATTTGAGATTCTGGTTTTGGCTTTTATCTTAAGTCATGTGACAAAGCTTGTTAAAGGGTCGACATTGACTTTTAGGATTGCTACTTCCTATAGGTAGCACTAGAGTTTTAGTTTTCCTCCTGTCTGAAAAGACAATTTCCTTATTTGATGAAACTAATCAACCAAGTATCTAGGGATGACTTTTTGCCTAAGGAAATATTTGAAGCGATTATTGCCCTGATTTCAAGGGGTAAAGGAGATCCCCAGGACGCAGCTAATTATTGTCTGATTTCTTTATTAAACTCATATGCAAAAATTTTAGGAAAGACAATAGCTACAAGAATCCAAAGGTTTCTACTCTACTTAATACACCAAGATCAAGTAGGTTTGATTGCTGGCATAGTATTGATGCCACCAGGAAAACATTAAATCTCGTATTATTCACAGAAAAAACCTCAAACACCTTTATTTCTATTAGCTCGACATTGAAAAAGCGATCACTAAGGTTCATTGGGTGTTTTTATTCTCTGTTCTATAAAAAATTGTTCTTGAGGGAAATATTTTTAACTCAATTACTGGATTATACTCATCTCCATCAGCAGGAATTTATGTTAACCAGACTGCCCATTGTAATCCATGCTATTTACAATGTTAATCGAACCATTAGTGTAGAGCATAAGAATGGACCACAAAATTAAGGGCATATGTTTTAATACAAGACAATACAAAATAACGTTATTTGCTGACAATATTTTACTCTCTTTCACAGATCCTTTAAACTCAGTGAGATATTTGTTAGATACTTAAATTTTTTTCCCTAGAATTTTTCTCTATAATGATATTTAAATAAAATCACAAATATTCAATATTAAAATAAAAGAAGACCTACAAAGTATTATGAGAAAGGAATTCTCCTTCAAATTGGAGGAAAAAAAAGGTTATATCTAGGAATTCAGTTAACATCTCCATTTTCTAATGAAATTCAAGAAAACCAATGAGCTATTCAGAAAACTATTCAAACTGATTTACAGAATATTTCCAAAGTAGAGCTTTCCTGGACAGGAACAATTTTTTTTTACATAAAGATATTGCTTCCCTAATTCTTATATGTACTAAGGCTGTGTGCACACGTTGCAGATTTAGATGTGGATCCGCAGCATTTTTGGCCTCACGGATTCGCATCAAATCCACAGTGTAGTGCACAGCCAATGTTAATTTATGGGAAATGGAGATTTGTTGTGCACATGCTGTGGAAAAATCCACGCAGAAAGCAGCGTTTTTTTTCCACAGCATGTCAATTCTTTTTACGGACCTGCAGCATTTCTACATCCATTGACTTCCATTGAGTCAGGCACATCCGCAGCAAAACCACAGATGTATAAAAGATCTGCAGATTTGCTGTGGATGTGGGTGCTAGAAATGCTGCAGATCTGGAGAAGGGTATTGTGTGGGCAGAGTATGGACAGAGCTATGTGCGTGTATGTGTCGGTGTCTCTGTGAATCTGTGTCTGTGTGCGAGTTTGTGCAGGGCTGTGTGTGTGTCTGTGTGTTGGCAGGCTTCGTCCGATGGGACTACTAATCCCATCCAACTATGCCTGCTACAGTGACACTATTAGCCAATGATGGGAAAGTAGTCCCATCATCCAGCTAATGTGCTGAATGTTAAAAAAAACAACACACACATACAGTACACATATAGTACATACTTACCATATACACCTAATCTCGAAGCCATCGATCATCTGCAAATAAAATTAAAATAATAAATATACAATATACTGCCTGTGTCTGACGTAATCCAATTAATAATGATTGTCCCACGATGATCTCCCGTGGAGAGCTGTCACATCAGCAGATGTGACCACTCTCCAGGGGCTCCGGTGGTATAATGACAAAAATAATCCTCTGCACTGTATCACTCCACTGCCGACAGGTCACCTGAGTTCACCTGCCACTTGCGGCACTACAGCATGAGAATTTTATCACAGTTGTAGTGAACTCCGATAATACACTGTGGGTGGGTTATCTCCAGTCAGTGTGTTATCGGAGGCCCTATAGAGTGGTCACGTCTGCTGATGTGACCACTCTATAGGGGAGATCATCATAGGACACTCATTATTAAAGAGGGACTAAGTGGGAACAGGGAGTATTTGTGCCTTTTTTTGTATTTTTTGCAGGTGATCGATGGCTTTGATTGGATTAGATGTGGAATAAAAATTATGAAAAAATGTGCAGTGTTTTATTTCATTAAAATACTTTTTCTGGCTGTCTTTTTTTAACCCATTAATAACTATAGGATTAATAATGGATAGGCGTCTTATTGACACCTCTCCATTATTAACCAGGCTTAATGTCACCTTACTATCAAAGCGTGACATTAACCCCTTATTGCCCCATATGCCACTGCTACACAGCAGTGGGAAGAGAGAGGCTAAGTGCCAGAATTGCCGCCTCTTACAGATGCACCAATTCTGGGAAGGCTGGGTGCTGGTATTTTTAGCCAGGGTGGAGCAATATCCATGGCCCCTTTCTAAGCTATGAATATCAGCCTGCAGCTGCCTGCATAGCCTATCTGGCTATAAATTATAGGGGGACCCCATGTCATTTTTTGGGGTTCCCCCTATAATTAGCTTACAAAAACGCATACAAATCTGCATTAAAAAATGCATGAAAATCCGCATCAAAAACGCATAAAAACACATCAAATACTCACCTGCTTTTTCTGCCAAGAGAGGAAGAATCTACACAGAAAATTCCACAGGCAAATCTGCAACATGTGCACATACCCTAAGAGCTATCCTCATATTTATTCCACAAACATGGTTACAAACCTGGAATTGAAGCTCAAGGGAGGTAATTTGCAAATTTCTGATGCATTCTGGGAAGGGTGAATAATCGTCTGAGGATCTTTGGGTGTAAGGCTGCCGTCACACTAGCGGTATTTGGTCAGTATTTTACATCAGTATTTGTAAGCCAAAACCAGGAGTGGGTGATAAATGCAGAAGTGGTGCATATGTTTCTATTATACTTTTCCTCTATTTGTTCCACTCCTGGTTTTGGCTTATAAATACTGAGGTAAACTAACTGGTTGGGGCTGTTTGGAGGACATATTCAAACCTGGAATTGAAGCTCAAGGGAGATAAGTTGCATATTCCTGATGCATTTTGGGAAGAGTGAACACTTGCCACGAGTCTTTGGGTCTAACTGGATCAAGCTGCTTGTGATTCCACAGAAATTCGCTTTGTTCTACATGCAGAAGGAAATTACCTGAGCTATATGTTTACAGACCTGCCAGAGGAAAACTTTACGTGCCAGAAATGCAAGCATATACTGTATATTACTTGCTACTGCTGCTGACTCCTGCAATCTGCTGCCTTAGGTCCTGGACCACCAGTGTCTAGTCGCAAAGTCCGGCTGAAGATGCTACAAGGGCATGTGTAGGGCTCTTTTAGGAGGCTCTCTCACAAGTTCCATAATTTTTCTTTGTAGAAAAAGTAAAGCGTGCTGCCATTTTTTCCGATAAAATTATTCCATCATAAATACAAACCAAAAGAAACCTATCCGTCTTGTGATGTTTATGCCTGTCATTACACAAATGTATTTTTTCCAGAATTTCAATTTAGTTTCTATAACTGAATAGAAAAACAGAACACAAAACACTAGTGTGATCCCAGCCGACTCTAGGAGTTTCAGGGGAACTCACATTCTGCATCTACATTCCCGTATAATAGAATTTCCCCTGCAGATATTCTGAAAATGATGCGGTAAGGCCACCTTAAGAAAAGAATGAAATTTGCAATGACGCTTGCAGGATTAATTGACATATTGTGGATTTAAAATCTGTAGCTCTGGTCAATTTATTCTGCAGATATTTTTGGCAGCATGGGCATATTAGATTTCTTAACCCCTTTACACACTTGGGTTTTTTCCATTTGTGCATTTTTGCTTTTTGCTCTCCTTCTTCTCAGAGCCATAACTTTGTTATTTTTCTGTCAATATGGCCATATGAGGGCTTGTTTTTTGCAATATGAGTTATACTTTTTAACGACACCATTGATTTTATCATATAGTGTACTGGAAAATGGGAAAAAAATAAAAGTGCCGTGAAATTGTAAAAAAAAGTGCAATTCCACAATTTTTTTTACCATGTTCCCTTAGGCTAGTTTCACACTTGTGTTGGGCAGAGCTGCAGAGGGCTGCATAATTCCTCCGTTAAGCCCCGCCCACTGCCACACCTCTTCCATTCAGCTCCGCCTATGTCGGCATGCGTCCTGCGTACCTATCTTTAACATTGGGTACACAGGCCTCCGCATGCATCATTTTGATGCTGCACCAAACTGCATCGAACGCAACATGTTGCATTTTGCTGCCGTCGGCGCAGCGTCAAAGCGACGCATGCAGAGGCATTCGCATACATTCGCATGATTTGCAAACCCAATGTTAAGGATAGGTATGCAGGACGCACGCTGACATAGGCGGACATGAATGGAAGAGGTGTGGCAGTGGGCAGGGCTTAACAGAGGAACTACACAGCCTTCCACAGCTCGCGAAGTATGAAACCAGCCTTAATGCTAAAACTGACCTGCCATTATGATGTTCCAGGTTATTACGAAGTATTGGGTGCCAAGCATGTATAGGTTCTTTTAAATTTAAGTGGTGAAAAAAAATTCAAAGTTTGTAAAAAAAAAAAAATGTTGCCATTTTCCAAGACCTGTAGCGTCTCCATTTTTTGTGATCTGGGGCTGAGTGAGGGCTTATTTTTTTGGATACTGAGTTGAAGTTTTTACTGATACAATTTTGGTGTAGATATGATCTTTTGATTTGCCATTACTGCATTTTAATGTAATGTTGCGGCAACCAAAAAAAAAGTAATTTTGGTGATTTGATTTTTTTTCTCTTTTCACCTTTTACTGATTGGATTAATTATTTTTATATTCTGATAGATCGAGCAATTATAAATGCAGAGATCCAATTTTTTTTATTATTATTGCTTTATTTTGAATGGGGCAAAAGGACTTTTATATTTAAAAAAAATGTAAGCTTTGTTTTTTTTACCTTTCACTGCCTTCACTAGTCTCCATGGGAAACTAGAAACTGTGATCATTCGATCTCTTATGCTACACACAGCAGGGATTCAGGCCTGCTATGTGTAGTGTGGTGAACCGCTACCTGAGTGGGTTTGGGAATACTCGCTTGGCACGGGATTTAAACACTCAGGCACAGTTTCTCCACGTAGACAGTCTAATCCGGTTTATTAAGCATCATAAACTGCATCACAAACAGTACATTATACACATCAACGGAACACATTTACCATCAAAAGTCTGTTCCAATGGCAGATCCGTGTCTGCCGGTAACCCCTTGTTACCTGGAGTTACATTTCAGGAGCTCTGGCTCCACACACTGACTCCTGCCTGTGCTGGTTCACAGGGGAAAGCTGCCTCACTGGGATCACCGTCCTTGTGACCAGGGCACCTTGGATAGTCCAGACCCACAGTAGGAACTTCCAACACACAGGCCATCAGTTCATGGTCTCACCAGGTGCTTGCAGAACTCTAGTCCATCCCAGGACAATCCAACACCCTGACCATTCCAGGGCTCACGCTCTCACCAGGTGCTTGCACGACTCCAGTCCATCCCAGGACAATCCAACACCCTGAGAATTCAGGACTCACTCTCATCAGGTGCTTGCAGGACTCCAGTCCATCCCAGGACAATCCAACATCCTGAGCATTCAGGTCCACAGTCTCTCTTGGTGCTTCCAGGACATCTCCACTCAAAGGAGACTCCAACACCGACCGTCCAGGTCCACGGTCTCTCAGGAGCTTCCAGGAAGACTCCACTCACAGGAGCTTACCAACACCGACCGTCCAGGACCTTGCACATGGACCAAACAGATCCATATACTCTGACCCATGTGACCAGACCTCAGTCACATTATATGGTTGTAACCACTCCCCTAGATGGGAGTGTGTGTGGTTAGCCAGTCCCGCCCAGCTCACCAGCTAACCCTATAAGCTCACCCTTATAGGTAAACACAATAAACTCTTGTGGAACTTTAAGTCCCAGCATAACCATATCATTTAGGACTTACAGCACAGAGCACCTTGGCGACACATACCGGCCATTTACAATCCTACCGGACCTTGTCTCATCACCAGAATTATGCCTCCAAGCGCATCCTGAAGCACACACAGCACCCCTGGCTGTAACATGGGTTACCGCACCACAGTAGCAAAAATGCTCATCTGCTATGAGCGCTGACGGCAGGGCTGTGCTCATAGCAGTTTGAGGATGACAACAACAGGGGTCTCTATAGACCCTGGGTTGTCATGCCAACCCATGAGCGACCCGCAGTCATGTGATACGGGTGCCGATGGGTGATTTCATGACACTCTTCGGTGCGTGCATATTAAATGCTGCTGTCGCAAATTCTCAACGGCATTTAACATGTTGGTGGATTGTGTTTCCAACCACGGCAGTTAAGGGCACCTGTCAGCCGCATCAAGCATACCATGCAGCTGACCATTTACACTTAGTGATGTAGTAACTTTTGTTGCCAGTAGTTTACACTTTAATGGCTATAGGTGGAGTTTCGAAGGCACATCAAATTTGCACTGTTTTTCAAGCTATACACTGACTACTTTACATTGTAACAAAGTGTCATATCTTCTGTGTTGTCCCATGAAAAGATATAATAAAATATTTACAAAAATGTAAGGGGTGTATTCAATTTTGTGATATACTGTATATTTCATGAATTTGGGGTTAAAATAATACCCCTTTCTGACAAAAGTGTACCTTATATGGCTGCTTTGACTCTCCCTCTGCTTCCTTTTTTCTTATTCTTCTGGGTCAAATAAACTCAGTTTCTCAAAACCAGCAGAATGGCTATTTAGTGATGGAAAGAAAATCACTGGTGATCACAGCAATTTAACTGTGGAATATAGAAACTTGGCACTCAACTTGGTAACGTGGAATATGCTTTTTTATTTCAGATAGCAGTCCCAGTATATAAACGTTTCGGTCTGTTATGGACCTTCTTCAGTACAACTAGGTTGAAAATACATTACAAAAGGTATTTAACCATTGTATGATAACAACATCCAATGAAGTTGTAAAAATAACAGAAAATAAAAATAAAAACATAAACGGGAAGGCTAACAAGATAAATCTAACAACAATATTAGTGAGTATGTGATGGATCAAGGGTAAAGGAGGTAAGGAAAGGTAGAATAATTTTATATCATACCCGACTGCTCAGGAACAAAATATAGAAGATGTCTCCGGACATAACGTTGATCCTCGTATGTAGGTCTACTTGTGGATCGTACAGAGGACAAAACTGGTCGCTCTACAATATTTGAGAAATACATCCAATTACTAGGTATGTGATATAGTGTTGTAGAACATAAGTATTATGAATGTGTTTACTGACCCAGTATATTAGAGAGAATAGTGTTGTTCACAGGTAGCAGATGTTAATAGGGAAGCTGCAAGACAATGTAGTGGCTGTTTTATACTGTCTAATGTAGGAAGGGGTTACAAAAACATATAGCTGAGATAATATATAAAGAAGGGGAACTTTCTCACCTGCTGTTCCCCTTCTTTATATATTATCTCAGCTATACGTTTTTGTAACCCCTTCCTACATTAGACAGTATAAAACAGCCACTACATTGTCTTGCAGCTTCCCTATTAACATCTGCTACCTGTGAACAACACTATTCTCTCTAATATACTGGGTCAGTAAACACATTCATAATACTTATGTTCTACAACACTATATCACATACCTAGTAATTGGATGTATTTCTCAAATATTGTAGAGCGACCAGTTTTGTCCTCTGTACGATCCACAAGTAGACCTACATACGAGGATCAACGTTATGTCCGGAGACATCTTCTATATTTTGTTCCTGAGCAGTCGGGTATGATATAAAATTATTCTACCTTTCCTTACCTCCTTTACCCTTGATCCATCACATACTCACTAATATTGTTGTTAGATTTATCTTGTTAGCCTTCCCGTTTATGTTTTTATTTTTATTTTCTGTTATTTTTACAACTTCATTGGATGTTGTTATCATACAATGGTTAAATACCTTTTGTAATGTATTTTCAACCTAGTTGTACTGAAGAAGGTCCATAACAGACCGAAACGTTTATATACTGGGACTGCTATCTGAAATAAAAAAGCATATTCCACGTTACCAAGTTGAGTGCCAAGTTTCTATATTCTATGTTCACTGGTCTGGGGAACCTACCTTGTGCACCAACACAGTAGTGCCACGATATACTTCAGCAATTTAACTGTGTCACAGTGACAGATAAAGTACATCTTATCTTCTTGGGTCCCTGTTTGCATTAAAGGGAATGTGTTATCTGAAAATGACAGATTTTTAGGTTTTTATGCTAAAAGCATTTTTTTCTCCCATTTTTTTATATTGGGAGTTGTGTTAAAATATTTAGCCATCTTCCATTGTTTACACTGACCCTGGGGGGGTTGGACATATAATTGATGCAACCTATGCAGTTACACTGGGGCCTGAGAGCTAAGGAGTCCACTTCTACCTCCAAAACAGGTGGGTGGTGCATTATGATGAGCTATTGGACTTGAAAGGGTCCTTATATTGTTCTTGCACAGAGGCCCTTTTCTGTCTATGCCCACACCTGCACTCACCTATAGAATGAGTACTGCTCTTTTCTGCAAGAACATGGATTTATCATCACCAATATACTGGCTATCACCCTCTTGACTTGAATATAATTTTTTGATTATGCTTTGATCTTCAGAAACGTCATTGTGAAGGTAGGGAATGAGGTGAGTTGTTGTTGTTTGCATATTGTGAATAGTGGATTCTGTGTTATGTATGGAATGTAGAATTATTATTTTTCATTGTTATTCTATATGTGATGATATGTGAAGCAGATGAGTAGCCCGCCAGGGCCGTGGAGTACCCGGTACCGGGTCTGGTGGTGTTCACAGGGGGATGTGGTGGTGGTGGTAGCTATTTTGGTGCTAGGCGGTGCTACTGGTGCATTTGGTTTAGCCAGCATTGGAGCAGCGTCTCTGTGCTTGTGCACATTCAAGGCGTACCACCCTTTTTCACCAAGATGCCTGGTGTAAGTCACACGGTCACTGGGGTAAAGATCTCTGTCTGCGTGCCCTTACCAGAGGTGGGACTCCACGTCCCTCCTGTTAGCGAAGATCTCTGCATACAGACCTGGCTCCTTAATAAATCCCCAGCCCTTCTTCAATCTGAAGGCTGCCACTGTGCCCTACTTCAGCGGGGCCTGGTTGGTATGACGGTCCTTGCAGGCCTGGGCCTTGGCACATAAGTCCCTTTGGTCAAAGGCTTTGCGCCAGGCCTGGTGCTCCTCTTCCTTAGCCTCCCATTTGTGGTCGAGTTGCTGCTGATATTCCTCCCAGCTCAGAACCTCTAAGGTCTCCCTTTCCTTCTTCTCCGCCCCGGGGGACCCCATAAGGTCTGTCCCAGAGTTTACCCAGCGGTGGACAGTCCTTTCCATGTAGATTTCACCCGTCTGGCTGGTGAGCTGGATTGGGGCCTTCATAAAGCATTCCATACCCATGACCTGGTCCCACTCCCCCAGAATCTGGAGTCGCGTGGATCCATAGCGGGGCGGTGCAGCAACTGGGCCTACTAAAAGTCCCTCAGCTACCGGGGCAGGGTTGTTGTTCCTACCTGCCGCTGCTGTGTCTCCGGTGCCAGTTTCCTCAGCTGGTGTCGAGAGCTGTTGGACGAGACGTGGTTCCTGCAGTTCTTCCACTGGCACCGCCTTGCACATGGTTCCGGCGTCCAGCTGCATCTGCAGAAGCTGGCCAATCAAATCTTCCACTCTGGTCTGCAGGAGTTCGGGGACGGCAGGTGCTGGCTCGCTGCGGCTTCCTTCAGGTGGCTGGGGGAGTCCTCCACTTCCACCCCACGCTCTGGTTCTGGGCTCCTGGCCATGGCATCCTCCACGTCCCTCTCTGTGTCCGGGTCTCTCTCCCGCTGTCTCCTTTGGGGGCGGAACTTCTTCTTTCTCTTCCTTCCCCCATTCAGGATCAGGAGGCGGATCTCTGTAGCTGATGGACATATCCGCATGGTACAGTTATACTTGGATTGGGCGGCCATTATTTTCGCGCCACTCAGTTAGTTCCCGCCCACGATGGCACACTTGTGTTTTCCAATAACAATATAGTACACGTCACTCTGTAATCAGGTGGTGCTCGGAGAGGGATACCACCCCCTTCAACATATAATCAAAAAACTCCGGCACTCAAAAAAATGTCTGCAATTAAGATTTATTCAGATGCAATCCAAAATTCATTCATATGACGTTTCGGTCAATAACTTAGACCTTCCTCAGACGGATTGCTGTGAAGGAAAAGGTATCAGCTTACATAGCGCGTGGTATAGGATAAGCTCCTGTGAGTAATGGCGCCATTACTCACAGGAGCTTATCCTATACCACGCGCTATGTAGCTGATACCTTTTCCTTCACAGCAATCCGTCTGAGGAAGGTCTAAGTTATTGACTGAAACGTCATATGAATGAATTTTGGATTGCATCTGAATAAATCTTAATTGCAGACATTTTTTTGAGTGCCGGAGTTTTTTAATTACACTTGTGTTTTCCAGCGCTCCTCGTGGCACTATAATGGCAGCAGTTTTGGCAGCAATTTTGGTGGTATTCCACAGTGCACAGTCTCACAATTAAACACAGTTCGGCACAGTCTCTTAGGCGCACATGACCTGATTTGCTGGGTCAGTCCATCCTGTTCGTGTTGCCAAGATGAGTCGCCCGCCAGGGCCGTGGAGTACCTGGTACCGGGTCTGGTGGTGTGCCCAGAGGGATGTCACGGTGGTGACCTGGTCCATGGCCCTGGGTGCCCATGTAAAAGGGGAAGGTCTTTAAAGGGATTTGGTGAATAGAGTTTATGATCGTGACGCCACCTGTGGTCTTCGGTCAGTGGGGACCGACGCTGCTTTATGGGGTCCTCTGGGGTGATGTTATGGCAGCTAGATGGTATAACTTCCCACAGGTGAAGTGTATCCCCAGGGCTTCTGGTGTGTAGATGGAAGATGGTGAATGGTGCAGCAAAGAATGAGGACACAGGTTTGCAATCTCTTTACCTTGTTTACTGAAGACTTCAGGCAGCCACAGTCCACGGTACAAGATCACAGGGCAGGCAGGGTCCTGCCAGCTTGGAAGCGAATCCAGAGTCCCCCTTACCAGGTGGAGTTAAGGTGGTATTGTAGTCCCTTACTGCCTATGGCTTCACATAAGGTCCTCACAGTTCTTCTCTCTGTCCCCCATATAGGATAGGACATAAACCCATATGACTGGTGACTTGAGCTTTTTTACAGGGACTCTAGCATGCCCCGGGCTCTATAGGTGTCACAGTGCCTCCTGGGTATTAAGGCAGACAGGTCACTTGCAGTTCAGCTGTCCTGTCAGTCTCTGATGTAAGTCATAGAGTCCTTACAACCTCGGTGGTCCGGTTACCGGTTATCTGTGCCTCAGGGGGAGGCAGCCTGCTCTTAGCTGGTCTCCCCTGATGTTACTCTACTGTGCTTCGCTCTCCTGCATGCTCACTGAACAATGTTCGGCTTTCTGTATGTCTCTTTCCAGGAGCTTTAGTGCTTCAGACAACATGGCCCCTTCAGACCTTCTGACCCTCTAGGTCGGTCTGCTCCCTTCTGTCTCTCTGACAATCTGATCTCTCTTTCTCTCCAAACCATTATGCATATAGGGGAGTTACCTAGTAAATAGGATCAAAAGCTCCCTCTTGTGGCCTGGAGTGTGAATATGTTGTGTGTATGGTGGTTACCTGATAAGAGATATCCTTCATCGCTTCCAAACATAACATCACTCTCACCATGAGGAAAGCAATGCTACTGTGACGACCAGGACCCTGGGGCGCCACACAGACCATGATGTCCAGACTAGCTGTGGGTATCCTTGCCCAATCTTGGCAGACTCATAGACATATACTGTATGAGGCTGTTGAGTTCAGGTGTGTCCCATCCAGAAATTATCTGTCCTCAAAACATGTCTAAATATGTGTGAATTTGATTAAATCCACACAATATTACCTATTACATTATGAAAGAGTTGTAAATTCTAACCTCATTTTCTTATTTCCAACATTCTGTGCTAACTAATTTCTAAATAAACCTTTATATTATTCAGATCTTCATTTTTCTTATACAGAGCTACAAATCCACTGCATAGAAAAATAGAAAAAATTTAAAATTCTGGTTACCTGTAACCTCCACTAGAGGAGGAACCTGCTATATACTATTATACACTACATTTAACTGAGTAACAGAATAATATTCAGTAAGTTCCTGTGCTTGCAGGCACACCAAATTTAAACATTTAAAGTCTTGCTGCCCGAACCTCAGGTAGCATGAATCAGAGCCTAGCTGCATGATTGCAGCCAGGTTTATTTTACTGTGAAATACTGCGGCACTTCACAGAGGCCATATTTTGAAAGGACAGTTGCAAACTATTTGGCTGGGGTCACACTTGGCGTAAGACAATACGCCACGTATTATACGTCCGTACTACGGCCGTAATACGGAGAAATGTTCCCAAAATATTGATCCGTAGTCAGGGTGTGTCAGCGTATTTTGCGCATGGCATCCTCCGTATGTAATCCGTATGGCATCCGTACTGCGAGATTTTGCGCAGGCTTGCAAAACCGACATCTAATGGATTTATGTGCTCAAATGTTCATTAAAACATATATACAGTATATATATATATATATATATATATATATATATATATATATATATATATATGTCATTGAGACACATATATATATATTCTGTATTTAGATTTCATTCAGCGCGATATCTGTGAAAAGCCGGTAATTCAATTGCCGGCTTTTCATTTCTCCTGCACAAACCCGACAGGATATGAGACATGGTTTACATACAGTAAACCATCTCATATCCCCATTTTTTTTGCATATTCCACACTACTAATGTTAGTAGTGTGTATGTGCAAAATTTCAGCGCTGTAGCTGCTAAAATAAAGGGTTAAATGGCGGAAAAAATTGGCGTGGGCTCCCGCGCAATTTTCTCCGCCAGAATGGTAAAGCCAGTGACTGAGGGCAGATATTAATAGCCAGGAGAGGGTCCATGGTTATTGGCCCCCCCGTGGCTAAAAACATCTGCCCCCAGCCACCCCAGAAAAGGCACATCTGGAAGATGCGCCTATTCTGGCACTTGGCCACTCTCTTCCCACTCCCTGTAGCGGTGGGATATGGGGTAATGAAGGGTTAATGCCACCTTGCTATTGTAAAATGACATTAAGCCAGATTAATAATGGAGAGGCGTCAATTATGACACCTATCCATTATTAATCCAATTGTATGAAAGGGTTAAAAAACACACACACACACATGATTAAAAAGTATTTTAATGAAATAAACACAGCGGTTGTTTTAATAATTTCTTGCTCTCTCAATCCATCAGCAACACCCTTGCTTGGCAAAATAATAAACGCACAAGATACATACCTTCTGATGTCCGATCAAGTCCCACGATGTAATCCATCTGAAGGGGTTAACTAATATTACAGACACGAGCTGCGATAAACCACTCGCTCGTGCCTGTAATCCCCGGGTGCTGAAAGGAAAGCAGTGATCTATACTTACATTGAGTCGCGGTGATGCGCCCCTGCTGGATGTTCTCATGAACTGCAGCCTGGGAACTTTTTCCCACGCTCCAGGTCATATGAGGACATCCACCAGGGGGCGCATCACCGCGACTGAAGGAAATGTAGGTCAATGACCTACATTTCATTCATTCGCCGGGGATTACAAGCACGAGCACACCGCTGCATTAGCAGGGCTCCTGCTTGTAAATTATTTTAACCCCTTCAGATGGATTACATCATGGGACGTGACGGTTCAGCTGAGGGTATGTATCTTGTGCGTTTATTATTTTGCCAAGCGAGGGCCTGCAAATGGATTGAGAGAGCAATAAATTATTAAAACAACCGCTGTGTTTATTTCATTAAAATACTTTTAAATCATGTGTGTGTGTGTTTTTTAACCCTTTCATACAATTAAATTAATAATGGATAGGTGTCATAATTGACGCCTCTCCATTATTAATCTGGCTTAATGTCACCTTACAA
Source organism: Ranitomeya variabilis (assembly GCF_051348905.1). Classification (NCBI taxonomy): domain Eukaryota; kingdom Metazoa; phylum Chordata; class Amphibia; order Anura; family Dendrobatidae; genus Ranitomeya; species Ranitomeya variabilis. The sequence goes on from NC_135234.1 coordinate 390,657,200, forward strand.
TAGCAAGGTGGCATTAACCCTTCATTACCCCATATCCCACCGCTACACGGGAATGGGAAGAGAGTGGCCAAGTGCCAGAATAGGCGCATCTTCCAGATGTGCCTTTTCTGGGGTGGCTGGGGGCAGATGTTTTTAGCCACGGGGGGGCCAATAACCATGGACCCTCTCCTGGCTATTAATATCTGCCGTCAGTCACTGGCTTTACCATTCTGGCGGAGAAATTTGCGCGGGAGCCCACGCCAATTTTTTCCGCCATTTAACCCTTTATTTTAGCAGCTACAGCGCTGAAATTTTGCACATACACACTGCTAACATTAGTAGTGGGGAATATGCAAAAAAAATGGGGATATGAGATGGTTTACTATATGTAAACCATGTCTCATATCCTGTCGGGTTTGTGCAGGAGAAATGAAAAGCCGGCAATTGAATTACCGACTTTTCACTAACACCGCTGCGTATTTCTCGCAAGTCACACTGCTGGTCCGTGTGGAATCCGTATTTTTCTCGCCCCCATAGACTTTCATTGGCGATTTTTTTGCGCAATACGCTGACAAACGCAGCATGCTGCGATTTTGTACGGCCGTAGAAAGCCGTATATTACGGATCCGTAATATACGGCTAATAGGAGCAGCCCCATTGAGAATAATTGTGCCGTATGTAATGCGAGTTTTACGGACGTAGTTTCTGTGCTCTTACGTCCGTAAAACACGCATGTGTGACCCCGGCCTTTGTCTTGGCTAACTAGCCCAAGTATGGTCCCAGGTGACCCCTTTGACTGGCATGTCTCTCCCTTTTACTAGTGTGCAAATCTTTTAGTCTAGGGGATTGGGGTGGGAAGCAGATGTGGCTCAAGGACTACTCCTCCAAGATGCATAGGTCATTGCTGAAGTTCAAATTCTGTCTTCTCTAAAGCACCATAGCTTTAGGCTGCCGTCACACTAGCGGTATTTGGTCAGTATTGTACATCAGTATTTGTAAGCCAAAACCAGGAGTGGGTGATAAATGCAGAAGTGGTGCATATGTTTCTATTATACTTTTCCTCGAATTGTTCCACTCCTGGTTTTGGCTTTCAAATACTGATGTAAAATACTGACCAAATACTGCTAGTGTGACGGCAGCCTTAAAGAGTAAAAATACACAGCTGCCACCAAACTCTGTTTCATGTGGTTTCAGCAGCATGAATCAAATATGTTCTTTTTAAAGGGGATAGCTTGGACTTTGTAAAAAAAAATTCCTTAACCTCTTTCTGACCTCGGACGGGATTGTAAGTCCAAGGTCAGAATCCCCGCTTTGATGCGGGCTCCGGCGGTAAGCCCACATCAAAGCCAGGACATGTCAGCTGTTTTGAACAGCTGACATGTGCCCGCAATAGCGGCGGGTGAAATTGGGATTCACCCGCCGCTGTTAACTACTTAAATGCCGCTGTCAAACGCTGACAGCGGCATTTAACCGGCGCTTCCGGCCGGGTGGCCGGAAATGAGCACATCGCTGACCCCCGTCACATGATCGGGGGTCAGCGATGCTTCTGCAGAGTAATCATAGAGGTCCTGAGACCTCAATGGTTACTGATCCCGGATAGCTGTGAGCGCCACCCTGTGGTCGGCGCTCATAGCACACCTGCATTTCTGCTGATCTGATGATCGCTGCTATGTAGCAGAGGTGATCGAGTTGTGCCAGCTTCTATTGAAGAATGGCAAAAGTAAAAAAAAAGTTAAAAAAAGTGTGAAAAAAAAAATATAAAAGTTTAAATCACCCCCCTTTCGCCCCATTCAAAATAAATCAATAAAAAAAAAATCAAACCTACACATATTTGGTATACCCGAGTTCAGAATCGCCCGATCTATCAATAAAAAAAGCATTAACCTGATCGCTAAACAGCGTAGCAAGAAAAAAATTTGAAACGCCAGAATTACGTTTTTTTTTGTTGCTGCGACATTGAATTAAAATGCAATAACGGGCGATCAAAAGAACGTATCTGCACCAAAATGGTATCATTAAAAACGCCAGCTCAGCATGCAAAAAATAAGCCCTCAACCGACCCCAGATCATAAAAAATGGAGACGCTACGGGTATCGGAAAATGGCGCAATTTTTTTTAGCAAAGTTTGGCATTTTTCTTCACCACTTAGATAAAAAATAACCTAGTCATGTTAGGTGTCTATGAACTCGTAATGAACTGGAGAATCATAATGACAGGTGAGTTTTAGCATTTAGTGAACCTAGCAAAAAAGCCAAACAAAAAGCAAGTGTGGGATTGCACTTTTTTTGCAATTTCACCGCACTTGGAATTTTTTTCCTGTTTTCTAGTACACGACATGCTAAACCAATGATGTTGTTCAAAAGTACAACTTGTTTAGCAAAAAATAAGCCCTCACATGGCCATATTGACGGAAAAATAAAAAGTTATGGCTCTGGGAAGAAGGGGAGTGAAAAACAAACACGGAAAAATGGAAAATCCCAAGGTCATGAAGGGGTTACCAACAGGGTGGTAGTTGCTACTTACCTGACTATTGTGCCCAATTCTGTTCTTTCCTGACACAGAGCAGTGACAGACCACTCCTGCCAGATATTCAGCTACGTCTGTTGACGTCACGTCGACAAAGCGACTGCTTCTTTTGCGCTATGCTCTGCCGATGAGCTGTGACTGCGAATGTCATGCTGATTGACAGCTGGCTTCCCAATTAGGCAGCGGGGATCTGGCTGTCTATCAACATGATATCAGGTGCCCACCCTATCAACGGGAAGTCAGCAGAGGCAACTGAATCGTAGGCAGGAGCGATCCGTTATCATTCTGTGACAGGGAGGAATGGCTCTGGTCACAACAGACATGTAGGTAGCAACTATCTGCCTGTTATTGATTAGGCACATTTTTTTTGCAAAGTTCTGGATATACCCTTTAACTATTTTTCAATATAGCAGCCTTGAAGCTGTATAAAAGAAAAATAGAGTCCGATCAATATAAAAGCATATCACTAAGCAAATAAGTTTAAATGTTGGATCAATTAACATAAAAAAATAAAAATGAAATGGTGTAGATGGACATTCACTTTTAATTATTTATAGATCGTGTTACAGTAATGGTAGATGAACTAGAACATAGTTATTATTGACGCAATGCGGGAATAACAGTAAGGAAAATTCTTTATGTATCAAGGACATCTGCGAAGCCCCTTCAGTACTGATTGAGTTTCCACCGTGCATCTGACATGTGACACAGCTGCTTTATTCAGTGTTTGATCTGAGTGATAATGTGTAGGAGTATGAAGTGACAGCTTTTACTTTCACTGGCTTGCACAATATTGTGATGGATTATAATTTTATAACTGGTTGTGCCATGTCTTTGTACTGTACAGTCAGATCACCCAGTGGGCATTATTACCATGGTCTTTTTTTCTATAAATTAGTAAAATTTTATGACTTGGAAGAGCTGTGACAGTTGTTTCATTAATATTTATTGTGAGTCTGAATGATCTTTAATGTAACTTTAGATTTCATCAATAGTTTCTTAAATGTAAATGAAAACGTCTTTCTTAACATGAAACATTCAGGATAGTTTACACCACAGGGTAATGCAAATTGGTTTTATTGTAAGACATTTTAATATCTATAATATAACAGTGGGAGCGTCACTCTGTCTGAAGCCTTTATAGACTGCGCAAGCGCGACGCACCGCGCCTGCGCAGTCTGGACCAGAATGATGCAGCCGAACTTACTTATCCACCCCCAATATACCGGCCATGGGGGCTCCACACACCCGCGTATCCCCCATAATTTAGCCGCCATGGGGGCTCCACACACCCGCGTATCCCCCTAATATACCGGCATTGGGGGCTCCGTGCTCTGCAGCTCCAGTCAGGGTAGCTGTAGAGCCCAGCGGAGCTCCAGGACCTTCGATGATGTCACCACCAGCATGTGACCAGTGACGTGAGTGGGCGGAGTCAGCCCTCACTGTGCTGGCTGCAGGGGTGCTGTATCCATTATAGCCAGCGCCACACTCAGGCAGTAAGTACAGCCGCCCGTACTCAGCACAGCCACGCACAGCTGCCCGCACTCTGCACAGCCACGCACAGCCGCCCGCAATCAGCACAGCCACGCACAGCCGCCCTCACTCAGCACAGCCATGCACAGCCGCCCACTCTCAGCACAGCCGCCCGCACTCAGCACAGCCATGCACAGCCGCCCGCACTCAGCACAGCCACGCACAGCCGCCCGCACTCAGCACAGCCGCCCGCACTCAGCACAGCCACACACAGCCGCCCGCACTCAGCACAGCCATGCACAGCCGCCCGCACTCAGCACAGCCACGCACAGCCGCCCGCACTCAGCACAGCCGCCCGCACTCAGCACAGCCACACACAGCCACCCACACTCAGCACAGCCACGCACAGCCGCCGCACTCAGCACAGCCGCCCGCACTCAGCACAGCCACGCACAGCTGACCGCACTCAGCACAGCCATGCACAGCCTCCCGCACTCAGCACAGCCATGCACAGCCGCCCGCACTCAGCACAGCCACCCGCACTCAGCACAGCCGCCTGCACTCAGCACAGCCGCCCGCACTCAGCACAGCCGCCCGCACTCAGCACAGCCACGCACAGCCAGCCGCACTCAGCACAGCCACACACAGCCGCCCTCACTCAGCTCAGCCAGCCGCACTCAGCACAGCCACGCACAGCCGACCGCACTCAGCACAGCCGCCTGCACTCAGCACAGCCACGCACAGCCGCCCGCACTCAGCACAGCTGCCCGCAATCAGCACAGCCACGCACAGCCGCCCGCACTCAGCACAGCCGCCCGCACTCAGCACAGCCGTCCACACTCAGCACAGCCGCCCGCACTTAGCACAGCCACGCATAGCCGCCCGCAATCAGCACAGCCACGCACAGCTGCCCGCACTCAGCACAGGCACGCACAGCCACCCACACTCAGCACAGCCGCCCGCACTCAGCACAGCCATGCACAGCCGACCGCACTCAGCACAGAAACGCACAGCCGCCAGCACTCAGCACAGCCACGCACAGCCGACCGCACTCAGCACAGCCACGCACAGCCGCCCGCACTCAGCACAGCTGCCCGCAATCAGCACAGCCACGCACAGCCGCCCGCACTCAGCACAGCCGCCCGCACTCAGCACAGCCGCCCGCACTCAGCACAGCCGCCCGCACTCAGCACAGCCACGCACAGCCAGCCGCACTCAGCACAGCCACGCACAGCCGCCCTCACTCAGCTCAGCCAGCCGCACTCAGCACAGCCACGCACAGCCGACCGCACTCAGCACAGCCGCCTGCACTCAGCACAGCCACGCACAGCCGCCCGCACTCAGCACAGCCGCCCGCACTCAGCACAGCCGTCCACACTCAGCACAGCCGCCCGCACTTAGCACAGCCACGCATAGCCGCCCGCACTCAGCACAGCCATGCACAGCCGCCCGCACTCAGCACAGCCACGCACAGCCGCCCGCAGTCAGCACAGCCACGCACAGCCGCCCGCAATCAGCACAGCCACGCACAGCTGCCCGCACTCAGCACAGGCACGCACAGCCACCCACACTCAGCACAGCCGCCCGCACTCAGCACAGCCATGCACAGCCGACCGCACTCAGCACAGAAACGCACAGCCGCCAGCACTCAGCACAGCCACGCACAGCCGCCCGCACTCAGCACAGCCACTCGCACTCAGCACAGCCACGCACAGCCGACCGCACTCAGCACAGCCGCCCGCACTCAGCACAGCCACGCACAGCCGCCTGCACTCAGCACAGCCACACACAGCCGACTGCACTCATCACAGCCACACACAGCCGACCACACTCAGCAAAGCCACGCACAGCCGCCCGCACTCAGCACAGCCACGCACAGCCGCCCGCACTCAGCACAGCCACACACAGCCGCCTGCACTCAGCACAGCCACTCACAGCCGACCGCACTCAGCAAAGCCACGCACAGCCGCCCGCACTCAGCACAGCCACGCACAGCTGCCTGCACTCAGCACAGCCACGCACAGCCGCCCGCACTCAGCACAGCCACGCACAGCTGCCCGCACTCAGCACAGCCACGCACAGCTGCCCGCACTCAGCACAGCCACGCACAGCCGCCCGCACTCAGCACAGCCACGCACAGCCGCCCGCACTCAGCACAGCTGCCCGCACTCAGCACAGCCACCCGCACTCAGCACAGCCACACACAGCCGCCCGCACTCAGCACAGCCACCCGCACTCAGCACAGCCGCACTCGGGCAGTAGAGCCGGAGAGAGAAAGATGGGAGCAACATATGGCAGAATGGAAACAGGAACAGGCAGAATGGGAGCAGCACATTACAACAGAATGGGGGCACAGGATGGGAGCAGCACATGACAGAATGGTTGCGCAAGATGGGAGCACCACATGACTGAATGGGGGCGCAGGATTGGAACAGCACATGACAGAACGGTTGCGCACGATGGGAGCAGCACATGACAGAATGGGGGCACACACCTGACAGGATGGGGGTGCAGGATGGGAGCACATGACACGATGGGGGCGCAGGATGGGAGCACATGACAGGATGGGGGCGCAGGATGGAGCAGCACATGACAGAATGGGGGCGAACACATGACAGGATGGGGGTGCAGGATGGGAGTACATGACAAGATGGGGGCGCAGGATGGGAGCAGCACATGACAGAATGGGGGCGCACACATGACAGGATGGGGCTTCAGGATGGGAGCACATGACAAGATGGGGCACAGGATGGGAGCACATGACAGGATGGGGGCGCACGCATGACAGGATGGGGGTGCAGAATGGAGCAGCATATGACAGGATGGGGGAGCAAGATGGGAGCAGCACATACCAGGATGGAGACCATATACCAGTATAAATGTTCGCCACCCGGGCGTAGAATGGGTTCAATAGCAAGTATTTTATATCCATTCACTTTTCACATACATTTGAATAGAAGTAGCTCATAATCTGAAACATTTATAGAGCCATCATAAAATTTTTGATAACGAATCAATTGATAATACTCTTAAATTATATACATTTTATCTTGAATGTTCACTTTCTCCAGCTAATGTAGAGAATACCTATGACAGCTGTGAAGAATATTTAGAATTGAGAGTTATCAGTGGTTGATACCTTTTAATGGCTAACTGAAAAGATGGTAACAAATTGCAAGCTTTTGAGACTGTCATGCCGCTGCCGCCACCGTTTCCCATGCACTGTCATACTTACCTGTCCTCGGCGTCCCGGCGCGGCTCCTCTGCTGATGCATCTTCTCTCCAGCGCTCGCCCCCGGCTTCTGCAGCTTGTCGGGTGCGCGCGCGCGTCGCATTCAGCTCTGCGCGTGCGCACCTCTAATTCTCCTGCTGGCGCTCCTTCCCGTCCTCTCCGTCATCCTGGAGGACTGTAACCCGGAAGTGTCTCCCACGCTGGTATGTAAGCTGCTTCCTGCTGTTCCTCAGTGCCTGATGTTCATTTGTGCATTCAAGTGCTTCTGGCCACCCGTGGTCTCTGTGTGTTCCTTGCCCTCTGACCTTGGGTCTCTTCCTTTCTCTGCAGTACCTTGCCTGTTTCCTGTGCTCCTGCCATGTACCATCTGTTCCAGTTACTCTGCGGTACCTACCTTGCTCCCGTGTCCCTGCCTTGCTTCCGTCAGCCTCTGTGTCTCCGTATGTTCCCGCCAGTCTCTGTGTTACCATAGCGTTCCTATCAGCTCCCTCGTCTCTGTAGTACCTTGCCATTCCCTGTGTCTCTTCCCTGCTCCCTCTGTCCCAGTCTTCCTGCAGTATACCCGCCAGGTCTCTGTCCCCGTCATACCCTCCAGTTCCTAGTCTCTTCTGTTCCCATCTACCCTGAGTTCCTGCCGTCATCGCCAGTCCATTATTTTTCCCCTTTTTTTGTCTCGATCCTCCAGTTTCCGTGGCGATAGTCCCTCATGGGCCTGCCCCTAACTCTCCCTGTATAGGGGGCGGTCCACCTGGTCAGCTCGTCCGTGAGGGGTTCGTCGTCACGGTCCAGAGGGTTCACTTTTCGTCTTTTATCTATAAAACGTCACAGAGACTACTCAGGTCTCTTCATCAGTCACAGACTAAAGCAAATTCTGAAGAATCACATATTTATGCACAACACAGCATAGAACTGTCATTATGGGAGATTGATAAGTGATAAACAGTTGTGTCCATAAATATTGGAAAGTTTCTCGATTAGGAGTGAATGTTTTGTTGTCCTCTGATTGGGGTCTGGTTCTGTTATGATGACCCCACATGGTCTGAAGTGCAAATTCCTTAACTGATATAAAAATAAATAAATCCATGCGACACATTCATTCCTGCACTAAGTGTGTCAAAGGTCGTCATAAGTTTATACTCCCAGATTCTCCTGTCTCTCTGAGATTTGAAGCTACCTTTCAGTACAAGTAATTTCAGGTCCAAGGTGCTATGATCAGGCATACAAAAATGTTTGGCCACAGGTAGATCCATTCTTTTTTCTTTTATTGTGAAAATTAGTGTTGAGCGATACCGTCCGATACTTGAAAGTATATCAGAAAGTATCGGCCGATACCGGCAAAGTATCGGATCCAATCCGATACCGATACCCGATACCAATACAAGTCAATGGGACTCAAGTATCGGACGGTATGCCTGATGGTTCCCAGGGTCTGAAGGAGAGGAAATTCTCCTTCAGGCCCTGGGATCCATATTAATGTGTAAAAGAAAGAATTAATATAAAAAATATTGCTATACTCACCTCTCCGACGCAGCCTGGACCTCACGGAGGGAACCGGCAGCGTTCTTTGCTTAAAATTCGCGCGTTTATTTCCTTCCGTGAAGTTCCGGCTTGTGATTGGTCGCGTGCCGCCCATGTGGCCGCGACGCGACCAATCACAGCAAGCCGTGACGTAATTTCAGGTCCTTCAGGATTTTAAAATTACGTTCTGGCTTGTGATTGGTCATGTCGCGGTCACATGGGCGACGCGACTAATCACAAGCCGTGACGTCACGGGAGGCAGGAAACGCGCGCATTTTAAAATGCGCGCGTGTCCTGCCTCCCGTGACGTCCCGGCTTGTGATTGGTCGCGTCGCCCATGTGGCCGCGACGCGACCAATCACAGCAAGCCGTGACGTAATTTCAGGTCCTTCAGGATTTTAAAATTACATTCTGGCTTGTGATTGGTCGCGTCGCGGCCACATGGGCGACGCGACCAATCACAAGCCGGGACTTCACGGAAGGAAGTAAACGCGCAAATTTTAAGCAAAGAACGCTGCCGGTTCCCTCCGTGAGGTCCAGGCTGCGTCGGAGAGGTGAGTATAGCAATATTTTTTATTTTAATTCTTTCTTTTACACATTATTACATTAATGTTGTTTCGATACCGATACCCGATACCACAAAAGTATCGGATCTCGGTATCGGAATTCCGATACCCGCAAGTATCGGCCGATACCCGATACTTGCGGTATCGGAATGCTCAACACTAGTGAAAATGTATCCTTGTTCTCAGTTTTTGCCCTGTCTCCCCAACATACAGACCCCCAGTTGGACATTTAGTATAAATAATTAAGTACACCACATTAGATGTGATGCAGCTGAAGGTACCTGGGATCTTTTAGTCCTGATGTGAATTGGGGATCTTTATCTTGTCCGTAGTCATTATAAATGGACAGGTTTTACATTTTTTCTGGTTGCAAGGAAAGGTTCCTGCAGTTGTTTGAGGGGACAGGGAGCTTCTGACAATGATGCTTCTTAGATTTGGGGGCTGCCTAAAACACAGTAGTGGGGGGTCTGGAAAAATGGATTGTAAGCGGGCATCTTTTTGTAGTAAAGGTTGTAATTTTTGTGCAGCTCCCCTTAGCACCTCCAGATTTAGATTGTAGGTAACTACTAGAGGTACCCGGTTATTTTCTTCTTTAGCTTTGTAATGTGGCAGGTGATTCCTTGATATTCTGGTAGCTCTTGTGATCTGGTTTTCAATTGATCTTGGATGGTAGCCCTGATTCAAAAAGGTTTTTCTGAGGCGACCAAGGTGTTCATCCCTATCCATGGGGTTGGAACATATACGACTGTATCTGATGGCTTGGCTGTAGGCAATGACAGCTGTGTCATTCTTGACTTTTTACAATTTTTGTTTCAAAATCACTATATAGACAAATAGAAGGCATACAGTCTTTCTTTTTGTTTCAGGATGAACAGATGTTTTATTGCAGTTATGCAGTAACCAAACAGACTTCATATATAATAAAAGAATTGCATTTATTAATAAAGCATAAAGCCTAAAAAATTATTTATACATAAATAAAATGTATGCAACAAGGACTTAATATGTAGTACCTTGAAGAAATGTTCCTATAATCAAAACTTATCACCTAAATGTCTAATTGGTGGGGAACGAACCACAAGAATTGTTACCAATAATGAAAACAATTGTCTCAGTGGGAATGCACATGCATGGCTAATGCTTTATTCATTGCCTATGCGACTGCAGGAGATATCTATGTTCCGTACTCTGCAATTTTTGTACTGCCATAGACTGTGAGTAGAGTAATGGACATTTGAAATGGGCAGATCTGGTAAAATTCAAATTTGCCTGTTAGTGCGAAGTTTACCAGGAAATTGGATTTGCAGAGAAGTTTTTCTGTACAAATTTATTCTCGCTTGATATGCCCTGGGCATGCTGCCAGAAGCGTTGGAATACAGAGAACATAACAACAGAGTTGTGGTTCGACTGAGGCATGGAGGATCAAAAAGAAGGCAGGAAGCAGGGGTGACAGCCGGAAAAGTAAAAAAAAAAAAGAAAAGTAAAGACATAGTCCACTCATCGCCCACCTCTCTGGTCCATTTCTGCTGCTCCCAAGCTCTCTGTGACTCAGTAACGTTGCATATCCAAACAGGTGTTCATTCTAGGCTGGGATTTCCATCGTCAAATAGGTAGCGCAGCATGCACCATAAATTTTGGGGCATGCTCAATTCCAAAAGCCCCGGCTTACAATGAAAACCAGGTTGGAGATGTTGGAAGATGGAGGCATGGCGAACTAAACAGTGGGCAGAGCATTGGGAGTTGCCTATAGGATAACCAGGATTGTGAGGTTGGTGGCGGTGTGACAGTGATGATGGCTGTCTGTACACTACTGCAGGAGGACGTTCCCTCTCTCTCCTGGGAGGAACAAGCTACAACGTTAGCGGAAGAGGTGGCACATGGAGATGCAGGTTGGGCAAGATTTTTTATGTGACTTTTCCACTCCACAACGTGCTTGTTCCTCAAATGCCTCAACATATTGGTGGTACTGAGGTTGTGGACATTTTCCCTTGCTTCAGAGTTAGATGACACAGATTGCATCTGACTGTTGTAATGTCATCGGCAACTCGGTCAAAAAAGGCCCAAGCACCACATCTCTTTGGAGCACACCTTGCACTAGTTTTTGCGTGGGTCCTGCTCCTTCCAGGTGCCGAAGTGGAGGCTACAGGCAACCAACCCTCGCCCCTCACTCTACTCCTATTTTTGGCCCTCTGCTGCTGTACTGTTGTGGGAATCTCTTCCTCTGAGCTGCTACCACCACTTTGCTGTCCCTCACACCATGATGGATCAAGGACCTCATCATCTGTTGGACCCTCTTCCACACCTCAGACAATTGCTCCTCCCGGGTCATTTGTATACTGCAGGACGCACCAGCTAATGCCACCTGAGTTTCATCATCATCTGATGCGTACTGTGGTCGGCTGACTGTGTGCACAGGGCCACCTGCCTCTTCTTCTTCTGAGAGAAATAAAAGTTGGGCATCACTGCTTAAAAGCTCTTCTTCCTGTTGTCGAATACTGCCTGACTGGCCCCCTGATCCACAGCCAACAGATTCTTCAAACAGAAGTAAAGATGGCTCCTGTACTGGTCCCTCTAACTGCCTGGGTAATTTGGCAGGTGGTGGTGAAGAAGCAGAGCGGTGCTCTACACTGACATGAGTGGACTCTGTGCTCTGTATCTGGGAGGATGAGGATGAGGAACGAATTGAAGTCGATGCCGCAGCTGCCATCCATCCAACAACGGTTTCAATTTGTTCCTCCCCCAGCAATGGGACACCACGACCTCCAACAAAGCAGCGCATGAAGGACTGTTCCCGGGAATAGCTAGTGGCTGAGTCACTTGTGCCCCCAGCAGTCAAAGATTCTCCAAGTCCTCTCCCTGCAACACCTCTGTGATGGCGGCCGCGACCACATCCCTTACTCCCTGCCTTCCTCATCTCTCTAGACTTAGATGGGCGGAAGGACAGAAGAGTTCACCTATTTAGTGTGCCTAAACCTGTAAAGCTGCAGACAGGTGTAAGAAACACTAATTGGATCTAGTTTGGCGTAAACTTTAATAGAAACTGGTGTGGCCTAAACGAATATGAACTGGTGTTGTGTGAACTGTATTTATCAAAATCTGAAAGTATCACAGAGTTTTTGTAGCAGTTGCACCGTGGGGGCATAATCTAAGGTGAAAAAGTGGAGTCTACAAATATTCAATGAATACTAGGTGAAAATGTGCAAGGCGGCACAATCCCACAACAAAAATACGATAGTGTGATTACACCTCGACTGCTGCACAGAGGTGTAAACCAACACTAATTGGAAGTATTGTGGTGATTCAAATTAGAGTGCAATCACACAAAAAATGCAGGTGGTAGTATTAGGAATTTTTTTGTAGCAGTTGCACCGTGGGAGCGTAATCTACAGTGCAAAAGTGGAAGCTACAAATATTCTGCTAATACTAGGTAAGAATATTTCCCAATTCCCACACTTCTCCACTTCCCAGTTCTCACTAAGAGGTATAGGATCACCCAACTAAATAACTTTTGTTCCCTCTATCTATCTATCCAATTCTCAACGGCTGCAGTCCAAACAAAATAAAAGATGGTGGATGGTGTGCTGAAACAGCAAAAAGACAGGCACTGCAATCTGCAGAGAATGCAGTAAGCAGACCAGTGTATGCTGCACAGTGACGCTGCTGGCTCCACAGAACTCTGTGCAGGTCTTAAGGAAAAAAGCACAGGGTAGTGAAGCACAGTCAGTGAAGGTACTTTAACACAGGAGGTGTTAAAATAGATAGGACAAAAACGCTAATAGAGACACAATATTTTCGCTCTCTATCTCTCTCTAATGACAGAGACAAGCTCTCCCTAACTGAATTCACAGTAGAGTGAACACAAAATGGCGGTGCCAGCCTTTTATAGTGTCTGATCACAGCCAATCACAGTCATGCCAGTAGTTAAAATGCCTACTAGCGTTTCAGGATGTGCCCATACTTCACAGGCTCTTGATTGGGTGGTTCATGTGTCAATTACAAGCATTGTGCAAAAAAAATACGCACTTGCGATTTCCGATTTCCGATCATATTCAAAGATCAGAATCGGGATTCGGAATTCCGATCATAGTGAAAATCGGTATAATTCCGATTTTACATGATCGGATCGAGCAATCCTAATTGTATCTAATCCCATATGATATCAATAAAAATGTCTGCTCAGGGCCCAAAACAAGCCCTGATACAACTCCATCATCCAAAAATTATGGGTCTTGGACGCAATCTGGCCTGTGATCCAGTGGTGAGTGACCATCTTTTAATTTTTAAGGCGTGCACAAAAGTGCAGTCTGCCACATAAACCGCATTTTTTGTCCACATGTTTGGCATTTCTGTAGCGATGTCAGCCTGCCTAATTTACAGGTGCATGTCTCCAGAACCATGAACTGGGCACAATGTACTGGTCACTACAATGTACTGGTCATCAAAATGGCAGTTTGCAATTTTCACTCAGCAACATCCACTGCTGCTTGTTTCTGGAAAGGACCCATGGAGTCAAAACCTTCATTACACCTGTAGACAGGGGCGTAACTACCACGGTCGCAGGGGTCACAATTGCGACGGGGCCCGCAGTGCTTAGGGGCCCGCCCAGTCCAGCAGACTGGGCGGGCCCCTAAGAACTCTGAGCTACAAAATGGGCCGCTGGCCCTTTAAATAAATCTTCTTTACAGGCCCTGGTGCGCGTGCACTCTCTCAGTGCATGCACGATCACGAGTGGGACTGCACTTGTCCCGCAACAGAGCCCCTCCACCGCAGAGAGCCGCACACCACAACTATGGCTGCAGCTGCTCTGTGCGCACAGGACCTGTGATGAGGTCACAGGAGGGGAGGAGTCGGAGTCACATGATCAAGGGCTTCCGTGTAGTGCAGGACATTAGTGCAGTGCTGGTTGTCATCGTGCTGGAGGAGGGTAAGCTTTTGTGTGAGGTCAGGAGGGATTTGTGTGGATGTAGCAGAGCAGTGTGTGTATGAGGTGTACGGAGTGGAGCCGTGTGTGTATGAGGTGTACGGAGTGGAGCCGGGTGTGTATGAGGTGTACGGAGCGGAGCCGAGTGTGTACGAGGTGTACGGAGTGGAGCTGGGTGTGTATGAGGTGTATGGAGCGGAGCTGGGTGTGTATGAGGTGTACGGAGCGGAGCTGGGTGTGTATGCGGTGTATGGAGCGGAGCCGTGTGTGTATGAGGTGTATGGTGCGGAGCCGTGTGTTTATGAGGTGTACAAGGCGGAGCTGGGTGTGTACGAGGTGTACGGAGCGGAGCCGGGTGTGTACGAGGTGTACGGAGCGGGGCCGGGTGTGTACGAGGTGTACGGAGCGGAGACGGGTGTGTACGGGGTGTACGGAGCGGAGCTGGGTGTGTATGAGGTGTACGGAGCGGAGCTGGGTGTGTATGCGGTGTATGGAGTGGAGCCGTGTGTGTATGAGGTGTATGGTGCGTAGCCGGGTGTGTACGAGGTGTACGGACCAGAGCCGCGTGTGTATGAGGTGTACGGAGCGGAGCCCTGTGTGTACGAGGTGTACGGAGCGGAACCGTGTGTGTATGAGGTATATGGAGCTGAGCAGTGTGTGTACGAGGTGTATGGAGTGGAGCCGGGTGTGTATGAGGTATATGGAGCAGAGCCGTGTGTGTATGAGGTGTACAAGGCGGAGCTGGGTGTGTATGAGGTGTACGGAGCAGAGCCGGGTGTGTATGAGGTGTACGGAGCGGAGCCGGGTGTGTATGAGGTGTACGGAGCGGAGCCGGGTGTGTATGAGGTGTACGGAGCGGAGCCGGGTGTGTACGAGGTGTACGGAGGGGAGCCACATGTGCAATGTGTACGGAGCTCAGCCGCGTGTGTAGGAGTAACTATGTGTGGCCATTATACTGTAGGCAATACCATGTGTGGCCATTGTACAGTATGGAGCATCATGTGTGGCCATTGTACAGTATAGAGCACTGTGTGTGGCCATTGTACAGTATGGAGCACTATGTGTGGCCATTGTACAGTATGGACAGGGGCGTAACTACCGCGGTTGCAGCGGTCGCCATTGCGAACGGGCCCGGCAGGTCAGGGGCCCGGGGCCGGCAGGTCAGAGCAGGGCCGGACTGGCCATCGGGCACTTCTGGCAAATGCCAGAAGAGCCGGTGCCAGTCATGGGCCGCTGGATCTGCCTCCCCCCGCCGCCGCCGACTCACCCCCCCTGCCGTCGCATTGAACACAGTTGAATGCAATGACGAAGGAGAGAGCGTATACAGACGCTCCCTCTCCCATCATTCCCCGCTCTGCCTCTGACACTGCGGGTGCGGGATGACGCCATATCATCGCGCACCTGCTGTGTCCCGGGCAGACTGCAGCCGAGCCTGAGACCGGAGCAGGAAGCAACGCTGGCAAGAGGAAAGGTAAGGAGAGTGTTTTTTTTTTTACTGGACTGTGGGGGCATTCTCGGGGGGGCGAGAGATGCGGGCTGTGCTGGATATACCACTGTGCGGGCTGTGCTGGATATACCACTGTGCGGGCTGTGCTGGATATACCACTGTGCGGGCTGTGCTGGATATACCACTGTGCGGGCTGTGCTGGATATACCACTGTGCGGGCTGTGCTGGATATATCACTGTGCAGGCTGTGCTGGATATACCACTGTGCGGGCTGTGCTGGATATACCACTGTGCGGGCTGTGCTGGATATACCACTGTGCGGGCTGTGCTGGATATACCTCTGTGCGGGCTGTGCTGGATATACCACTGTGCGGGCTGTGCTGGATATACCACTGTGCGGGCTGTGCTGTATATACTACTGTGCGAGCTGTGCTGTATATACTACTGTGCGGGCTTTGCTGGATAGACCACTGTGCGGGCTGTGCTGGATAGACCACTGTGCAGGCTGTGCTGGATAGACCACTGTGCGGGCTGTGCTGGATAGACCACTGTGCGGGCTGTGCTGGATAGACCACTGTGCGGGCTGTGCTGGATAGACGACTGTGCGGGCTGTGCTGGATAGACCACTGTGCCGTCTGTGCTGGATAGACCACTGTGCGGGCTGTGCTGGATAGACCACTGTGTGGGCCGTGCTGGATAGACCACTGTGCGGGCTGTGCTGGATAGACCACTGTGCGGGCTGTGCTGGATAGACCACTGTGCGGGCTGTGCTGGATAGACCACTGTGCGGGCTGTGCTGGATAGACCACTGTGCGGGCTGTGCTGGATAGACCACTGCGGGCTGCGCCGGATAGACCACTGTGCGGGCTGTGCTGGATAGACCACTGTGCGGGCTGTGCTGGCACCCAACACCATGTTGCAGGGCAGGAGATACCTCCTGCACGGCAACAGTCCGAGGCGTATCTAGGGGAAGGGGGCAGCCAGGGCACGTGAGAGACAGGAAGCAGCTCCAGTCATCATGATGAGACAGCTTCTCCGTCTGTATTTTTCCCCCCACATACATCTCATGTACGTCTGAATGAGATCGTATTTAAGAGAAAGCCAAAATAACCCCGGGACAGAAGGCGAGAGCAGGGGGGAGGTGCGGGACAGAGCTGCTTTAGTCAGGAGAAGCTGAGGAGCTGCAGCCGGTTTACATCAGCCACCCCTGTACCAGAGAGGAGATTGTGAGTTGTGTATATGAGCTGGTATCTCTGGTATATGTGTGTGTGTGTGTGTGATATCTGTAGTATGTGTGTGTGTGTGTGTGATAACTGTAGTATGTGTGTGTGATATCTGTAGTATGATGTGTGTGTGTGATATCTGTAGTGTGTGTGTGATATCTGTAGTATGTCTGTGTGTGTGATATCTGTAGTGTGTGTGTGATAACTAGTATGTGTGTGATATCTGTAATATGATGTGTGTGTGATATCTGTAGTGTGTGTGTGATATCTGTAGTGTGTGTGTGTGTGTGATATCTGTAGTGTGTGTGTGTGTGATATCTGTAGTGTGTGTGTGATAACTGATGTGTGTGTGTGATATCTGTAGTATGTGTGTGTGTGAGGCAGCGGCGTAACTACCACGCCAGCTGCAAGCGGCTCTGGCAGGCCAGGGGGCCGTGTGTCCCCTTGAGCCTGTCTCCCTTATGCTTGTGTCCCCATGTGCCTGTCTCCTATGTCCCCTTGTGCTTGTGTCAGTCTCCTTTGTCCCCTTGTGCTTGTGTCAGTCTCCTTTGCCCACTAGTCCCTGTGTGTCAGTCTCCCTTTCCCACTTGTCCCTGTGTGTCCCCTTGTGCTTGTATCCCTTGTCCCCTTGTGTCAGTCTCTTGACCACTAGTCCCTGTGTGTCCCCTTGTGCCTGTCTCCCTTGTCCCCTTGTGCTTGTCCCTTGTCCCCGTGTGTCCCCTTGTGTCAGTCTCCATTGCCCACTAGTCCCCTTGTATCAGTCTCCCTTGCCCACTATTCCCCGTGTGTCAGTCTCCCTTGCCCACTAGTCCCTGTGTCCCCGTGTGCCAGTCTCCCTTGCCCACTAGTCCCCTTGTAACCTTCTCCCCTGCCTCCTAGCTCCCATGTGTCCCCTTGTGCCTGTCTTCCTTGCCCCCTTGTGCCCTATCCCTTGCCCCCTCGTCACCATTTGCTCGTGTCTTTCTCACTGCCCCTGTATGGAGGGGCTGCATTATACTATGAGGGGGGCTGCATTGTATTCTATGGGGGTTACATTGAATTTTATGGCGGGGGGGCCCCATTTGGAAGTTCGCACCGGGGCCCATAACTTTGTAGTTACGCCACTGCCTGTAGATATATTTCCAAAGGGGTTTAGTTTCCAAAATGGGGTCACTTGAGGGGGGATTATGCTCTTCCAGCACTTTGGGGCTCTGTATATGGAGTCTCAAAATCTATGCTCCATCCACCCCCCAAATTTCACAGAGTAGCTAAGCAGTTCTGTACAGCCACATATGGGCTATTTCTACATTCACTAGAATTTGTGTGACAAATTTTGGTGCCATTTTTGCCCATTTCCCAGTGTAAAAATGTAAAAATCTGGGGCTAAACAAAATTTTGGTGGCAAAAATGTATTTATTTTCTTCACTGCGCAATGGTATAAAATTCTGTGACACACCTGTGGTGTCAAAATGATCACTGCACCCCTAGTTGAATTCATTGAGAGGTGTAATTTGTAAAATGGTGTCTCTTATGGGGGTTCCACTTTTCTGGTGACTCAGGGGCTCTACCAATGAGACATGGCACCTCAAACCAGTCCAGCAAAATCTGAACTCCAATACAATGCTTCTTTCCTTCTGAGTTTTGCACTGTGCCTCAAAAGTAGTTTTTGACCAAATATAAGGTATTGTCATAGTCAGGAGAAATTGTACAACAAATCTTAAGTTACATTTTCTCCTGTTACCCCACTGAAAGTACAAAATTTTGGACTAAAATAACACTTTTGTGGAAAAAATGAGATTTTTATATTTTCACGACTGTACGTTATAAACTTCTGTGAAGCCCTTGATCATTTAAAGTGCTCACCACACATCTAGATACATTTCTTGAGGGGACCAGTTTAAAAAATGATGTTACTTGTGGGGGTTTCCACTGTAGGCACTTCAGGGGCTCCTCAAACGCATCATGACATCTGCAGACTATTCCATCAAAATCTGCATTCCAAAACATCACTCCTGCCTTTCTGAGCCCTGCCAAGCACCAAAACAGTAGTTTTTCACCACATATGGGGAATCTACGTACTAAAGAAAATTTTTAAGGTCCATTGTCTCTGTTACCTTGTGAAAATAAAAACATTTGGGACTAAAAGAAGTTTTGGTGGTGAATTTTCTATTTTCACGGCTCTACGTTAGAAACCTCTGTGAAGCACCTTGGGGTTCAAGGTGCTCATCACTAGAGATAAGAAAACATTGTTGGCTCACTCCTTATTCGGCAATCTGTAGCACTTACCAAAGAAGCTGCATCGGGAACCAGGAATCCTGGAGCACTCCCGATAATCAGCTGCTTGGCTCCACAGCTGTATGTGTTACGACTGTGTGACAGTCACAACACATGCATGGATTGCCTGTGTGTTGTGACTATCACACAGCCGCGACACATGCAGTTGATTATCAGGAACGCTCCAGGTGTCCGCATTCCCGATGCAGCTTCTTCAGTAAGCGCTATAGCTTGCCGAATAAGGAGGGAGCAACGATGTTCACTCATCTCTACTCATCACACATCTAGATACATTCATTGAGGTGTCTAGTTTCCAAAATGGGGTCACATTTGGGGTTTGCACTGTTTTGGCACATCAGGGGCTCTCCGAACCTGACATGGCATCTGCAAATTATTCCAGCAAATTTTTCTTTCAAAAAGTGAAATGCAGCTCCTTCCCTTCCAAACCCTGCTGTGCGTCTAAACAGTAATTTTCCTCCACATATTGGGTATCGGCATACTCACAAAAAAATTTCCACAACAAATTATATTGTGCAAGTAATAGGAGACTATTATCATCATAAAAATGCTAAATTTAATGCTACATTTTTGTTAAAAAAACGTGAATTTTTTATTTTCACAGCTCAATGTTATAAACGTCTGTGAAGCACCTAAGGGTTCAAGGTGCACACCACCCAATTAGATAAGTTCCCAGATTGGTCTAGTTTCAAAAATGTTGTCACTTGTGAGGTGTTTCCTCTGTTTAGGCACATAAGAGGCACTCCAAACACGACATGGCATTTGATAATTATTCCAGCAAATTCTGCATTAAAAAAGTCAAATGGTGCTTCTTCTCTTCCAAGCAATGCAAAGAGTAGTTTTCCTCCACATACAGTGTTTCAGCGTACTCAGGAGAAACTTCACAACATATTTTATCATGCAATTTTTCC
This sequence comes from Ranitomeya variabilis, assembly GCF_051348905.1. NCBI lineage: Eukaryota > Metazoa > Chordata > Amphibia > Anura > Dendrobatidae > Ranitomeya > Ranitomeya variabilis. Next base: position 390,677,267 of record NC_135234.1, read on the forward strand.
TGTTACCCTTGTGAAAATGAAAAATTTGGGGCTAAGAGACATTTTCATGGCAAAAATGTTTTCATGGCTCATTCTTATACACATCTGAGTAGTACCTGGGGGTTCAAAGTGCTTACCACACATCTAGATAAGTTCCTGAGGGTCTAGTTTCCAAAATGGTTTCACTTGTGGGGGGTTCCACTTTTTAGGCACATCAGGGGATCTCCAAACGCTACATGGCATCCACTAATTATTCTAGCAAATTTTGCATTCCAAAAGCCAAATGGCACTCCTGCACTTCCGAGCCCTGCCATGCGCCCAAACAGTGGCTTTCCTTCACATGTAGGGTATTGGCCTCAGTAGAAATTCAACAATGAATTTTTGGGTCCATTTTTTCCTGTTACCCTTTTAAAAACTAAAAAAAAGTTAAATGTTCATATTTTTTACCTCCACATTCTAAAAACTCATGTGAAGCACCTGAAGGGTTAATAAGCTTCTTGAAGGTGGTTTTGAGGACATTGTGGGGTGCAGTTTTTGGAATGGTGTCACTTTGGGGTATTTTCTGTCATATAGACCCTTCAAATTCACTTCAAATGTAAAGAGGTTACTAAAAATATATAGTTTTGTAAATTTTGTAAAAAAAAAAATAGAAATTGCTGGTCAAATTTAACCCCTATAACTTCCTAATAAATAAATAATGTTATAAAAAATTGTACTGATGTAAAGTAGACATGTGGGAAATGTGATGTAGGCTTGTCGGAAGAGGTAGATCTTCCTGTTCTTTTTGAATTTTTCCACGGTAGGCGAGAGTCTGATATGTTGTGTTAGAGAGTTCCAGAGTAGTGAGGATGTGCAGGAGAATTCTTGTATGCTATTGTGGGAAGAGGAGATAAGAGGGGATTTGAGAAGGAGATCTTGTGAGGATCGGAGGTTAGTACCGGGAGACGAGGTCACAGATGTATGGAGGACACAGGCTGTGGATGGCTTTGTATGCCATGATTAGTGTTTTAAACTGGAGTCTTTGGGTAATGGCGAGCCAATGCAGGTATTGACAGAGGGGAGAGGTCAGGAAATAGCAGGGGAATGGTGGATTAGTTGGGCAGCAGAGTTTAGAATAGATTGGAGGGGTATGAGAGTGTTAGAGGGGAGGCCACAGAGCAGGAGGTCGCAGTAGTCAAGGCAGGAGATTATGAGGGCATGGACTATTGTTTTTGCATATTCTTGGTTGAGGAATGTATTGATCCTGGTAATATTTTTCAGCTGAAGCCAGCAGGAAGTGGAAAGGGCTTGGATATGTGGTTTGAATGAGAGATCAGTGTCAAGGATTACCCTGAGGCAGTTTTGTGGGACTGGGGAAAGTGAGCTGTTGTTTACTTTAGTTGATAGGTCCATTGGGGGGGTCGAGTGAGATGGAGGAAGGATGATAAATTCTGTTTTGTCCATGCTAAGTTTTAGAAATCTAGCGGAGAAGAAGGATGAACTAGCAGACATACATTGTGGGATTCTGGTTAGTAGGGAGGTGATATCTGGTCCAGAGAGGTAGATCTGTGTGTCATCAGCATAGAGGTGATACTGAAAGCCATGAGATTCTATGAGCTTTCCCAGGCCGAAGGTGTAAATGGAGAAGAGCAGGGGCCCCAGGACTAAACGCTGTGGGACTCAGACAGATAGGCGGCAAGGCGAGGAGGTGGTGTGTGAGTGGGAGATGCTGAATGTCCGGTCTGTTAGGTATTACGAGATCCAAGATAGAGCCAAGTCAGTGATGTCAAGAGATGAGAGGGTCTGTAGTAATAGGAAATGGCCCACTGTGTCAAAGGCAGAGGACAAGTCCAGGAGGAGGTGGACAGAATAGTGTTGCTTGGCCTTAGCGCTTAATAGGTCATTGGTGACTATAGTTAGGGCAGTTTCAGTGGAGTGATACAGCCAGAAGCCAGACTGTAAGTGGTCGAAGAGGGAGCAAGAAGAGATGTGGGAGGACAGTTCAAGATGGACGTGTTATTCCAATAGTTTTGAGGCGAAGGGGAGAAGTGATATGGGGCGATAGCTAGATACAGAGGATGGGTCAAGAGAGGGCTTTTTGACGATAGGTGTGATTGAGGCATATTTAAAGCTTGAGGGGAAAACATCAGTTATTAGTGATAGGTTGAAGAGATGGGTTAGGGTTGGGATAAAGACTGTGGTGAGGTTTGGGATGAAGTGGGATGAGATCAGGTCAAGTACACAGGTGGTGAAATGTGATCTTGAGAGTAGAGTGGAGAGTCGATCTTCTGTAATGATGGAGAAGTTGGTTTTGGAGGAGGAGGGCTGAGCAGTTAGGAGGAAGGGCTCTGGGGGTTGTCGACCAAAACCATCTCTGCCTCATTTTTCAAGCCGAAGATTGATAACATCAAAGTCTTCAGCCGAGATGAGTGGAGAGCGAGGGGGTGCTGGGAGACAGAGGAGAGAATTGAAAGTCTTGAATAGCTTTTTAGGGTTGTGAGACAGGGAGGATAGAGAGATGAGAAGTAGGTTTGTTTTGCTGCATGTTGGTAGTCATCTGTGCTTTCTTTCTCAGCAAACATATTGCAAAACAAGGGAGGGCCTGAAAAAGGATAAAAGGAAAACCAAAAAACATACTCAACCTTACCACTCACCTATAGGCAACCCCCAATGCTCTGCCCACTGTTTAGTTCACCATGCCTCCATCTTCCAACATCTCCAACCTGGTTTTCATTGTAAGCCGGGGCTTTTGGAATTGAGCATGCCCCAAAATTTACGGTGCATGCTGCGCTACCTATTTGAAGATGGAAATCCCAGCCTAGAATGAACACTTGTTTGGAGATGCAACGTGACAGAGTCACAGAGAGCTTGGGAGCAGCAGAAATGGGTCAGAGAGGTGGACTATGTCTTTACTTTTCTTTTTTTTTTTTTACTCTTCCGGCTGTCACCCCTGCTTCCTGCCTTTTCTCTGATCCTCCATGCCTCAGTCGAACCACAACTCTATTGTTATGTTCTCTGTATTCCAACGCTTCTGGCAGCATGCCCAGGGCATATCAAGGGAGAATAAATTTGTATTGAAAAACTTCTCTGCAAATCCAATTTCCTGGTAAAATCCACACAAACAGGCAAATTTGAATTTTGCCAGATCTGCCCAGTTCAAATGTCCATTACTCTACTCATAGTCTATGGCAGTACAAAAATTGCAGAGTACAGAACATAGATATCTCCTGCAGTCGCATAGGCAATGAATAAAGCATTAGCCATGCATGTGCATTCTCACTGAGACAATTCTTTTGATTATTGGTAACAATTCCAATGTTTTTTTTCCCTTATTAGGGGTTATTGGCATGTTTTCTTGTTACCCTTGTCAAAATAACAAAATTTTGATCTGAAGTCAATTTTTTATGAAAAAAAGTTAAATGTTCATTTTTTTTTCCACATTCCAAAAATTCCTGTAAAGCACCTGAAGGATTAATAAGCTTCCTGAATGTGGCTTTGAGCACCTTGAGAGGTGCAGTTTTAATAATGATGTCACGTTTGGGTATTTTCTTTCATATAGAGCCCTCACAGTGACTTCAAATATGATACAGTCTCTTAAAAAATAGTTTTGTAAATTTTGCAGAAAAAAATGAAAAATCGCTGGTCAACTTTTAACCCTTCTAACTTCCTAACAAAAAAAATTTTGGTTCCAAAATTGTACTGATGTAAAGTAGACATGTGGGAAATGTCATTTATTAACTATTTTGTGTGACATATCTCTGTGATTTAAGGACATGAAAATGCAAAGTTTGAAAATTGCAAAAATTTCCACAATTTTCACCAAATTTCCGTTTTTTGTTTACAAATAAACGCAAGTCATATTGATGAAATTTTACCACTATCATGAAGTACAATATGTCATGAAACAACTATCTCAGAATCACGGTTATTCTAAAGTTATAAATACATAAAGTGACAGTGGTTAAAATTGTAAAAATTGTCCTAGTCATTAATGTGCAAATCACCTTCGAAAGTAAAAGGGTTAAATAAAAAGCTAATTTATTTCTAACCACATAGCGGTTTTGAAAAAAATCTAAAACATTTATTCTCAGGCGAGAGGCAAAAATAAAATAAGAACAAAAACTGGCCACTTTTGATCTAGTGACAGGTCCACCTTAAAGAAAATATGATATTATAGCAAAACTGTAATATGCTTATTTGGGTGCTTTTTGTCTCATATTATTTGTACTTTCCAGGGTCACAATTATGTATCATAGGGATATGATGCAAATAACTTTTCATAGTCCTTTTATGACTACAAATATAGGCCCTTATGATTCTGCAGATAATTAAAGATTCATGCCTATATGTATTTTAATTGGACTAAGTAATAGCTTTATGAACTAACCCTGATCATTTCCTGGTGTCTTATTAAATGCAAAATGTTCTGTTACAATGCAGCCGCCAATTGGATCTTTTGATTCATCAGCTCGCAGTTAAGCTGGAAAGCTTGTGGCTCCCTGGAGAAGTTTTATTCTGAACAGAGAACTGTTCTATTGAAGACTTATGTAAACCCTTAATCACTGAAATAGTAGATAACATCTTTTTTATGTTACAGTACTTTTCTGTTTTCAAATCTATATATGAATCAGGCACTGGATATATGCCAGACAATTTACCTCACTGAAGGCTTAAGCTTTAGAACTTGGGAGTCTTGCTTTTGGCTTACCAAGATGATTTACATCTGTAATTTCTGTGAAGCTTATAACTGACTTTACCAATGTTTCTCTCTTCTATCAAGGCACATTATGTTCTTACATTTTTACTTTAGTTTTAACATTGTTGCCATACAGACTGGTAACTTCAGCAACAGTCATGAATGACACAAAGATGCACAGAGAAAGCATAAAACCCTGCTGTTTTGTTCGCATTTACTATACACTTGTAGTGTTCCGGGTCACTATGACCCGGCTTATTAAACCTTGATTTTAGACACTCTAACTCCATTTTTTTAATACTTTTTGCTTACTAGACTGTTTGTGAACATGTTTGGTAGTAAAAAAAAAGAAAAATGAACTAGAAATCTTTTTTTTTGTTTTTATTCTGAAAAAACAGATCAATGAGCAAAACGAAAATAGAAAACTACACATATTTTGTAAAAAAAAACAAAAAAAAAACAACCAAATCAAACATTTTGTGATAAAAAATTAAAGATAATAAACATTACAATGTGAATATATTTACATGATCATATAAATTTACGGATTCTTGCATGAAAAACAATACACATGATTTTTGCATAGAAATGTTTTACAGCCAGAACATGTTATACTCGTCTTGTTGTCACAAGTAGAAGGGCAATAGCTGCATCTTTTTCTTTTGATGCCGGAAGAGGCCATGGGGGTAGAAGCGCTTGTGGAGGACATGGCTTCACTGTCCTGAGCATGTTGATGGATGTTTTGTACCAGGCCTGCTGCTGCTTCTGTTCTTGGTGTAACTTTTCTGTTCTCAATATAAGGCCTAACCAGTGACTTCCCCAGTTCTTCTATAAATAGTCTTCTTTTATGGAGTTTGTTGGGGTTCCAATTGGGATTGATTTCCCTCCACAACACAAAAGAATTATAGGCTGACAAATCCAGAATGTTGAAAAAGAGAATCATTGGCCACCGATTTGATTTTCTTTTGCAGGAATATGTACCAATGAGTTGGTCTAATGTGTCTACACCACCTTTGGTTGCATTGTAGTCCAAGATCATATTTGGTTTTCTATCTTCCCGTGTACTTACTTCATTATCATGGTGGTTAGTACTCATTAGTATGACGTTTTTATTTTTTTTTGGCACATACACAACAACTGTTGTATTTGGAGTAAAGTAAAACATAGAGCTATGTACACTTCTTTTCCCCAAAATACCTTGTGGTAGTTCAGGCTTGTTTCTTCTGATCGTACCCAACATGGTAAGTTGTCGCTTTAGTATCATTTGCCCTAGTTGGTATGAAGTAAAAAAATTATCACAAGTTACATTTTGACCTTTGAGACCATTCGTCAAATCAAGGACAACTCTCATCCCCTGATTTTTTTCAACTCTTTGTCCTGGTGTTTTGCCAGTATACACCTGTGCATTATAAAGGTAAGAGCTTGTGCTGTCACATAATGCCCATATTTTTATCCCGTACTTCGCCGGCTTGCTTGGTATATACTGACGAAATGGGCACCTACCACGAAATGAAACTAGTTGCTAATCAACGGTTACTGCTTCCCCAACGTTGTACAATTTTGGCAGAATTTCTACCCATTTGTTCCAAATGACTCTAATGGGGGCAAGCTTATCTATACATCTGCGTTCATTTCGATCTATTTTATTATCAAAACGCAATACCCGACAAATGACGTGAAACCTTTGAAGGGACATAGTTCCTCTAAATATTGGTCGACCGCTGTCAGCATTCCATAAAGATTTAGTAGATTCTCCTTATGACCTGTATACGCCTGCTAAGAGCAGCAGACCAATAAAAGCATTTACAGCACTCAGGTCTAAATTGTTCCATTTCTCACCGTACACTCGGTGTCCTTCAATGTTACTCATTTGTATTATAATATTTTGGAAATTCACATTTATGAATAATGCAAATGCAGATTCAATATTGGATATTCGTGAAATTGCATATCTGGTAGGGCCAGGACTAGCACTTATTATATTTGCAGAGGATCTTCTGTCAGCCTGATCAGGAGGCTGCAAATTCCACCTTATTTCCTTATTTTTAGAAAGGATTTCTTCCGTCTGATTTGTATGGGGATCAGGTTCCTCATCAGTTTCTATTTCCGAGGTTTCTACATTTTTTTCCACCTCACTAATGTGGTCCTCTTCACTCACGTCTTCCACTGGAATGTCATCTGAATCAGAGTTATCCATGAGCTTCTCTAATTCAGCTTCACGCCATTTGCGTCGAAGCATCATTTTGAAATGATGTGGTAGACAACACTGTAATAAAAAAAAAACCTTTGTAAGTAAACAATAATAATAAAGTCTGAGAAAAAAAACAGCTTCAAAAACAATAAGAGCTTCTATACTACATCAAAGCATACCAGTGCTCAATATCCAGCAATCTATCATGCTAAGTGTAGAGCAGTGTATCACACAGTAATAACACTAATTACATGTAATAAAATAAAATAAAAGTATTCCTTTATAATATACAATCTATCAATAGAATTGATTAGTAAAAGCATAACAAGCAACATACCTGTAGAAAACAAAGATACTGCCTGGAACAGAGATATCCTGGAACAGAGGTATGTACACAGCTGCTCTCCAAAGAAACTGAAAGGTAACATGTCTGGGCTAGCATATGTGTACTGATAAGAGCAGAGAAGATAAGAACCCTTCTGAAAACAAGCAGATAAGCCAGGAAGACAGATTTACTTAGCAAAAAAAAATTATTTGCAAGACTTTACAGCTCAGCTTTACAAAAAAAAAACGTCTTAGTCTACGTTCACATTAGCGTTCGGCGCCGCAGCGTCGCCGCATGCGTCACGTCATGCGCCCCTATATTTAACATGGGGGCGCATGGACATGCGTTGTGCTGCATTTTGCGATGCATGCGTTTTTTTGGCCGCAAGCGTTGGGCGCAGAGAACGCAGCAAGTTGCATTTTTTTTGCGTCCAACTTTCAGCGAAAAAGGACGCATGCGTCGCAAAACGCAGCGTTTTAGCGTGCATTTTGTTGAGTTTTTGTTTGCGTTGTGCGTTGCGTCGCCGACGCAGCGGCGCACAACGCAAATGTGAATGTAGCCTTAGACAGCGCGTTCTGAGCAGTCCGTTCTGCGCATAATATACACGTGTAGTGCACACCTAGTGATCTCTCCGGATGCACTCTACATTTTAGAATAGACTGCGCACCAAAAATAATCAATATAAAGCCATTTTTATGGTGCGCAGATCTCAATGCATACCCCCGGTAGAGCGCGTGTACGACCCAATTGAAATAATTTAGGAAATAAATCAATTGATATACAATAGTAGATGCAATAAATAGACCCAACTGAAGTTATAACTCCTTTATTTCACTGAGAATATGGCCTCACAGCTGTAAAAAACGATGTCGGGTCACTATGACCCGAACACAACAAGTGTATCTTTTTGCATGTAGCAAAAAGTAAATTACAAAAAAAAAAAATACTCATAGGTAGGTCCCCCCAAATGAGGAAAAGTCAAGGAGTCTCAAGTTTTATAGACTTACAGAAAAAAATCTACAGGGCCGCAAAAAGTCTGTTCGGGTCACTATGACCCGAACACAACAGCAGGGAGAGTATACATCATTTTAGTTTTAATTAATTTAGTTTTAAATCAATAGTACACAGGGGACATAAGCTAGTTTGTAATAAATCTTATCAGATACATTCACTTATTTCTACTCCTGTACTAATCTATCATCTCAATTCATTGGTAAAATGTGGATTCAGCAAAGACAAATTTTCCTATTACTGAGATAGATGATAGTTGGTGTTTGTAAAATTCTATGGAGATAGGAAGGGAAATGATGAGCTAGCAGTAAACAGACATTCTGCTGCAAGTTTTACTGACATGAGAATTACAGTTCTTGATAGAATGTTATGAATGTCAATTATCGTCTCCTATCTCAGTAATAGGAAAATCTGTTTCAGTGAAGACAGATTTTATTCTTGAAATCAGAATTTTGAGAAAGAAATCCAGAAGGAGAAAGAAGCAAGTTTATCTGATAAGATATATTACCAAGTCTCTTATTCTCATGTGCACGGTACATAAAACTTCCTTCTGAACCCCCAATGGGGGTGGTTTTTTGTCCTTTCTCTTTCTTGGGTCCTCTACCAAAGGCCTGGAAGTTTGAGGGTTCTGCACAGGATCTTTTTCCCAGCGTTGCGCTTTTCTGGACAGAGAGTTCAGATGTTGCTCCTGGGATCTGTTTTAGCCATTTTCACAACTTAGGGGTCACTGCTCCAAGTGCTCCTATTACTACTGGAATCACTGTTGCCTTCACCTTCCACATCTTCTCTAGTTCTCCTTTGAGTCCCTGGTATTTCTTCAGCTTCTCATACTCTTTCTTTCTGATGTTGCTGTCACTTGGCACTGCTACATCTATTATCATTGCCGTCTGCTGATCCTTGCTTACTATCACAATGTCTGGTTCGTTAGCCAACACCTGCTTACCTGTCTGGATCTTGAAGTCCCTCAGGAATTTAGCCCTTTCATTCTCCATCACTTTTTTCTGGGGTCTCCCACCTGACCTTAGGGGGACTTAGTTTTTTAACCATAAGAGAAACAACTCTTAAAAATATCTTTATTAAATATAGTATAAAAAATAATTGATTACTAAAAAATATTTGCTACCAACACCAAAATAAGGAAAAAAGGCTGGGTATGGTGGGCAAAGGTCTTTCTGTATAGGGGAAAGATCTTTGTTATGGTGCCAAAGTCTTGGTTTGACCCTAATCGGATCCTAATGAACTGTACCCTTCCTAGCAGTGGAGGTCCGCACCCTAGTATCCGATATGGTGCCCCAACTTGGTGTCGACTGTCCCTTGTGACCCTAAATTGCTCTATCCACCACCCATGCCCAAAAATCCAACACCATGCACACAAAAAACATTTGATCTGATCTCTAGCTGAGTAATCTAAGAAATGGAGAAATTGATTCAGTCAAATTGCTTCAAACTTGATTGGAGCTAAATAAACTTGGCTAAATTGCTTTATACCAAAACACCTATTGGCTATACCCTAGAATACAATGATCTAGGTTAGGATACCATAACAATGATCTTTCCTCTATAGAGAAAGATCTTTGCCCACCATACCCAGCCTTTTTTCCTTTTTTTTGGTGTTGGTAGCAAATATTTTTTAGTAATCAATTATTTTTTTAAACTATATTTAATAAAGATCTTTTTAAGGGTTGTTTCTCTTCTGGTTGTGATGATGTGATTTTAATTTTTATTTTTTTTCTACATTTTTAAAAATTGTTTTACTTTAACTTTTGCTGCATTTGTTAGACCTCTTAGTGGGCATTTGAACCTGCGATCATCTGATCTCTTCTTGTATATTCAGCAATAGCGCAATATTGCTGCATATATTAAAAGTATCTTCTATTAGGCCCAGGTACAGGCTGGATGCCATAGCTGAAATAACATGACATGCACAGGTGAATTCAGCTTGTCCCCAGCTGTCATAGTAACCCATTGGCTTGCTGTAATCATGTTGCAAGAAAGTCAATGGACGCCCACAGTAAAGACAATGGTGTTTTAGTGGTTAACAGTAGAAAACGCCATCTGCCCTGTGTGGAGCGGGCTCTGCTTCTGTGCCCACTTCAACATTTCTGACATGATCCATGACGTATATATCCATCATGGAGCCTTAAGAGGTTAAAAGTAAAATCAGAAATTTGCAAAATACTCTATTCACTGCATAGTTTTATCACTCACCTTTCTAAAAGACATGTTTCCAAAATGTAAAAAACAAATTTTAAAATTGAAATTTTTGGTTTAAATGGAGATCAGCTCTATGCATAAGATTGAAGACCATTCTACACGCAAATGGAAATTGTTCTAAAATTTGTTTTAAGGCTTTGGGTTTTGGAGGGGTTTAACAAAAGAGTTAGTTTTACCATAGTTTAATGCTTTTAAATATAGCTTAACTATGACAAAGACAAATTCTGTTTACATGGAGCAAAATGTTCACATTAATGTGTTTTTCTATATACCTGGAAAATGAAGTTTAGAATGAAATCCCATTGCTGTCATCTCAGAGCTGAAGACAAATTTGTTTTTGTTGCTGCTGGCCTCTCAGCAAATTAGGGAATGTTCCAATAAATATACAGTATGCTCTTCATCCCCTGATGTCGTGCTTGTAATCTAAATTATTAAATATAATTTTAATTTCTTTTTCCATACTGTCTGATAATCCACTCCATACTAAGGTTTGTTAGAAAAAAAAAAGTTAACACTAAATTTACGCCTCTAGACTCAGGTAGTTGCTTAAAAAGGATCTGTTACTAAAAACATTAGTTAAATACTTTGTAAATATCCCTGAGCTTCTCTGATTCAGCTTATTTTTTCTGTTTTGTGTTGTGTGGCTCTCTTGCATAGATATTTACATTTGTTGCTTTTGAAGATCAACATGTGAAATCTTTACTTGTGAGTTCATTACTTGCAGTTCAACTTGGCGTTTTTCAGAGTTTAGTTTGGGGGCATATGTTTTCACCACACTCTTTCAAATGTTGGCAACCACAGCTTGGCAGCAACTAAGACTGACAGATCAGCTGCAGAGCTGTGATTGACAGCATTGGAGAGGAAGGCATGAAAGTACATGTTCTTCAGAGGAGACGCCCAGTTGGACTGCAAGTATAGATTTCAAATAGTGTGCTCCAAAACCATCAACTGCGAGTATATCTGCAACAGAGTGATGCAGCACAAAATAGGAAAGAACAGCAGAATCCGTGGAACTCAGGGATTTATACAAGATATTTCACTCCATTTTCTGTACTAAGGATGAGCCTTCTTTAATTTAATTGTCTGCTTTGAACAAATCTTTTTTGTTAGGCAACGTTCATGCTTTCAGTATTTGGTCAATATTTTACATCAGTATTTGTAAGCCAAAATCAGATGTGGAAGAAAAATGCAAAAGTGGTGAAGTCAGAAAGGTGATGTGTGTTCATTGGCTGTGAACTCGCAGGATCTGTCAGACAGCACCACAAGCAGGAGAACTCTCTCACACTCGCAGTTCCCTCAGTCAGGGAATAGGAGTACACAGGAAGACACTGGGCACACACTGCTCAGTGTCTCTGCTGGATGGCAGGCTGTATGGTCGCATCATGCAACCATGCAGCCTGCCATCTAGATGTAGCAAAGCTAGACCCATCATCAGACAAATCGATTATCATCTCTACGGAAATGTAAGGAATATTGTTGTTTGTTTTTTTAACTTTTTTGCAGACAACAATGGTGTCAATGGAATGGGCGAGGTCGTATGTATGTTTTAATTCATGTTATACAAACACAAAAAGGTAACCCATTATGGTAACGTTTCAGCCCATGGAGAGCCTTTCTCAATCAAACTTGAGAAAGGCTCTCCATGGGCCGAAACGTTGCCACAGTGAGCTATTAAATTTTAAGCATCTTCTAAACTTTAATCTACAATGGTGTGCTGCCTCTGATTTTTTGGATTCCTATTGTTTAATTAAGATTTATTAAAGGAGTCTGTGTCATTCTTTCAATTAAAGGACTTTTTTCTATGTGTGTGTGTGTGTGGTTTTATACGATAATGGCGGCGTATAATTGATGTCTCTCCATTACTAACTTCAGGGCTTGATGTCAAATAACAATGCAAAGGTGATGTCAACCGTACAACCATCACACCACTTGGCACCGCTACAGGGCAAGTGGGAAGAATGAGGCTAAGTGCCAGAATTGGCACATCTTAGAGATGCTCCTTTTCTAGGGTGGCTGAGAGTTGATGTTTTTAGCCTGGGGGCCAGTATCCATGGCCCCTTCCTAGGCTATTAATATCAGCCCGCAGCTGTCTGTATAGCCTTTGCTGGTTATTATTATTATTATTATTATTATTATTTATTGTTATAGCGCCATTTATTCCATGGCGCTTTACAAGTGAGGAGGGGTATACATAATAAAAACAAGTACAATAATCTTGAACAATACAAGTCATAACTGGTACAGGAGGAGTGAGGACCCTGCCCGCGAGGGCTCACAATCTACAAGGCATGAGGTTATTAATTATAGGGGGACCCTACATCATTTTTTTAATGATCCCACATTTAAATAGGCAGTAAAGGCTAAGTATACAGTTATGAGTTAACATTAATAGCCTGGGACACTCCATGGGTATTACCCCCTTCTCAGGTTCTAAACATCGTCCCCCAGCCATCAGCTTTCCCTCTGCAAGTTACAAAAATTATGGGGAAGCCCACGCCATTTTTTTTCAGAAAAATTATCTTGAACCTAAGTTCAGGCTTGAAGTGGAGGGTGGAGCTGCCTAATATATTGGGATAAGCCAGGAAAGTTAAACTCTTTAGGATACACAGGGGTTAAATTTCTGCACAGTCTGGCTGTGCCTCCTTTTAGGCAGATTGAGATTCTCAGCAAGAGGAGGATGCAGCCATGCTAGGAGTGCTTCAAGAGGGAGTTCAGCATGAAAACCTGAGATTGAGAGTAGCAGAGCGGTGAGCACATTGAGAAGAATGACTGAGAAGGCAAATGAGTTACTGGCATGACAGCTAGTTATTTACATTGGCATACACACATGTATTAACATTCCATCAACAAGTCAATAGGGACATAACACCCGACATTTAGCTAAGAAAGAATATTTCAGTTTTAGTCCCAGCTCTAACACATCTCCAAGCTCCTTTAAAACTGCATAGCTATTCCGATTTGCCATGCAGGATTTTCAGACTCCTAGTTGACAATCTCTATGGAAGCTTCCTAATGCTTTTCAGAAACAGCTACAGCTTTTTTAAAACTCATAATTCTAGAATTCATTTTTGCCTCTAAACCAAGCAATTGCCTAATGATGCTCCATTAGCAGATGTTTTTATTAAACTTTACTCTTCAAAAGTCATGGAATGAAGCAAAATATGAATAATGTATGTTTTTTCTTGTGTCTAATTAGGAGCTCTCATTAGTAAATCTGGAGGAGGTTTCATGCTTGAGAGATCATTATGTGAATCCTGCCCCATGAGGGGGCTGATTGCCTAAGACACACTGCCCTGCAGGATGTCATACGGGTGGTGAGTCATAGGGGCATCTTCTCTATTTCTCTCTACATCTGCAAATGACTGATTCCATCTTCATAGTGTTCAATTGCAAGAATTACTGGTTATATGTGAAGTGAATGGTGCTGAAGCCTTAATCCAGTGCCCATAAATAAGTATAGCATAATAACAGTTGTCTTCTGGTTTTCAACTGTTAAACAGTGAAGCTTGTTTTCTTGCAGTGTCATAGTTTATAGCCACAAGGAATAATGATAGAAATGCTTTACTCAGCAAGAAAAAATAATAATGTTTTTGTTTATATGGCTTGTGATGTTTTTTTTAAACATGACATTCTTTTTTATGAGATTTTTGAAATAATATGAATGTTTTATAAGAAAAATCAGGATTTTGTAATAGAAAATAACAGTAGTGAATTGAAATAAATGAAATAGTAGAATGGATGCAACCAAAGAAAATATTGTATTTTTAGTACTACTGCTATATTCTAAAAAAATTGTTTAATATCATAAGGATCAGGAGTACTTTTTTTTATTTCTGCTAATTTTTCCCCTTCTAACATTTTTATGTCTTAACTTCTTAACTGGTAGCATGATTCTGCTTTACTGTACAATTACGGCGATACCAAACATATAAGGTATTTTTTTATATTTTAACAGTGAAAAAAATTCTGAACTTTGTAAATAAAAATTGCCTTGCGTCACTATTTTCTGACTTGCAGCCTTTTTATTTTTTTGTCAATAGACCTGTGTGGGGATAATTTTTGGTGCATTAAGCTGACGTTTTTATTTATGCCATTTTATACTATGTATTGACTTTTTTTAAAACTTTTTGGGGTATATTGTGGCAAATTACGTTTTGGCATTATAGTTTTTTCTGTTTAGTCATTCACCGTATGGAATAAATATTTTCAGATTTTATTAGCTTATATTATTACGCAGGCAAGCAAAATCAAATGCGTACTTTTTAACTTTTTTTCTTCATTTTGCTACTATTATTTGGAAAATGAAGGTTGATTTAAACCTTATCTATATTGAGGGCGGCTTGCACAAAATGAGGTTTTAACACTAGAGATAGGACCGTCCCAATTGGGTACACCTTGTCATGGTGAGATAGCTGTTTAAGCTTTTTTTTAATCAAAATAGTGATAACTAAGTAAACTATGTTATTTGCATGTACTATTACTATTTACTTATTTCTTGGTAAATGCTCATTTTGTTTTTATGGGGGTTTTGTCCATGAAATGGCCACAGAGTTGAACATGCTCCTATAAATTTCATGCATACCAACTTATGCTCCAGCTCATTTTTTGGTTGAGCTGTAATAACTTGTATTTTGTAGAAACAAGGGTGTGTCTCCCCCTTTTGGAGCTGGACATTTCATTCATATAGTTTTTCATGGGCAGGTGTCTGAATAGTTGGGCCTGTATCCTGCTTGGCTGACACCAGGTGGTATTACTACTAGAAGTAGGATAGGACCGTTATATCAGGGTTATAAAAGCATTTATGGAATGCAGAACTGGCCCTGACTAAGGTGATAGTTTTAGTTGATACATGACAAAACAGTTGCTGCTAACCAAAGGCACATGATTATTTGTATATAAGTCATAAGCAAGTGCTATCATCTCGTTAACCCCTTCCTGTCATGTGCCGCACATGTACTGTTCTGCGGGAGCTGTGGCGGCACGATTGCACAATTGGATGCGGGTGTCAGCTCCATGTGAGAGCTGACACCCGGCATCAATGCACATGATTGATCGATGCTAGCATCGATCATGGGCATTTAACCCATCTGATGCTGCTGTCAATAGTGACATAGAGGAGCATCGCTCAAGGAATGGGTTCCCTGCTCGATTCCATCAGGACAACGTGATGTGATCGTGTTGTCCTGATGGTCTCTATGGAGACACTGGACAAAAGATGGCTGTGTGGTCCTTCAGGGTAGGTGGCTTTGCAGTGCCTGCAGAGAACAGGACCTGAGACGCTTCCTTCCCTGCCTGTCAGATGCTGGTCTGATGCCCTGCAGTGCAGATGCATATTGGGTACCTGCGCACTAAGGAGAAATTGCTCAACAAATTGTATGGAGCAATTTCTCCTGTTACTCTTATGAAAATGCAAAATTTGGAGCTAAAAAAGATTTATCTTGGAAAAATGTGATTTTTTTTAAACTTTTTTTTACTTTGTCCTAGGGGGGGACATCACAGATCAGTGATCTGACTGTTTGCACAGCACTCTGTCAGATCACCGATCTGACTTAGAGCACTGCAGGCTTACCAGCCCTTGCTCTGAGCAGGCACTCGGTAAGCCACCTCCCTCCCTGTAGGACTCGGATGCCGCGGCCATCTTGGATCCGGGACCTGCAGCAAGGAAGGAGGTAGGAGACCCTCGGAGCAACGCGATCACATCGCGTTGCTGCGGGGGTCTCAGGGAAGCCCGCAGGGAGCCCCCTCCCTGCGCGATGCTTCCCTATACCGCCGGCACACCGCGATCATGTTTGATCACGGTGTGCGGGGGGCTAATGTGCCGGGTGCGGTCCGTGACCGCTCCTGGCACATAGCGCCGGATGTCAGCTGTGATAGGCAGCTGACACCCGGCCGCGATCGGCCGCACTCCCCCCGTGAGCGTGGCCGATCGCGCTGGACGTACTATTCCATCCTTGGGAAGTAGGGCCCACCCCACATGGATGGAATAGTACGTCCAATGACAGAAAGGGGTTAAACACTAGTGGCAATTCAAGGCGAAAAGCCACCGGATTAACGATGGCAGTTATATTTTTCTTTTATAGCAAGGTTCTAAGATCATGGCTAATGAATCCATGTGTCAAACCCTTGCTTGCAGGTAGCACAAGCATTCCAGAATTAAGTTGTCCATGCTCATTAGCATGAGCAAGGATCCAGATGTTTCACTTACCATACTATGATGTGAGGGTTGGTTGTCATTTCTAGCATCACAATTGTCATCATCATTTCCACTCTGACTTCAGCCTCATCCCTTGCTGCATGTTATGTCATCTTGTGTTGCAACCTTTCATCAATTTTTCTCTGCCATCAGTGTTCAGGGTGATTAGCAACAGTGCCATGGGTTGTAAACTTCTTGATTATGTTACACATCGTGGACAAAGGAACATTAAGATCTTTGGAGATGGACTTGTAACCTTGAGATTGTTGAGATTTCTCAAATCCTCAGACAATTCTCTTCTTCTCTGTAATGGCAATGGGGGAACCACTGTGTCATGGTCCAAGGAGAGCTTGGATGGGCGTAACTAGGTGAGCAGTTGACTCTTCAATAAAGCCCCTGATGTTGGGGTTAGGCTTAGCTCCTGATGACCACCAGGTGCTACTCAAGGACAGACCATGGACACATGGTAGCTGACCCCCAAAGAACTGGTAGCAGGAATGGCCCAGAGGGAGAAACAGAAGATGCAGGCAGGCCCTGAAGGAACGCAGGGACCACGGATACAGACGGGACCACCTGGTACAAAGAAGCACTGGCCGGTGCGGGCTGGATCAGCTGATAGACAGATGAGCACTGACAGGTGCGGAAAGGACTGGTTGATATACAGATGTGCCCTGGCAGGTGCAGAATGGACCGGCTGATTTACAGATGTGCCCTGGCAGGTGTCGACTGGATCGACTGATGTACAGATGATCCCTGGCAGGTGTGTACTGGACCGGCTAATGTATAGATGAGCCCTGGCAGGTGCGGACTGGATCGGCTGATGTACAGACGAGTACTGGCAGGTGCAGACTGGACTGGCTGATGTACCGATGAGCAATGGCAGCTGTGGACTAGATCGGCTAATGTACAGATGAGCATTTGCAGGTAGGAACTAGACCGGCTGATGTGCAGATGAGCACAGGCAGGTGCGGACTGGACCTACTGAAACTGAGATAGAAAAGCAAGTGCGGGCAGGCAGTTATAGGACAGGTAGACTGACTTCTGGGTACTGGAGACTAGGGTTGAGCGACTTTTACTTTTTTGGGGTCGAGTCGGGTTTTGCGAAACCCGACTATCTCAAAAGTCGAGTCGAGTGCAATCGGCCGATTATCGCGAAAAGTCGGGGATCGACCGAAACACGAAACCCAATGCAAGTCAATGGGGAAGCATAGTCAGCAGTGAGTGGGGGCCAGGAAAACACCTACAGTGCCCATTTTAATGGCAAAAACATCCATTCTTGTTTCTGAAGCTTGTCAATCTTAATTAACTTTATAATAATAGTTGTGCATTGGAAATTGGGGGTCATTTGGCTAAAGTTGTGGGGGGTAGGGCTGGTTCAAGTTTTTAGTGGGCCCAGGAAACGTGGACTACGTCACAGCTGTGGAGCAGTGAGAGGTAAGTATTTCAACTTTGCAAGTGCTGTGATTCAGAGCAAGCAGGGCGGGCCCACTCGTTGGCATTGGCACTGGCACAGGGCCCCTCAAAGTACGGTGGTGTGTTTGCATGGTGGGGGCGCCTCCCACCGGCAGTGACATTTCTGCGTACTCTGAGGGGCCCTGTGCCTGTGGCATCGCCAACGAGTATGCTCCCCCACCTGATGAAGGAACCTGCACTTTCATCTACACCTTCCTCTTTGTCCCTGTGTAAGGTGGTATAGTATGCGGGACGGGGAACCTGATTTTCATCAGGGTCAGATTGTGGCTGTGTAGCGTGCAAGGGTAATGTAGTGGTCTGGGTCAATGCACCACAAGACTCATCTAGCACTGGCTGGGCAATGGGCAGGATGAGAATGAAACACAAATATAGGCCCAAATAATATAGTGGGCTAAATGCAGTTCAAAATTGGTAAAAGGACTAACCAGGCGGCATTGGTTTGTTCAGTGGAGTAGAAAACCCAGGAGCGGCAGACACCGTTTTAAGGGCCCAACCACAGTAGTAGGCCCAATGCAGTTTAATATTACAAATAAAGGCCGAAAGCCTGAAGATGGAAGCTCGGGAAAACAAAACAGGAGAAAACCCAGGAGCGGCAGACACCGTTTTAAGAGCCCAACCACACTAGTAGGCCCAATGCAGTTTAATATTACAAATCTAGCCCGAAAGCCTGAAGATTGAAGCTCTGGAAAATAACACAGGACAACACCAAGGTGCGGCAGACACCGTTACTAGGCCCAACCAAAATAGTAGGCCAACTGCAGTGTTATAGAAACAACAACTTAATGAGAGCCTGAAGATTGAAGCTCAGCTCTGTACAGTGGAGAACAGAAAGCAGCGGCAGACACCGTTAGTAGGCCCCAACCACACTAGTAGGCCAACAGCAGTGTTATATTAACAACAACTACTTAATGAGAGCCTGAAGATTGAAGCTCAGGCAAGTAAACCTGGAGAACACCTTGGAGCGGCAGACACTGTTAGAAGGCCCCAGCCACACATATTAACAACAACTACTTAATGAGAGCCTGAAGATTGAAGCTCAGCTTTGTACAGTGGAGGACAACACCAGGGAGCGGCAGACACCATTAGTAGGCCCCAACCACACATATTAACAACTACTTAATGAGAGCCTGAAGATTGAAGCTCAAGAAAACAAAACAGGAGAAAACCCAGGAGCGGCAGACACCGTTAGTAGGGCCCAACCAGACAAGTAGGCCAAATGCAGTTAAACATCTGATACTATAGGCCGAAAGCCTGAAGACTGAAGCTCAGCTTTGTACAGTGAAGGACAACACCAGGGAGCGGCAGACACCGTTAGTAGGCCCCAACCACACATATTAACAACAACTACTTAATGAGAGCCTGAAGATTGAAGCTCAGCTTTGTACAGTGGAGGACAACACCAGGGAGCGGCAGACACCGTTAGAAGGCCCCAACCACACATATTAACAACAACTACTTAATGAGAGCCTGAAAATTGAAGCTCAGCTTTGTACAGTGGAGGACAACACCAGGGAGCGGCAGACACCTTTAGTAGGCCCCAACCACACATATTAACAACAACTACTTAATGAGAGCCTGAAGATTGAAGCTCAGCTTTGTACAGTGGAGGACAACACCAGGGAGCGGCAGACACCGTTAGAAGGCCCCAACCACACATATTAACAACAACTACTTAATGAGAGCCTGAAGATTGAAGCTCAGCTTTGTATAGTGGAGGACAACACCAGGGAGCGGCAGACACCATTAGTAGGCCCCAACCACACATATTAACAACTACTTAATGAGAGCCTGAAGATTGAAGCTCAGCTTTGCACAGTGGAGGACAACACCAGGGAGCAGCAGACACTGTTATTACGCCCCAACCACACATATTAACAACAACTACTTAATGAGAGCCTGAAGATTGAAGCTCAGGCAAGTAAACCTGGAGAACACCTTGGAGCGGCAGACACCGTTAGCAGGCCAAAAACAAAATAGTAGGCCAACTGCACTGTCATATTAACAACAACTACTCAATGAGAGCCTGAAGATTGAAGCTCAGGCAAGTAAACCTGGAGAACACCTTGGAGCAGCAGACACCGTTAGTAGGCCTCAACCACACATATTAAGAACAACTACTTAATGAGAGCCTGAAGATTGAAGCTCAGGCAAGTAAACCTGGAGAACACCTTTGAGGGCCAGACACCGTTAGTAGGCCCCAACCACACTAGTAGGCCAACTGCAGTGTTATATTAACAACAACTACTTAATGAGAGCCTGAAGATTTAAGCTCAAGAAAACAAAACAGGAGAAAACCCAGGAGCGGCAGACACCGTTAGTAGGGCCCAACCAGACAAGTAGGCCAAATGCAGTTAAATATCTGATACTATAGGCCGAAAGCCTGAAGACTGAAGCTCAGCTTTGTACAGTGAAGGACAACACCAGGGAGCGGCAGACACCGTTAGTAGGCCCCAACCACACATATTAAAAACAACTAATTAATGAGAGCCTGAAGATTGAAGCTCAGCTTTGTACAGTGGAGGACAACACCAGGGAGCGGCAGACACCTTTAGTAGGCTCCAACCACACATATTAACAACAACTACTTAATGAGAGCCTGAAGATTGAAGCTCAGCTTTGCACAGTGGAGGACAACACAAGGGAGCGGCAGACACCGTTAGTAGACCCCAACCACACATATTAACAACAACTACTTAATGAGAGCCTGAAGATTGAAGCTCAGGCAAGTAAACCTGGAGAACACCTTTGAGGGCCAGACACCGTTAGTAGGCCCCAAACACACTAGTAGGCCAACTGCAGTGTTATATTAACAACAACTACTTAATGAGAGCCTGAAGATTGAAGCCCAAGAAAACAAAACAGGAGAAAACCCAGGAGCGGCAGACACCGTTAGTAGGGCCCAACCAGACAAGTAGGCCAAATGCAGTTAAATATCTGATACTATAGGCCGAAAGCCTGAAGACTGAAGCTCAGCTTTGTACAGTGAAGGACAACACCAGGGAGCGGCAGACACCGTTAGTAGGCCCCAACCACACATATTAACAACAACTACTTAATGAGAGCCTGAAGATTGAAGCTCAGCTTTGTACAGTGGAGGACAACACCAGGGAGCGGCAGACACCGTTAGAAGGCCCCAACCACACATATTAACAACAACTACTTAATGAGAGCCTGAAGATTGAAGCTCAGCTTTGTACAGTGGAGGACAACACCAGGGAGCGGCAGACACCGTTAGTAGGCCCCAACCACACATATTAACAACAACTACTAAATGAGAGCCTGAAGATTGAAGCTCAGCTTTGCACAGTGGAGGACAACACCAGGGAGCGGCAGACACCGTTATTAGGCCCCAACCACACATATTAACAACAACTACTTAATGAGAGCCTGAAGATTGAAGCTCAGGCAAGTAAACCTGGAGAACACCTTTGAGGGCCAGACACCGTTAGTAGGCCCCAACCACACTAGTAGGCCAACTGCAGTGTTATATTAACAACAACTACTTAATGAGAGCCTGAAGATTGAAGCCCAAGAAAACAAAACAGGAGAAAACCCAGGAGCGGCAGACACCGTTAGTAGGGCCCAACCAGACAAGTAGGCCAAATGCAGTTAAATATCTGATACTATAGGCCGAAAGCCTGAAGACTGAAGCTCAGCTTTGTACAGTGAAGGACAACACCAGGGAGCGGCAGACACCGTTAGTAGGCCCCAACCACACATATTAACAACAACTACTTAATGAGAGCCTGAAGATTGAAGCTCAGCTTTGTACAGTGGAAGACAACACCAGGGAGCGGCAGACACCTTTAGTAGGCTCCAACCACACATATTAACAACAACTACTTAATGAGAGCCTGAAGATTGAAGCTCAGCTTTGCACAGTGGAGGACAACACAAGGGAGCGGCAGACACCGTTAGTAGACCCCAACCACACATATTAACAACAACTACTTAATGAGAGCCTGAAGATTGAAGCTCAGGCAAGTAAACCTGGAGAACACCTTTGAGGGCCAGACACCGTTAGTAGGCCCCAACCACACTAGTAGGCCAACTGCAGTGTTATATTAACAACAACTACTTAATGAGAGCCTGAAGATTGAAGCCCAAGAAAACAAAACAGGAGAAAACCCAGGAGCGGCAGACACCGTTAGTAGGGCCCAACCAGACAAGTAGGCCAAATGCAGTTAAATATCTGATACTATAGGCCGAAAGCCTGAAGACTGAAGCTCAGCTTTGTACAGTGAAGGACAACACCAGGGAGCGGCAGACACCGTTAGTAGGCCCCAACCACACATATTAACAACAACTACTTAATGAGAGCCTGAAGATTGAAGCTCAGCTTTGTACAGTGGAGGACAACACCAGGGAGCGGCAGACACCGTTAGAAGGCCCCAACCACACATATTAACAACAACTACTTAATGAGAGCCTGAAGATTGAAGCTCAGCTTTGTACAGTGGAGGACAACACCAGGGAGCGGCAGACACCGTTATTAGGCCCCAACCACACATATTAACAACAACTACTAAATGAGAGCCTGAAGATTGAAGCTCAGCTTTGCACAGTGGAGGACAACACCAGGGAGCGGCAGACACCGTTATTAGGCCCCAACCACACATATTAACAACAACTACTTAATGAGAGCCTGAAGATTGAAGCTCAGGCAAGTAAACCTGGAGAACACCTTGGAGCGGCAGACACCGTTAGTAGGCCCCAAACAAAATAGTAGGCCAACTGCACTGTCATATTAACAACAACTACTTAATGAGAGCCTGAAGATTGAAGCTCAGCTTTGTACAATGGAGGACAACACCAGGGAGCGGCAGACACCGTTAATAGGCCCCAACCACACATATTAACAACAACTACTTAATGAGAGCCTGAAGATTGAAGCTCAGGCAAGTAAACCTGGAGAACACCTTTGAGGGCCAGACACCGTTAGTAGGCCCCAACCACACTAGTAGGCCAACTGCAGTGTTATATTAACAACAACTACTTAATGAGAGCCTGAAGATTGAAGCTCAAGAAAACAAAACAGGAGAAAACCCAGGAGCGGCAGACACCGTTAGTAGGGCCCAACCAGACAAGTAGGCCAAATGCAGTTAAATATCTGATACTATAGGCCGAAAGCCTGAAGACTGAAGCTCAGCTTTGTACAGTGAAGGACAACACCAGGGAGCGGCAGACACCATTAGTAGGCCCCAACCACACATATTAACAACAACTACTTAATGAGAGCCTGTAGATTGAAGCTCAGCTTTGTGCAGTGGAGGACAACACCATGGAGCGGCAGACACCATTAATAGGCCCCAACCACACATATTAACAACTACTTAATGAGAGCCTGAAGATTGAAGCTCAGCTTTGTACAGTGGAAGACAACACCATGGAGCGGCAGACACCGTTAGTAGGCCCCAACCACACATATTAACAACAACTACTTAATGAGAGCCTGTAGATTGAAGCTCAGCTTTGTGCAGTGGAGGACAACTGTAATGGGAGACAGACACAATAAGTAGGCCTAAATAAGTAATTAGGCAAAATGCTGTTCAAAATTGGTAAGTGGAGTACACTTGCAGCATAGCGTGGTTCAGTGGAGAAGGGCATGTGTAATTAGTGGCTCTGACATACGAAGTAGGCCTAAAATAAAAATGAAGGCTATATTAAGTTCAAAATTGGTGAAAGGAGTACACATGTGGCATAGCTGGGTTCTGTGGTGGAGGACAACTGTTATGACAGGCTTACACAGTTACCGTATATACTCGAGTATAAGCCGACCCGAGTATAAGCCGACCCCCCTAATTTTGCCACAAAAAACTGGGAAAACTTATTGACTCGAGTATAAGCCTAGGGGGGGAAATGCAGCAGCTACCGGTAAATGTCAAAAGTAATAATAGATACCAATAAAAGTAAAATTAATTGAGACATCAGTAGGTTAAGTGTCTTTGAATATCCATATTGAATCAGGAGCCCCATATAATGCTCCATACTGTTCATTATGGCCCCATAAGATGTTCCATATTAAAATATGCCCCATATAATCCTGCATAAAGGTTAATAAAGGCCCCATAAGATGCTCCATAGACACATTTGCCCAATATAATGCGGCACAAATGCTGATTATGGCCCCATAAGATGCTCTATAAAGATATTTGCCCCTTATAGTGCTGCACAAACGTTATGGCCCTATAAGATGCTCCATACAGACACTTGCCCCATATGCCGTAGTGCCCTACAAACGTTATTTATGGCCCCATACAGACACTTGCCCCATATAGTGCTGCACAAACATTATGCCCCTATATAGTGCTGCAGAAACGTTATTGCCCCATATAGTGCTGCAGAAACGTCATGGCCCCATATAGTGCTGCAGAAACGTTATGGCCCCATATAGTGCTGCAGGAATGTTATGGCCCCATATAGTGCTGCAGGAATGTTATGGCCCCATATAGTGCTGCAGGAACGTTATGGCCCCCATATAGTGCTGCAGGAATGTTATGGCCCCATATAGTGCTGCAGGAATGTTATGGCCCCATATAGTGCTGCAGGAATGTTATGGCCCCATATAGTGCTGCAGGAATGTTATGGTCCCATATAGTTCTGCAGGAATGTTATGGCCCCATATAGTGCTGCAGGAATGTTATGGCCCCATATAGTGCTGCAGGAATGTTATGGCCCCATATAGTGCTGCAGGAATGTTATGGCCCCATATAGTGCTGCAGGAATGTTATGGCCCCATATAGTGCTGCAGGAATGTTATGGCCCCATATAGTGCTGCAGGAACGTTATGGCCCCCATATAGTGCTGCAGGAATGTTATGGCCCCATATAGTGCTGCAGGAATGTTATGGCCCCATATAGTGCTGCAGGAATGTTATGGCCCCATATAGTGCTGCAGGAATGTTATGGCCCCATATAGTGCTGCAGGAATGTTATGGCCCCATATAGTGCTGCAGGAATGTTATGGCCCCATATAGTGCCGCAGGAATGTTATGGCCCCATATAGTGCTGCAGGAACGTTATGGCCCCATATAGTGCTGCAGGAACGTTATGGCCCCATAGATGCTCCATACAGACACTTGCCCCATTTGCTGCGATAAAAAAAAATAAATCACATACTCACCTCTCCATCGCTCAGGCCCCCGCACTTTCAATAGTCACCTGCTCCTCGTTCCGGGCGCCGATCTGTCTCCAGCACTGACGTTCAGCAGAGGGCGCGCACTGACCACGTCACCACGCCCTCTGACCTCAGCGTCACTGCTGGAGACAGATCGGCGCCCGGAACGAGGAGCAGGTGACTATCGCGCAGCGCTGCGCTCCCCGTATACTCACCTGGTCCTGCCGCTGCTTCTCCGACGCCGCAGCGCTTCATCCTGTACTCAGCGGTCACATGGTACCGCTGATTACAGTAATGAATAGCCGGCTCCACCCCTATGGGAGGTGGAGCCGAATATTCATTTACTGCAATTAGCGGGACCATGTGACCGCTCAGTGCAGGAAGACGCTGAAGCTGCTGTTGCCGGCACTGGGAAAACAGGGACTGCGCCTGGACTAGGTGAGTATTTTTAGACAGCCCCCGCTCCCCCTCCCCTGCCGACCCCCGGTATGACTCGAGTATAAGCCGAGAGGGGCAATTTCAGCCCAAAAAAGTGGGCTGAAAATCTCGACTTATACTCGAGTATATACGGTACTAGGCACAAATAATTAAGTAGGATAAATGCAGTTCACAATTGGTAACAGGAGTACACAGGCGGCATAGCTTTGTTCAGTGGAGGACAACTGCAAGGAGTGGACTGGCCGAGACAGACACAGGTAGTAGGCCTACAATGGAAAGTAGGCTCTATGCAGTTTAAAGAGATAAGAAAAGAGGGGATTTTCCTCGGCGGGCAATCACATAATATATTCTAATTAATGCTGTAATTTTACTCAGACATTTCACATGGCTTAAATGGGTTAGTCCGTAAATACACAGGTTAGATGACCGCCGTGCACAGCGGGTCTACAGCCGGCCAAACACAGACTGATTACACCGCTGTCAGCCATGTCTCCTGACTCCCCCAATACACAGGAATGTTCGGCCAGGCGCTCCTGTATTCTCTGTGAAAGACACTGCCACAATTATCTGATAGCGACTTATCTCCCAGCCAAACAAATGGATTGGGTGACTGAATTCCAACTGCGGGATCATTATGTCTATGCAGTTTAAAGTAGGTTACAGGGGTACACAGGCAGCATTGGTGTGCTCAGCGGAGGACAATTCGAAGGAGGGACCGCAGACAGACTTAGTAGGCCTAAAATAAGAAAATAGGCTCTATGCAGCTTCCTTTACGTGGCAGGGGTACCCAGGCAGCATTGGTGAGCTCAGCGGAGGACAATTCAAAGGAGGGACCGCAGACAGACTTAGTAGGCCTAAAATAACAAAATAGGCTCTATGCAGCTTCCATTATGTGGCAGGGGTACACAGGCAGCATTGTTGTGCTCAGCGGAGGACAATTCGAAGAAGGGACCGCAGACAGACATAGAAGGCCTAAAATAACAAAATAGGCTCTATACAGCTTCCATTATGTGGCAGGGGTACACAGGCAGCATTGGTGTGCTCAGCGGAGGACAATTCGAAGGAGGGACCGCAGACAGACTTAGTAGGCCTAAAATAAGAAAATAGGCTCTATGCAGCTTCCTTTACGTGGCAGGGGTACCCAGGCAGCATTGGTGTGCTCAGCGGAGGATAATTCAAAGGAGGGACCACAGACAGATTTAGTAGGCCTAAAATAAGAAAATAGGCTCTATGCAGCTTCCTTTACGTGGCAGGGGTACACAGGCAGCATTGGTGTGCTCAGCGGAGGACAATTCGAAGGAGGGACCGCAGACAGACGTAGAAGGCCTAAAATAACAAAATATGCTCTATGCAGCTTCAATTATGTGGCAGGGGTACACAGGCAGCATTGGTGTGCTCAGCGGAGGACAATTCGAAGGAGGGACCGCAGACAGACATAGAAGGCCTAAAATAACAAAATAGGCTCTATACAGCTTCCATTATGTGGCAGGGGTACACAGGCAGAATTGGTGTGCTCAGCGGAGGACAATTCGAAGGAGGGACTGCAGACAGACTTAGTAGGCCTAAAATAAGAAAAAAAGCTCTATGCAGCTTCCTTTACATGGCAGGGGTACACAGACAGGATTGGTGTGCTCAGCGGAGGACAATTCGAAGGAGGGACCGCAGACAGTAAGTACTCCAAAAAACTAAATAGATGTCAATGTCTCGCCCCCCCCCCAAAAAAAAGGGGGGGCATACTTCGGTACAGGGGTGGGCTCCTATGCTGACTTTCAGACATTGTAATTTGGCGCAAAGTATTTACTGTTGTAAAAGTAGGACAGGGCCCCTGCCTATTTTAAATAGCATCATACATGTCAACAAATTGTTATTGTCAGTGCCAGGCATTGAAGGATTTCAGCGCATAGACTAAACAGTGGTGGAGCAGCGAGAGATAATTTTGCAAGTGGTAGAGCACTGTTTGAGCTGGGGGGGCACTCTCTCGTGGCCGGCGGTACAGGCCCAGGGCCCCTCATGTTACAACGGTGTGTCTGACTTTGGGTGCGCGCCACCACCACCAGAGACACTTTATTGTACTATGAGGGACCCATTGGCAGAGCCGTCGACCAAAAGTGGGCACACCCACCTCTTCAGACAAACGGCACTCTGACAGGTGCTTGCGCCAAGTAGCGAGACCACGGCCCCGTGGGGGGAGTTAGGCCATTTATGGAGGTGTAAACGTGTCTTATGATGTACAAACAGAAGCTGCAAATTTAGAGATTGGAACAGTCAGTAACACCAGTCCCAAAGCAAGACCTTTTTTCAGGAAAGCTAGGTGTCAGCCGGAAAAGGTGGGGCAAAATAATTAGAAATCCATGAGTGGTTCATTTTAATGAAGGTTAGATCATCAACATTTTGGGTCGCCAGACGAGTCCTTTTTTCGGTCAGTATTGAACCAGCAGCACTGAATACTCTTTCTGATAGCACACTAGCTGCTGGGCAAGCAAGCTCCTGCAATGCATATTCGGCCAATTCAGGCCAGGTGTCTATTTTGGATGCCCAGTAATCAAAGGGGAATGACGGTTGAGGGAGAACATCGATAATGGAGGAAAAATAGTTAGCAACCATACTGGACAAATGTCTCCTGTCACTTTGAATTGATGCTGCAGTACCTGTCGTGTCTGCAGTCATTGCGAAATCACTCCACAACCTGCTCAGAAAACCCCTCTGTCCAACGCCACTTCTGATTTGTGAACCTCTAACACCTCTGCCCTGCTGCCCCCTGCAGCTTGTGTGAGAACCATCACTGGCACTGTGTGCTGGGAATGCCTGAATCAAACGGTCTACAAGAGTAGCTTGTTTGGTTGCCAATATTTGTTCGAGGCTCTCATGTGGCATGATATTTTGCAATTTGCCTTTATAGCGAGGATCAAGGAGGCAGGCCAACCAGTAATCGTCATCGGTCATCATTATTATAATGCATGGGTCCCTTTTGAGGATACGCAAGGCATAATCCGCCATGTATGCCAATGTTCCAGTTGTCAAATCTGTGCATGTGCTGGGTTGAGGAGCACTTTCGGGCAAATCAACGTCACTTGTCTCCCTCAAAAAACTAGAACCCGGCCTTGCAACGCCAGCAGTTTCTGTTGCCCCCTGAGAAGCTTCCTCATCCAAAAAATACTCATCCCCATCATCCTCCTCGTCCCCCTCCTCTTCGCCCGCCACCTCGTCCTGTTGACTTCCTAGAGCAGACAATGGCTGACTGTCATCGAGGCTTCCCTCGTCCTCGGCTGCAGACGCCTGCTCCTTTATGTGCGTCAAACTTTGCATCAGCAGACGCATTAGGGGGATGCTCATGCTTATTATGGCGTTGTCTGCACTAACCAGCCGTGTGCATTCCTCAAAACACTGAAGGACTTGACACAGGTCTTGTAGCTTCGACCACTGCACACCTGACAACTCCATGTCTGCCATCCAACTGCCTACCCGTGTATGTGTATCCTCCCACAAATACATAACAGCACGCCTCTGTTCGCACAGTCTCTGAAGCATGTGCAGTGTGGAGTTCCACCTTGTTGCAACGTCGATGATTAGGCGATGCTGGGGAAGTTGCAAAGACCACTGATGGTTCTGCATACGGCTGGAGTGTACGGGCGAATGGCGGATGTGCGAGCAAAGTCTGCGCACTTTCAGGAGCAGTTCGTGTAACCCCGGATAACTTTTAAGAAAGCACTGCACCACCAGGTTTAAGGTGTGAGCCGGGCAAGGAATGTGTTTCAGTTGTGAAAGGGCTATGGCAGCCATAAAATTCCTTCCATTATCACTCACTACCTTGCCTGCCTCAAGATGTACAGTGCCCAGCCATGACTGAGTTTCTTTCTGCAAGAACTCAGACAGAACTTCTGCGGTGTGTCTGTTGTTGCCCAAACACTTTATTGGCAATACAGCCTGCTGATGCTTGCCACTAGCTGTTCCATAATGGGACACCTCGTGTGCAACAGTGGCAGCTGCGGATGGAGTGGTCGTGCGACTGCGGTCTGTGAACGAGCTGTCGCTTCTGCTGGAATACGAGGAGGAGGAGGGGGGACGAACGCCTACAGCCAACTGTTTCCTAGACCGTGGGCTAGGAAGAACTGTCCCAATATTGCTGTCCCCTGTGGACCCTGCATCCACATTAACCCAGTGTGCCGTGATGGAGATGGAACGCCCCTGGCCATGCCTACTGGTCCATGCATCTGTTGTTAGGTGCATCTTTCTACTCACAGATTGCCTGAGTGCATGGACAATGCGGTCTTTTACATGCTGGTGGAGGGCTGGGATGGCTTTTCTCGAAAAGAAGTGTCGACTGGGTAGCTCGTAGCATGGTACAGCGTAGTCCATCAGGGCTTTGAAAGCTGCGGTTTCAAATAAACGGTAGGGCATCATCTCTAACGAGATTAGTCTAGCAATGTGGGCACTCAAACCCTGTGTACGCGGATGCGAGGATGAGTACTTCCTTTTCCTAATGAGAGTCTCATGTAGGGTGAGCTGGACTGGTGAGCTGCATAGGGTGGAACTAGCGGGGGTGCCAGTGGACATGGCAGACTGAGAGAGTGTTGGTGATGGTATTCTTGCTGTTGCCCTACATACAGTGTTTCCTACCACGAACCTGGTGATTCCCTGACGGCTTTGGCCTTGCGACGAAACCGCCACATTTACTGCAGGTGGTGTGGTAAACGGTGGGCTTACAGTGAGGGAAGGGATGTAGCGTTGCTGACTAGCTTCATTGTGAGAGGGTGCTACAACGTTAAGGGATGTTTGGTAGTTAGTGTAGGCTTGCAAGTGCATGGTGGTTAAATGTCTACGCATGCAGCTTGTATTTAGATTTTTAACATTCTGACCTCTGCTGAAGGTCCTTGAGCATTTCTTACAGATGACTTTGCACTGATCATTTGGATCTTGGTTAAAAAAATACCAGACTGCACTCTTCCTACTATCGGATACCTTTTCAGGCATTGCACACTGAGCTACTTTAACCGGATGGCCACGCTGTCCTACAACTGGTTTTGGTTTTGCCACATGTTTTTGGCCAGATACGGGCCTGCCAGATGGAACCTGTTGCGACGTTGATGCCTGCTGCGGCTCCTCCTCCTCCGCTTCAGGGCTACTGCTGCCTGCACCCTGTTCCCCCAATGGCTTCCATTCGGGGTCAACAACTGTGTCATCTATGACCTCCTCTTCTATGTCCTGGGCACCTTCCTCTGGGTCACCGTGTAAGACGGTGCTATATTGTTCGTGACGGGGCTTAATAGTGTCATCAGGGTCAGATTCTGGATCAGTACACTGCGAGGGCAATGTTCTGATCTGAGTCAAAGGAACAGCATAATAATCTGGCTGTGGCTGTGCATCTGTGCACTCCATGTCTGATTCATCTTGTAATGGGCATGGCCTGTTAACAATTTCCCTTTCTAACCCAGGAACGGTATGTGTAAATAGCTCCATGGAGTAACCTGTTGTGTCGCCTGACGCATCCTTCTCTGTTGTTCTGGGTGAAGAACACAAGGAAGCGACTTGTCCCTGACTGGGAACATCCACTGACGACGCACTGCTCTTACATTTGGCACTTTCCGAAGAGGAGGCGAAAGAGCTAGAGGCAGAGTCAGCAATGAAAGCCAAAACTTGTTCCTGCTGCTCCGGCTTTAAAAGCGGTTTTCCTACTCCCAGAAAAGGGAGCCTTCGAGGCCTTGTGTAGCCAGACAATGATGCTGGCTCAACAACTTGAGACTTAGGTGCTATTTTGCTTTTCCCACTACCACCAGATGCTCCACCACCACCACCATCATTACCAGCTGGCAATGACCGCCCACAGCCACGACCTCTTCCACCAGTCTTCCTCATTT
Organism: Ranitomeya variabilis; assembly: GCF_051348905.1. Lineage (NCBI taxonomy): Eukaryota > Metazoa > Chordata > Amphibia > Anura > Dendrobatidae > Ranitomeya > Ranitomeya variabilis. The sequence continues at coordinate 390,708,737 of NC_135234.1, forward strand.
TTGGAAAAATTAAACCAAACTAACAACCGTTATGTGGTCCTGTACAAGCAGATAGAAGGTGTACGTAAACTTTTTGTGAATTAAAATCTCCTTTTTTATGTGTGGGAGAATGCTGGAAAAAATGAGGCCCACTGTATTACACTACACAGTTTGATTGGTAGAAAGAGGCTGGCAGATATGCCACAAACAGGACTGACGCATGCAGATGCACACACTGCCAATAGAAATCTCACTCTTTATGTGTGGGAGAATGCAGGGAACAATCAGGCCCACTGGATTACACTACACAGTTTGATTGGCAGAAAGAGGTTGGCAGATATGCCACGAACAGGACTGATGCACGCAGATGCACACACTGGCAATAGAAATCTCACTCTTTATGTGTGGGAGAATGCAGGATTTAATCAGGCCCACTATATCACAGTATATTTCCTGTGGCCCAAAATGAATGATAGATACCACAGACAGCACTGGCACAGATTTGCCAAGATTATTCTCCCTTTATTTATTTATTTATTTATTTTTTATATGGGAGACAAGTGAATAAATCAGGCCCACTATATCACGGTATATTTCCTGTGGCACAAAATGAATGACAGATACCACAGACAGCACTGGCACAGATGCACAGATTTGGCAAGATTATTCTCCCTTTTTTTATGGGAGACAAGTGAATAAATTGGGCCCACTATATCACAGTATATTTTCTGTGGCAAAAAATGAATGACAGATACCACAGACAGCACTGGCACAGATGCACAGATTTGCCAAGATTATTCTCCCTTTATTTAATTTTTTTTTTTTATATGGGAGACAAGTGAATAAATCAGGCCCACTATATCACAGTATATTTCCTGTGGCACAAAATGAATGACAGATACCACAGACAGCACTGGCACAGATGCACTGATTGGCAATATAAATCTCCCCTCTTAGGTGTGGGACAGTGCAGAAAAATACAGGCCCACGGTTTTACACTACACAATTTCAGGGGCTGAAAGTGGCTGGAAGATATTAAAAAAAAGGGGACCATACTACAATTACTATCTCCCTACAATAATCTCTGAAAAGTATGGCAGGCAGCAATAAAAAGGACTGCTGCACACAAAAAATGAGGACAAACAAACAAGATAGCTGTGCAGAAAGGAAGGAGCAACAGGATTTGTGCAGTTGTGCAGTTGGTTTGCACAGCGGCATACACACAGCAACGCAGCGATCAGGGAGCCTTATAAGCTACAGAGCTGTTGCACAGAAATCTTGCCTCCACTGTCCCTGCAAACAAAAGGTGGTGTTGGACAGTGGAAATCGCTACAGCACAAGCAGTTTGGGGGTTAATATACGCTGCCTAACGCTATCCCTGCTTCTGATGAAGCGGCAGCAACCTCTCCCTATGCTCAGATCAGCAGCAGTAACATGGCGGTCGGCGGGAATGCCCCTTTATAGCCCCTGTGACGCCGCAGAAAGCAAGCCAATCACTGCCATGCCCTTCTCTAAGATGGTGGGGACCAGGACCTATGTCATCACGCTGCCCACACTCTGCATGCACCTTCATTGGCTGAGAAATGACGCTTTAAGCGTCAGATGAAACGCGACTTTGGCGTGAAGATCGTGTACCGCATGACCGATCCCACGCTGGGATCGGGTCGGGTTTCATGAAACACAGGGACCATGGATACAGACGGGACTGGCTGGTACACAGAAGCACTGGCCAGTGCAGGCTGCACTGACTGGTAGACAGATGAGCCCTGGCAGGTGTGGACAGGACCAATGTACAGATGAGCCCTGGAAGTTGTGTACTGGACCAGCTGAAACTGAAATACACAAGCCAGTGTGGGCAGACGGGTATAAGACAGGTAGACTGACGGGTACTGGGGACTTGATATCTAGCAAGCGTGCTAAGGGCTAACTAACCAAGTTGCTCAGGCACCACCATGCTGGAGGAGGAGTCTTAAATAGAAGGTGTCACCAGCTATTTGCTGGGAACATTTTAGGATGACGTGCACAGCCACTTTAAGAAAGAAGGAGCGCATGTGTAACCTAAGCAGAGTGCCCAGGATCTGCACGCCATGGGCACACCCCAGGTGGCAGAAGGCACTTAGGAAAGAGGAAGTGTAGTATGGGGGCAGGGGCATTTAGAAGGCTGGCATTCCTGCCGGGGAAGAGTAGCAGCATTCTGGGATGCTGGTGCTACAACCTCTTTCAGTTCTCCATGCTTAGTGTGTCACACACAGACACACAATGCAAAGATTAAGGTAAGTTATCCCCTTTTTTTTCCTGGTTTTAGGTGTGATTTTCATATTTTTCATAAATGTTACTTGCCACAGGTGAGACTGAACAAATATCACAATGCTTGAAACAAAGTACTTTACCCACAATTTTGGAAAGTTGCAAGCAATTTTGTCTGGCTCATTTTGGGTGATTTGTGTGAAATCATGACCACTTTGCCTTTTTTTCTCTGTTTTTTGTGTTGTTTCAATGCACACAAAGGAAATAAATATGTGTATAAAATATGTTTAATTGTAATAATTTTCTGGAGAAGTACTTTATTTTCTCGAACAATTTCTGGTGTGCAAACACTTTCGACCATGAATGTACATGTGCACTTAGTGGATGTCATGCTTGAAATAGGCTAAAGTTTAGGAACTGAAATGTTACATATGTTCTGTGGATTAAACCTCAATTTTTTCGACTGTATCCTGCTTCTTCACTTTGGCGCTTACACTTGTATGGCACTCAATATAAAGACTATGCTGCTATTTTTCTTTGTGTATATATATATTGTTCATTGTCTGTGTCTATCTATCTTCATGTCATCCATTCATTACTTTACTGCTGCTGTATGGTGATATTATATTTCTAGATATGGATACATTAATAAATTTTACTGCAGCTATATCATGTTATCCTTTTTTATTTAATTGATTTTAAAATCTCTGAATAAAATCTATTTTTTTAACCTTTCATTTCTTTTCAGTAGCAGTAATTACTATTTGTTCTTTGACCATGCTGCACACATAACCTTCTGCTAGTCTTTTCCCTTCCTCATCCCTTGCTATTTTGAGCTAACATAGAATGAAACATGTTTGGTTTATGTTATTTAGTTTAATAGGATAGCTTCTATTAAACAAAATAATCAATTTTAAGGTAGATTACAAAGGGTTTTTTTAGGGCTGGTACACATTTGCAAAATGTGAAATCTAAAAGAAATATACTGTAGCATAGATAAATTAGTGATTTTTGTCCCACCATAAATTCTCTAACCTGTGGTTTTTACTTTTACACTTACATTTATTGCTTGGGCTGTAATTTACATTAAAAGGATAGTTTCAATTAAGCATAATAATTTAAAAGAGAAAGTTATTGTAAACAAATCACCTTTTAGGGCTAGTACACAGTGCAAGGAATTTTAAGTTTGTAAGAAATAGTGTGTGCACAATTATTAAAGGGAACCTGTCACCCCCATAATCGATGGTGAGGTAAGCTCACCGTCATCAGGGGCTTATCTACAGCATTCTGTAATGCTATAGATAAGCCCCCGATGTTACCTGAAAGAGGAGAAAAAGACGTTAGATTATACTCACCCAGGGGCGGTCCCGCTGCGGTCCGGGTCCGATGGGTGTCTCAGGTCCGGTCCGGAGCCTCCCATCTTCATTCCATGACGTTCTCTTCTGGTCTTCACGCCGCGGCTGCAGTGCAGGCATACTTTGTCTGCCCTGTTGAGGGCAGAGCAAAGTACTGCAGTGCGCAGGCGCCGGAACAGGTCAGAGAGGCCCGGCGCCTGCGCACTGCAGTACTTTGCTCTGCCCTCAACAGGGCAGACAAAGTACGCCTGCACCGCAGCCGCGGCGTGAAGACCAGAAGAGGACATCATGGAATGAAGATAGGAGGTGCCGGACCGGACCTGAGACACCCATCGGACCCAGACCGCAGCGGGACCGCCCCTGGGTGAGTATAATCTAACCTCTTTATCTCCTCTTCTAGGTAACATTGGGGCTTATCTACAGCATTACAGAATGCTGTAGATAAGCCCCTGATGACAGTGAGCTTACCTCACCATCGATTTTGGGGGTGACAGGTTCCCTTTAAGAAATTTGCATTTTTGATGATTAGTTTTTATAACTGAACAACTACAATGCTGTTGGCCAGTCTAAGAGGTTAGTAAGCCTGAATATTTAAGAAAGTAAAAGGTTTTGTCTTAATTAGGAGAATAACTATATGTACAAAATTATTGGGCAAATATTAGTGTGCAGAATTATGCAACTACACAATATACTATAAACTAAACTATACAAATCATCTTCAGCAGAGTCTGTTGCCGCTTTGCTGAGGCTGTGCTGCAGAACTTTCAACTTCCAGCTGATGTGCATGACATGTTCTGAGATAGCTCATTGGAGATGGAAGATGAGGAGGAACAGGAAGGGTGCAGGAACTGATGAATGAGGTGGAGGAAACTCTGATAAGTAAGATAAGTAGGGCCAACAAATCCTTGGCGTTGGTAGCAAATGTGCCGTGCCAGAGGGGGACACGGTCCCGGCCTCCAAAATATCCACTGAGTGTGCTGTCAGTGAAATTTAATTTCCCAGGCCACAAACGCTTATCCACTAGTCATTCATTAAGTGGACAATCCCACTAATTGCATTAGTAAGGTCACAGGTGATGTTCCTGGACATGTGCTGGTACAAGGGGATGCCACACCAGGAGAAAAAGTGTCAGCCGAGTGTGGGACTGAGTACTGAGGGACGACTGCCGTCATAAGTCAACGGAAATCCTCCATATGAACAAAACAAAATGGCAACATTTCCATGGCATGCAGCCTTAAAATGTGTCCATTTAGCCTTTGGGCCTGTGGGTGATGTCTGCAAACATTCTCTTTTGTTCCAAGGCCTGGGTTAGGGACAGCTGAATGCTTTGCTGAGACAAGGATTCAAAATTGAATGTCAATAGTAAGTCAGAATGTGCATGGATAGGTGCAGGACAGGAGGCATCTGAGCCAGTGTTATGGACAGGGGATTGGGAAACACCTAGCAGAGGGGAAGAAGCAGTGGTGTTACTTGATGACACCAATCGTGGAACTAGGCATTCAAACCACTCAGTCAGATGATTAGATGAGTTTTGCCTTTTCATATTGGTGGTTATTAGGTTCTTAGTGGTAAGACCCATGCTGATCTTGGCTTGGCACAAGTTGTAAATGACTATTTTTCTTGTTTCAGAGCTCTCTTTAAAAAAGTCCCAGACTGGGGAATTCCTAATTGTGTGACAGACAAATTCAATTGTGTCGGTGCTCTGTGGAGCAGTAGCCCTCCTTGTCCCTTTGGTCACCCCAGTGTTTCTTCCTTGTTGTTTCTGTACTTTCGATTCCTCCCCTCAGTGCTGCTGGCCTCGCTCTGCATGCCAGATTCCCACGTTGGGTCAGTTGAGTCATTATCCACCACCTCATCTTCCACCACCGCAAGCTGGTCCTCCTTACTTGGTGATAAGTTAGCTTGGTGAGAAGCTAACTTATCAGCAACTGTGTCTCATCATCATCTTCCTCCTTAGACAAAGTTTGCCTTTCCCCACCATCATCTTCTTGTGGACAAGGCTGCTCAAAGCTTTCTGCATCACTAAACAGCATGTCCTTCAGTCCCTTTTGGAACATGCAGAGTGAAAGATCACAATCAAGAAATTATGTTGTAAATAACTCCTCGAAGTGTCTTAGTGTGGGAACACCTGTCTCTTGGGACTCAACATTGTGGAAGGAAGGAGGTGAGGGTGAGGATGAAGTGATCCAGACTGTTGGCTGGTTAGACTGGACCGTGTGGAAGACTTGGTGCTGCTGCCAAGCATGCTGGATACATTATCTGCTATCAAATCGACTACCTGTTCACATTGTTTTGGCTTTAGAAGTGCTGTACCGTGCTTCCCTGCAATGTGGGACAGGAAACTATGTGTCATGGATGAGCATGATTCTTGTGCTCCAGCAACAGGTATAGTCTGATCTGACCCATGTCCTTGGCATCTGCATACACCATCATCAGCATTTCCACTTCCCCCTACCTTAACAAACACATTTTCTCATAGCTATGTCTATTTAAACCAGTTTTTTTCATATCAAAACAAATTTAGCCACCGGCTGCAGTCAAAGCAATTTTTGGGAGTTTAATACCACCATTGTATACAACAGAGCACGTAATACTGTATGGATGAGTAATTAAATGAACAATAATTTTACAATGTTTTTGTGAGTGTTATATACCAATGAAATGTACCATAGACAACATAATACTGTATGAATGAGTAATTGAATCCAGAAAATTTTTTGAAAGCTTTTTGGGTGAGTAATTTAATCCAGAAAAAAAATAAAAGCCTTTTTGAAGTGTTAGATATCACATAAATATACCTCACACCACGGAATACTGTATGGCTGAGAAATTTAACCTAGAAAAATATTTTAATGCTTTTTTGGAGTGATAGATATCATATTAATGTACCCTAGACCACAAAAATGTACCACAAAGCACACAAAATTCAATGGATCACACAATATAATAATTTATTTCACAAAAAATGCTGCAGCTATATATTTTCCCCCATATCAACTTCATAGAACACATACCCATATCAGCTATTTTCAACTATAAGGGAAAAATTCCATATTATATTATGGGTCATATCATGAACAGTATTGGGGTAATCGCAACTCATTAATACACAAACCGCAGCAAAAAGCGATCAAACAACACCCAAAGTTTGCAAAAGATGAAAAAACTTTATTAAATAATTCCAGGATAAGGAGCATAGGGAAACAGAGTTCATGCCATATTGCACATGTAGGAAACGCAAGGGTGCACAACCGTGGGTGACAGTATATACATAAATTGAATGGGTATCACAGCCTATACAGTACTGGCAATGTGAATACGACCATATAAAATCATATTACAAGTCCAACCCTATTAAACACAATATAGATTTCTAATACAATCAATCCATATCAAATTCATGCTTTTGAGTAGATAATTACCTGAGCAGGTTAGGGAATCAAACACACCACCGAGTGCACCCACCCCGACGCGCGTTTCGGCGTCATGGCCTTTTTCAAGGGGTGAAAAAGGCCATCATGCCGAAATGCGCGTCGGAAATATCTGGAAATATTTAATAAAGTTTTTTCATCTTTTGCACACTTTAGGTGTTGTTTGATAGCTTTTTGCTGCGATTTGTATAGCTATATATTTTGCAATGGACTGCACTGCCCTAATCACTGACTACAGACAGTATTCTACTACTGTCCCTCTATCTCCATTCCTACACTGAATGCAGAATGTATGGGATACAAACAGCAAACGCCCTTAGTAGGGTTGTTAGTATGATGGTTCAGCTTCAGTACCAGCATCGTGAAAAAAATGCATGGCTTTTCTGGATGCGAAGGTGCACAAGGATCCTGATCCGTTAGTGGTATGAAAAAGATACTTGGCACTCATAAAATACATTCAAAATGAGTATTTTATGAAATAAGGATTATCCAGAAAGGAATAAGATGTTTTGGTCAACCAGACCTTCATCAGTCCTCTGGATCATAAGAAACTGCAAATGGCATCTCTGAAGGTGAAGAAGCTGTCAATTTCTCGTTTTTCCAGCAAAATAAAAAAAAAATTACTTTAGGGACCACATCACATTTTAAGTGACTTTGAGGGATCTATGTGACAGAAAATATGCAAAAGTGACACCAATTTAAAAATAGTACCACTCAAAATATGTAAAACCACATTCAACAAGTTTATCTATCCTTTATGTGCTTCACAGGGATTAAAGCAATGTGAAGCGGAAAAATGAAAAATGTAGCTTTTTCACAGGAAAATTTTACTTTGGCCCCAAATTTTGCATTTTTACAAGGGTAGGGTGGCAAAAAACTACTGTTTGCGGGCAATGTAGAACTTGAAATGGAAGGAGCACCATTTGACTTTTGGTATCCCAAATTGGCTGGAATTGATAGCAGATATGGAGACACGGGGGTCAGTAGGTGCTCTCCTCTGCTGGCCTGGTTGTATTTAGAAAGACAGCATTGACCATGGCTCATACCACTGAATGCCCGTTCTCTCTCCTTCTGGGCAGAACACTCCTCACACAGGGTGGGAGTAAAACAGTGTGGCAATAATTTAACCACCAACACACAATAGCAAAAAAAACAGTCACAGCAAATACCTAAGATGATGCAAATTACAGTCTTACCCTTCCACTGACTCACCATGATTAGAACTGTGTTATGATCCTTTGTGGTTGAGGATCACAAATATCTCCAGCTAAGTAACAAACATAGGACAAGCTCTAAGGAGGTGGCGAACTGGACTGACCGCAAATCTGAACCTATCCAAACACACTAGAAGTAGCCGGTGAACGTGCCTAAAAATCCTAGACGTCTCAAGCCAGCCTGAGGAACTAACTACCCCTAGAGAGAAAGAAAGACCTCTCTTGCCTCCAGAGAAATAATCCCCAAAGATATAGAAGCCCCCAACAAATAATAACGGTGAGGTAAGAGGAAGGCACATACACAGGGGTGAAAACAGATTCAGCAAATGAGGCCCACTAATACTAGATAGCAGAGAATAGAAAAGGGGTCTATGCGGTCAGTAAAAAACCCTTACAAAATATCCACACTGAGATTTCAAGAACCCCCGCACCAACTAACGGTGTGGGGGGAGAAACTCAGTCCCCTAGAGCAACCAGCAAGCGAGGAAATCACATTTTAGCAAGCTGGACAAGAAACATGATGAATGCTGATAATCAAAAAATGAACAAACAAAAACTTAGCTTGTCTTGGAGAGACAGGGAGCAAGGTAGTCACAAGGAATCTGAAGAGCACTGAATACATTGATAGCAGGCAAGGAACTGAGTATCCAGGTGAGCTAAATAGGAAACCAACCAGGATAACAAACCAGCTGATGCTGCAACCAGCAGAAAGACAACACTACACAGTACCGCTTGTGACCACTAGAGGGAGCCCAAAAATAGAGTTCACAACAGTACCCCCCCCTTGAGGAGGGGTCACCGAACCCTCATCAAGACCCCCAGGGCGATCAGGATGAGCCGCGTGGAAGGCACGAACCAAATCGGCCGCATGAACATCAGAGGCGACAACCCAGGAATTATCCTCCTGACCATAGCCCTTCCACTTAACCAAATACTGAAGCCTCCGTCTAGAGATACGAAAATCCAAAATCTTCTCCACCACGTACTCCAATTCGCCCTCGACCAGCACCGGAGCAGGAGGCTCAACAGAAGGAACCACAGGTACCACATACCTCCGCAACAAAGACCTATGGAACACATTATGAATGGCAAACGATGCTGGGAGATCCAAACGAAAAGACACCGGGTTAAGGATTTCCAAGATCTTATAAGGACCGATGAAGCGAGGCTTGAATTTAGGAGAGGAGACCTTCATAGGAACATACCGAGAAGACAGCCACACCAAATCCCCAACACGAAGTCGGGGACCCACACCGCGGCGGCGGTTGGCAAAGCGCTGAGCCTTCTCCTGTGACAACCTCAAATTGTCCACCACATGGTTCCAAATCTGCTGCAACCTATCCACCACAGAATCCACCCAAGGACAGTCAGACGGCTCAACCTGACCCGAGGAAAAACGAGGATGGAAACCAGAATTGCAGAAAAAAGGCGAAACCAAAGTAGCAGAACTAGCCCGATTATTAAGGGCAAACTCGGCCAAAGGCAAAAAAGTCACCCAATCATCCTGATCAGCAGAAACAAAACATCTCAAATAAGTTTCCAATGTCTGATTAGTTCGCTCGGTTTGGCCATTAGTCTGAGGATGGAAGGCCGACAAAAAAGACAAATCAATGCCCATCTTAGCACAAAAAGTCCGCCAAAACCTGGACACAAACTGGGATCCTCTATCAGACACAATATTTTCAGGAATGCCGTGCAAGCGAACCACTTTCTGAAAAAATGGAGGAACCAAATCGGAGGAAGAAGGCAACTTAGGCAAGGGCACCAAATGGACCATCTTGGAAAAACGATCACACACCACCCAGATGACAGACATTTTCTGAGATACTGGAAGATCCGAAATAAAATCCATGGAAATGTGCGTCCAAGGCCTTTTCGGAACAGGTAAAGGCAAAAGCAAACCGCTGGCACGAGAACAGCAAGGCTTAGCCCGAGCACAAATCCCACAAGACTGCACAAAGGAACGCACATCCCGCGACAAGGAAGGCCACCAGAAGGACCTAGCCACCAAATCTCTGGTACCAAAAATCCCAGGATGACCCGCCAACACCGAAGAATGAACCTCGGAAATAACTCTGCTGGTCCATCTATCCGGGACAAACAGTCTCTCTGGTGGACAACGGTCAGGTCTATCCGCCTGAAATTTCTGCAGCACTCGTCGCAAATCTGGGGAAATGGCAGACAAAATCACTCCCTCTCTGAGAATACCAGCCGGCTCAGAAACTCCCGGAGAGTCAGGCACAAAACTCCTAGAAAGTGCATCAGCTTTCACGTTCTTCAAACCAGGCAGGTATGAGACCACGAAGTTGAAACAGGAGAAAAACAACGACCAACGAGCCTTTCTAGGATTCAGGCGCTTGGCAGATTCAAGGTAAATCAGATTTTTGTGATCAGTCAAGACCACCACACGATGTTTAGCTCCTTCGAGCCAATGTCGCCACTCCTCAAATGCCCACTTCATAGCCAACAACTCCCGATTACCAACATCATAATTCCGCTCGGCAGGCGAAAACTTTCTTGAAAAGAAAGCACATGGCTTAATCACAGAGCCATCAGGGCTTCTCTGCGACAAAACAGCCCCTGCTCCAATCTCAGAAGCATCAACCTCGACCTGGAAGGGGAGAGAGACATCTGGCTGACATAAGACTGGAGCTGAAGAAAACCGGTGCTTCAGCTCCCGAAAGGCCTCCACGGCCGCAGGAGACCAATTAGTCACATCAGAACCCTTCTTGGTCAAATCCGTCAAAGGTTTAACCACGCTAGAAAAATTAGCGATGAAACGACGGTAAAAATTAGCAAAACCCAAGAACTTCTGAAGACTCTTAACAGATGTGGGCTGAGTCCAGTCATGAATAGCCTGGACCTTGACTGGGTCCATCTCCACAGTAGAAGGAGAAAAAATAAAACCCAAAAAGGAGACCTTCTGTACTCCGAAGAGGCATTTTGAGCCCTTCACAAATAAAGCATTAGCACCCAGGACCTGAAACACCATCCTGACCTGCTTCACATGGGACTCCCAATCATCAGAAAAGACCAAAATGTCATCCAGATAAACAATCATAAATTTATCCAGATATTCTCGGAAGATGTCATGCATGAAGGACTGAAACACAGAAGGAGCATTAGAGAGTCCAAAAGGCATCACTAAGTACTCAAAATGGCCTTCGGGCGTATTAAATGCTGTTTTCCATTCATCTCCCTGCTTAATGCGCACAAGGTTATACGCACCACGGAGATCTATCTTGGTGAACCAACTGGCACCCTTAATCCGAGCAAACAAATCAGACAATAGTGGCAAAGGATACTGAAATTTGACTGTGATTTTATTCAAAAGACGATAATCTATACAAGGTCTCAAAGAACCGTCCTTCTTGGCCACAAAAAAAAATCCTGCACCAAGAGGGGAAGAGGATGGGCGAATATGTCCCTTCTCCAAAGACTCCTTTATATAACTCCGCATTGCGGCATGCTCTGGTATAGACAAATTAAAAAGTCATCCCTTAGGGAATTTACTACCAGGAATTAAATTTATAGCACAGTCACAATCCCTATGAGGGGGCAGGGCACTGGACCTGGGCTCATCAAATACATCCTGGTAGTCAGACAAAAACTCAGGGACCTCAGAAGGAGTGGAAGAAGCAATAGACACCAATGGAGTATCGCCATGAATTCCCTGACAACCCCAACTTGACACAGACATAGCTTTCCAATCTAAAACTGGATTATGAGCCTGCAACCATGGCAGACCCAAAACGACACCATCATGCAAATTATGCAGAACAAGAAAGCGAATCACCTCCTGATGTACGGGAGTCATGCACATGGTCATTTGCGTCCAATACTGAGGCTTATTCTCAGCCAATGGCGTAGCATCAATTCCCCTCAGAGGAATAGGAAATTCCAAAGGCTCCAGGACAAAACCACAGCGCCTGGCAAACGACAAATCCATCAGATTCAGGGCAGCACCCGAATCCACAAAAGCCATAACCGGGTAGGACGACAAAGAACAAATCAAAGTAACAGACAAAATAAATTTAGGCTGTATAGTACCAATGGTGACAGGTTTAGCGAATTTTTTTAAGCGTTTAGAGCATGCTGAGATAACATGAGTAGAATCACCACAGTAAAAGCACAACCCATTTTGACGTCTATGACTTTGTCGCTCAATTCTGGTCAGAGTTCGGTCACATTGCATAGACTCAGGTCTCTGCTCAGAAAATACCGCCAAAGGATGAGCAGATTTGTGCTCCCGCAAACGCCGATCAACCTGAATGGCTAAAGCCATAGAATCACTCAGACTTGTAGGGGTGGGAAACCCCACCATAACATTCTTAGCGGCCTCAGAAAGACCTTCTCTGAAATTTGCAGGGCACACTCATTCCATTGAGTAAGCACCGACCATTTACGAAATTTTTGACAATACACCTCTGCTTCATCCTGACCTTGAGGGATAGCCAGCAACGCTTTTTCTGCCTGATTCTCAAGATTAGGCTCCTCATAAAGCAGTCCAAGAGCCAGAAAGAATGCATCTACATTAAGCAATGCAGGATCTCCTGGCGCCAGAGAGAAGGCCCAATCTTGGGGGTCGCCACGCAACAAAGAGATAACAATTTTAACTTGCTGAGCGGAATCACCAGAGGAACGAGGTCTCAGAGATAGAAATAACTTACAATTATTCTTAAAATTTAGAAAGCTAGATCTATCTCCAGAAAACAACTCAGGAATGGGTATCTTTGGTTCTGACATAGGGCTATGAATAACAAAATCCTGAATATTTTGCACCCGTGCAGCAAGATGATCCACACAAGAAGTCAGAGTCTGAACATCCATGTCTGCAGCTGAGCTAAAAACCACCCAGAGTTCAAGGGGACGAAAGAAGCTAAACAGACTGCAGCAAAGGAAAAGCGGGAGGAGAAAAAAGTAAAAAAATGTACTCGTGTCTTCTTTTTATCCCACTTCTGCGAGGCATTAAACACTTTGGGGCCTGCTATACTGTTATGATCCTTAGTGGTTGAGGATCACAAATATCTCCAGCTAAGTAACAAACATAGGACTAGCTCTAGGGAGGTGGCAAACTGGACTGACCGCAAATCTGAACCTATCCAAACACACTAGAAGTAGCCGGTGAACGTGCCTAAAAATCCTAGACGTCTCGAGCCAGCCTGAGGAACTAACTACCCCTAGAGAGAAAGAAAGACCTCTCTTGCCTCCAGAGAAATAATCCCCAAAGATATAGAAGCCCCCAACAAATAATAACGGTGAGGTAAGAGGAAGGCACATACACAGGGGTGAAAACAGATTCAGCAAATGAGGCCCACTAATACTAGATAGCAGAGAATAGAAAAGGGGTCTATGCGGTCAGTAAAAAACCCTTACAAAATATCCACACTGAGATTTCAAGAACCCCCACACCAACTAACGGTGTGGGGGGAGAAACTCAGTCCCCTAGAGCAACCAGCAAGCGAGGAAATCACATTTTAGCAAGCTGGACAAGAAACATGATGAATGCTGATAATCAAAAAATGAACAAACAAAAACTTAGCTTGTCTTGGAGAGACAGGGAGCAAGGTAGTCACAAGGAATCTGAAGAGCACTGAATACATTGATAGCAGGCAAGGAACTGAGTATCCAGGTGAGCTAAATAGGAAACCAACCAGGATAACGAACCAGCTGATGCTGCAACCTGCAGAAAGACAACACTACACAGTACCGCTTGTGACCACTAGAGGGAGCCCAAAAATAGAGTTCACAACAGAACTGCTTCCAGTGTCGCATACCCCCACCAGTGGCTACCCGCTTTTGGCGGGCCACCACAGTGAGGAGGTAATGACAAGCTAAGGAAGCTAACCGAGAGCAGTGAGGTATGTGGCCAGGTGACCCGATTGTCCCAACCTGGATTCTTTAAGACGTCTCTCGGGTTTCAGTGATGGTCAATGAGCAGTCCTTTGTCCTCCCAGCTGGATCTGTAGTACCCTAAGCTGAGATCCTGAAGAGTGACCCTGACAAGAAGAAAGTCTCTTTACATAGTTCTCAACTGGCTTACAACCAGCATGAAGAGGTCAAAGAAAGAGATGTGAATAAGGCCAACCTGCATTGTTCAATTATGTAAGCTATTTGCATATTTTCCCATCCTCTGTTTGAGAATGTCAATAAACTGGCTGACATAAACAATGTAAGTAATTAACGTATCAGCACACATCATTGTTCATTGACCATGCCTTCCTGTTTTGCAAAGATAACAGAAGATAAACTGTAGGAGATAATATATTAGAGGTAAATATTCGTCCTACAAGAAGAGTCAATACTTCAGACAACATTTTATGACTCTGGGCTTACTCACTTTACTTCTGGCATAATTAAGAAGAAATGCTGTGTCATCACAGATGCAATGTCGTGTTTGCAGAGCTCCTAATGTGCCTAAACAGTGGAAACTCCCCACAAGTGACCCCATTTTGGAAACTAGACCCCCCATAGAACGTATCTAGCTGTGTTTCAGCTGTTCGAGAGCCAAAACACATGCAGGGATTAATCCCTGAATGTGTTGCATCTGACGAACAGCCATGAGACATGCAGTGATGATTACTAAACATAGTTTTCGAGCATGCCGAAGATACTCTATTGGCACTCGAGCATGCTCAGATAACACCTTATGTGAACACTCTCCCTCATCACTAATAATAAGCTTTTGGTTTCACTTGTGCAGAAATTAATTTACCATAAAAAGTAGAGAAAAAAGACAAAAAGGCATATAAAAAAATAAAAATTTAGAAGCAACAGAAGGAAAGAAAAGAAAAAAGTGAAAAGAAAAATTTGTAGAAGTAAAAAAACTTTGTATAAAAAATTACAGTGACATTCACTACACTAAAGTCCTACTTATTAAGTTTCTCTATGCTAACCTCTTTTTTTTCTGAAAAAGAAAAACAGACGTCACTAACACAGCGGCATATGCTCCTCTAATGCACTACCCATAAAGCTACTTGGTGCGAATTATTTTTTTTATGCAAAAGAAAAATGAATGTCACTAACACTGCGACGTCCACATCCCTAATGCTCTAAGAAGCCACTCGGCACTTTTATTATTTTTCTGCAAAAGAAAGACATCATTAAAACTAGGATGACTGCTCCCCTAATGCACTAGCTGTAAAGCTGCTTGGAACTATTATTTTTTCTGCATAAGAAAAACAGACATCACTAACACTACGTTGTCCACTCCCCTAATGCGCTAGCTATGAAGCTACACATCAATATTATTTTTTCTCTGCAAAAGAAAAACAGACGTCACTAACACTACGACCTCCGCTCCCCTAAGGCCAGGGTCACACTTAACGTATAAGGCCGGCGTCACACTAAGCGTAGGACAATATGGTCCGTGTTTAACGGCCGTAATACGCAGAAATGTCCCAGAAATAGTGTTCCATAGGTAATCCGTTGCCAAGGTGTGGTTGCGTATTTTGCGCATGTAGTGTTGCGTGTGCGATCCGTATGTGATCCGTAATGCGTATTTTTCACGCAACATCACAAAATGGACATTTAACGGTTTTATGGCCTGCAGATAATTTAAATCATCATCACCAACCCTATTTAAGCCCTCTACAACAGGTGGCACCCTCCCATCTGGCCATTTAGTTGGTGTGCTTCTTTTGGGTGTGTTGGTATTACCTTCAAAACATGTCTGACCATCTGTCTTTAAGCATAACTCAGCAGGTGTTGTTTCACTGGCTAGTGTCGCGTCGCTTTTGCCAGCCATATCCTGTGATTGTTGATCCGCGAAGGAGGAGACGAAGATTGTGGGTGCATCCTCTATTGACCCAACGCCTCAGTAAAGGACATTTTGAGAGGCTCTATACAGTTTTGAGGTCACATCCTGACAAGTTCTATCTGTACTGTCACATGTCTATCAGTACCTTTGATATCTTGTTGGAGATCTTACGTCCAGGTATCACCTATCAGGACACAAGGATACGCAAAGACATATCCGCAGAGGAGCATCTTCTCCTTACCTTACGGTATGTATGCAGCGCCCCAGAGTCCAGGTCGTTGCAGTAATGTCGCTCTGCCACTAAGGGGAGTGATGTTACGTCTGATTGCACTAAAGGAGTTCACCTGACCAGGTATCACAGACACACACTACACTCCACACTCCGGCCACCAGGGGGGGTGGTTCTATCTATTAGGCCACTCCTCATACTCTGGTAAAACTGGGGGTTGGACAGGAAGTTAGGGAGAAGGCAGCCCGGGAGAGTTCGGGAGAGGAACTGTAAGGGGTGGGATCCTGACAGCGGCCTAGCGAAAAGGACAGATTGTTACGGAGCTGTGCCTGTGAGGTATAGCGGCAGGCTCCTTAGAAAGGACATGTAAATGGAGTATATTGCGGAGAAGTGAGAAGCGAGATCACAGCGCAGAGGAGATAGAACCAGAAGGAGTCGTGCCCTTAAGACCATGGCAACATCCTTCTGAGGCGCGTAGCCGGTGGCCAGAGCACCGAGGAAGTAAGAGACTCTACGTACCACTTCAAACAGCGGCAGGACAGTTAACTATAGGTTGGCTGTCTCACCTAAGTCACCTAACAAAGACAAAGGAGGCAATTGTGGGAGAGGGGCGTCTCTAGGGTCCCAGAATAACTCCAGGCCTACCCCGTCATACGGGTGCATCCTAGCCATATCATCTGGGGGATGGAGAGAGAGAGAACATCAGAAGAGAAACGACAGTTGTGAGGACTATCCCATGGTGCTCAGCAGGGAGGAACTACAACACACAGGTGCTAGGAGGTAGGCACTGATTTCCACCTGCAAAGGGAACTCTGGATGTGCCTTCGGACCGGCCAGTCTCAGCCAGCCCTGTTAGCAGTGCTCTGGATTGTGGATCCCGAAGCCTTCAGTAAAGAGGTAAAGAGACTGCAACACTGTGTCCTTGTTATTCATTCCGTCTTGCACTACGCACCATCACCTTTCATTGGACGCCCCTTAGCAGGGTCACGGACCGGGTCTAGCCACCGTGACGACCCCAAGACAGAGACAGAGAGGCCCGGTGCCGAGTACCCCGCGGCCCTGCATCTAGGGGCGCTCCATGTGTTCAACATTCTCACATACTGTATGTTGATGATATTTTTTTATGTGTTGTGTTCTAGCAGGTTTTTGAAAGTATATGTGTACATTAGGGCACAAGCAGATCAACCAAACTGTGTTTAATGTTATAGTAAAGTACCCTAGGTAAATGTAAAATTTTACAGTGTTAATCATGTTTTTTAAAATATACTATGTACTTGTGCTTCTTCATGTTTTGTTTGAACTCTTGTTACATACCTAATCTTTTTTTCTTTTCCCTTTCAGCTTCCTGTCTACTGTTTTTTGTCGTAATAATTATAGGGGATAACTCAAGAGACTCTTTGCGTGGACCAAGACAACTACAGGACACAGTTTTTTAAGTGGTAAAGTCTATATTATCACACGGTGATTCAAACAGGTGCAGAGAGAAACTCAAGTCCACAACACTTGGAGTAAATATTAAATGCAGCTTAGCAGTCTATAGGAAACTTCAGAGGAAAATGCAATCATGCAGAAAGTCTATGAAGCACAATTATTCTTGAGAATACTTGACACAAATAAGTCCTTGCTTAGTCCAAAACACAGATATATATGCTTATAAGGCAGTTCAAAAATATCTTAGCTCAACCAGGGAGTTCTGGGTAATAGTCTCAGGTTCTTGCAGAGCAGCAACAGCTTACATGTCCAGCAAATGCAGATGGAAGCAAACACGAGCAGCAGATAAAGGAGGATTACTGGA
Source organism: Ranitomeya variabilis (assembly GCF_051348905.1). Classification (NCBI taxonomy): domain Eukaryota; kingdom Metazoa; phylum Chordata; class Amphibia; order Anura; family Dendrobatidae; genus Ranitomeya; species Ranitomeya variabilis. Next base: position 390,726,746 of record NC_135234.1, read on the forward strand.
ACTGGTGTATGCAGCAAGAACTCAGAGCAGAGTAGCAGGATAACCCCACAGGTTCACAGGAGCAGGTATATAGCCAGGGAGTCACCAGAGGTCAGGAGCTGGATGCAAGGCAGAATACTCTAGCACAGACTGAAGGCTGGGGTGGAGTTTTATAGCAGGAAGACACAGTGCACATGAGACCAATGACACCATCTTGAAAAAGGGCAGTAATGCACAAAAGGTAATAAAAAATGTTCAGAGTCCTGACAGTCGTATGTGGGACTACACATGGAGTTTCTGCTTGGTCGGTCGACAATTTCAGGCATTGTGCGGTCAACCTGTAGTCAAGTATGGGCTAAACTTCAAAAAATGTTCAGAGTCCTGACATTACTCCCTCCTTAGAAGTGGCCTCAGGACGATCCTGGACCTGGTTTCTCAGGGAATCTGTGATGAAAAAGAGAAATCTTCTGTTGGGCATTGCTGTTTTCCACAGGTTCCCAAGAGTCTTCCTCAGGGAGATATCCCTGCCATCTTATCAGATATTGGAGCCGATTCCTGCGAATCCTGGAATCAACAATTTCCTCCACCACAAATTGTTCTTGCCCATCATTCACCACAGGCTGCGGAGGTGGCACAACACGTCCCTGGAAGGTATTAGGAGATACAGGCTTTAGTAAAGATACATGAAAAACTGAGTGTACCTTCATAGTCCTAAGCAGCTTCAGCCGGCAGGCCACAGAGCTCACAATACCGTTGATCTTGAAAGGGCCGATGAATTTCTGTCCAAGTTTTTGTGAAGGAATGTTTAACTTCAGATTCTTAGTTGCTAACCACACGGAATCTCCTACGTTGAACAAGGGTGCAGGTTTACGGAATCTATCAGCCGATCTCTTATAACGTTCTTGAGCTGTGGTCAGGGATTCCTTCAGAACCTCCAGATTTTGCCTCATCGCAGTCAGCCTTTCCTCCACTGCCGGAACCAGAGAATTAATTGGAGACCTAGGTAAGATACATGGATGATAACGCAGATTGGCAAAGAAAGGTGTAAATTTAGTGGAGGCGCTCTGAGAATTGTTATATGAAAATTCGGCTAACGGCAGCAACTCCAACCAATCATCCTGGAGATGGCTGACATAGCATCTTAGATATTGTTCCAGCGTCTGGTTGGTACGCTCAGTCTGACCATTTGTCTGGGGATGGTAAGCGGAAGAGAGACAGACATTAATATTGAGTGCAGAGCAAAACCCCTTAATAATAATAATAATAATCTCTATTTATATAGCGCCAACATATTCCGCAGCGCTTTACAGTTTAACAGTTTCAAACACAACAGTCATAGGTAACAATGTTAACAATACAGTAATAAAACAAAATAAGACGAAATAAGACGACCCTGCTCGTGAGAGCTTACAATCTACAATAAGGTGGGGAGATACAAAGTACAGGTGTGTATTTACAATGATGTAATTACAATGATGGTCCAGCCATCTTCAGAATCTTGAAGTGAACTGCACTCCACAGTCAGAGATGATCTCATCCGGAACCCCATGCAACCGAAAGACATTCTGTATAACCAAGTTCACTGTATCTTTAGCTGAGGGGAGGCCGATGCACGGAACAAAATGAGCAGCTTTAGTCAGGCGATCAACTACCACTATGATTGTATTCATGCTTCCCGATGTAGGCAGCTCCACAGTAAAGTCCATTGATATAGACCCCCAAGTGCGGGACGGAACAGGTAATGGTTGTAGAAGACCCGTAGGTGCCACATGAGGAGTCTTGTAATGAGCACATACCTCGCAAGAGAGAACATAGTCCTTGGTATCCTTCAGGCAAGTTGGCCACCAGAAGAATCGGCTTAGGAACTCTTGTGTCTTCTGTACCCCCCTGTGACCAGCCAACTTGGAGTCATGTACCAACTTGAGGATCTGCAGACGGATGACCTCAAGGATGTAGATACGTCGATTTCTGAACCACATGCCACCCTTAAAGACAAGATTAATATCCACAGGTGGGTTGGCCAGAAATATATCACCGTCATAGGCCTCCCTGCACTCCTTCCACAAGTCCTGATTGTGGATAACTTCGATGAAATTGGCATCAGATAGAATGGTCTTGGACGCAGCACCAGGTAGGAATCCGCAGCATGGATTCGGGATAAAGCATCAGCCTTCTCATTACGAGAACCTGGACGTTACAAGATAACAAAGTTAAATTGATTTAAAAATAATTTCCAACGAGCCTGACAAGGAGAAAGACATCTAGCAGATCTAAGGAACTCTAAATTGCGATGGTCAGTTAGCACTATGATCTGTTGTGCAGCTCCTTGCAGATGATGCCTCCATTCTTTGAAAGCCGCAATAATAGCCAGCAATTCCTTGTCTCCCACGTCGTAATTCTTCTCTGCTGAGGTTAGTCTATGGGAAATGAAAGCACACGGATGTAGCAGACCCTTCTCTCCAGTTCTTTGGGAGAGAATAGCCCCCAAAGCATTATCAGAAGCGTCCACCTCCAGAATGAAAGAAAGTGTTGGATCTGGGTGTATCAACAGCGGTGCTGATGTGAAACAGATCTTAAGATGATCAAAAGCTTCTTGAGCCTGTGATGACCACTTAAAGGGCTTTTCCTTCTTTGTCAAGGAAGTAATGGGATGGACCATATCAGAAAAATTTTGAATGAAGCGTCTGTAGAAATTTGCAAAACCAATAAAACGTGGGACCTCCTTAACGTTCTTGGGTACCGGCCAGTCAAGGATAGCCTGAATCTTACCAGATTCCATGTTCAGCCCCTGGGGAGAGATGATATAACCTAAGAACTGTATCTCAGAATGATGGAACTCACATTTCTCCGGCTTAATATACAGATGGTTCTCTTTCAGACGTCAGTTTTGACATGTTCTTCATGTTCCTGTAGAGAGTCAGAAAAGATTAGTATATCGTCCAAATAGATCACTACAAACTGGTCCAACAAATCTCTGAAAATGTCATTAGCAAGGTGTTGAAACATTGCAGGGGCGTTACAAAGCCCGAAGGGCATCACAAGAGATTCAAAGTGTCCATACCGGCATCTGAATGCTATCTTCCACTCATCCCCAGAACGAATACGCACCAAATTATAAGCCCCACGAAGATCCAGTTTAGAGAACACCTTAGCATGGCGGACTCTTTCCAGTAATTTGGGAATCAGAGGCAAAGGGTAACGGTTTCGTACAGTTACCTTATTGAGTTCCCGATAGTCAACACAGGGTCTCAGGGTCGCATCCTTCTTCTTTACAAAAAAGATAGGTGCCCCTGCTGGTGAGGAAGAAGGACGTATGAAGCCTTTGGCCAGATTTTCATCAATATACTCCTTTAAGGCTTGAAGCTCAGGTGCCGCCAAAGGGTATATGTTATCAAAAGGAATAGCTGCCCCAGGAAGCAACTCAATGGGACAGTCATAATGCCTGTTTGGAGGATGCTGATCTGCATTCTTCTTGTCATAGATGTCAGAGAACTCTTTATATGCTGGAGGTAAAGAAAATACCTGTACATGTGGTTCCATAGCCGTGGACTCAGGGACAGCTTCTGTTAACGCTGAGTTGCTCCTTGTTGGAAAGATAATCTCCTTGGTCTCCCAGTTGATAATTGGGTTCTGAGAATGCAACCAAGGAATGCCTAAAATCACAGGAAAATGAGGAGAAGAAATTAGCAAGAAAGAAAGTTGCTCCTGATGATTAGGCTCCAACAAAATTTCAAGGGGTACGGTCTCCTGATCCACAGGCCCAGAGATTAAAGGTGGCCTATCCACTGTTTCCATGGTAATTGGAGAGGGTCTTTGCTGAATTTCAATACCATGTTCCTTGGCAAATGAGATATCCATGAAATTGCCACCTGCACCAGAGTCAATCATAGCTGCACTGGAAATCCACTGTCCTGAACACAGGATCTTAATAGGGAGAGAACAGTGAGAGTTCTTTTCCTTAAGCTCCTTGGGGGGTGAAGTCATAGAAAGTGAAAGGCAGGCTACATTTAGAGATGTCAGATTCATCATCACAGTTGTCATACTCCCCCACCGCTGCTAGCACCTTGTTAGGCCGTCTGGGACACTTAGGACAATTGATCAGAAAGTGGTCAGACTGGCCGCAGTAGAAACATAGACTTTCACAAAGGCGATGCTCCCGGCGCTCATTGATCTCACGCCTCTGAACGGAATCAATTTGCATGGGCACCTCCTCCACCTCCCAAGATGTTTTACCTGCAGCCTCTTTGGGAGGAAGGGAAAAGTTAGAAATACGGTTATATGCAGCAAACTTCTCCTGCCTACGCTCAGTAAGGCGAATGTCAATGCGAACACAATGCTGTATAAATGTCTCTAGCTCTTGTGGTGACTCAGAGCGAGCTAGTTCATCTTTTACAATACTAGACAGACCCCTTTTAAAAATAGGCAATTGTGCATAACTGTCCCATTTGATATCTACCGCTAATCTCCTGAATTCAGTAGCATACTCAATAACAGAACGTTTTGCCTGGCGTAAAAACAATAAGGCAGATTCAGTGATTGCACGGCAATTAGGATCATCAAACATTAATGCCATAGTGGCCAAGAAATCATCCAAGTTATTTAACCGTGGGTCACGAGACTCAATCATCGGATTCACCCAGGCAAGCGCTCGTGAGGTCAGCAGCATTATTACACACAATACTTTAGATCTATCATTAGGAAAACGGTCAGCATTAGGGTTGAGCGACTTTCATTTTTTTAAGATCGAGTCGGGTTTTGTGAAACCCGACTTAGTCCAGAGTCGAGTCGAGTGCAGTCGGCCGATTATCGCTAAAAGTCGGGGATCGACCGAAACACGAAACCCAATGCAAGTCAATGGGGAAGCATAGTCGGCAGTAAGTGGAGGCCAGGAAAACACCTACAGTGCCCATTTTAATGCCAAAAACATCCATTCTTGTTTTCTGAAGCTTGTCAATCTTAATTAACTTTATAATAATAGTTGGGCACTGGAAATTGGGGGTCATTTGGCAAAAGTTGTGGGGGGTAGGGCTGGTTCAAGGTTTTAGTGGGCCCAGGAAACGTGGACTACGTCACGGCGGTGGAGCAGGGAGAGGTAAGTATTTCAACGTTGCAAGTGCTGTGATCCTGAGCAAGCAGGGGGGGGGCACTCGTTCGCATTGGCACTGGCACAGGGCCCCTCAAAGTACAGCGATGTGTGTTTGCATGGCGGGGGCGCCTCCCACCAGCAGCGACACTTTTGCGTACTCTGAGGGGCCCTGTGCCAGTGACGTCGCCAACGAGTATGCCCCCCCCACCTGATGAAGGAACCTGCACTTTCATCTGCACCTTCCTCTTTGTCCCTGTGTAAGGTGGTATAACATGCGGGAAGGGGAACCTGACTTTCAGCAGGGTCAGATTCTGGCTGTGTAGAGTGCAAGGGGAATGTAGTGGTCTAGGTCAATGTACCAGCAGACTCATGTAGCAGTGGCTGGGCAGTGGGCAGGATGAGGAGGAAACAGATATAGGGCCAAAGAATAAAGTAGGCTAAATGCAGTTCAAAATTGGTAACAGGACTAAACAGGCGGCATTGCTTTGTTGAGTGGAGTAGCAAACCCAGGAGCAGCAGACACTGTTTTAAGGGCCCAAACACACTAATAGGCCAAATGCAGTTTAATATCTGCTACTGTAGGCCAAAAGCCAGAAGGTTGAAGCTCAGCTTTATTCAGTTGAGGACAAACACCACGCAGGGGCAGACACCGTTAGTAGGCCGGAACCAAAGTTGAAGGCCAAATGCAGTTTAATATCTGATACTATAGGCCGAAAGCCAGAAGGTTGAAGCTCAGCTTTTTTTAGTTGAGGACAAACACCAGGGAGGAGCAAACAGAGCTATTAGGCCCCATCCAGCAATTTGAAAAAAAAAAAAAAAAAAGAGCCAGAAGGTGGAAACTCAGCTTTGTTCAGTGGAGGACAACACCAGGCAGGGGCAGACACCGTTAGTAGGCCCTAAACATTTTTTTTTTTTAAATCTTAATAAGAGCCAGAAGGTAGAAGCTCAGCTTTGTTCAGTGGAGGACAACACCAGGCAGGGGCAGACACCGTTAGTAGGCCCTAAACATTTTTTTTTTTTTTTTAAATCTTAATAAGAGCCAGAAGGTAGAAGCTCAGCTTTGTTCAGTGGAGGACAACACCAGGCAGGGGCAGACACCGTTAGTAGGCCCTAAACATTATTATTTTTTTTTAAATCTTAATCAGGAACAGAAGGTTGAAGCACAGCTTTATTCAGTTGAGGACAACTTGAATTAGGGACTGCAGACAGGCTTCCTAGGCCTAAAATACCTAAAAATAGGCTCAAGGCAGTTTTACATCGGTTACATGGATACACAGGCAGCTTGGTGGTCAGCGGAGGAGTATTTAAAGTAGGGACCGCAGACAGGCTATCAAAGGCCTAAAATAGCAAACAATAGGCTCATGGCAGTTTTACGTCGGTTACATGGATACACAGGCAGCATTGTTGTCAGTGGAGGAGTATTTAAAGTAGGGACCGCAGACAGGCTATCAAAGGCCTAAAATAACAAAACATAGGCTCATGGCAGTTTTACGTCGGTTACATGGATACACAGGCAGCATTGTTGTCAGTGGAGGAGTATTTAAAGTAGGGACCGCAGACAGGCTATCAAAGGCCTAAGATAGCAAACAATAGGCTCATGGCAGTTTTACATCGGTTACATGAATACACAGGCAGCTTGGTGGTCAGTGGAGGAGTATTTAAAGTAGGGACTAGTGTTGAGCATTCCGATGCTGCAAGTATCGGGTATCGGCCGATACTTGCTGTATCGGAATTCCGATACCGGGATTCCGATACTCTTGTGGTATCGGGTATCGGGTATCGGAACAACATTTTATTTTAATTCTCTCTTTTACACATTTTAACATTGTTAAAATGTGTAAAAGAGAGAATTAAAATAAAAAATATCGCTATACTCACCTGTCCGACGCAGCCGGGACCTCAGCGCAGGAACCGGCAGCGTTGTTTGTTTAAAATTCCCGCTTTTACATGGTTACGCGAACTCCCGGCTTGTGATTGGTCAGGGCGCCCATGTTGCCGGGCCGCGGACCAATCACAGCAAGCCGTGACGAAAATACGTCACGGCTTGCTGTGATTGGTCCGCGTCCCGGCAACATGGCCGCCATTAACCAATCACAAGCCGTGACGTCACGGGAGGCTGGACTTGCGCGCTTTTGAAAAAGCGCGCGTGTCCAGCCTCCAGTGACGTCCCGGCTTATGATTGGTTGCGCCGCGATCAACCAATCACAAGCCGGGAGGCTGGACACGCGCGCAATTTTAAAATGCGCGCTTGTCCTGCCTCCCGTGACGTCACGGCTTGTGATTGGTTAATGGCGGCCATGTTGCCGGGCCGCGGACCAATCACAGCAAGCCGTGACGTATTTTCGTCACGGCTTGCTGTGATTGGTCCGCGTCCCGGCAACATGGCGCCGTGACCAATCATAAGCCGGGACGTCACTGGAGGCTGGACACGCGCGCTTTTTCAAAAGCGCGCAAGTCCAGCCTCCCGTGACGTCACGGCTTGTGATTGGTTAATGGCGGCCATGTTGCCGGGACGCGGACCAATCACAGCAAGCCGTGACGTATTTTCGTCACGGCTTGCTGTGATTGGTCCGCGGCCCGGCAACATGGGCGCCCTGACCAATCACAAGCCGGGAGTTCGCGTAACCATGTAAAAGCGGGAATTTTAAACAAACAACGCTGCCGGTTCCTGCGCTGAGGTCCCGGCTGCGTCGGAGAGGTAAAGTATAGCGATATTTTTTATTTTAATTCTTTCTTTTACACATTTATATGGTTCCCAGGGCCTGAAGGAGAGTTTCCTCTCCTTCAGACCCTGGGAACCATCAGGAATACCGTCCGATACCTGAGTCCCATTGACTTGTATTGGTATCGGGTATCGGTATCGGATTGGATCCGATACTTTGCCGGTATCGGCCGATACTTTCCGATACCGATACTTTCAAGTATCGGACGGTATCGCTCAACACTAGTAGGGACCACAGACAGGCTATCAAAGGCCTAAAATAACAAAACATAGGCTCAAGGCAGTTTAAAATAGGTTACATGGATACACAGGCAGCTTGGTGGTCAGCGGAGGAGGAGTATTGCAAGTAGGGACCGCAGACAGGCTATCAAAGGCCTAAAATAACAAAACATAGGCTCAAGGCAGTTTTACATCAGTTACATGGATACACAGGCAGGCAGCATTGTGGTCAGTGGAGGAGTATTGCAAGGAGTGTCTGTCCCAGTACTCCCAAAATATAAATAGATGTTAATGTCTCGCAAAACAACCAAAAAAAACAACAACAAAAAAGTGGCATACTTAGGTACAGGGGTGGGCTCATCTGCTGAGTTTCTGACATAGTAATTTGGCAGTAACTATTTAATGGTGCCAATATAGGACACTGACACAGACTACTTTAAGTAGCATCATAGATGTCTACTAATTTGTATTGTCAGTGCCAGGCAGTGAAGGATGTCAGCGCATAGACTAAACAATGGTGGAGCTGTGAGAGATAATTTTGCACGTGGTAGAGCACAGTTTGAGCTGGGGGAGGGGGGAACTCTCTTGTGGCCGGCGGGACCGCCCCAGGGCCCCTCATGTTACAACAGTGTGTCTGACGTTGGGTGCGCACCACCACTGCCAGAGACACTACATTATACTATGAGGGACCCAGTGGCAGTGCCGTCGACCAAAAGAGGGCACACCCACCTCTTCAGACAAACAGCTCTGTAACGGGTGCTTGAGCCAAGTGGCGAGACCACGGCCCTGTGGGGGGAGTTTTCACATTACGGGAGGTGTAAACATGTCGTATGCTGGCCAAACAGCTGCTGCAAATTAACAGATTGGAACACTCAGTAAGACCAGTCCACAAGCAAGCACTTTCTATAGGAAAGCTAGGTGTCAGCCGGGAAAGGTGGGGCAAAATAATTTGAAATCCAGGAGTGGTTCATTTTAATGAAGGTGAGATCATCCACATTTTGGGCAGACAGACGAGTCCTTTTTTCGGTTAATATTGAACCAGCAGCACTGAATACTCTTTCTGATAGCACACTAGCTGCTGGGCAAGCAAGCTCCTGCAACGCATAATCTGCCAATTCAGGCCAGGTGTCTAATTTTGATGCCCAGTAATCAAATGGGAATGACGGTTGAGGGAGAACATCGATAAGGGATGAAAAATAGTTAGTAACCATACTGGACAAATGTTGTCTCCTGTCACTTTGAATAGATGCTGCAGTACCTGTCCTGTCTGCGGTCATTGCAAAATCACTCCACAACCTGGTCAGAAAACCCCTCTGTCCAACGCCACTTCTGATCTGTGCACCTCTAACACCTCTGCCATGTAGCCCCCTGCAGCTTGTGTGAGAACCATCACCGGCGCTGTGTGCTGGGAATGCCTGAATCAAACGGTCTACCAGAGTAGCTTGTTTGGTTGCTAAAATTTGTTTGAGGTTCTCATGTGGCATAATATTTTGCAATTTGCCTTTATAGCGAGGGTCAAGGATGCAGGCCAACCAGTAATCATCATCGCTCATCATTTTAATAATGCGTGTGTCCCTTTCGAGGATACGTAAAGCATAATCCGCCATGTGGGCCAAAGTTCCAGTTGTCAAATCTGCGGTTGTGCTGCTTGGAGGGGCAGTTACAGGCAAATCTACATCACTTGTCTCCCTTAAAAAAAAGAGAACCCGGCCTTGCAACTCCACTAATATCTGTTGTCCCAGGAGAAGCTTCCTCGTTCAAAAAGTACTCATCCCCATCATCCTCCTCGTCCTCCTCTTCGCCCGCTACCGCGTCCTCAACACGTCCCTGACCAGACAATGGCTGATTGTCATCAAGGCTTTCCTCTTCCTCGGCTGCAGATGCCTGCTCCTTTATGTGCGTCAAGCTTTGCATCAGCAGACGCATTAGGGGGATGCTCATGCTTATTATGGCGTTGTCTGCACTAACCAGCCGTGTGCATTCCTCAAAACACTGAAGGACTTGACACAGGTCTTGTAGCTTCGACCACTGCACACCTGACAACTCCATATCTGCCATCCAACTGCCTGCCCGTGTTATGTGTATCCTCCCACAAAAACATAACAGCACGCCTCTGTTCGCACAGTCTCTGAAGCATGTGCAGTGTGGAGTTCCACCTTGTTGAAATGTCGATGATTAGGCGATGCTGGGGAAGGTTCAAAGACCGCTGATAGTTCTGCATACGGCTGGAGTGTACGGGCGAACGGCAGATATGCGAGCAAAGTCTGCGCACTTTGAGGAGCAGGTCGGGTAACCCCGGGTAACTTTTCAGGAAGCACTGCACCACCAGGTTTAAGGTGTGAGCCAGGCAAGGAATGTGTTTCAGTTGTGAAAGGGCTATGGCAGCCATGAAATTCCTTCCGTTATCACTCACAACCTTGCCTGCCTCAAGATGTACAGTGCCCAGCCATGACTGAGTTTCATTCTGCAAGAACTCGGACAGAACTTCCGCGGTGTGTCTGTTGTCGCCCAAACACTTCATTGCCAATACAGCCTGCTGACGCTTGCCACTAGCTGTCCCATAATGGCACACCTGGTGTGCAACAGTGGCAGCTGCGGATGGAGTGGATATGCGACTGCGGTTTGTGGACGAGCTCTCGCTTCTGCATGAGGAGGAAGAAGAGGAGGAGGGGGGTGAACGCCTACAGCCAACTCTTTCCTTGACCGTGGGCTAGGCAAAACTGTCCCAATATTGCTGTCCCCTGTGGACCCTGCATCCACCACATTCACCCAGTGTGCCGTGATGGACACGTAACGTCCATGGCCATGCCTACTGGTCCATGCATCTGTTGTCAGGTGCACCTTTGCAGTCACAGACTGCCAGAGTGCATGGACGATGCGGTCTTTAACATGCTGTTGGAGTGCTGGGATGGCTTTTCTAGAAAAGAAGTGCCGACTGGGTAGCTCGTAGTGTGGTACAGCATAGTCCATCAGCGCTTTGAAAGCTTCGCTTTCAACTAACCGGTAGGGCATCATCTCTAATGAGATTAGTCTAGCAATGTGTGCGTTCAAACCCTGTGTACGCGGATGCGAGGATGAGTACTTCCTTTTCCTAACAAGAGTCTCATGTAGGGTGAGCTGGACTGGAGAGCTGGAGATTGTGGAACTAGCGGTGGTGCCGGTGGACATGGGTGAGTGAGAGAGGGTTGGAGATGGTATTCTTGCCGGTGCCCTACATGCAGTGTTTCCTACTGCAAACCTGGCGATTCCCTGACTGCTTTGGCCTGGCTGCACAGATACTACAGGTGGTGCGGGAAATGGTGGGTTTACTGTGAGGGGAGGGATGTAGCGTTGCTGACTAGCTTCATTGGCCGAGGGTGCTGCAACCTTTAGGGACATTTGATAGTTATTCCAGGCTTGCAAATGCATGGTGGATAAATGTCTATGCATGCAACTTGTATTTAGACTTTTAAGATTCTGACCTCTGCTTAAGGTAGTTGAACATTTTTGACAGATGACTTTGCGCTGATCATTTGGATGTTGTTTAAAAAAATGCCAGACTGCACTCTTTCTACTATCGGATACCTTTTCAGGCATTGCAGACTGGGCTTCTTTAACCGGATGGCCACGCTGTCCTCCAACTGGTCTTGGTTTTGCCACGCGTTTTTGGCCAGATACGGGCCCGGTAGATGGAACCTGTTGTGATGTTGATGCCTGCTGCGGCTCCTCCTCCTACGCTTCAGAACTACTGCCGCCTGCACCCTGTTCCCCCAATGGCTGCCAATCGTGGTCAACAACTGGGTCATCTATGACCTCCTCTTCTATGTCGTGTGCAACTTCGTCTGTGTCACCGTGTAAGCCGGTGGTATAGCGTTCGTGACGGGGCACCATAGTCTCTGCTGGTTTTGATTCTGGCTCAGTACACTGCGAGGGCAATGTTCTAGTCTGAGTCAAAGGAACAGCATAGTAATCTGGCTGTGGCTGTGCATCTGTGCACTCCATGTCCGATTCAACTTCTAATGGGCATGGCCTGTTAACTGTTTCACTGTCTAACCCAGGAACGGTATGTGTAAAGAGCTCCATGGAGTAACCTGTTGTGTCGACTGACGCATCCTTCACTGTTGTTCTGGGTGAAGGACACAAGGAAGCGACTTGTTCCTGACCGGGAGCATTCACTGACGATGCACTACTCTGACATTTGGCACTTTCTGAGGAGGAGGCCAAAGAGCTAGAGGCAGAGTCAGCAATGAAAGCCAATACTTGTTCCTCCTGCTCCGGCTTCAAAAGTGGTTTTCCTACTCCCAGAAAAGAGAGCGTTCGAGGCCTTGTGTAGGCAGACGACGTTTTTGGCTCAACAACTCGAGACTTAGGTGCTGTACTGCTTTTACCACGACCACCTGATGCTCCACCACCACCACTACCATCATCACCAGCTGACAATGACCGCCCACTGCCACGACCTCTTCCACTAGACTTCCTCATTGTTTGCAAAACGTAACCAAAGTAACGCTATTTGTTACTGTAAAACAACTTATAAGTTTAACTCAAACTTCTGTAGGATTTATATATACCTTTATAAGTGCCTGACACTGAAAGGAAAATCAGGCCCAATGTTACACACTAGGTTTTCTGTGCCCCAATAATTTGAGACAGATGGCACACACAGGAGCAGCACTCAAGCAGACTTGCCAATATTTATCTCCCACTAACTACTTTTTTTTTAAAGGGAGAATTGACCCAAAAAAACAAAAAAGGCCCAGTATGACACAGTGCTTTTTGGTGGGACACAATGAGAGACAGATGCCACACACAGGACTGGCACGGAGGCAAACTTGCCAATATTTATCTCCCACTAACTATTTTTTTTTTTAAAGGGAGAATTGACCCAAAAAAACAAAAAAGGCCCAGTATGACACAGTGCTTTTTGGTGGGACACAATGAGAGACAAATGCCACACACAGGACTGGCACGGAGGCAAACTTGCCAATATTTATCTCCCACTAACTATTTTTTTTTTAAAGGGAGAATTGACCCAAAAAAACAAAAAAGGCCCAGTATGACACAGTGCTTTTTGGTGGGACACAATGAGAGACAGATGCCACACACAGGACTGGCACGGAGGCAAACTTGCCAATATTTATCCCCCACTAACTATTTTTTTTTTAAAGGGAGAATTGACCAAAAAAAACAAAAAAGGCCCAGTATGACACAGTGCTTTTTGGTGGGACACAATGAGAGACAGATGCCACACACAGGACTGGCACGGAGGCAAACTTGCCAATATTTATCTCCCACTAACTATTTTTTTTTTAAAGGGAGAATTGACCCAAAAAAACAAAAAAGGCCCAGTATGACACAGTGCTTTTTGGTGGGACACAATGAGAGACAGATGCCACACACAGGACTGGCACGGAGGCAAACTTGCCAATATTTATCCCCCACTAACTATTTTTTTTTTAAAGGGAGAATTGACCCAAAAAAACAAAAAAGGCCCAGTATGACACAGTGCTTTTTGGTGGGACACAATGAGAGACAGATGCCACACACAGGACTGGCACGGAGGCAAACTTGCCAATATTTATCTCCCACTAACTATTTTTTTTTTTAAAGGGAGAATTGACCCAAAAAAACAAAAAAGGCCCAGTATGACACAGTGCTTTTTGGTGGGACACAATGAGAGACAGATGCCACACACAGGACTGGCACGGAGGCTAACTTGCCAATATTTATCTCCCACTAATTTTTTTTTTTTAAAGGGAGAATTGACCCAAAAAAACAAAAAAGGCCCAGTATGACACAGTGCTTTTTGGTGGGACACAATGAGAGAGAGATGCCACACACAGGACTGGCACGGAGGCTAACTTGCCAATATTTATCTCCCACTAACTATTTTTTTTTTAAAGGGAGAATTGACCCAAAAAACAAAAAAGGCCCAGTATGACACAGTGCTTTTTGGTGGGACACAATGAGAGACAGATGCCACACACAGGACTGGCACGGAGGCTAACTTGCCAATATTTATCTCCCACTAATTTTTTTTTTTTTTTTAAAGGGAGAATTGACCGAAAAAAACAAAAAAGGCCCAGTATGACACAGTGCTTTTTGGTGGGACACAATGAGAGACAGATGCCACACACAGGACTGGCACGGAGGCAAACTTGCCAATATTTATCTCCCACTAACTATTTTTTTTTTAAAGGGAGAATTGACCCAAAAAAACAAAAAAGGCCCAGTATGACACAGTGCTTTTTGGTGGGACACAATGAGAGACAGATGCCACACACAGGACTGGCACAGAGGCTAACTTGCCAATATTTATCTCCCACTAACAATTTATTTTTTAAAGGGAGAATTGACCCAAAAAAACAAAAAAGGCCCAGTATGACACAGTGCTTTTTGGTGGGACACAATGAGAGACAGATGCCACACACAGGACTCGCACGGAGGCAAACTTGCCAATATTTATCTCCCACTAACTATTCTTTTTTAAAGGGAGAATTGACCCAAAAAAACAAAAAAGGCCCAGTATGACACAGTGCTTTTTGGTGGGACACAATGAGAGACAGATGCCACACACAGGACTGGCACGGAGGCTAACTTGCCAATATTTATCTCCCACTAACTATTTTTTTTTTAAAGGGAGAATTGACCCAAAAAAACAAAAAAGGCCCAGTATGACACAGTGCTTTTTGGTGGGACACAATGAGAGACAGATGCCACACACAGGACTGGCACGGAGGCAAACTTGCCAATATTTATCTCCCACTAACTATTTTTTTTTTTAAAGGGAGAATTGACCCAAAAAAACAAAAAAGGCCCAGTATGACACAGTGCTTTTTGGTGGGACACAATGAGAGACAAATGCCACACACAGGACTGGCACGGAGGCAAACTTGCCAATATTTATCTCCCACTAACTATTTTTTTTTTAAAGGGAGAATTGACCCAAAAAAACAAAAAAGGCCCAGTATGACACAGTGCTTTTTGGTGGGACACAATGAGAGACAGATGCCACACACAGGACTGGCACGGAGGCAAACTTGCCAATATTTATCCCCCACTAACTATTTTTTTTTTAAAGGGAGAATTGACCAAAAAAAACAAAAAAGGCCCAGTATGACACAGTGCTTTTTGGTGGGACACAATGAGAGACAGATGCCACACACAGGACTGGCACGGAGGCAAACTTGCCAATATTTATCTCCCACTAACTATTTTTTTTTTAAAGGGAGAATTGACCCAAAAAAACAAAAAAGGCCCAGTATGACACAGTGCTTTTTGGTGGGACACAATGAGAGACAGATGCCACACACAGGACTGGCACGGAGGCAAACTTGCCAATATTTATCTCCCACTAACTATTTTTTTTTTTAAAGGGAGAATTGACCCAAAAAAACAAAAAAGGCCCAGTATGACACAGTGCTTTTTGGTGGGACACAATGAGAGAGAGATGCCACACACAGGACTGGCACGGAGGCTAACTTGCCAATATTTATCTCCCACTAACTATTTTTTTTTAAAGGGAGAATTGACCCAAAAAACAAAAAAGGCCCAGTATGACACAGTGCTTTTTGGTGGGACACAATGAGAGACAGATGCCACACACAGGACTGGCACGGAGGCTAACTTGCCAATATTTATCTCCCACTAATTTTTTTTTTTTTTTTAAAGGGAGAATTGACCGAAAAAAACAAAAAAGGCCCAGTATGACACAGTGCTTTTTGGTGGGACACAATGAGAGACAGATGCCACACACAGGACTGGCACGGAGGCTAACTTGCCAATATTTATCTCCCACTAACTATTTTTTTTTTAAAGGGAGAATTGACCCAAAAAAACAAAAAAGGCCCAGTATGACACAGTGCTTTTTGGTGGGACACAATGAGAGACAGATGCCACACACAGGACTGGCACGGAGGCAAACTTGCCAATATTTATCTCCCACTAACTATTTTTTTTTTAAAGGGAGAATTGACCCAAAAAAACAAAAAAGGCCCAGTATGACACAGTGCTTTTTGGTGGGACACAATGAGAGACAGATGCCACACACAGGACTGGCACGGAGGCAAACTTGCCAATATTTATCTCCCACTAACTATTTTTTTTTTAAAGGGAGAATTGACCCAAAAAAACAATAAAGGCCCAGTATGACACAGTGCTTTTTGGTGGGACACAATGAGAGACAGATGCCACACACAGGACTGGCACGGAGGCAAACTTGCCAATATTTATCTCCCACTAACTATTTTTTTTTTAAAGGGAGAATTGACCCAAAAAAACAAAAAAGGCCCAGTATGACACAGTGCTTTTTGGTGGGACACAATGAGAGACAGATGCCACACACAGGACTGGCACAGAGGCTAACTTGCCAATATTTATCTCCCACTAACAATTTACTTTTTAAAGGGAGAATTGACCCAAAAAAACAAAAAAGGCCCAGTATGACACAGTGCTTTTTGGTGGGACACAATGAGAGACAGATGCCACACACAGGACTCGCACGGAGGCAAACTTGCCAATATTTATCTCCCACTAACTATTCTTTTTTAAAGGGAGAATTGACCCAAAAAAACAAAAAAGGCCCAGTATGACACAGTGCTTTTTGGTGGGACACAATGAGAGACAGATGCCACACACAGGACTGGCACGGAGGCTAACTTGCCAATATTTATCTCCCACTAACTATTTTTTTTTTAAAGGGAGAATTGACCCAAAAAAACAAAAAAGGCCCAGTATGACACAGTGCTTTTTGGTGGGACACAATGAGAGACAGATGCCACACACACGACTGACACGGAGGCTAACTTGCCAATATTTATCTCCCACTAACTATTTTTTTTTTTAAAGGGAGAATTGACCCAAAAAAACTAAAAAGGCCCAGTATGACACAGTGCTTTTTGGTGGGACACAATGAGAGACAGATGCCACACACAGGACTGGCACGGAGGCAAACATGCCAATATTTATCTCCCACTAACTATTTTTTTTTTAAAGGGAGAATTGACCGAAAAAAACAAAAAAGGCCCAGTATGACACAGTGCTTTTTGGTGGGACACAATGAGAGACAGATGCCACACACAGGACTGGCACGGAGGCAAACTTGCCAATATTTATCTCCCACTAACTATTTTTTTTTTAAAGGGAGAATTGACCCAAAAAAACAAAAAAGGCCCAGTATGACACAGTGCTTTTTGGTGGGACACAATGAGAGACAGATGCCACACACAGGACTGGCACGGAGGCAAACTTGCCAATATTTATCTCCCACTAACTATTTTTTTTTAAAGGGAGAATTGACCCAAAAAAACAAAAAAGGCCCAGTATGACACAGTGCTTTTTGGTGGGACACAATGAGAGACAGATGCCACACACAGGACTGGCACGGAGGCTAACTTGCCAATATTTATCTCCCACTAACTATTTTTTTTTTAAAGGGAGAATTGACCCAAAAAAACAAAAAAGGCCCAGTATGACACAGTGCTTTTTGGTGGGACACAATGAGAGACAGATGCCACACACAGGACTGGCACGGAGGCTAACTTGCCAATATTTATCTCCCACTAACTATTTTTTTTTAAAGGGAGAATTGACCCAAAAAAACAAAAAAGGCCCAGTATAACACAGTGCTTTTTGGTGGGACACAATGAGAGACAGATGCCACACACAGGACTGGCACGGAGGCTAACTTGCCAATATTTATCTCCCACTAACTATTTTTTTTTTAAAGGGAGAATTGACCCAAAAAAACAAAAAAGGCCCAGTATGACACAGTGCTTTTTGGTGGGACACAATGAGAGACAGATGCCACACACAGGACTGGCACGGAGGCTAACTTGCCAATATTTATCTCCCACTAACTATTTTTTTTAAAGGGAGAATTGACCCAAAAAAACAAAAAAGTCCCAGTATGACACAGTGCTTTTTGGTGGGACACAATGAGAGACAGATGCCACACACAGGACTGGCACGGAGGCAAACTTGCCAATATTTATCTCCCACTAACTATTTTTTTTTTAAAGGGAGAATTGACCCAAAAAAACAAAAAAGGCCCAGTATGACACAGTGCTTTTTGGTGGGACACAATGAGAGACAGATGCCACACACAGGACTGGCACGGAGGCTAACTTGCCAATATTTATCTCCCACTAACTATTTTTTTTTTAAAGGGAGAATTGACCCAAAAAAACAAAAAAGGCCCAGTATGACACAGTGCTTTTTGGTGGGACACAATGAGAGACAGATGCCACACACAGGACTGGCACGGAGGCTAACTTGCCAATATTTATCTCCCACTAACTATTTTTTTTTTAAAGGGAGAATTGACCCAAAAAAACTAAAAAGGCCCAGTATGACACAGTGCTTTTTGGTGGGACACAATGAGAGACAGATGCCACACACAGGACTGGCACGGAGGCTAACTTGCCAATATTTATCTCCCACTAATTTTTTTTTTTTTTTAAAGGGAGAATGTAGCCAAAAAAAAAAAAATGGCCAAGTATCACACAGTGGTTTTTTAGGTGCCACACAATGAGAGAGAGATGCCACCCACAGCAATGGCACGGAGGCAGACTTGCCAATATTTATCTCCCACTATTTTTTTTTGTTTTTTAAAAGGGAAAATGTAGCCAAAAAAAATGGCCAAGTATCACACAGTGGTTTTTTCGGTGCCACACAATGAGAGAGAGATGCCACCCACAGCAATGGCACGGAGGCAGACTTGCCAATATGTATCTCCCTGCAGTTATCTCAGAAAAGTATGGCAGGCAGCTAGAAAAAGGACTGCTGCACACAAAAGTGTGGACAAACACACAAGATAGCTGTGCAGAAAGGAAGGAAATACAGGATTTGTGCTTTGAAAAAAGCAGTTGGTTTGCACAGCGTCGTACACACACAGGCACAGCAACGCAGCTATCAGGGTCAGGGAGCCTTCTAAGGCAGCCCAATGAGCGACAGCGCTGAGGAAAAAAAAATGTAGCTTCCACTGTCCCTGCAAACAAAAGGTGGTGTTGGACAGTGGAAATCGCTACAGCACAAGCGCTTTGCAGCTTTATGTACCCTGCCTATCACTATCCCTGCTTCTGAAGAAGCGGCAGCACCTCTCCCTACGCTCAGATCAGCAGCAGTAAGATGGCGGTCGGCGGGAACGCCCCTTTATAGCCCCTGTGACGCGGCAGAAAGCAAGCCAATCACTGCAATGCCCTTCTCTAAGATGGTGGGGACTGAGATCTATGTCATCACGCTGCCCACACTCTGCGTTCACCTTCATTGGCTGAGAAATGGCGCTTTTCGCGTCATTGAAATGCGACTTTGGCGCGAAAGTCGCGTACCGCATGGCCGATGCAACGCTGGGATCGGCTCAGTTTCATGAGACGCCGACTTTGCCAAAAGTCGGCGACTTTTGAAAATGAACGACCCGTTTCGCTCAACCCTAGTCAGCATACACATCAAAATATAGCATACATTGATTCAAAAAGCCACGAAATTTGTCGCGATCACCATTAAATCTGAATAGGGCAACTTAGGTGGGCTAGCTGGTGGCGGTTGCCCAGAGGGAAAAGTCGCTTGTGCAGCTATTTGCGTGCTTATGTCCTGAAAAGCCCGTCCATACTGGGACTCTATGCCAGCAAGTTTGTTTTCCTGGGCTGCCATGCGGGTGCTTAAGTCCTGCAAAGTCTGTCCAAACACGTGTTGATTATGTTCAAAGCTTCCAAACTTCTTTTGCAGACCTTCCACATCTTTCTGCAGTGATCTAATTATGGAAAACACCTGCTCTAGTCTGCTTTCTGCAGTCATTGTTCCAGCAGTCTCCCTTTTTTTTTTTAGGCTAGAGTATCCTGTAATAATTTTAGGGGATAACTCAGGAGACATATTGCGTGGAACAAGACAACTACAGGACACAGTTTTGTAAGTGGTAAAGTCTATATTATCACATGGTGATTCAAACAGGTGCAGAGAGAAACTTAAGTCCACAACACTAGGAGCAAATATTAAATGTAGCTTAGCAGTCTATAGGAAACTTCAGAGGAAAATGCAATCACGCAGAAAGTCTATGAAGCACAATTATTCTTGAGGATACTTGACACAAATAAGTCCTTGCTTAGTCCAAAACACAGATAGATATGCTTATAAGACAGTTCAAATAATATATTAGCTTAACCAGGGAGGCCTGGGTAATAGTCTCAGGTTCTTGCAAAGCAGCAAGAGCTTACATGACCAGCAAATGCAGATGGAAGCAAACACGAGCAGCAGATAAAGGAGGATTACTGGAACTGGTGTATGCAGCAAGAACTCAGAGCAGAGTAGCAGGATAACCCCACAGGTTCACAGGAGCAGGTATATAGCCAGGGAGTCACCAGAGGTCAGGAGCTGGATGCAAGGCAGAATACTCTAGCACAGACTGAAGGCTGGGGTGGAGTTTTATAGCAGGAAGACACAGTGCACATGAGACCAAAGACGCCATCTTGGAAAAGGGCAGTAATGCACAAAAGGTAATAAAAAATGTTCAGAGTTCTGACAGTCGTATGCGGGACTACACCTGGAGTTTCTGCTTGGTCGGTCGACAATTTCAGGAATTGTGCGGTCAACCTGTAGTCAATTATGGGCTAAACTTCAGAAACTTGTTATGCCTGAGCCAAAACAGGAGGATTGGCTCAAAATAGCCAGTGGCTTCCAGGACACTTGTGACTTCCCTAACTGCATTGGAGCTGTGGATGGGAAACATATCAGGGTGTGTAAGCCGCCAAACTCTGGCTCCCAATTCTACAATTATAAGCACTTTTTCTCTGCAGTTCTGTTAGCTGTAGTTGACAGTAACTACAGGTTTATAATTTTATAATTGTAGACGTTGGGGCCTATGGTCGAACTGGAGACTCTAGGGTCTTCAATTCGTCCATTATGGGTCGGCGGCTATGTGACAACCAGTTAGACCTCCCATCACCACAACAACTCCCAGGCTCCAATGCGGAAGCAGTGCCTTTTGTTCTTGTTGGAGATGAGGCTTTCCAACTGATGAGGCACATCATGAGGCCTTATCAACGGCGCAACATGGACCACCGGTGGAGGGTCTTTAATTTGCGGCTTTCTAGGGCGTGGAGACTGGTGGAGTGTGCCTTTGGTATTCTGGTTGCCAAATGGCGTGTTCTCCAGTCTGACATTCAGCTCAGTGAGGCTACTGTCAATGAAGTCATAAAAGCCTGTGTTATTTTGCACAATTTTACCAGCATACATGATTGTTCCTCAGCTGATTTTGGTGAACACCTGTTGAGCAATGTGATTGGGCCTACTCCACATGGCCCTCCTCCACGCCGTCCTCTTTCTGGTCTTAAAGTTAGGGATGTATTCACAAATTATTTTGTATTTCCTCATGGTGCCACTCCCTGGCAAGATTATGCAGTTTTGCATGTATGGTTTTTTTCCTTTGAAGATATATTCTAAGTTTACCAAACACAAATAAAAAAAATTATCATCCAAACTCTGTGTGTTGTATTTACTTAATTCACATATGGTTATGAATAGAGCATGTGTGTGTGATGTAAGAATGATTTTCCGACAAACATAATTAGGCTTTAAACGATATTTTTTACTTACCGCAAAAGCCTTTTTGATTTATCTCAAATTTTTTTAGGATAACTTATGTTATTTTTTCAAGCCAATTCAAGTTGGCTTATTTTTTTACTAACTTCAACATCATAACAAAGTGCTATGTCAGCACAAACATATACAACACATGGTTATGTTCACCAAACACAAAAACAACAAAACCAAATCACAGATTTCGGTAAGTAGGTGGTGGAGATGGTGGTAGCTCTGGGTCCTGGTCAGGTGGCTTTTGTTGGCCCAATTGTCCTTTACCCAGTGTGGATGATGTGTGGGCCAGAGGAAAATTCGGCATTGACTCATGTGGCCCAGTTGGGTAATGGCCATAAGGAATCTGACCAAATCCCTCAGGTTGTGGCAAATATTGCCTGGAATCATATCCAACTCCAATATGGCCATGTCGTGCAAACCCAGGTTGGGACCAGCCTCCTGCACTGGGTCTGGACAAGTGGCCATATTGGGAAGGTTGATGATATTCTGCCATATGGTACTGCCATGGTGGGTTTGGTGTGGGTAGGGGTGGAGGTGTAGGCTCACGTGGAGGGGGTGCTTCAAATCCCTGTTGAGCATGCACCTGTTGACATCTTTGCAGCTGCAGGAGATTATGTGAAGACAGCTGCCAATTCTCAATAGACTCCATAATCTCATATGGGTCATTTGGGGGGGTGCATGCATCGATAAGGATTTGCATGCATCCTCTCACACGAAGCCTCACCTCATGCTCTAGGGGACGTAAGTACGGGGCCATGCTCCTCGAAAAGCCCTCCTCACCATCATCCTCAGTAACCCTTGCCAGGTAGTTCAACACCCCAGCATCAACATTTCTCCTACTTTGTAGGAGCTCTCTTCTGCGGCAAACACGCTGTGACATCCCTGCAGCCTGTGGTGAGCGCTCCAGGGCAACAGTTGGGCTGCTGCTGTTGGCAGGATCATCCTGGCTTGCTTGTGCTGCTGCTGATGTTGTTGGTGGGGCCTCACCTTGGCCAGGTACTGCTGGAGCTGGATGGGTGGTAGACGAGGATCCTGGAGGGACAGAGCATGACGCATTTGAAGATGGACTAGCCACCTCTCCTCCTTCCCCAACTGGGTCTATGACCACCTCTGAATCCGACCCTGTCTCCCTCTCAGTGAGGTTAGACTGTGTTCTGTTATGAAAGTATGTTGGAAAATTAAAAAACATAAATGTCTGACCATTCTAAACATATGTGGCAAATGTGTTGTGAGGTTTGTACTTACGGTCTGAGGTCCACACTGGGATTCAAGAAGGTCAAGCGATCAAAATATATATATATTTTTTTTTTAGGAGGTGCGCCTGACCCACTCCTGTCACGCCGCTGCCTCTCCCTCCTATATTGATCGCGGATGCTCCGCCATCTTTTCATCACATCATCCACTGCAACAAAATAAAGTAAAATAATTTATTACGACATTATGCACAGTGGTCACACAAGGTGTAATTGACTACACAGATTTTAGTGTAGCCTAAGAAGCTGCATTTGTTTAATATATTTATTATTAATGTAAACAAGCTATAAAAAAAGCAAGTAAGGCCACAAGGACAGAGTCCGCTACCCTCTATCCCAGTATGTATTTTTTATGTTGAACTCGGTCAGGGACATCTGTAAGAACCCTGTATTTAACCTGTTTCTCATGTACAGCACCATGGACTTAATGTTGTTATAGTTGTTATATAAATTAATATATGAAATAATTAACAATTTTAGGATAAATACTTCAAAGGAGTTAGGTTCTGCTGTTTCACATTAAAATAAATTTACAAACATGAGTGTACTTACTTATTTGTCTCTGTGCCTCACGTGGCTGCGGGTCATAAAGTGGGAATAGGGACTCACATATACAACTTCATGCTGCCTTTTTTGGGCCCTGTTGGCATAGTTGGGATCTCTCTGGTCCCAAATTACTGGCCTTTCTTGCACCAAAATAATCAAAATGTCCACATTGATGATGGTAGCCATGCTGATTCTCACTACGTGGAGGCGTGCAGCAGACTTCTGGGTTCACTGTCTGGCTTTTTCAGCTAATTAGCATGTCTCAGCTTCCTGATTGAGGCCTTGGGACATTTCCTGGCACCTGCCCGAATGTAGCTTATTTCTCGCAAGTCACAAGCATGGTCCGTATGAATTCCGTATTTTGCGCGCCCCCATAGACTTGCATTGGCGTATTGTTTGCGCAATACACTGACAAACGCAGCATGCTATGATTTTCTACGCCCGTACAATACCGTATATTACGGATGCGTAATATACGGCTGATAGGAGCAGCCCCATAGAGATTCATTGGGCCGTGTGTAATGCGTATTTTACGGACGTATTTTCTGCGCTCATATGTCCGTAAAACTCGCTAGTGTGACGCCGGCCTAAAAATACGGTCCATTTTTATGGCCGAGATACACAGAAAAGTTCCTGAACAGTGATCCTTATTCAATGCAAGGATGCGATTTTTTCTCCAAAAAGTATCCGTGTGTCATCTTTATGGCATCTGTACGGCGAGATTTTCTGGCCGGCTTGCAAAATGGACATATAATAGATCCATGGGCTTAAATATTCGTGAAAACATATATACAGTTTATATATATATATATATATATATATATATATATATATATATATATATATATATATATATATAAATAATACTAGATGGTGGCCCGATTCTAACGCATCGGGTATTCTAGAATATGTATGCGTAGTATATTGCGCAGCCCACGCAGTACATTGCGCAGCCCACGCAGTACATTGCGCAGCCCACACAGTACATTGCGCAGCCCACGTTGTATATTGTGCAGCCCACATTGTATATAGCACAGCCACATAGTATATTGCCCAGCCACGTAGTATATAGCACAGCCCATGTAGTATATTGCCCAGCCACGTATACAGCACAGCCCATGTAGTATATTGCCCAGCCACGTATACAGCACAGCCCATGTAGTATATTGCCCAGCCACGTATATAGCACAGCCCATGTAGTATATTGCCCAACCACGTAGTATATAGCACAGCCCATGTAGTATATTGCCCAGCCACGTATATAGCACAGCCCATTTAGTATATTGCCCAGCCACGTAGTATATTGCCCAGCCACGTAGTATATTGCCCAGCCACGTATATAGCACAGCCCATGTAGTATATAGCACAGCCCACGTAGTATATTGCCCAGCCCACGTAGTATATTGCCCAGCACACGTAGTATATAGCAATGTGGGCATCATATCCCTGTTAAAAAAAGAAATAATAAAAAAAAATAGTGATATACTCACCTTCCGGAGCACCCAGATCCAAGCGATGCTCCTCGCCCGCTCCGGTCCCAAGAGTGCATTGCGGTCTCGCGAGATGATGACGTAGCGGTCTTGCGAGACCGCTACGTCATCGTCTCGCGAGATCGCAGTATGGAGCGTCGGGAGGAGCGGGTAAGGCCTGTTGTCGATCCGGGGGCCGACGGACTGTGAGTATCTAGCTTTTTTTTTTATTATTATTTTTAACATTAGATCGTTTTACTATTCATGCCGCATAGGCAGCATGAATAGTAAAAAGTTGGTCACACAGGGTTAATAGCAGCGGTAATGGAGTGCGTTACCCACGGCATAACGCGGTCCGTTACCGCCGGCATTTACCCTGTGTGAGCGGTGAGCGGAGGGGTGTATGCGGGCGCTGGGCAGTGAGTGCGGGGTGTAAGGAGCGGCCATTTTCTTCCGGACTGTGCGCGTCGCTGATTGGTCGCGGCAGCCATGACAGGCAGCTGCCGAGACCAATCAGCGAACGAATAACCGCGACAGAAAGAAGGACAGACAGACAGACAGAAAGATAGAAGTACCCCTTAGACAATTATATAGTAGATATATACACATTGTATATATATACAGTATATATATATATATATATATATATATATATATATATATATATATACATATATATATATATATACATATATATACAGTTATATGAAAAAGTTTGGGCACCCCTATTAATCTTAAGCTTAATGTTTTATAAAAATTGTTTTTTTTGCAACAGCTATTTCAGTTTCATATATCTAATAACTGTTGGACAAATAATGTTTCTGCCTTGAAATGAGGTTTATTGTACTAACAGAAAATGTGCAATCTGCATTCAAACAAAATTTGACAGGTGCATAAGTATGGGCACTAGGGTTGAGCGAAACGGGTCGTTCATTTTCAAAAGTCGCCGACTTTTGGCTAAGTCGGCGTCTCATGAAACCCGATCCGACCCCTGTGCTTGTCGGCCATGCGGTACGCGACTTTCGCGCCAAAGTCGCGTTTCAATGACGCGAAAAGCGCCATTTCTCAGCCAATGAAGGTGAACGCAGAGTGTGGGCAGCGTGATGACATAGGTCCTGGTCCCCACCATCTTAGAGAAGGGCATTGCAGTGATTGGCTTGCTGTCTGCGGCGTCACAGGGGCTATAAAGGGGCGTTCCCGCCGACCGCCATCTTAGGCTGGTTTCACACTTGCGTTTTTGTCTGCAGCGTTTTTTGCACAAAAAATGCATGCGTTTTTTCCCCTATACTTAACATTGAAAACGCATGCGTTTTTTGTACGCGTTTGGTCGCGTTTTCAAACGCATGCGTTTTTTTTCTGCATGCGTTCTTTTTCAAAAATGCAACCTGTAGTATTTTTTTGCGCGTTTTTTTTGCCGCGAAAAAACGCACGCGTTTTTTCGCGGCAAAAAAATGCATTGCTGTCTATGTAAACGCATGCGTTTTTAAGCACATGCGTTTGTTTGCGTTAAAAACGCATGCGTTTTTATAGAAAAAAAACAGAAAACAGACTGAAAAGCCACCCACCACCATCAAGGTGATAAAGGGATCCAAACCCTAACCCTAACTCTACCCCTAACCTCACCCCTAACCGTTTAATGAACCTTTTTGTGACAGTCATAGTGCCACGTATTTAAGTGCCACGTATCACTTATTTTAGTGCCACGTATTTCAATGCCACGTATTTCAGTGCCACGTATCACGTATTTCAGTACCACGTATTCAGTGCCACGTATTTCAGTGCCACGTACCACGTATTTCAGTGCCACATATTTCAGTGCCACGTATCACGTATTTCAGTACCACGTATTCAGTGCCACGTATTTCAGTGCCACGTATCACGTATTTCAGTACCACGTATTTCAGTGCCACGTATCACGTATTTTAGTGCCACGTATTTCAGTGCCACGTATCACGTATTTCAGTACCACGTATTCAGTGCCACGTATTTCAGTGCCACGTATCACGTATTTCAGTACCACGTATTTAAGTGCCACGTATCACTTATTTTAGTGCCACGTATTTCAGTGCCACGTATCACGTATTTCAGTACCACGTATTCAGTGCCACGTATTTCAGTGCCACGTACCACGTATTTCAGTGCCACGTATTTCAGTGCCACGTATCACGTATTTCAGTACCACGTATTCAGTGCCACGTATTTCAGTGCCACGTATCATGTATTTCAGTACCACGTATTCAGTGCCACGTATTTCAGTGCCACGTACCACGTATTCAGTGCCACGTACCACGTATTTCAGTGCCACGTATTTCAGTGCCACGTATCACGTATTTCAGTACCACGTATTTCAGTGCCACGTATTTCAGTGCCACGTATCACGTATTTCAGTGCCACGTATTTCAGTGCCACGTATTTCAGTTACGTTTAGGGGTTAGGGGTAGGGTTAGGGTGACCAGGACATTCTTCTAATAAAAAGCTACCCCTAACCCTAATTCTACTATTAGTGGATTTTCTAGTTGATTTTTTCATGGGAAAAAAAAACAAAACAAAAAACGCATGCGTCTAAAAACCGCGGCATTTTGCCGCGATTACATGCGTTTTTTTCACCACATGCGTTTTTTCAAAAACGCATGCAGATCAAAACGCAAGTGTAAAACCAGCCTTACTGCTGCTGATCTGAGCTTAGGGAGAGGTTGCTGCCGCTTCGTCAGAAGCAGGGAGAGCGTTAGGCAGGGTCCATTAACCACCAAACCACTTGTGCTGTAGCGATTTCCACTGTCCAACACCACCTTCGGTGTGCAGGGACAGTGGAAGCTATTTTTTTTTTTCCCTCAGCGCTGTAGCTCATTGGGCTGCCCTAGAAGGCTCCGTGATAGCTGTATTGCTGTGTGTACGCCACTGTGGAAACCAACTGCTTTTTTCAAAGCACATATCCTCTTGTTCCTTCCTTTCTGCACAGCTATCTTTTTTGTTTGTCCACACTTTTTATTTAATTTGTGCATCAGTCCACTCCTATTGCTGCCTGCCATACCTGGCTTACATTACTGCAGGGAGATAGTAATTGTAGGACAGTCCCTGTTTTTTTTTTTGTGGAAGATTAAGATTGGCATTTCTGCTACAGTGCCATCCCTGTGTGTGCCATCTCTCACTGAGTGGGCCATAGAAAGCCTATTTATTTTTTTTCTTGATTTGTGTTCTAAAATCTACCTCAACACAAAAACACTACATCAATCAGTGGGAGAAAAATATTGGCCTCAGTCAGGGCTTGTGTGCCACTCCTGTGTGTGCCATCTCTCATTCAGTGGGCCATACAAAGCCTATTTATTTTTTTGTTTTTTTTAATATTATTGGGTTTCTAAAGTCTCCCTGAAAAAAAAAATACATAAAAAAACTGTGGGAGAGTAATATTGCCCTTTCAGCTTGTGTGCCAGTCTTGACTCCTGGGTGTGCCACCTCTCTCTCTCTAATTGTGGGCCATAGAAAGCCTATTTATTTTTTTGCTTTTTTTAATATTATTGGGTTTCTAAAGTCTCCCTGAAAAAAAAAAATACATAAAAAAACAGTGGGAGAGTAATATTGCCCTTTCAGCTTGTGTGCCAGTCTTGACTCCTGGGTGTGCCACCTCTCTCTCTCTAATTGTGGGCCATAGAAAGCCTATTTATTTTTTTGTTTTTTTTAATATTATTGGGTTTCTAAAGTCTCCGTGAAAAAAAAAAATACATAAAAAAACAGTGGGAGAGTAATATTGCCCTTTCAGCTTGTGTGCCAGTCTTGACTCCTGGGTGTGCCACCTCTCTCTCTCTAATTGTGGGCCATAGAAAGCCTATTTATTTTTTTGCTTTTTTTAATATTATTTGGTTTCTAAAGTCTCCCTGAAAAAAAAAATACATAAAAAAACAGTGGGAGAGTAATATTGCCCTTTCAGCTTGTGTGCCAGTCTTGACTCCTGGGTGTGCCACCTCTCTCTCTCTAATTGTGGGCCATAGAAAGCCTATTTATTTTTTTCCTAGATTTGTGTTCTAAAATCTACCTCAACACAAAAACACTACATCAATCAGTGGGAGAAAAATATTGGCCTCAGTCAGGGCTTGTGTGCCACTCCTGTGTGTGCCATCTCTCATTCAGTGGCCCATACAAAGCCTATTTATTTTTTTGTTTTTTTTAATATTATTGGGTTTCTAAAGTCTCCCTGAAAAAAAAAATACATAAAAAAACAGTGGGAGAGTAATATTGCCCTTTCAGCTTGTGTGCCAGTCTTGACTCCTGGGTGTGCCACCTCTCTCTCTCTCTAATTGTGGGCCATAGAAAGCCTATTTATTTTTTTCCTAGATTTGTGTTCTAAAATCTACCTCAACACAAAAACACTACATCAATCAGTGGGAGAAAAATATTGGCCTCAGTCAGGGCTTGTGTGCCACTCCTGTGTGTGCCATCTCTCATTCAGTGGCCCATACAAAGCCTATTTATTTTTTTGTTTTTTTTAATATTATTGGGTTTCTAAAGTCTCCCTGAAAAAAAAAAAACATAAAAAAACAGTGGGAGAGTAATATTGCCCTTTCAGCTTGTGTGCCAGTCTTGACTCCTGGGTGTGCCACCTCTCTCTCTCTAATTGTGGGCCATAGAAAGCCTATTTATTTTTTTGCTTTTTTTAATATTATTGGGTTTCTACAGTCTCCCTGAAAAAAAAAAAAAACATAAAAAAACAGTGGGAGAGTAATATTGCCCTTTCAGCTTGTGTGCCAGTCTTGACTCCTGGGTGTGCCACCTCTCTCTCTCTAATTGTGGGCCATAGAAAGCCTATTTATTTTTTTGTTTTTTTTAATATTATTGGGTTTCTAAAGTCTCCGTGAAAAAAAAAAATACATAAAAAAACAGTGGGAGAGTAATATTGCCCTTTCAGCTTGTGTGCCAGTCTTGACTCCTGGGTGTGCCACCTCTCTCTCTCTAATTGTGGGCCATAGAAAGCCTATTTATTTTTTTCCTAGATTTGTGTTCTAAAATCTACCTCAACACAAAAACACTACATCAATCAGTGGGAGAAAAATATTGGCCTCAGTCAGGGCTTGTGTGCCACTCCTGTGTGTGCCATCTCTCATTCAGTGGGCCATACAAAGCCTATTTATTTTTTTGTTTTTTTAATATTATTGGGTTTCTAAAGTCTCCCTGAAAAAAAAAAATACATAAAAAAACAGTGGGAGAGTAATATTGCCCTTTCAGCTTGTGTGCCAGTCTTGACTCCTGGGTGTGCCACCTCTCTCTCTCTAATTGTGGGCCATAGAAAGCCTATTTATTTTTTTGCTTTTTTTTAATATTATTGGGTTTCTAAAGTCTCCCTGAAAAAAAAAATACATAAAAAAACAGTGGGAGAGTAATATTGCCCTTTCAGCTTGTGTGCCAGTCTTGACTCCTGGGTGTGCCACCTCTCTCTCTCTAATTGTGGGCCATAGAAAGCCTATTTATTTTTTTGTTTTTTTTAATATTATTGGGTTTCTAAAGTCTCCGTGAAAAAAAAAATACATAAAAAACAGTGGGAGAGTAATATTGCCCTTTCAGCTTGTGTGCCAGTCTTGACTCCTGGGTGTGCCACCTCTCTCTCTCTAATTGTGGGCCATAGAAAGCCTATTTATTTTTTTGTTTTTTTTAATATTATTGGGTTTCTAAAGTCTCCGTGAAAAAAAAAAATGCATAAAAAAAACAGTGGGAGAGTAATATTGCCCTTTCAGCTTGTGTGCCAGTCTTGACTCCTGGGTGTGCCACCTCTCTCTCTCTAATTGTGGGCCATAGAAAGCCTATTTATTTTTTTCCTAGATTTGTGTTCTAAAATCTACCTCAACACAAAAACACTACATCAATCAGTGGGAGAAAAATATTGGCCTCAGTCAGGGCTTGTGTGCCACT
Source organism: Ranitomeya variabilis (assembly GCF_051348905.1). Lineage (NCBI taxonomy): Eukaryota > Metazoa > Chordata > Amphibia > Anura > Dendrobatidae > Ranitomeya > Ranitomeya variabilis. The sequence goes on from NC_135234.1 coordinate 390,757,484, forward strand.
CCTGTGTGTGCCATCTCTCATTCAGTGGGCCATACAAAGCCTATTTATTTTTTTGTTTTTTTTAATATTATTGGGTTTCTAAAGTCTCCGTGAAAAAAAAAATACATAAAAAAACAGTGGGAGAGTAATATTGCCCTTTCAGCTTGTGTGCCAGTCTTGACTCCTGGGTGTGCCACCTCTCTCTCTCTAATTGTGGGCCATAGAAAGCCTATTTATTTTTTTGTTTTTTTTAATATTATTGGGTTTCTAAAGTCTCCGTGAAAAAAAAAAAATACATAAAAAAACAGTGGGAGAGTAATATTGCCCTTTCAGCTTGTGTGCCAGTCTTGACTCCTGGGTGTGCCACCTCTCTCTCTCTAATTGTGGGCCATGGAAAGGCTATTTTATTTTTTATTTTTTTTATTAGTATTTGGTTTCTAAATTGTCCCTGAAAAAAACATTTTATCTTATTTGGTTTCTAAAGTCTCCCTGAGAAAAAAAAAAAAAAAATTAGGTGGGAGAATAATATTGACATTAGTGCTTGAGTGACAGTCCTGCGTGTGTGTCATCTCTGTGATTTTGTGCCACAGAAAACAGAGTGTGTAACATTGTGCCTGATTTTCCTTGTGGTCTCACCAACCTGTTAAGGGATATAGAAATCATACTGAAGTTATAGCTCACCGTGTAAGTTGTTTGACAGCAACAAATAAAGTTACTTTGGTTAATTTTTTAAAACAATGAGGAAGTCTGGTGCAAGAGGTCGTGGCCGTGGGCGTTCATTGTCAGCTGGTAATGATGGTAGTGGTAGTGGAGCATCAGGTGGTCGTGGGGATAAAAATATTCCACCTAAGTCTGGAGCTGCGGAGCCAGTTTCGTCGTCTGGCTACACAAGGCCTCGAACGCTCTCTTTTCTGCGAGTAGGAAAAACGCTTTTAAAGCCGGAGCAGCAACAGCAGGTTTTGGCTTACATTGCAGACTCAGCCTCTAGCTCTTTTGCCTCCTTTTCTGAAACTGGTAAATGTAAAAGCAGCGCGTCGCTTGTGGATGTTCACGGTCAGGGACAAGTCGCTTCCTTGTCCTCCTCAGCAAAAACTACAACAAGAGAGAAGGATGCAGCAGGCGACACAACGGGTCACTCCATGGAGCTCTTTACACATACCGTCCCTGGCTTAGAAAGTGAAACACTTAACAGGCCATGCCCATTACAAGTAGATTCTGACATGGAGTGCACTGATGCACAGCCACAGCCAGAGTACTATGCTGCTCCTTTGACTCAGACCACCACATTGCCCTCTCAGGGTACAGATCCACAATCAGACCCTGATGAGACTATGTTGCCCCGCCACGAACGCTATACCACAGACCGACACAGTGACACAGACGAAGTTGCACACGAGCTCGAAGAGGAGGTAATAGATGACCCGGTTGTTGACCCCGATTGGCAGCCATTGGGGGAACAGGGTGCAGGCAGCAGTAGTTCAGAAGCGGAGGTGGAGGAGGGGCCGCAGCAGGCATCAACATCGCAACAGGTTCCATCTGCCGGGCCCCTATCTGGCCCAAAACGCGTGTCAAAGCCAAAACCTGTTGGAGCACAGCGTTGCCATCCGGTAATAGCTCAGTCTGCAATCCCTGAAAAGGGATCCGATGCTAGGAAGAGTGCAGTCTGGCATTTTTTTAAACAACATCCAATTCATCAGCGCAAAGTCATCTGTCAAAAATGTTCTACTAGCTTAAGCAGAGGTCAGAATCTGAAAAGTCTCAATACTAGTTGCATGCATAGACACTTAACCACCATGCATTTTCAAGCCTGGACTAACTACCAAACATCCCTTAAGGTTGTAGCACCCTCGGCCAATGAAGCTAGTCATCAACGCAACATCCCTTCCGTCACTGTAAGGCCACCATTTTCCGCACCACCGGCAGTATCTGTGCAGGTTTCTTTGCCAGCCAAAAGCAGTCAGGGTCAGGGAATCACCAGTTTTGTAGGCGGAAATATTGCATCTAGGGCACCGGCGGAAACAATACCGTCTCCAACCGTCTCTCAGTCTGCCATGTCCACCGGCACACCAGCAAGTTCCACGATCTCCATCTCTCCAGTTCAGCTCACACTACATGAGACTCTGGTTAGAAAAAGGAAGTACTTATCCTCGCATCCGCATACACAGGGTTTTAACGCCCACATAGCTAGACTAATCTCGTTAGAGATGATGCCCTACCGGTTAGTTGAAAGCGAAGCTTTCAAAGCCCTGATGGAGTACGCTGAACCACGATACGAGCTACCCAGTCGACACTTTTTTTCCAGAAAAGCCATCCCAGCCCTGCACCAGCATGTTAAACAGCGCATCGTCCATGCACTCAGGCAATCTGTGAGTACAAAGGTGCACCTGACTACAGATGCATGGACCAGTAGGCATGGCCAGGGACGTTATGTGTCCATCACGGCACACTGGGTGAATGTGGTGGATGCAGGGTCCACAGGGGACATCAATTTAGGGACAGTTGTGCCTAGCCCACGGTCTAGGAAACAGTTGGCTGTAGGCGTTCGCACCCCCTCCTCCTCCTCCTCCTCCTCCTCGTCCTCCTGCAGAAGCTACAGCTCTTCCACAGACCGCAGTCGGCCAACCACTCCATCGGCAGATGACACTGTTGCACACCAGTTGTCCCATTATGGGCCAGCTACTGGCAAGCGTCAGCAGGCTGTATTGGCTATGAAGTGTTTGGGCGACAACAGACACACCGCGGAAGTTCTGTCCGAGTTCTTGCAACAAGAAATGCAGTCGTGGCTGGGCACAGTAGATATTGAGGCAGGCAAGGTAGTTAGTGATAACGGAAGGAATTTCATGGCTGCCATCTCCCTTTCCCAACTGAAACACATTCCTTGCCTGGCTCACACCTTAAACCTGGTGGTGCAGTGCTTATTGAAAACTTATCCTGGGTTCTCCGACCTGCTCCTCAAAGTGCGTGGACTTTGCTCACATATCCGACGTTCGCCTGTACACGCCAGCCGTATGCAGACCTATCAGCGGTCTTTGAACCTTCCCCAGCATCGCCTAATCATAGACGTTGCAACAAGGTGGAACTCAACACTGCACATGCTTCAGAGACTGTGCCAACAGAGGCGGGCTGTTATGTTTTTGTGGGAGGATACACATACACGGGCAGGCAGTAGGATGGCAGACATGGAGTTGTCAGGTGTGCAGTGGTCGAAGATACAAGACATGTGTCAAGTCCTTCAGTGTTTTGAGGAATGCACATGGCTGGTTAGTGCAGACAACGCCGTAATAAGCATGAGCATCCCCCTAATGCGTCTGCTGATGCAAAGTTTGACGCACATAAAGGAGCAGGCGTCTGCACCAGAGGAAGAGGAAAACCTTGATGACAGTCAGCCATTGTCTGGTCAGGGCAGTGTACAGGATGAGGTAGCGGGCAAAGAGGAGGTGGAGGACGAGGAGGATGATGGGGATGAGTATATTTTTAATGCGGAACCTTTCCCGGGGGCACTGGAAATTGGTTGCGTGTCAAGGCCGGGTTCTGGTTTTTTGAGGGACACAAGTGACGTAGATTTGCCTGCAACTGCCCCTCACCCAATCACAACCGGAGATTTGACAACTGGAACTTTGGCCCACATGGCGGATTATGCCTTACGTATCCTAAAAAGGGACACACGCATTACGAAAATGATGAACGATGACGATTACTGGTTGGCCTGCCTCCTTGATCCACGCTATAAAGGCAAATTGCAAAATATTATGCCACATGAGAACTTGGAACTAATATTAGCAACCAAACAATCAACTCTTGTTGACCGTTTGCTTCAGGCATTCCCAGCACACAGTGCACGTGATCGTTCTCACACGAGCTCAAGGGGGCAACAGACTAGGAGTGTTAGGGGTGCACACATCAGAAGTGGCGTTGGACAGAGGGGTTTTCTGACCAGGTTGTGGAGTGATTTTGCTATGACCGCAGACAGGACAGGTACTGCTGCATCAATTGAAAGTGACAGGAGACAACATTTGTCCAGTATGGTTACTAACTATTTTTCATCCCTTATCGATGTTCTCCCTCAACCGTCATTCCCATTTGATTACTGGGCATCAAAATTAGACACCTGGCCAGAATTGGCAGAATATGCATTGCAGGAGCTTGCTTGCCCGGCAGCAAGTGTCCTATCAGAAAGAGTATTCAGTGCTGCAGGTTCAATATTAACCGAAAAAAGGACTCGTCTGGCTACCCAAAATGTTGACGATCTAACATTCATTAAAATGAACCACAACTGGATTTCGAAATCTTTTGCCCCACCTTGCCCGGCCGACACCTAGCTTTCCTATGAAAAGCTCTTGCCTGTGGACTACTGTGAATTACTTTTCTAATGTCTAATTTGCTGCAGCTGATTGTCCAGCATACGACATGTTTACACCTCCCTAAATGGCCAAACTCCCCACACGGGGCCGTGGTATCGCGACTTGGCGCAAGCACCCGTGAGACTGCTGTTTGTCTGAAGAGGTGGGTGTACTCGCTTTTGGTCGACGGCATTGCTACTGGGTTCCTCATAGTACAATTAAGTGTCCCTGGCGGTGGTGGTGCGCACCCAACGTCAGACACACTGTTGTAACATGAGGGGCCTTGGGCCTGTAACGCCGGCCACAAGAGAGTTCACCCACCCCCAGGTCAAACATTGCTCTACCACTTCCACAGTTATCTCTCACACTTCCACCAATGTTAAGTCTATGCGCTGACATCCTTCCATACCTGCCACTGACAATACCATTGTGTTGACATGTATGATGGTACTTAACATAGTCAGGGGCAGTGTCCTCTATTTACCACAGTAAATACTTAGCGCAAAATTAGTAGGTTTGAAACAACGCAGAGGATCCCACCCCTGAACCTAATGATTGCACCCTTTAGTGTTTTTGTTTTGTTTTAATGCGAGACATTCACATTTAGTTGTTGTTTTGGACTACTAACTGGCAGACACTCATTACAATCGGCCTCCGTTGACCAGACCACTGCTGCCCGTGTACCCCTGTAACTAATAATAAAGTGCCTACAGCCAGCCCAATTTAATTATATTAGGCCTTCGAAGCCTGTCTGCGGTCCCTCCTTCCACTAGGCCTCCACTGACCAGACCACTGCTGCCCGTGTACCCCTGTAGCTAATAATAAAGTGCCTACAGCCAGCCCAATTTAATTATGTTAGGCCTTCGAAGCCTTTCTGCGCTCCCTCCTTCCACTAGGCCTCCACTGACCAGACCACTGCTGCCCGTGTACCCCTGTAACTAATAATAAAGTGCCTACAGCCAGCCCAATTTAATTATGTTAGGCCTTTGAAGCCTGTCTGCGGTCCCTCCTTCCACTAGGCCTCCACTGACCAGACCACTGCTGCCCGTGTACCCCTGTAACTAATAATAAAGTGCCTACAGCCAGCCCAATTTAATTATGTTAGGCCTTCGAAGCCTGTCTGCGGTCCCTCCTTCCACTAGGCCTCCACTGACCAGACCACTGCTGCCCGTGTACCCCTGTAACTAATAATAAAGTGCCTACAGCCAGCCCAATTTAATTATATTAGGCCTTCGAAGCCTGTCTGCGGTCCCTCCTTCCACTAGGCCTCCACTGACCAGACCACTGCTGCCCGTGTACCCCTGTAGCTAATAATAAAGTGCCTACAGCCAGCCCAATTTAATTATGTTAGGCCTTCGAAGCCTTTCTGCGCTCCCTCCTTCCACTAGGCCTCCACTGACCAGACCACTGCTGCCCGTGTACCCCTGTAACTAATAATAAAGTGCCTACAGCCAGCCCAATTTAATTATGTTAGGCCTTCGAAGCCTGTCTGCGGTCCCTCCTTCCACTAGGCCTCCACTGACCAGACCACTGCTGCCCGTGTACCCCTGTAACTAATAATAAAGTGCCTACAGCCAGCCCAATTTAATTATGTTAGGCCTTCGAAGCCTGTCTGCGGTCCCTCCTTCCACTAGGCCTCCACTGACCAGACCACTGCTGCCCGTGTACCCCTGTAACTAATAATAAAGTGCCTACAGCCAGCCCAATTTAATTATATTAGGCCTTCGAAGCCTGTCTGCGGTCCCTCCTTCCACTAGGCCTCCACTGACCAGACCACTGCTGCCCGTGTACCCCTGTAACTAATAATAAAGTGCCTACAGCCAGCCCAATTTAATTATGTTAGGCCTTTGAAGCCTGTCTGCGGTCCCTCCTTCCACTAGGCCTCCACTGACCAGACCACTGCTGCCCGTGTACCCCTGTAACTAATAATAAAGTGCCTACAGCCAGCCCAATTTAATTATGTTAGGCCTTCAAAGCCTTTCTGCGCTCCCTCCTTCCACTAGGCCTCCACTGACCAGACCACTGCTGCCCGTGTACCCCTGGAACCAATTATAAAGTGCATAGAGCCTATTTTTTAAATTAATTTAATATTAATAAAGCCAGGATGAACTACGATATACCACGCTATGAGCTACCCAGTTGACAATTCTTTTGCGAGAAAAGCCGTCCCACCCCTCCACCTGCATGTTAAAGACCGCATTGTCCTTGCATTCTGTCAATTTGTCAGTCCAAAGGTATACCTGACAACAGACACATGGACCTGTAGGCCTGGCCACGGAAGGTTACGTGTCCTTTGTGGCTCAATGGGTTAATGTATTGGATGCATGGTCCACACAGGGGACAGCCTGCAAAGTCTGTCTGCAGTCCCTAATTCAAGTTGGCCTCAACTGAATAAAGCTGAGCTTCTACCTTCTGGCTCTGATTAACTGCTGTTTTTAAAAAAATTGGCTTTTCCGTCCTTCTAAAGGTGTCTGCCCCTGCCTGGTGTTGTCCTCAACTGAATAAAGCTGAGCTTCAACCTTCAGTTCCAAATTACTATTTTTAAAAATGCAATTGGCTGTTCCGGCCTACTAAAGGTGTCTGTCTGCCCCTGCCTGGTGTTGTCCTCAACTGAATAAAGCTGAGCTTCAACCTTCAGTTCCAAATTACCATTTTTAAAAATGCAATTGGCTGTTCCGGCCTACTAAAGGTGTCTGTCTGCCCCTGCCTGGTGTTGTCCTCAACTTAATAAAGCTGTGCTTCAACCTTCAGTTCCAAACATACAACAAAAAACTGGTACAATACAAAAAGTGGCCTCCAGCTACAAAAACTTTCTCCTACAAGTAGTTAACTGACAGTTTTTTTTCCAGTGAAAACACAGATATGGCATCCAACGAGTGTTGTCCTGTCTCGTCTTCTTTATATTATTGCCAAGAAGCTGCAACTGAATAAAGCTGTGCTTCAACCTTCTGTTCCAAATTACCATTTTTAAAAATGCAATTGGCTGTTCCGGCCTACTAAAGGTGTCTGTCTGCCCCTGCCTGGTGTTGTCCTCAACTGAATAAAGCTGAGCTTCAACCTTCAGTTCCAAATTACCATTTTTAAAAATGCAATTGGCTGTTCCGGCCTACTAAAGGTGTCTGTCTGCCCCTGCCTGGTGTTGTCCTCAACTGAATAAAGCTGTGCTTCAACCTTCAGTTCCAAACATACAACAAAAAACTGGTACAATACAAAAATTGGCCTCCAGCTACAAAAACTTTCTCCTACAAGTAGTTAACTGACAGTTTTTTTTCCAGTGAAAACACAGATATGGCATCCAACAAGTGTTGTCCTGTCTCGTCTTCTTTATATTATTGCCAAGAAGCTGCAACTGAATAAAGCTGTGCTTCAACCTTCTGTTCCAAATTAACATTTTTAAAAATGCAATTGGCTGTTCCGGCCTACTAAAGATGTCTGTCTGCCCCTGCCTGGTGTTGTCCTCAACTGAATAAAGCTGAGCTTCAACCTTCAGTTCCAAACATACAACAAAAAACTGGTACAATACAAAAAGTGGCCTCCAGCTACAAAAACTTTCTCCTACAAGTAGTTAACTGACAGTTTTTTTTCCAGTGAAAACACAGATATGGCATCCAACGAGTGTTGTCCTGTCTCGTCTTCTTTATATTATTGCCAAGAAGCTGCAACTGAATAAAGCTGTGCTTCAACCTTCTGTTCCAAATTACCATTTTTAAAAATGCAATTGGCTGTTCCGGCCTACTAAAGGTGTCTGTCTGCCCCTGCCTGGTGTTGTCCTCAACTGAATAAAGCTGAGCTTCAACCTTCAGTTCCAAATTACCATTTTTAAAAATGCAATTGGCTGTTCCGGCCTACTAAAGGTGTCTGTCTGCCCCTGCCTGGTGTTGTCCTCAACTGAATAAAGCTGAGCTTCAACCTTCAGTTCCAAATTACCATTTTTAAAAATGCAATTGGCTGTTCCGGCCTACTAAAGGTGTCTGTCTGCCCCTGCCTGGTGTTGTCCTCAACTGAATAAAGCTGTGCTTCAACCTTCAGTTCCAAACATACAACAAAAAACTGGTACAATACAAAAAGTGGCCTCCAGCTACAAAAACTTTCTCCTACAAGTAGTTAACTGACAGTTTTTTTCCAGTGAAAACACAGATATGGCATCCAACGAGTGTTGTCCTGTCTCGTCTTCTTTATATTATTGCCATGAAGCTGCAACTGAATAAAGCTGTGCTTCAACCTTCAGTTCCAAATTACCATTTTTAAAAATGCAATTGGCTGTTCCGGCCTACTAAAGGTGTCTGTCTGCCCCTGCCTGGTGCTGTCCTCAACTGAATAAAGCTGTGCTTCAACCTTCAGTTCCAAACATACAACAAAAAACTGGTACAATACAAAAAGTGGCCTCCATCTACAAAAACTTTCTCCTACAAGTAGTTAAATGACAGTTTTTTTTCCAGTGAAAACACAGATATGGCATCCAACGAGTGTTGTCCTGTCTCGTCTTCTTTATATTATTGCCAAGAAGCTGCAACTGAATAAAGCTGTGCTTCAACCTTCTGTTCCAAATTACCATTTTTAAAAATGCAATTGGCTGTTCCGGCCTACTAAAGGTGTCTGTCTGCCCCTGCCTGGTGTTGTCCTCAACTGAATAAAGCTGAGCTTCAACCTTCAGTTCCAAATTACCATTTTTAAAAATGCAATTTGCTGTTCCGGCCTACTAAAGGTGTCTGTCTGCCCCTGCCTGGTGTTGTCCTCAACTGAATAAAGCTGTGCTTCAACCTTCAGTTCCAAACATACAACAAAAAACTGGTACAATACAAAAAGTGGCCTCCAGCTACAAAAACTTTCTCCTACAAGTAGTTAACTGACAGTTTTTTTTCCAGTGAAAACACAGATATGGCATCCAACGAGTGTTGTCCTGTCTCGTCTTCTTTATATTATTGCCAAGAAGCTGCATCTGAATAAAGCTGTGCTTCAACCTTCTGTTCCAAATTACCATTTTTAAAAATGCAATTGGCTGTTCCGGCCTACTAAAGATGTCTGTCTGCCCCTGCCTGGTGTTGTCCTCAACTGAATAAATCTGAGCTTCAACCTTCAGTTCCAAACATACAACAAAAATCTGGTACAATACAAAAAGTGGCCTCCAGCTACAAAAACTTTCTCCTACAAGTAGTTAACTGACAGTTTTTTTTTCCAGTGAAAACACAGATATGGCATCCAACGAGTGTTGTCCTGTCTCGTCTTCTTTATATTATTGCCAAGAAGCTGCAACTGAATAAAGCTGTGCTTCAACCTTCTGTTCCAAATTAACATTTTTAAAAATGCAATTGGCTGTTCCGGCCTACTAAAGATGTCTGTCTGCCCCTGCCTGGTGTTGTCCTCAACTGAATAAAGCTGAGCTTCAACCTTCAGTTCCAAACATACAACAAAAAACTGGTACAATACAAAAAGTGGCCTCCAGCTACAAAAACTTTCTCCTACAAGTAGTTAACTGACAGTTTTTTTTCCAGTGAAAACACAGATATGGCATCCAACGAGTGTTGTCCTGTCTCGTCTTCTTTATATTATTGCCAAGAAGCTGCAACTGAATAAAGCTGTGCTTCAACCTTCTGTTCCAAATTACCATTTTTAAAAATGCAATTGGCTGTTCCGGCCTACTAAAGGTGTCTGTCTGCCCCTGCCTGGTGTTGTCCTCAACTGAATAAAGCTGAGCTTCAACCTTCAGTTCCAAATTACCATTTTTAAAAATGCAATTGGCTGTTCCGGCCTACTAAAGGTGTCTGTCTGCCCCTGCCTGGTGTTGTCCTCAACTGAATAAAGCCGTGCTTCAACCTTCAGTTCCAAACATACAACAAAAAACTGGTACAATACAAAAAGTGGCCTCCAGCTACAAAAACTTTCTCCTACAAGTAGTTAAATGACAGTTTTTTTTCCAGTGAAAACACAGATATGGCATCCAACGAGTGTTGTCCTGTCTCGTCTTCTTTATATTATTGCCAAGAAGCTGCAACTGAATAAAGCTGTGCTTCAACCTTCTGTTCCAAATTACCATTTTTAAAAATGCAATTGGCTGTTCCGGCCTACTAAAGGGGTCTGTCTGCCCCTGCCTGGTGTTGTCCTCAACTGAATAAAGCTGAGCTTCAACCTTCAGTTCCAAATTACCATTTTTAAAAATGCAATTGGCTGTTCCGGCCTACTAAAGATGTCTGTCTGCCCCTGCCTGGTGTTGTCCTCAACTGAATAAAGCTGAGCTTCAACCCTCAGTTCCAAACATACAACAAAAAACTGGTACAATACAAAAAGTGGCCTCCAGCTACAAAAACTTTCTCCTACAAGTAGTTAACTGACAGTTTTTTTCCAGTGAAAACACAGATATGGCATCCAACGAGTGTTGTCCTGTCTCGTCTTCTTTATATTATTGCCATGAAGCTGCAACTGAATAAAGCTGTGCTTCAACCTTCAGTTCCAAATTACCATTTTTAAAAATGCAATTGGCTGTTCCGGCCTACTAAAGGTGTCTGTCTGCCCCTGCCTGGTGCTGTCCTCAACTGAATAAAGCTGTGCTTCAACCTTCAGTTCCAAACATACAACAAAAAACTGGTACAATACAAAAAGTGGCCTCCATCTACAAAAACTTTCTCCTACAAGTAGTTAAATGACAGTTTTTTTTCCAGTGAAAACACAGATATGGCATCCAACGAGTGTTGTCCTGTCTCGTCTTCTTTATATTATTGCCAAGAAGCTGCAACTGAATAAAGCTGTGCTTCAACCTTCTGTTCCAAATTACCATTTTTAAAAATGCAATTGGCTGTTCCGGCCTACTAAAGGTGTCTGTCTGCCCCTGCCTGGTGTTGTCCTCAACTGAATAAAGCTGAGCTTCAACCTTCAGTTCCAAATTACCATTTTTAAAAATGCAATTTGCTGTTCCGGCCTACTAAAGGTGTCTGTCTGCCCCTGCCTGGTGTTGTCCTCAACTGAATAAAGCTGTGCTTCAACCTTCAGTTCCAAACATACAACAAAAAACTGGTACAATACAAAAAGTGGCCTCCAGCTACAAAAACTTTCTCCTACAAGTAGTTAACTGACAGTTTTTTTTCCAGTGAAAACACAGATATGGCATCCAACGAGTGTTGTCCTGTCTCGTCTTCTTTATATTATTGCCAAGAAGCTGCATCTGAATAAAGCTGTGCTTCAACCTTCTGTTCCAAATTACCATTTTTAAAAATGCAATTGGCTGTTCCGGCCTACTAAAGATGTCTGTCTGCCCCTGCCTGGTGTTGTCCTCAACTGAATAAATCTGAGCTTCAACCTTCAGTTCCAAACATACAACAAAAATCTGGTACAATACAAAAAGTGGCCTCCAGCTACAAAAACTTTCTCCTACAAGTAGTTAACTGACAGTTTTTTTTTCCAGTGAAAACACAGATATGGCATCCAACGAGTGTTGTCCTGTCTCGTCTTCTTTATATTATTGCCAAGAAGCTGCAACTGAATAAAGCTGTGCTTCAACCTTCTGTTCCAAATTACCATTTTTAAAAATGCAATTGGCTGTTCCGGCCTACTAAAGGTGTCTGTCTGCCCCTGCCTGGTGTTGTCCTCAACTGAATAAAGCAGAGCTTCAACCTTCAGTTCCAAATTACCATTTTTAAAAATGCAATTGGCTGTTCCGGCCTACTAAAGATGTCTGTCTGCCCCTGCCTGGTGTTATCCTCAACTGAATAAAGCTGAGCTTCAACCTTCAGTTCCAAACATACAACAAAAAACTGGTACAATACAAAAAGTGGCCTCCAGCTACAAAAACTTTCTCCTACAAGTAGTTAACTGACAGTTTTTTTTCCAGTGAAAACACAGATATGGCATCCAACGAGTGTTGTCCTGTCTCGTCTTCTTTATATTATTGCCAAGAAGCTGCAACTGAATAAAGCTGTGCTTCAACCTTCTGTTCCAAATTACCATTTTTAAAAATGCAATTGGCTGTTCCGGACTACTAAAGATGTCTGTCTGCCCCTTCCTGGTGTTGTCCTCAACTGAATAAAGCTGAGCTTCAACCTTCAGTTCCAAACATACAACAAAAATCTGGTACAATACAAAAAGTGGCCTCCAGCTACAAAAACTTTATCCTACAAGTAGTTAACTGACAGTTTTTTTCCAGTGAAAACACAGATATGGCATCCAACGAGTGTTGTCCTGTCTCGTCTTCTTTATATTATTGCCAAGAAGCTGCAACTGAATAAAGCTGTGCTTCAACCTTCTGTTCCAAATTACCATTTTTAAAAATGCAATTGGCTGTTCCGGCCTACTAAAGGGGTCTGTCTGCCCCTGCCTGTTGTTGTCCTCAACTGAATAAAGCTGAGCTTCAACCTTCAGTTCCAAATTACCATTTTTAAAAATGCAATTGGCTGTTCCGGCCTACTAAAGGTGTCTGTCTGCCCCTGCCTGGTGTTGTCCTCAACTGAATAAAGCTGTGCTTCAACCTTCAGTTCCAAACATACAACAAAAAACTGGTACAATACAAAAAGTGGCCTCCAGCTACAAAAACTTTCTCCTACAAGTAGTTAACTGACAGTTTTTTTTCCAGTGAAAACACAGATATGGCATCCAACGAGTGTTGTCCTGTCTCGTCTTCTTTATATTATTGCCAAGAAGCTGCAACTGAATAAAGCTGTGCTTCAACCTTCTGTTCCAAATTACCATTTTTAAAAATGCAATTGGCTGTTCCGGCCTACTAAAGATGTCTGTCTGCCCCTGCCTGGTGTTGTCCTCAACTGAATAAAGCTGAGCTTCAACCTTCAGTTCCAAACATACAACAAAAATCTGGTACAATACAAAAAGTGGCCTCCAGCTACAAAAACTTTCTCCTACAAGTAGTTAACTGACAGTTTTTTTTCCAGTGAAAACACAGATATGGCATCCAACGAGTGTTGTCCTGTCTCGTCTTCTTTATATTATTGCCAAGAAGCTGCAACTGAATAAAGCTGTGCTTCAACCTTCTGTTCCAAATTACCATTTTTAAAAATGCAATTGGCTGTTCCGGCCTACTAAAGGTGTCTGTCTGCCCCTGCCTGGTGTTGTCCTCAACTGAATAAAGCAGAGCTTCAACCTTCAGTTCCAAATTACCATTTTTAAAAATGCAATTGGCTGTTCCGGCCTACTAAAGATGTCTGTCTGCCCCTGCCTGGTGTTGTCCTCAACTGAATAAAGCTGAGCTTCAACCTTCAGTTCCAAACATACAACAAAAAACTGGTACAATACAAAAAGTGGCCTCCAGCTACAAAAACTTTCTCCTACAAGTAGTTAACTGACAGTTTTTTTTCCAGTGAAAACACAGATATGGCATCCAACGAGTGTTGTCCTGTCTCGTCTTCTTTATATTATTGCCAAGAAGCTGCAACTGAATAAAGCTGTGCTTCAACCTTCAGTTCCAAATTACCATTTTTAAAAATGCAATTGGCTGTTCCGGCCTACTAAAGATGTCTGTCTGCCCCTGCCTGGTGTTGTCCTCAACTGAATAAAGCTGAGCTTCAACCTTCAGTTCCAAACATACAACAAAAAACTGGTACAATACAAAAAGTGGCCTCCAGCTACAAAAACTTTCTCCTACAAGTAGTTAACTGACAGTTTTTTTTCCAGTGAAAACACAGATATGGCATCCAACGAGTGTTGTCCTGTCTCGTCTTCTTTATATTATTGCCAAGAAGCTGCAACTGAATAAAGCTGTGCTTCAACCTTCTGTTCCAAATTACCATTTTTAAAAATGCAATTGGCTGTTCCGGCCTACTAAAGGTGTCTGTCTGCCCCTGCCTGGTGTTGTCCTCAACTGAATAAAGCAGAGCTTCAACCTTCAGTTCCAAATTACCATTTTTAAAAATGCAATTGGCTGTTCCGGCCTACTAAAGATGTCTGTCTGCCCCTGCCTGGTGTTATCCTCAACTGAATAAAGCTGAGCTTCAACCTTCAGTTCCAAACATACAACAAAAAACTGGTACAATACAAAAAGTGGCCTCCAGCTACAAAAACTTTCTCCTACAAGTAGTTAACTGACAGTTTTTTTTCCAGTGAAAACACAGATATGGCATCCAACGAGTGTTGTCCTGTCTCGTCTTCTTTATATTATTGCCAAGAAGCTGCAACTGAATAAAGCTGTGCTTCAACCTTCAGTTCCAAATTACCATTTTTAAAAATACAATTGGCTGTTCCGGCCTACTAAAGATGTCTGTCTGCCCCTGCCTGGTGTTGTCCTCAACTGAATAAAGCTGAGCTTCAACCTTCAGTTCCAAACATACAACAAAAAACTGGTACAATACAAAAAGTGGCCTCCAGCTACAAAAACTTTCTCCTACAAGTAGTTAACTGACAGTTTTTTTTCCAGTGAAAACACAGATATGGCATCCAACGAGTGTTGTCCTGTCTCGTCTTCTTTATATTATTGCCAAGAAGCTGCAACTGAATAAAGCTGTGCTTCAACCTTCTGTTCCAAATTACCATTTTTAAAAATGCAATTGGCTGTTCCGGCCTTCTAAAGGTGTCTGTCTGCCCCTGCCTGGTGTTGTCCTCAACTGAATAAAGCTGAGCTTCAACCTTCAGTTCCAAATTACCATTTTTAAAAATGCAATTGGCTGTTCCGGCCTACTAAAGGTGTCTGTCTGCCCCTGCCTGGTGTTGTCCTCAACTGAATAAAGCTGTGCTTCAACCTTCAGTTCCAAACATACAACAAAAAACTGGTACAATACAAAAAGTGGCCTCCAGCTACAAAAACTTTCTCCTACAAGTAGTTAACTGACAGTTTTTTTTCCAGTGAAAACACAGATATGGCATCCAACGAGTGTTGTCCTGTCTCGTCTTCTTTATATTATTGCCAAGAAGCTGCAACTGAATAAAGCTGTGCTTCAACCTTCTGTTCCAAATTACCATTTTTTAAAATGCAATTGGCTGTTCCGGCCTACTAAAGGTGTCTGTCTGCCCCTGCCTGGTGTTGTCCTCAACTGAATAAAGCTGAGCTTCAACCTTCAGTTCCAAATTACCATTTTTAAAAATGCAATTGGCTGTTCCGGCCTACTAAAGGTGTCTGTCTGCCCCTGCCTGGTGTTGTCCTCAACTGAATAAAGCTGTGCTTCAACCTTCAGTTCCAAACATACAACAAAAAACTGGTACAATACAAAAAGTGGCCTCCAGCTACAAAAACTTTCTCCTACAAGTAGTTAACTGACAGTTTTTTTTCCAGTGAAAACACAGATATGGCATCCAACGAGTGTTGTCCTGTCTCGTCTTCTTTATATTATTGCCAAGAAGCTGCAACTGAATAAAGCTGAGCTTCAACCTTCTGTTCCAAATTACCATTTTTAAAAATGCAATTGGCTGTTCCGGACTACTAAAGATGTCTGTCTGCCCCTTCCTGGTGTTGTCCTCAACTGAATAAAGCTGAGCTTCAACCTTCAGTTCCAAACATACAACAAAAATCTGGTACAATACAAAAAGTGGCCTCCAGCTACAAAAACTTTCTCCTACAAGTAGTTAACTGACAGTTTTTTTTCCAGTGAAAACACAGATATGGCATCCAACGAGTGTTGTCCTGTCTCGTCTTCTTTATATTATTGCCAAGAAGCTGCAACTGAATAAAGCTGTGCTTCAACCTTCTGTTCCAAATTACCATTTTTAAAAATGCAATTGGCTGTTCCGGCCTACTAAAGGTGTCTGTCTGCCCCTGCCTGGTGTTGTCCTCAACTGAATAAAGCTGAGCTTCAACCTTCAGTTCCAAATTACCATTTTTAAAAATGCAATTGGCTGTTCTGGCCTACTAAAGATGTCTGTCTGCCCCTGCCTGGTGTTGTCCTCAACTGAATAAAGCTGAGCTTCAACCTTCAGTTCCAAACATACAACAAAAAACTGGTACAATACAAAAAGTGGCCTCCAGCTACAAAAAGTTTCTCCTACAAGTAGTTAACTGACAGTTTTTTTTCCAGTGAAAACACAGATATGGCATCCAACGAGTGTTGTCCTGTCTCGTCTTCTTTATATTATTGCCAAGAAGCTGCAACTGAATAAAGCTGTGCTTCAACCTTCAGTTCCAAATTACCATTTTTAAAAATGCAATTGGCTGTTCCGGCCTACTAAAGATGTCTGTCTGCCCCTGCCTGGTGTTGTCCTCAACTGAATAAAGCTGAGCTTCAACCTTCAGTTCCAAACATACAACAAAAAACTGGTACAATACAAAAAGTGGCCTCCAGCTACAAAAACTTTCTCCTACAAGTAGTTAACTGACAGTTTTTTTTCCAGTGAAAACACAGATATGGCATCCAACGAGTGTTGTCCTGTCTCGTCTTCTTTATATTATTGCCAAGAAGCTGCAACTGAATAAAGCTGTGCTTCAACCTTCAGTTCCAAATTACCATTTTTAAAAATGCAATTGGCTGTTCCGGCCTACTAAAGATGTCTGTCTGCCCCTGCCTGGTGTTGTCCTCAACTGAATAAAGCTGAGCTTCAACCTTCAGTTCCAAACATACAACAAAAAACTGGTACAATACAAAAAGTGGCCTCCAGCTACAAAAACTTTCTCCTACAAGTAGTTAGCTGACAGTTTTTTTTCCAGTGAAAACACAGATATGGCATCCAACGAGTGTTGTCCTGTCTCGTCTTCTTTATATTATTGCCAAGAAGCTGCAACTGAATAAAGCTGTGCTTCAACCTTCTGTTCCAAATTACCATTTTTAAAAATGCAATTGGCTGTTCCGGCCTACTAAAGATGTCTGTCTGCCCCTGCCTGGTGTTGTCCTCAACTGAATAAAGCTGAGCTTCAACCTTCAGTTCCAAACATACAACAAAAAACTGGTACAATACAAAAAGTGGCGTCCAGCTACAAAAACTTTCTCCTACAAGTAGTTAACTGACAGTTTTTTTTCCAGTGAAAACACAGATATGGCATCCAACGAGTGTTGTCCTGTCTCGTCTTCTTTATATTATTGCCAAGAAGCTGCAACTGAATAAAGCTGTGCTTCAACCTTCTGTTCCAAATTACCATTTTTAAAAATGCAATTGGCTGTTCCGGCCTACTAAAGGTGTCTGTCTGCCCCTGCCTGGTGTTGTCCTCAACTGAATAAAGCTGAGCTTCAACCTTCAGTTCCAAATTACCATTTTTAAAAATGCAATTGGCTGTTCTGGCCTACTAAAGATGTCTGTCTGCCCCTGCCTGGTGTTGTCCTCAACTGAATAAAGCTGAGCTTCAACCTTCAGTTCCAAACATACAACAAAAAACTGGTACAATACAAAAAGTGGCCTCCAGCTACAAAAAGTTTCTCCTACAAGTAGTTAACTGACAGTTTTTTTTCCAGTGAAAACACAGATATGGCATCCAACGAGTGTTGTCCTGTCTCGTCTTCTTTATATTATTGCCAAGAAGCTGCAACTGAATAAAGCTGTGCTTCAACCTTCAGTTCCAAATTACCATTTTTAAAAATGCAATTGGCTGTTCCGGCCTACTAAAGATGTCTGTCTGCCCCTGCCTGGTGTTGTCCTCAACTGAATAAAGCTGAGCTTCAACCTTCAGTTCCAAACATACAACAAAAAACTGGTACAATACAAAAAGTGGCCTCCAGCTACAAAAACTTTCTCCTACAAGTAGTTAACTGACAGTTTTTTTTCCAGTGAAAACACAGATATGGCATCCAACGAGTGTTGTCCTGTCTCGTCTTCTTTATATTATTGCCAAGAAGCTGCAACTGAATAAAGCTGTGCTTCAACCTTCAGTTCCAAATTACCATTTTTAAAAATGCAATTGGCTGTTCCGGCCTACTAAAGATGTCTGTCTGCCCCTGCCTGGTGTTGTCCTCAACTGAATAAAGCTGAGCTTCAACCTTCAGTTCCAAACATACAACAAAAAACTGGTACAATACAAAAAGTGGCCTCCAGCTACAAAAACTTTCTCCTACAAGTAGTTAGCTGACAGTTTTTTTTCCAGTGAAAACACAGATATGGCATCCAACGAGTGTTGTCCTGTCTCGTCTTCTTTATATTATTGCCAAGAAGCTGCAACTGAATAAAGCTGTGCTTCAACCTTCTGTTCCAAATTACCATTTTTAAAAATGCAATTGGCTGTTCCGGCCTACTAAAGATGTCTGTCTGCCCCTGCCTGGTGTTGTCCTCAACTGAATAAAGCTGAGCTTCAACCTTCAGTTCCAAACATACAACAAAAAACTGGTACAATACAAAAAGTGGCGTCCAGCTACAAAAACTTTCTCCTACAAGTAGTTAACTGACAGTTTTTTTTCCAGTGAAAACACAGATATGGCATCCAACGAGTGTTGTCCTGTCTCGTCTTCTTTATATTATTGCCAAGAAGCTGCAACTGAATAAAGCTGTGCTTCAACCTTCTGTTCCAAATTACCATTTTTAAAAATGCAATTGGCTGTTCCGGCCTACTAAAGATGTCTGTCTGCCCCTGCCTGGTGTTGTCCTCAACTGAATAAAGCTGAGCTTCAACCTTCAGTTCCAAACATACAACAAAAAACTGGTACAATACAAAAAGTGGCCTCCAGCTACAAAAACTTTCTCCTACAAGTAGTTAACTGACAGTTTTTTTCCAGTGAAAACACAGATATGGCATCCAACGAGTGTTGTCCTGTCTCGTCTTCTTTATATTATTGCCAAGAAGCTGCAACTGAATAAAGCTGTGCTTCAACCTTCTGTTCCAAATTACCATTTTTAAAAATGCAATTGGCTGTTCCGGCCTACTAAAGACGTCTGTCTGCCCCTGCCTGGTGTTGTCCTCAACTGAATAAAGCTGAGCTTCAACCTTCAGTTCCAAACATACAACAAAAAACTGGTACAATACAAAAAGTGGCCTCCAGCTACAAAAACTTTCTCCTACAAGTAGTTAACTGACAGTTTTTTTTCCAGTGAAAACACAGATATGGCATCCAACGAGTGTTGTCCTGTCTCGTCTTCTTTATATTATTGCCAAGAAGCTGCAACTGAATAAAGCTGTGCTTCAACCTTCTGTTCCAAGTTACCATTTTTAAAAATGCAATTGGCTGTTCCGGCCTACTAAAGATGTCTGTCTGCCCCTGCCTGGTGTTGTCCTCAACTGAATAAAGCTGAGCTTCAACCTTCAGTTCCAAACATACAACAAAAAACTGGTACAATACAAAAAGTGGCCTCCAGCTACAAAAACTTTCTCCTACAAGTAGTTAACTGTTGTGAATTTGCTTTTTGCTCCCTCTAGTGGTTACTAGTTTTTTGACTCTGGTTTTTCTGTCATTCCTTTTATCCGCACCTGGGTCGTTAGTTAGGGGTGTTGCTATATAAGCTCCCTGGACCTTCAGTTCAATGCCTGGCAACGTAGTTATCAGAGCTAGTCTGCTGTGCTCTTGTCTACTGATCCTGGTTCCAGTTATATCAGCTAAGTCTGCCTTTTGCTTTTTGCTATTTGTTTTGGTTTTGTATTTTTGTCCAGCTTGTTCCTAATCTATATCCTGACCTTTGCTGGAAGCTCTAGGGGGCTGGTGTTCTCCCCCCGGACCGTTAGACGGTTCGGGGGTTCTTGAATTTCCAGTGTGGATTTTGATAGGGTTTTTGTTGACCATATAAGTTACCTTTCTTTATTCTGCTATCAGTAAGCGGGCCTCTCTGTGCTAAACCTGGTTCATTTCTGTGTTTGTCATTTCCTCTTACCTCACCGTCATTATTTGTGGGGGGCTTCTATCCAGCTTTGGGGTCCCCTTCTCTGGAGGCAAGAAAGGTCTTTGTTTTCCTCTACTAGGGGTAGCTAGATTCTCCGGCTGGCGCGTGTCATCTAGAATCAACGTAGGAATGATCCCCGGCTACTTCTAGTGTTGGCGTTAGGAGTAGATATATGGTCAACCCAGTTACCACTGCCCTATGAGCTGGATTTTTGTATTCTGCAGACTTCCACGTTCCTCTGAGACCCTCGCCATTGGGGTCATAACAGTTTGCCAGGCCTGTATTAAATGTTTAATGCATTGCAGAAGAGGGATTATAAGAAAGAAGATTCTGAGTTTTTTTTTTCTCCTTCCCCTTTACCTCAGAGTGGCTATGCTTGCTGCAGACATGAATGTCCAGACCTTGATTACAAGTGTGGACCAGCTGGCTACTCGTGTGCAGGGCATACAAGACTATGTTATCAGAAATCCTAGGTCAGAACCTAAAATACCGATTCCTGAACTGTTTTCCGGAGACAGGTTTAAGTTTAGGAATTTCGTGAATAATTGTAAATTGTTTTTGTCCCTGAGACCCTGTTCATCAGGAGATTCTGCTCAGCAAGTAAAAATTGTTATTTCGTTCTTACGGGGCGACCCTCAGGATTGGGCTTTTTCGCTGGCGCCAGGAGATCCGGCATTGGCTGATCTTGATGCGTTTTTTCTGGCGCTCGGTTTACTTTATGAGGAACCCAATCTTGAGATTCAGGCAGAAAAGGCCTTGCTGTCTATGTCTCAGGGGCAGGACGAGGCTGAAGTGTATTGCCAAAAATTTCGGAAATGGTCCGTGCTGACACATTGGAACGAGTGTGCACTGGCCGCTAATTTTAGAAATGGCCTTTCTGAAGCCATTAAGAATGTTATGGTGGGTTTTCCCATTCCCACAGGTCTGAATGATACTATGGCACTGGCTATTCAAATTGACCGGCGGTTGCGGGAGCGCAAAACCGCAAATTCCCTCATGGTGTTGTCTGAACAGACACCTAATTCGGTGCAATGTGATAGAAAAACCGCAAATTCCCTCATGGTGTTGTCTGAACAGACACCTGATTTAATGCAATGTGATAGAATCCTGACAAGAAATGAGCGGAAAATTCATAGACGCCGGAATGGCTTGTGCTACTACTGTGGTGATTCTACACATGTTATCTCAGCATGCTCTAAACGTATAGCTAAGGTTGTTAGTCCTGTCACCGTTGGTAATTTGCAACCTAAATTTATTCTGTCTGTAACTTTGATTTGCTCACTGTCATCTTATCCTGTCATGGCGTTTGTAGATTCAGGTGCTGCCCTGAGTCTCATGGATCTCTCATTTGCTAAGCGCTGTGGATTTACTCTTGAACCATTAGAAAATCCTATTCCTCTTAGGGGTATTGATGCTACACCATTGGCAGCAAATAAACCGCAGTATTGGACTCAGGTTACCATGTGCATGACTCCTGAACACCGCGAGGTGATACGTTTCCTGGTTTTACATAAAATGCATGATTTGGTCGTTTTAGGGCTGCCATGGTTACAGACCCATAATCCAGTCCTGGACTGGAAGGCTATGTCAGTCTCAAGTTGGGGCTGTCGTGGTATTCATGAGGATTCCCTGCCTGTGTCTATTGCTTCTTCTACGCCTTCGGAAGTTCTGGAGTATTTGTCTGATTATCAGGATGTCTTCAGTGAGTCTGAGTCCAGTGCACTGCCTCCTCATAGGGACTGTGACTGTGCTATAGATTTGATCCCAGGCAGTAAATTTCCTAAGGGAAGACTGTTTAATCTGTCGGTACCTGAACATACCGCTATGCGTTCATATATCAAGGAGTCTCTGGAAAAAGGACATATTCGTCCGTCTTCTTCCCCTCTTGGTGCGGGATTCTTTTTTGTGGCAAAAAAGGACGGATCTTTGAGACCTTGTATTGATTATCGGCTTTTAAATAAGATCACTGTCAAATTTCAGTATCCTTTACCGCTGTTGTCTGACTTGTTTGCCCGGATTAAGGGTGCCAAGTGGTTCACCAAGATAGACCTTCGTGGTGCGTACAACCTTGTGCGCATTAAGCAAGGTGATGAATGGAAAACCGCATTCAATACGCCCGAAGGTCATTTTGAGTACTTGGTGATGCCTTTTGGGCTCTCCAATGCGCCTTCAGTTTTTCAGTCCTTTATGCATGACATTTTCCGGAAGTATCTGGATAAATTTTTGATTGTTTATCTGGATGATATTTTGGTTTTTTCTGATAATTGGGATTCGCATGTGGAGCAGGTCAGGTTGGTCTTTAAAATTTTGCGTGAAAATTCTTTGTTTGTCAAGGGCTCAAAGTGTCTCTTTGGTGTACAGAAGGTTCCCTTTTTGGGGTTCATTTTTTCCCCTTCTGCTGTGGAGATGGACCCAGTCAAGGTCCGAGCTATTCTTGATTGGACTCAGCCCTCGTCAGTTAAGAGTCTTCAGAAGTTCTTGGGCTTCGCTAACTTCTACCGTCGTTTTATCGCTAATTTTTCTAGCATTGTGAAACCTTTGACGGATATGACCAAGAAGGGCTCCGATGTAGCTAACTGGGCTCCTGCTGCCGTGGAGGCTTTCCAGGAGTTGAAACGCCGGTTTACTTCGGCGCCTGTTTTGTGCCAGCCTGACGTCTCACTTCCCTTTCAGGTTGAGGTGGATGCTTCGGAGATTGGGGCAGGGGCCGTTTTGTCGCAGAGAGGCCCTGGTTGCTCTGTTATGAAGCCTTGTGCCTTTTTCTCTAGGAAATTTTCGCCTGCCGAGCGAAATTATGATGTGGGCAATCGGGAGTTGTTGGCCATGAAATGGGCATTTGAGGAGTGGCGTCATTGGCTCGAGGGTGCTAAGCATCGTGTGGTGGTCTTGACTGATCACAAAAATCTGATGTATCTCGAGTCTGCTAAACGCCTTAATCCGAGACAGGCCCGCTGGTCATTGTTTTTCTCCCGCTTTGATTTTGTTGTCTCGTATTTACCAGGTTCAAAGAATGTGAAGGCCGATGCTCTTTCTAGGAGCTTTGTGCCTGATGCTCCTGGAGTCGCTGATCCTGTTGGTATTCTTAAAGATGGAGTTATCTTGTCAGCTATTTCTCCGGATCTGCGACGTGTGTTGCAGAGATTTCAGGCTGATAGGCCTGAGTCTTGTCCACCTGACAGACTGTTTGTCCCGGATAAGTGGACCAGCAGAGTCATTTCCGAGGTTCATTCCTCGGTGTTGGCAGGTCACCCGGGAATTTTTGGCACCAGAGATCTGGTGGCCAGGTCCTTTTGGTGGCCTTCCTTGTCAAGGGATGTGCGGTCATTTGTGCAGTCCTGTGGGACTTGTGCTCGAGCTAAGCCTTGCTGTTCTCGTGCCAGCGGTTTGCTCTTGCCCTTGCCTGTCCCGAAGAGACCTTGGACACATATCTCCATGGATTTCATTTCTGATCTTCCGCTATCTCAGGGCATGTCCGTTATCTGGGTGATATGTGATCGCTTCTCCAAGATGGTCCATTTGGTTCCTTTGCCTAAGCTGCCTTCCTCTTCCGATCTGGTTCCTGTGTTTTTCCAGAACGTGGTTCGTTTGCACGGCATCCCTGAGAATATTGTGTCAGACAGAGGATCCCAGTTCGTTTCCAGGTTCTGGCGATCCTTTTGTAGTAGGATGGGCATTGATTTGTCGTTTTCGTCTGCTTTCCATCCTCAGACTAATGGACAGACGGAGCGAACCAATCAGACTTTGGAGGCTTATTTGAGGTGTTTTGTCTCTGCTGATCAGGACGATTGGGTGACATTCTTGCCGTTGGCTGAGTTTGCCCTTAATAATCGGGCTAGTTCCGCCACCTTGGTTTCGCCTTTTTTCTGCAACTCTGGTTTCCATCCTCGCTTTTCTTCGGGTCATGTGGAGCCTTCTGACTGTCCTGGGGTGGATTCTGTGGTGGATAGGTTGCAGCAGATCTGGAATCATGTGGTGGACAACTTGAAGTTGTCACAGGAGAAGGCTCAGCGCTTTGCCAACCGCCGCCGCGGTGTGGGTCCCCGACTACGCGTTGGGGATTTGGTGTGGCTTTCTTCCCGCTTTGTTCCTATGAAGGTCTCCTCTCCCAAATTTAAACCTCGTTTTATTGGGCCTTACAAGATATTGGAAATCCTTAATCCTGTATCTTTTCGTCTGGATCTTCCTGTGTCGTTTGCTATTCACAATGTATTTCATAGGTCCTTGTTGCGGCGGTACGTTGTGCCTGTAGTTCCTTCTGCTGAGCCTCCTGCTCCGGTGTTGGTTGAGGGCGAGTTGGAGTACGTGGTGGAGAAGATCTTGGATTCTCGTCTCTCCAGGCGGAGGCTTCAGTACCTGGTCAAGTGGAAGGGCTATGGTCAGGAGGATAATTCCTGGGTGGTCGCCTCTGATGTTCATGCGGCCGATTTAGTTCGTGCCTTTCATGCCGCTCATCCTGATCGCCCTGGTGGTCGTGGTGAGGGTTCGGTGACCCCTCACTAAGGGGGGGGTACTGTTGTGAATTTGCTTTTTGCTCCCTCTAGTGGTTACTAGTTTTTTGACTCTGGTTTTTCTGTCATTCCTTTTATCCGCACCTGGGTCGTTAGTTAGGGGTGTTGCTATATAAGCTCCCTGGACCTTCAGTTCAATGCCTGGCAACGTAGTTATCAGAGCTAGTCTGCTGTGCTCTTGTCTACTGATCCTGGTTCCAGTTATATCAGCTAAGTCTGCCTTTTGCTTTTTGCTATTTGTTTTGGTTTTGTATTTTTGTCCAGCTTGTTCCTAATCTATATCCTGACCTTTGCTGGAAGCTCTAGGGGGCTGGTGTTCTCCCCCCGGACCGTTAGACGGTTCGGGGGTTCTTGAATTTCCAGTGTGGATTTTGATAGGGTTTTTGTTGACCATATAAGTTACCTTTCTTTATTCTGCTATCAGTAAGCGGGCCTCTCTGTGCTAAACCTGGTTCATTTCTGTGTTTGTCATTTCCTCTTACCTCACCGTCATTATTTGTGGGGGGCTTCTATCCAGCTTTGGGGTCCCCTTCTCTGGAGGCAAGAAAGGTCTTTGTTTTCCTCTACTAGGGGTAGCTAGATTCTCCGGCTGGCGCGTGTCATCTAGAATCAACGTAGGAATGATCCCCGGCTACTTCTAGTGTTGGCGTTAGGAGTAGATATATGGTCAACCCAGTTACCACTGCCCTATGAGCTGGATTTTTGTATTCTGCAGACTTCCACGTTCCTCTGAGACCCTCGCCATTGGGGTCATAACAGTTAACTGACAGTTTTTTTTCCAGTGAAAACACAGATATGGCATCCAACGAGTGTTGTCCTGTCTCGTCTTCTTTATATTATTGCCAAGAAGCTGCAACTGAATAAAGCTGTGCTTCAACCTTCTGTTCCAAATTACCATTTTTAAAAATGCAATTGGCTGTTCCGGCCTACTAAAGATGTCTGTCTGCCCCTGCCTGGTGTTGTCCTCAACTGAATAAAGCTGAGCTTCAACCTTCAGTTCCAAACATACAACAAAAAACTGGTACAATACAAAAAGTGGCCTCCAGCTACAAAAACTTTCTCCTACAAGTAGTTAACTGACAGTTTTTTTTCCAGTGAAAACACAGATATGGCATCCAACGAGTGTTGTCCTGTCTCGTCTTCTTTATATTATTGCCAAGAAGCTGCAACTGAATAAAGCTGTGCTTCAACCTTCTGTTCCAAATTACCATTTTTAAAAATGCAATTGGCTATTCCGGCCTACTAAAGGTGTCTGTCTGCCCCTGCCTGGTGTTGTCCTCAACTGAATAAAGCTGAGCTTCAACCTTCAGTTCCAAATTACCATTTTTAAAAATGCAATTGGCTGTTCCGGCCTACTAAAGATGTCTGTCTGCCCCTGCCTGGTGTTGTCCTCAACTGAATAAAGCTGAGCTTCAACCTTCAGTTCCAAACATACAACAAAAAACTGGTACAATACAAAAAGTGGCCTCCAGCTACAAAAACGTTCTCCTACAAGTAGTTAACTGACAGTTTTTTTTCCAGTGAAAACACAGATATGGCATCCAACGAGTGTTGTCCTGTCTCGTCTTCTTTATATTATTGCCAAGAAGCTGCAACTGAATAAAGCTGTGCTTCAACCTTCTGTTCCAAATTACCATTTTTAAAAATGCAATTGGCTGTTCCGGCCTACTAAAGATGTCTGTCTGCCCCTGCCTGGTGTTGTCCTCAACTGAATAAAGCTGAGCTTCAACCTTCAGTTCCAAACATACAACAAAAAACTGGTACAATACAAAAAGTGGCCTCCAGCTACAAAAACTTTCTCCTACAAGTAGTTAACTGACAGTTTTTTTTCCAGTGAAAACACAGATATGGCATCCAACGAGTGTTGTCCTGTCTCGTCTTCTTTATATTATTGCCAAGAAGCTGCAACTGAATAAAGCTGTGCTTCAACCTTCTGTTCCAAATTACCATTTTTAAAAATGAAATTGGCTGTTCCGGCCTACTAAAGGTGTCTGTCTGCCCCTGCCTGGTGTTGTCCTCAACTGAATAAAGCTGAGCTTCAACCTTCAGTTCCAAATTACCATTTTTAAAAATGCAATTGGCTGTTTCGGCCTACTAAAGGTGTCTGTCTGCCCCTGCCTGGTGTTGTCCTCAACTGAATAAAGCTGTGCTTCAACCTTCAGTTCCAAACATACAACAAAAAACTGGTGCAATACAAAAAGTGGCCTCCAGCTACAAAAACTTTCTCCTACAAGTAGTTAACTGACAGTTTTTTTTCCAGTGAAAACACAGATATGGCATCCAACGAGTGTTGTCCTGTCTCGTCTTCTTTATATTATTGCCAAGAAGCTGCAACTGAATAAAGCTGTGCTTCAACCTTCTGTTCCAAATTACCATTTTTAAAAATGCAATTGGCTATTCCGGCCTACTAAAGGTGTCTGTCTGCCCCTGCCTGGTGTTGTCCTCAACTGAATAAAGCTGAGCTTCAACCTTCAGTTCCAAATTACCATTTTTAAAAATGCAATTGGCTGTTCCGGCCTACTAAAGATGTCTGTCTGCCCCTGCCTGGTGTTGTCCTCAACTGAATAAAGCTGAGCTTCAACCTTCAGTTCCAAACATACAACAAAAAACTGGTACAATACAAAAAGTGGCCTCCAGCTACAAAAACGTTCTCCTACAAGTAGTTAACTGACAGTTTTTTTTCCAGTGAAAACACAGATATGGCATCCAACGAGTGTTGTCCTGTCTCGTCTTCTTTATATTATTGCCAAGAAGCTGCAACTGAATAAAGCTGTGCTTCAACCTTCTGTTCCAAATTACCATTTTTAAAAATGCAATTGGCTGTTCCGGCCTACTAAAGATGTCTGTCTGCCCCTGCCTGGTGTTGTCCTCAACTGAATAAAGCTGAGCTTCAACCTTCAGTTCCAAACATACAACAAAAAACTGGTACAATACAAAAAGTGGCCTCCAGCTACAAAAACTTTCTCCTACAAGTAGTTAACTGACAGTTTTTTTTCCAGTGAAAACACAGATATGGCATCCAACGAGTGTTGTCCTGTCTCGTCTTCTTTATATTATTGCCAAGAAGCTGCAACTGAATAAAGCTGTGCTTCAACCTTCTGTTCCAAATTACCATTTTTAAAAATGAAATTGGCTGTTCCGGCCTACTAAAGGTGTCTGTCTGCCCCTGCCTGGTGTTGTCCTCAACTGAATAAAGCTGAGCTTCAACCTTCAGTTCCAAATTACCATTTTTAAAAATGCAATTGGCTGTTTCGGCCTACTAAAGGTGTCTGTCTGCCCCTGCCTGGTGTTGTCCTCAACTGAATAAAGCTGTGCTTCAACCTTCAGTTCCAAACATACAACAAAAAACTGGTGCAATACAAAAAGTGGCCTCCAGCTACAAAAACTTTCTCCTACAAGTAGTTAACTGACAGTTTTTTTTCCAGTGAAAACACAGATATGGCATCCAACGAGTGTTGTCCTGTCTCGTCTTCTTTATATTATTGCCAAGAAGCTGCAACTGAATAAAGCTGTGCTTCAACCTTCTGTTCCAAATTACCATTTTTAAAAATGCAATTGGCTGTTCCGGCCTACTAAAGGTGTCTGTCTGCCCCTGCCTGGTGTTGTCCTCAACTGAATAAAGCTGAGCTTCAACCTTCAGTTCCAAATTACCATTTTTAAAAATGCAATTGGCTGTTCCGGCCTACTAAAGGTGTCTGTCTGCCCCTGCCTGGTGTTGTCCTCAACTGAATAAAGCTGTGCTTCAACCTTCAGTTCCAAACATACAACAAAAAACTGGTACAATACAAAAAGTGGCCTCCAGCTACAAAAACTTTCTCCTACAAGTAGTTAACTGACAGTTTTTTTTCCAGTGAAAACACAGATATGGCATCCAACAAGTGTTGTCCTGTCTCGTCTTCTTTATATTATTGCCAAGAAGCTGCAACTGAATAAAGCTGTGCTTCAACCTTCTGTTCCAAATTAACATTTTTAAAAATGCAATTGGCTGTTCCGGCCTACTAAAGATGTCTGTCTGCCCCTGCCTGGTGTTGTCCTCAACTGAATAAAGCTGAGCTTCAACCTTCAGTTCCAAACATACAACAAAAAACTGGTACAATACAAAAAGTGGCCTCCAGCTACAAAAACTTTCTCCTACAAGTAGTTAACTGACAGTTTTTTTTCCAGTGAAAACACAGATATGGCATCCAACGAGTGTTGTCCTGTCTCGTCTTCTTTATATTATTGCCAAGAAGCTGCAACTGAATAAAGCTGTGCTTCAACCTTCTGTTCCAAATTACCATTTTTAAAAATGCAATTGGCTGTTCCGGCCTACTAAAGGTGTCTGTCTGCCCCTGCCTGGTGTTGTCCTCAACTGAATAAAGCTGAGCTTCAACCTTCAGTTCCAAATTACCATTTTTAAAAATGCAATTGGCTGTTCCGGCCTACTAAAGGTGTCTGTCTGCCCCTGCCTGGTGTTGTCCTCAACTGAATAAAGCTGTGCTTCAACCTTCAGTTCCAAACATACAACAAAAAACTGGTACAATACAAAAAGTGGCCTCCAGCTACAAAAACTTTCTCCTACAAGTAGTTAAATGACAGTTTTTTTTCCAGTGAAAACACAGATATGGCATCCAACGAGTGTTGTCCTGTCTCGTCTTCTTTATATTATTGCCAAGAAGCTGCAACTGAATAAAGCTGTGCTTCAACCTTCTGTTCCAAATTACCATTTTTAAAAATGCAATTGGCTGTTCCGGCCTACTAAAGGGGTCTGTCTGCCCCTGCCTGGTGTTGTCCTCAACTGAATAAAGCTGAGCTTCAACCTTCAGTTCCAAATTACCATTTTTAAAAATGCAATTGGCTGTTCCGGCCTACTAAAGGTGTCTGTCTGCCCCTGCCTGGTGTTGTCCTCAACTGAATAAAGCTGTGCTTCAACCTTCAGTTCCAAACATACAACAAAAAACTGGTACAATACAAAAATTGGCCTCCAGCTACAAAAACTTTCTCCTACAAGTAGTTAACTGACAGTTTTTTTTCCAGTGAAAACACAGATATGGCATCCAACAAGTGTTGTCCTGTCTCGTCTTCTTTATATTATTGCCAAGAAGCTGCAACTGAATAAAGCTGTGCTTCAACCTTCTGTTCCAAATTAACATTTTTAAAAATGCAATTGGCTGTTCCGGCCTACTAAAGATGTCTGTCTGCCCCTGCCTGGTGTTGTCCTCAACTGAATAAAGCTGAGCTTCAACCTTCAGTTCCAAACATACAACAAAAAACTGGTACAATACAAAAAGTGGCCTCCAGCTACAAAAACTTTCTCCTACAAGTAGTTAACTGACAGTTTTTTTTCCAGTGAAAACACAGATATGGCATCCAACGAGTGTTGTCCTGTCTCGTCTTCTTTATATTATTGCCAAGAAGCTGCAACTGAATAAAGCTGTGCTTCAACCTTCTGTTCCAAATTACCATTTTTAAAAATGCAATTGGCTGTTCCGGCCTACTAAAGGTGTCTGTCTGCCCCTGCCTGGTGTTGTCCTCAACTGAATAAAGCTGAGCTTCAACCTTCAGTTCCAAATTACCATTTTTAAAAATGCAATTGGCTGTTCCGGCCTACTAAAGGTGTCTGTCTGCCCCTGCCTGGTGTTGTCCTCAACTGAATAAAGCTGTGCTTCAACCTTCAGTTCCAAACATACAACAAAAAACTGGTACAATACAAAAAGTGGCCTCCAGCTACAAAAACTTTCTCCTACAAGTAGTTAAATGACAGTTTTTTTTCCAGTGAAAACACAGATATGGCATCCAACGAGTGTTGTCCTGTCTCGTCTTCTTTATATTATTGCCAAGAAGCTGCAACTAAATAAAGCTGTGCTTCAACCTTCTGTTCCAAATTACCATTTTTAAAAATGCAATTGGCTGTTCCGGCCTACTAAAGGGGTCTGTCTGCCCCTGCCTGGTGTTGTCCTCAACTGAATAAAGCTGAGCTTCAACCTTCAGTTCCAAATTACCATTTTTAAAAATGCAATTGGCTGTTCCGGCCTACTAAAGGTGTCTGTCTGCCCCTGCCTGGTGTTGTCCTCAACTGAATAAAGCTGTGCTTCAACCTTCAGTTCCAAACATACAACAAAAAACTGGTACAATACAAAAAGTGGCCTCCAGCTACAAAAACTTTCTCCTACAAGTAGTTAACTGACAGTTTTTTTTCCAGTGAAAACACAGATATGGCATCCAACGAGTGTTGTCCTGTCTCGTCTTCTTTATATTATTGCCAAGAAGCTGCAACTGAATAAAGCTGTGCTTCAACCTTCTGTTCCAAATTACCATTTTTAAAAATGCAATTGGCTGTTCCGGCCTACTAAAGATGTCTGTCTGCCCCTGCCTGGTGTTGTCCTCAACTGAATAAAGCTGAGCTTCAACCTTCAGTTCCAAACATACAACAAAAATCTGGTACAATACAAAAAGTGGCCTCCAGCTACAAAAACTTTCTCCTACAAGTAGTTAACTGACAGTTTTTTTTCCAGTGAAAACACAGATATGGCATCCAACGAGTGTTGTCCTGTCTCGTCTTCTTTATATTATTGCCAAGAAGCTGCAACTGAATAAAGCTGTGCTTCAACCTTCTGTTCCAAATTACCATTTTTAAAAATGCAATTGGCTGTTCCGGCCTACTAAAGGTGTCTGTCTGCCCCTGCCTGGTGTTGTCCTCAACTGAATAAAGCAGAGCTTCAACCTTCAGTTCCAAATTACCATTTTTAAAAATGCAATTGGCTGTTCCGGCCTACTAAAGATGTCTGTCTGCCCCTGCCTGGTGTTGTCCTCAACTGAATAAAGCTGAGCTTCAACCTTCAGTTCCAAACATACAACAAAAAACTGGTACAATACAAAAAGTGGCCTCCAGCTACAAAAACTTTCTCCTACAAGTAGTTAACTGACAGTTTTTTTTCCAGTGAAAACACAGATATGGCATCCAACGAGTGTTGTCCTGTCTCGTCTTCTTTATATTATTGCCAAGAAGCTGCAACTGAATAAAGCTGTGCTTCAACCTTCAGTTCCAAATTACCATGTTTAAAAAATGCAATTGGCTGTTCCGGCCTACTAAAGGTGTCTGTCTGCCCCTGCCTGGTGCTGTCCTCAACTGAATAAATCTGTGCTTCAACCTTCAGTTCCAAACATACAACAAAAAACTGGTACAATACAAAAAGTGGCCTCCATCTACAAAAACTTTCTCCTACAAGTAGTTAAATGACAGTTTTTTTTCCAGTGAAAACACAGATATGGCATCCAACGAGTGTTGTCCTGTCTCGTCTTCTTTATATTATTGCCAAGAAGCTGCAACTGAATAAAGCTGTGCTTCAACCTTCTGTTCCAAATTACCATTTTTAAAAATGCAATTGGCTGTTCCGGCCTACTAAAGGTGTCTGTCTGCCCCTGCCTGGTGTTGTCCTCAACTGAATAAAGCTGAGCTTCAACCTTCAGTTCCAAATTACCATTTTTAAAAATGCAATTTGCTGTTCCGGCCTACTAAAGGTGTCTGTCTGCCCCTGCCTGGTGTTGTCCTCAACTGAATAAAGCTGTGCTTCAACCTTCAGTTCCAAACATACAACAAAAAACTGGTACAATACAAAAAGTGGCCTCCAGCTACAAAAACTTTCTCCTACAAGTAGTTAACTGACAGTTTTTTTTCCAGTGAAAACACAGATATGGCATCCAACGAGTGTTGTCCTGTCTCGTCTTCTTTATATTATTGCCAAGAAGCTGCAACTGAATAAAGCTGTGCTTCAACCTTCTGTTCCAAATTACCATTTTTAAAAATGCAATTGGCTGTTCCGGCCTACTAAAGATGTCTGTCTGCCCCTGCCTGGTGTTGTCCTCAACTGAATAAATCTGAGCTTCAACCTTCAGTTCCAAACATACAACAAAAATCTGGTACAATACAAAAAGTGGCCTCCAGCTACAAAAACTTTCTCCTACAAGTAGTTAACTGACAGTTTTTTTTCCAGTGAAAACACAGATATGGCATCCAACGAGTGTTGTCCTGTCTCGTCTTCTTTATATTATTGCCAAGAAGCTGCAACTGAATAAAGCTGTGCTTCAACCTTCTGTTCCAAATTACCATTTTTAAAAATGCAATTGGCTGTTCCGGCCTACTAAAGGTGTCTGTCTGCCCCTGCCTGGTGTTGTCCTCAACTGAATAAAGCAGAGCTTCAACCTTCAGTTCCAAATTACCATTTTTAAAAATGCAATTGGCTGTTCCGGCCTACTAAAGATGTCTGTCTGCCCCTGCCTGGTGTTATCCTCAACTGAATAAAGCTGAGCTTCAACCTTCAGTTACAAACATACAACAAAAAACTGGTACAATACAAAAAGTGGCCTCCAGCTACAAAAACTTTCTCCTACAAGTAGTTAACTGACAGTTTTTTTTCCAGTGAAAACACAGATATGGCATCCAACGAGTGTTGTCCTGTCTCGTCTTCTTTATATTATTGCCAAGAAGCTGCAACTGAATAAAGCTGTGCTTCAACCTTCTGTTCCAAATTACCATTTTTAAAAATGCAATTGGCTGTTCCGGACTACTAAAGATGTCTGTCTGCCCCTTCCTGGTGTTGTCCTCAACTGAATAAAGCTGAGCTTCAACCTTCAGTTCCAAACATACAACAAAAATCTGGTACAATACAAAAAGTGGCCTCCAGCTACAAAAACTTTATCCTACAAGTAGTTAACTGACAGTTTTTTTCCAGTGAAAACACAGATATGGCATCCAACGAGTGTTGTCCTGTCTCGTCTTCTTTATATTATTGCCAAGAAGCTGCAACTCAATAAAGCTGTGCTTCAACCTTCTGTTCCAAATTACCATTTTTAAAAATGCAATTGGCTGTTCCGGCCTACTAAAGGGGTCTGTCTGCCCCTGCCTGGTGTTGTCCTCAACTGAATAAAGCTGAGCTTCAACCTTCAGTTCCAAATTACCATTTTTAAAAATGCAATTGGCTGTTCCGGCCTACTAAAGGTGTCTGTCTGCCCCTGCCTGGTGTTGTCCTCAACTGAATAAAGCTGTGCTTCAACCTTCAGTTCCAAACATACAACAAAAAACTGGTACAATACAAAAAGTGGCCTCCAGCTACAAAAACTTTCTCCTACAAGTAGTTAACTGACAGTTTTTTTTCCAGTGAAAACACAGATATGGCATCCAACGAGTGTTGTCCTGTCTCGTCTTCTTTATATTATTGCCAAGAAGCTGCAACTGAATAAAGCTGTGCTTCAACCTTCTGTTCCAAATTACCATTTTTAAAAATGCAATTGGCTGTTCCGGCCTACTAAAGATGTCTGTCTGCCCCTGCCTGGTGTTGTCCTCAACTGAATAAAGCTGAGCTTCAACCTTCAGTTCCAAACATACAACAAAAATCTGGTACAATACAAAAAGTGGCCTCCAGCTACAAAAACTTTCTCCTACAAGTAGTTAACTGACAGTTTTTTTTCCAGTGAAAACACAGATATGGCATCCAACGAGTGTTGTCCTGTCTCGTCTTCTTTATATTATTGCCAAGAAGCTGCAACTGAATAAAGCTGTGCTTCAACCTTCTGTTCCAAATTACCATTTTTAAAAATGCAATTGGCTGTTCCGGCCTACTAAAGGTGTCTGTCTGCCCCTGCCTGGAGTTGTCCTCAACTGAATAAAGCAGAGCTTCAACCTTCAGTTCCAAATTACCATTTTTAAAAATGCAATTGGCTGTTCCGGCCTACTAAAGATGTCTGTCTGCCCCTGCCTGGTGTTGTCCTCAACTGAATAAAGCTGAGCTTCAACCTTCAGTTCCAAACATACAACAAAAAACTGGTACAATACAAAAAGTGGCCTCCAGCTACAAAAACTTTCTCCTACAAGTAGTTAACTGACAGTTTTTTTTCCAGTGAAAACACAGATATGGCATCCAACGAGTGTTGTCCTGTCTCGTCTTCTTTATATTATTGCCAAGAAGCTGCAACTGAATAAAGCTGTGCTTCAACCTTCTGTTCCAAGTTACCATTTTTAAAAATGCAATTGGCTGTTCCGGCCTACTAAAGATGTCTGTCTGCCCCTGCCTGGTGTTGTCCTCAACTGAATAAAGCTGAGCTTCAACCTTCAGTTCCAAACATACAACAAAAAACTGGTACAATACAAAAAGTGGCCTCCAGCTACAAAAACTTTCTCCTACAAGTAGTTAACTGACAGTTTTTTTTCCAGTGAAAACACAGATATGGCATCCAACGAGTGTTGTCCTGTCTCGTCTTCTTTATATTATTGCCAAGAAGCTGCAACTGAATAAAGCTGTGCTTCAACCTTCTGTTCCAAATTACCATTTTTAAAAATGCAATTGGCTGTTCCGGCCTACTAAAGGTGTCTGTCTGCCCCTGCCTGGTGTTGTCCTCAACTGAATAAAGCTGAGCTTCAACCTTCAGTTCCAAATTACCATTTTTAAAAATGCAATTGGCTGTTCCGGCCTACTAAAGGTGTCTGTCTGCCCCTGCCTGGTGTTGTCCTCAACTGAATAAAGCTGTGCTTCAACCTTCAGTTCCAAACATACAACAAAAAACTGGTACAATACAAAAAGTGGCCTCCATCTACAAAAACTTTCTCCTACAAGTAGTTAAATGACAGTTTTTTTTCCAGTGAAAACACAGATATGGCATCCAACGAGTGTTGTCCTGTCTCGTCTTCTTTATATTATTGCCAAGAAGCTGCAACTGAATAAAGCTGTGCTTCAACCTTCTGTTCCAAATTACCATTTTTAAAAATGCAATTGGCTGTTCCGGCCTACTAAAGGTGTCTGTCTGCCCCTGCCTGGTGTTGTCCTCAACTGAATAAAGCTGAGCTTCAACCTTCAGTTCCAAATTACCATTTTTAAAAATGCAATTGGCTGTTCCGGCCTACTAAAGGTGTCTGTCTGCCCCTGCCTGGTGTTGTCCTCAACTGAATAAAGCTTTGCTTCAACCTTCAGTTCCAAACATACAACAAAAAACTGGTACAATACAAAAAGTGGCCTCCAGCTACAAAAACTTTCTCCTACAAGTAGTTAACTGACAGTTTTTTTTCCAGTGAAAACACAGATATGGCATCCAACGAGTGTTGTCCTGTCTCGTCTTCTTTATATTATTGCCAAGAAGCTGCAACTGAATAAAGCTGTGCTTCAACCTTCTGTTCCAAATTACCATTTTTAAAAATGCAATTGGCTGTTCCGGCCTACTAAAGATGTCTGTCTGCCCCTGCCTGGTGTTGTCCTCAACTGAATAAATCTGAGCTTCAACCTTCAGTTCCAAACATACAACAAAAATCTGGTACAATACAAAAAGTGGCCTCCAGCTACAAAAACTTTCTCCTACAAGTAGTTAACTGACAGTTTTTTTTCCTGTGAAAACACAGATATGGCATCCAACGAGTGTTGTCCTGTCTCGTCTTCTTTATATTATTGCCAAGAAGCTGCAACTGAATAAAGCTGTGCTTCAACCTTCTGTTCCAAATTACCATTTTTAAAAATGCAATTGGCTGTTCCGGCCTACTAAAGGTGTCTGTCTGCCCCTGCCTGGTGTTGTCCTCAACTGAATAAAGCAGAGCTTCAACCTTCAGTTCCAAATTACCATTTTTAAAAATGCAATTGGCTGTTCCGGCCTACTAAAGATGTCTGTCTGCCCCTGCCTGGTGTTATCCTCAACTGAATAAAGCTGAGCTTCAACCTTCAGTTCCAAACATACAACAAAAAACTGGTACAATACAAAAAGTGGCCTCCAGCTACAAAAACTTTCTCCTACAAGTAGTTAACTGACAGTTTTTTTTCCAGTGAAAACACAGATATGGCATCCAACGAGTGTTGTCCTGTCTCGTCTTCTTTATATTATTGCCAAGAAGCTGCAACTGAATAAAGCTGTGCTTCAACCTTCAGTTCCAAATTACCATTTTTAAAAATACAATTGGCTGTTCCGGCCTACTAAAGATGTCTGTCTGCCCCTGCCTGGTGTTGTCCTCAACTGAATAAAGCTGAGCTTCAACCTTCAGTTCCAAACATACAACAAAAAACTGGTACAATACAAAAAGTGGCCTCCAGCTACAAAAACTTTCTCCTACAAGTAGTTAACTGACAGTTTTTTTTCCAGTGAAAACACAGATATGGCATCCAACGAGTGTTGTCCTGTCTCGTCTTCTTTATATTATTGCCAAGAAGCTGCAACTGAATAAAGCTGTGCTTCAACCTTCTGTTCCAAATTACCATTTTTAAAAATGCAATTGGCTGTTCCGGCCTTCTAAAGGTGTCTGTCTGCCCCTGCCTGGTGTTGTCCTCAACTGAATAAAGCTGAGCTTCAACCTTCAGTTCCAAATTACCATTTTTAAAAATGCAATTGGCTGTTCCGGCCTACTAAAGGTGTCTGTCTGCCCCTGCCTGGTGTTGTCCTCAACTGAATAAAGCTGTGCTTCAACCTTCAGTTCCAAACATACAACAAAAAACTGGTACAATACAAAAAGTGGCCTCCAGCTACAAAAACTTTCTCCTACAAGTAGT
The DNA here is from genome assembly GCF_051348905.1 of Ranitomeya variabilis. Classification (NCBI taxonomy): domain Eukaryota; kingdom Metazoa; phylum Chordata; class Amphibia; order Anura; family Dendrobatidae; genus Ranitomeya; species Ranitomeya variabilis. The sequence goes on from NC_135234.1 coordinate 390,794,462, forward strand.
TAACTGACAGTTTTTTTTCCAGTGAAAACACAGATATGGCATCCAACGAGTGTTGTCCTGTCTCGTCTTCTTTATATTATTGCCAAGAAGCTGCAACTGAATAAAGCTGTGCTTCAACCTTCTGTTCCAAATTACCATTTTTTAAAATGCAATTGGCTGTTCCGGCCTACTAAAGGTGTCTGTCTGCCCCTGCCTGGTGTTGTCCTCAACTGAATAAAGCTGAGCTTCAACCTTCAGTTCCAAATTACCATTTTTAAAAATGCAATTGGCTGTTCCGGCCTACTAAAGGTGTCTGTCTGCCCCTGCCTGGTGTTGTCCTCAACTGAATAAAGCTGTGCTTCAACCTTCAGTTCCAAACATACAACAAAAAACTGGTACAATACAAAAAGTGGCCTCCAGCTACAAAAACTTTCTCCTACAAGTAGTTAACTGACAGTTTTTTTTCCAGTGAAAACACAGATATGGCATCCAACGAGTGTTGTCCTGTCTCGTCTTCTTTATATTATTGCCAAGAAGCTGCAACTGAATAAAGCTGTGCTTCAACCTTCTGTTCCAAATTACCATTTTTAAAAATGCAATTGGCTGTTCCGGACTACTAAAGATGTCTGTCTGCCCCTTCCTGGTGTTGTCCTCAACTGAATAAAGCTGAGCTTCAACCTTCAGTTCCAAACATACAACAAAAATCTGGTACAATACAAAAAGTGGCCTCCAGCTACAAAAACTTTCTCCTACAAGTAGTTAACTGACAGTTTTTTTCCAGTGAAAACACAGATATGGCATCCAACGAGTGTTGTCCTGTCTCGTCTTCTTTATATTATTGCCAAGAAGCTGCAACTGAATAAAGCTGAGCTTCAACCTTCTGTTCCAAATTACCATTTTTAAAAATGCAATTGGCTGTTCCGGACTACTAAAGATGTCTGTCTGCCCCTTCCTGGTGTTGTCCTCAACTGAATAAAGCTGAGCTTCAACCTTCAGTTCCAAACATACAACAAAAATCTGGTACAATACAAAAAGTGGCCTCCAGCTACAAAAACTTTCTCCTACAAGTAGTTAACTGACAGTTTTTTTTCCAGTGAAAACACAGATATGGCATCCAACGAGTGTTGTCCTGTCTCGTCTTCTTTATATTATTGCCAAGAAGCTGCAACTGAATAAAGCTGTGCTTCAACCTTCTGTTCCAAATTACCATTTTTAAAAATGCAATTGGCTGTTCCGGCCTACTAAAGGTGTCTGTCTGCCCCTGCCTGGTGTTGTCCTCAACTGAATAAAGCTGAGCTTCAACCTTCAGTTCCAAATTACCATTTTTAAAAATGCAATTGGCTGTTCTGGCCTACTAAAGATGTCTGTCTGCCCCTGCCTGGTGTTGTCCTCAACTGAATAAAGCTGAGCTTCAACCTTCAGTTCCAAACATACAACAAAAAACTGGTACAATACAAAAAGTGGCCTCCAGCTACAAAAAGTTTCTCCTACAAGTAGTTAACTGACAGTTTTTTTTCCAGTGAAAACACAGATATGGCATCCAACGAGTGTTGTCCTGTCTCGTCTTCTTTATATTATTGCCAAGAAGCTGCAACTGAATAAAGCTGTGCTTCAACCTTCAGTTCCAAATTACCATTTTTAAAAATGCAATTGGCTGTTCCGGCCTACTAAAGATGTCTGTCTGCCCCTGCCTGGTGTTGTCCTCAACTGAATAAAGCTGAGCTTCAACCTTCAGTTCCAAACATACAACAAAAAACTGGTACAATACAAAAAGTGGCCTCCAGCTACAAAAACTTTCTCCTACAAGTAGTTAACTGACAGTTTTTTTTCCAGTGAAAACACAGATATGGCATCCAACGAGTGTTGTCCTGTCTCGTCTTCTTTATATTATTGCCAAGAAGCTGCAACTGAATAAAGCTGTGCTTCAACCTTCAGTTCCAAATTACCATTTTTAAAAATGCAATTGGCTGTTCCGGCCTACTAAAGATGTCTGTCTGCCCCTGCCTGGTGTTGTCCTCAACTGAATAAAGCTGAGCTTCAACCTTCAGTTCCAAACATACAACAAAAAACTGGTACAATACAAAAAGTGGCCTCCAGCTACAAAAACTTTCTCCTACAAGTAGTTAACTGACAGTTTTTTTTCCAGTGAAAACACAGATATGGCATCCAACGAGTGTTGTCCTGTCTCGTCTTCTTTATATTATTGCCAAGAAGCTGCAACTGAATAAAGCTGTGCTTCAACCTTCAGTTCCAAATTACCATTTTTAAAAATGCAATTGGCTGTTCCGGCCTACTAAAGATGTCTGTCTGCCCCTGCCTGGTGTTGTCCTCAACTGAATAAAGCTGAGCTTCAACCTTCAGTTCCAAACATACAACAAAAAACTGGTACAATACAAAAAGTGGCCTCCAGCTACAAAAACTTTCTCCTACAAGTAGTTAGCTGACAGTTTTTTTTCCAGTGAAAACACAGATATGGCATCCAACGAGTGTTGTCCTGTCTCGTCTTCTTTATATTATTGCCAAGAAGCTGCAACTGAATAAAGCTGTGCTTCAACCTTCTGTTCCAAATTACCATTTTTAAAAATGCAATTGGCTGTTCCGGCCTACTAAAGATGTCTGTCTGCCCCTGCCTGGTGTTGTCCTCAACTGAATAAAGCTGAGCTTCAACCTTCAGTTCCAAACATACAACAAAAAACTGGTACAATACAAAAAGTGGCGTCCAGCTACAAAAACTTTCTCCTACAAGTAGTTAACTGACAGTTTTTTTTCCAGTGAAAACACAGATATGGCATCCAACGAGTGTTGTCCTGTCTCGTCTTCTTTATATTATTGCCAAGAAGCTGCAACTGAATAAAGCTGTGCTTCAACCTTCTGTTCCAAATTACCATTTTTAAAAATGCAATTGGCTGTTCCGGCCTACTAAAGATGTCTGTCTGCCCCTGCCTGGTGTTGTCCTCAACTGAATAAAGCTGAGCTTCAACCTTCAGTTCCAAACATACAACAAAAAACTGGTACAATACAAAAAGTGGCCTCCAGCTACAAAAACTTTCTCCTACAAGTAGTTAACTGACAGTTTTTTTCCAGTGAAAACACAGATATGGCATCCAACGAGTGTTGTCCTGTCTCGTCTTCTTTATATTATTGCCAAGAAGCTGCAACTGAAGAAAGCTGTGCTTCAACCTTCTGTTCCAAATTACCATTTTTAAAAATGCAATTGGCTGTTCCGGCCTACTAAAGACGTCTGTCTGCCCCTGCCTGGTGTTGTCCTCAACTGAATAAAGCTGAGCTTCAACCTTCAGTTCCAAACATACAACAAAAAACTAGTACAATACAAAAAGTGGCCTCCAGCTACAAAAACTTTCTCCTACAAGTAGTTAACTGACAGTTTTTTTTCCAGTGAAAACACAGATATGGCATCCAACGAGTGTTGTCCTGTCTCGTCTTCTTTATATTATTGCCAAGAAGCTGCAACTGAATAAAGCTGTGCTTCAACCTTCTGTTCCAAGTTACCATTTTTAAAAATGCAATTGGCTGTTCCGGCCTACTAAAGATGTCTGTCTGCCCCTGCCTGGTGTTGTCCTCAACTGAATAAAGCTGAGCTTCAACCTTCAGTTCCAAACATACAACAAAAAACTGGTACAATACAAAAAGTGGCCTCCAGCTACAAAAACTTTCTCCTACAAGTAGTTAACTGACAGTTTTTTTTCCAGTGAAAACACAGATATGGCATCCAACGAGTGTTGTCCTGTCTCGTCTTCTTTATATTATTGCCAAGAAGCTGCAACTGAATAAAGCTGTGCTTCAACCTTCTGTTCCAAATTACCATTTTTAAAAATGCAATTGGCTGTTCCGGCCTACTAAAGATGTCTGTCTGCCCCTGCCTGGTGTTGTCCTCAACTGAATAAAGCTGAGCTTCAACCTTCAGTTCCAAACATACAACAAAAAACTGGTACAATACAAAAAGTGGCCTCCAGCTACAAAAACTTTCTCCTACAAGTAGTTAACTGACAGTTTTTTTTCCAGTGAAAACACAGATATGGCATCCAACGAGTGTTGTCCTGTCTCGTCTTCTTTATATTATTGCCAAGAAGCTGCAACTGAATAAAGCTGTGCTTCAACCTTCTGTTCCAAGTTACCATTTTTAAAAATGCAATTGGCTGTTCCGGCCTACTAAAGATGTCTGTCTGCCCCTGCCTGGTGTTGTCCTCAACTGAATAAAGCTGAGCTTCAACCTTCAGTTCCAAATTACCATTTTTAAAAATGCAATTGGCTGTTCCGGCCTACTAAAGGTGTCTGTCTGCCCCTGCCTGGTGTTGTCCTCAACTGAATAAAGCTGTGCTTCAACCTTCAGTTCCAAACATACAACAAAAAACTGGTACAATACAAAAAGTGGCCTCCAGCTACAAAAACTTTCTCCTACAAGTAGTTAACTGACAGTTTTTTTTCCAGTGAAAACACAGATATGGCATCCAACGAGTGTTGTCCTGTCTCGTCTTCTTTATATTATTGCCAAGAAGCTGCAACTGAATAAAGGTGTGCTTCAACCTTCTGTTCCAAATTACCATTTTTAAAAATGCAATTGGCTGTTCCGGCCTACTAAAGATGTCTGTCTGCCCCTGCCTGGTGTTGTCCTCAACTGAATAAAGCTGAGCTTCAACCTTCAGTTCCAAACATACAACAAAAATCTGGTACAATACAAAAAGTGGCCTCCAGCTACAAAAACTTTCTCCTACAAGTAGTTAACTGACAGTTTTTTTTCCAGTGAAAACACAGATATGGCATCCAACGAGTGTTGTCCTGTCTCGTCTTCTTTATATTATTGCCAAGAAGCTGCAACTGAATAAAGCTGTGCTTCAACCTTCTGTTCCAAATTACCATTTTTAAAAATGCAATTGGCTGTTCCGGCCTACTAAAGGTGTCTGTCTGCCCCTGCCTGGAGTTGTCCTCAACTGAATAAAGCAGAGCTTCAACCTTCAGTTCCAAATTACCATTTTTAAAAATGCAATTGGCTGTTCCGGCCTACTAAAGATGTCTGTCTGCCCCTGCCTGGTGTTGTCCTCAACTGAATAAAGCTGAGCTTCAACCTTCAGTTCCAAACATACAACAAAAAACTGGTACAATACAAAAAGTGGCCTCCAGCTACAAAAACTTTCTCCTACAAGTAGTTAACTGACAGTTTTTTTTCCAGTGAAAACACAGATATGGCATCCAACGAGTGTTGTCCTGTCTCGTCTTCTTTATATTATTGCCAAGAAGCTGCAACTGAATAAAGCTGTGCTTCAACCTTCTGTTCCAAGTTACCATTTTTAAAAATGCAATTGGCTGTTCCGGCCTACTAAAGATGTCTGTCTGCCCCTGCCTGGTGTTGTCCTCAACTGAATAAAGCTGAGCTTCAACCTTCAGTTCCAAACATACAACAAAAAACTGGTACAATACAAAAAGTGGCCTCCAGCTACAAAAACTTTCTCCTACAAGTAGTTAACTGACAGTTTTTTTTCCAGTGAAAACACAGATATGGCATCCAACGAGTGTTGTCCTGTCTCGTCTTCTTTATATTATTGCCAAGAAGCTGCAACTGAATAAAGCTGTGCTTCAACCTTCTGTTCCAAATTACCATTTTTAAAAATGCAATTGGCTGTTCCGGCCTACTAAAGGTGTCTGTCTGCCCCTGCCTGGTGTTGTCCTCAACTGAATAAAGCTGAGCTTCAACCTTCAGTTCCAAATTACCATTTTTAAAAATGCAATTGGCTGTTCCGGCCTACTAAAGGTGTCTGTCTGCCCCTGCCTGGTGTTGTCCTCAACTGAATAAAGCTGTGCTTCAACCTTCAGTTCCAAACATACAACAAAAAACTGGTACAATACAAAAAGTGGCCTCCATCTACAAAAACTTTCTCCTCCAAGTAGTTAAAAGACAGTTTTTTTTCCAGTGAAAACACAGATATGGCATCCAACGAGTGTTGTCCTGTCTCGTCTTCTTTATATTATTGCCAAGAAGCTGCAACTGAATAAAGCTGTGCTTCAACCTTCTGTTCCAAATTACCATTTTTAAAAATGCAATTGGCTGTTCCGGCCTACTAAAGGTGTCTGTCTGCCCCTGCCTGGTGTTGTCCTCAACTGAATAAAGCTGAGCTTCAACCTTCAGTTCCAAATTACCATTTTTAAAAATGCAATTGGCTGTTCCGGCCTACTAAAGGTGTCTGTCTGCCCCTGCCTGGTGTTGTCCTCAACTGAATAAAGCTTTGCTTCAACCTTCAGTTCCAAACATACAACAAAAAACTGGTACAATACAAAAAGTGGCCTCCAGCTACAAAAACTTTCTCCTACAAGTAGTTAACTGACAGTTTTTTTCCAGTGAAAACACAGATATGGCATCCAACGAGTGTTGTCCTGTCTCGTCTTCTTTATATTATTGCCAAGAAGCTGCAACTGAATAAAGCTGTGCTTCAACCTTCTGTTCCAAATTACCATTTTTAAAAATGCAATTGGCTGTTCCGGCCTACTAAAGATGTCTGTCTGCCCCTGCCTGGTGTTGTCCTCAACTGAATAAATCTGAGCTTCAACCTTCAGTTCCAAACATACAACAAAAATCTGGTACAATACAAAAAGTGGCCTCCAGCTACAAAAACTTTCTCCTACAAGTAGTTAACTGACAGTTTTTTTTCCTGTGAAAACACAGATATGGCATCCAACGAGTGTTGTCCTGTCTCGTCTTCTTTATATTATTGCCAAGAAGCTGCAACTGAATAAAGCTGTGCTTCAACCTTCTGTTCCAAATTACCATTTTTAAAAATGCAATTGGCTGTTCCGGCCTACTAAAGTTGTCTGTCTGCCCCTGCCTGGTGTTGTCCTCAACTGAATAAAGCAGAGCTTCAACCTTCAGTTCCAAATTACCATTTTTAAAAATGCAATTGGCTGTTCCGGCCTACTAAAGATGTCTGTCTGCCCCTGCCTGGTGTTATCCTCAACTGAATAAAGCTGAGCTTCAACCTTCAGTTCCAAACATACAACAAAAAACTGGTACAATACAAAAAGTGGCCTCCAGCTACAAAAGCTTTCTCCTACAAGTAGTTAACTGACAGTTTTTTTTCCAGTGAAAACACAGATATGGCATCCAACGAGTGTTGTCCTGTCTCGTCTTCTTTATATTATTGCCAAGAAGCTGCAACTGAATAAAGCTGTGCTTCAACCTTCAGTTCCAAATTACCATTTTTAAAAATACAATTGGCTGTTCCGGCCTACTAAAGATGTCTGTCTGCCCCTGCCTGGTGTTGTCCTCAACTGAATAAAGCTGAGCTTCAACCTTCAGTTCCAAACATACAACAAAAAACTGGTACAATACAAAAAGTGGCCTCCAGCTACAAAAACTTTCTCCTACAAGTAGTTAACTGACAGTTTTTTTTCCAGTGAAAACACAGATATGGCATCCAACGAGTGTTGTCCTGTCTCGTCTTCTTTATATTATTGCCAAGAAGCTGCAACTGAATAAAGCTGTGCTTCAACCTTCTGTTCCAAATTACCATTTTTAAAAATGCAATTGGCTGTTCCGGCCTTCTAAAGGTGTCTGTCTGCCCCTGCCTGGTGTTGTCCTCAACTGAATAAAGCTGAGCTTCAACCTTCAGTTCCAAATTACCATTTTTAAAAATGCAATTGGCTGTTCCGGCCTACTAAAGGTGTCTGTCTGCCCCTGCCTGGTGTTGTCCTCAACTGAATAAAGCTGTGCTTCAACCTTCAGTTCCAAACATACAACAAAAAACTGGTACAATACAAAAAGTGGCCTCCAGCTACAAAAACTTTCTCCTACAAGTAGTTAACTGACAGTTTTTTTTCCAGTGAAAACACAGATATGGCATCCAACGAGTGTTGTCCTGTCTCGTCTTCTTTATATTATTGCCAAGAAGCTGCAACTGAATAAAGCTGTGCTTCAACCTTCTGTTCCAAATTACCATTTTTTAAAATGCAATTGGCTGTTCCGGCCTACTAAAGGTGTCTGTCTGCCCCTGCCTGGTGTTGTCCTCAACTGAATAAAGCTGAGCTTCAACCTTCAGTTCCAAATTACCATTTTTAAAAATGCAATTGGCTGTTCCGGCCTACTAAAGGTGTCTGTCTGCCCCTGCCTGGTGTTGTCCTCAACTGAATAAAGCTGTGCTTCAACCTTCAGTTCCAAACATACAACAAAAAACTGGTACAATACAAAAAGTGGCCTCCAGCTACAAAAACTTTCTCCTACAAGTAGTTAACTGACAGTTTTTTTTCCAGTGAAAACACAGATATGGCATCCAACGAGTGTTGTCCTGTCTCGTCTTCTTTATATTATTGCCAAGAAGCTGCAACTGAATAAAGCTGTGCTTCAACCTTCTGTTCCAAATTACCATTTTTAAAAATGCAATTGGCTGTTCCGGACTACTAAAGATGTCTGTCTGCCCCTTCCTGGTGTTGTCCTCAACTGAATAAAGCTGAGCTTCAACCTTCAGTTCCAAACATACAACAAAAATCTGGTACAATACAAAAAGTGGCCTCCAGCTACAAAAACTTTCTCCTACAAGTAGTTAACTGACAGTTTTTTTCCAGTGAAAACACAGATATGGCATCCAACGAGTGTTGTCCTGTCTCGTCTTCTTTATATTATTGCCAAGAAGCTGCAACTGAATAAAGCTGAGCTTCAACCTTCTGTTCCAAATTACCATTTTTAAAAATGCAATTGGCTGTTCCGGACTACTAAAGATGTCTGTCTGCCCCTTCCTGGTGTTGTCCTCAACTGAATAAAGCTGAGCTTCAACCTTCAGTTCCAAACATACAACAAAAATCTGGTACAATACAAAAAGTGGCCTCCAGCTACAAAAACTTTCTCCTACAAGTAGTTAACTGACAGTTTTTTTTCCAGTGAAAACACAGATATGGCATCCAACGAGTGTTGTCCTGTCTCGTCTTCTTTATATTATTGCCAAGAAGCTGCAACTGAATAAAGCTGTGCTTCAACCTTCTGTTCCAAATTACCATTTTTAAAAATGCAATTGGCTGTTCCGGCCTACTAAAGGTGTCTGTCTGCCCCTGCCTGGTGTTGTCCTCAACTGAATAAAGCTGAGCTTCAACCTTCAGTTCCAAATTACCATTTTTAAAAATGCAATTGGCTGTTCTGGCCTACTAAAGATGTCTGTCTGCCCCTGCCTGGTGTTGTCCTCAACTGAATAAAGCTGAGCTTCAACCTTCAGTTCCAAACATACAACAAAAAACTGGTACAATACAAAAAGTGGCCTCCAGCTACAAAAAGTTTCTCCTACAAGTAGTTAACTGACAGTTTTTTTTCCAGTGAAAACACAGATATGGCATCCAACGAGTGTTGTCCTGTCTCGTCTTCTTTATATTATTGCCAAGAAGCTGCAACTGAATAAAGCTGTGCTTCAACCTTCAGTTCCAAATTACCATTTTTAAAAATGCAATTGGCTGTTCCGGCCTACTAAAGATGTCTGTCTGCCCCTGCCTGGTGTTGTCCTCAACTGAATAAAGCTGAGCTTCAACCTTCAGTTCCAAACATACAACAAAAAACTGGTACAATACAAAAAGTGGCCTCCAGCTACAAAAACTTTCTCCTACAAGTAGTTAACTGACAGTTTTTTTTCCAGTGAAAACACAGATATGGCATCCAACGAGTGTTGTCCTGTCTCGTCTTCTTTATATTATTGCCAAGAAGCTGCAACTGAATAAAGCTGTGCTTCAACCTTCAGTTCCAAATTACCATTTTTAAAAATGCAATTGGCTGTTCCGGCCTACTAAAGATGTCTGTCTGCCCCTGCCTGGTGTTGTCCTCAACTGAATAAAGCTGAGCTTCAACCTTCAGTTCCAAACATACAACAAAAAACTGGTACAATACAAAAAGTGGCCTCCAGCTACAAAAACTTTCTCCTACAAGTAGTTAGCTGACAGTTTTTTTTCCAGTGAAAACACAGATATGGCATCCAACGAGTGTTGTCCTGTCTCGTCTTCTTTATATTATTGCCAAGAAGCTGCAACTGAATAAAGCTGTGCTTCAACCTTCTGTTCCAAATTACCATTTTTAAAAATGCAATTGGCTGTTCCGGCCTACTAAAGATGTCTGTCTGCCCCTGCCTGGTGTTGTCCTCAACTGAATAAAGCTGAGCTTCAACCTTCAGTTCCAAACATACAACAAAAAACTGGTACAATACAAAAAGTGGCGTCCAGCTACAAAAACTTTCTCCTACAAGTAGTTAACTGACAGTTTTTTTTCCAGTGAAAACACAGATATGGCATCCAACGAGTGTTGTCCTGTCTCGTCTTCTTTATATTATTGCCAAGAAGCTGCAACTGAATAAAGCTGTGCTTCAACCTTCTGTTCCAAATTACCATTTTTAAAAATGCAATTGGCTGTTCCGGCCTACTAAAGATGTCTGTCTGCCCCTGCCTGGTGTTGTCCTCAACTGAATAAAGCTGAGCTTCAACCTTCAGTTCCAAACATACAACAAAAAACTGGTACAATACAAAAAGTGGCCTCCAGCTACAAAAACTTTCTCCTACAAGTAGTTAACTGACAGTTTTTTTCCAGTGAAAACACAGATATGGCATCCAACGAGTGTTGTCCTGTCTCGTCTTCTTTATATTATTGCCAAGAAGCTGCAACTGAAGAAAGCTGTGCTTCAACCTTCTGTTCCAAATTACCATTTTTAAAAATGCAATTGGCTGTTCCGGCCTACTAAAGACGTCTGTCTGCCCCTGCCTGGTGTTGTCCTCAACTGAATAAAGCTGAGCTTCAACCTTCAGTTCCAAACATACAACAAAAAACTAGTACAATACAAAAAGTGGCCTCCAGCTACAAAAACTTTCTCCTACAAGTAGTTAACTGACAGTTTTTTTTCCAGTGAAAACACAGATATGGCATCCAACGAGTGTTGTCCTGTCTCGTCTTCTTTATATTATTGCCAAGAAGCTGCAACTGAATAAAGCTGTGCTTCAACCTTCTGTTCCAAGTTACCATTTTTAAAAATGCAATTGGCTGTTCCGGCCTACTAAAGATGTCTGTCTGCCCCTGCCTGGTGTTGTCCTCAACTGAATAAAGCTGAGCTTCAACCTTCAGTTCCAAACATACAACAAAAAACTGGTACAATACAAAAAGTGGCCTCCAGCTACAAAAACTTTCTCCTACAAGTAGTTAACTGACAGTTTTTTTTCCAGTGAAAACACAGATATGGCATCCAACGAGTGTTGTCCTGTCTCGTCTTCTTTATATTATTGCCAAGAAGCTGCAACTGAATAAAGCTGTGCTTCAACCTTCTGTTCCAAATTACCATTTTTAAAAATGCAATTGGCTGTTCCGGCCTACTAAAGATGTCTGTCTGCCCCTGCCTGGTGTTGTCCTCAACTGAATAAAGCTGAGCTTCAACCTTCAGTTCCAAATTACCATTTTTAAAAATGCAATTGGCTGTTCCGGACTACTAAAGATGTCTGTCTGCCCCTTCCTGGTGTTGTCCTCAACTGAATAAAGCTGAGCTTCAACCTTCAGTTCCAAACATACAACAAAAATCTGGTACAATACAAAAAGTGGCCTCCAGCTACAAAAACTTTCTCCTACAAGTAGTTAACTGACAGTTTTTTTTCCAGTGAAAACACAGATATGGCATCCAACGAGTGTTGTCCTGTCTCGTCTTCTTTATATTATTGCCAAGAAGCTGCAACTGAATAAAGCTGTGCTTCAACCTTCAGTTCCAAATTACCATTTTTAAAAATGCAATTGGCTGTTCCGGCCTACTAAAGATGTCTGTCTGCCCCTGCCTGGTGTTGTCCTCAACTGAATAAAGCTGAGCTTCAACCTTCAGTTCCAAACATACAACAAAAAACTGGTACAATACAAAAAGTGGCCTCCAGCTACAAAAACTTTCTCCTACAAGTAGTTAACTGACAGTTTTTTTTCCAGTGAAAACACAGATATGGCATCCAACGAGTGTTGTCCTGTCTCGTCTTCTTTATATTATTGCCAAGAAGCTGCAACTGAATAAAGCTGTGCTTCAACCTTCAGTTCCAAATTACCATTTTTAAAAATGCAATTGGCTGTTCCGGCCTACTAAAGATGTCTGTCTGCCCCTGCCTGGTGTTGTCCTCAACTGAATAAAGCTGAGCTTCAACCTTCAGTTCCAAACATACAACAAAAAACTGGTACAATACAAAAAGTGGCCTCCAGCTACAAAAACTTTCTCCTACAAGTAGTTAACTGACAGTTTTTTTTCCAGTGAAAACACAGATATGGCATCCAACGAGTGTTGTCCTGTCTCGTCTTCTTTATATTATTGCCAAGAAGCTGCAACTGAATAAAGCTGTGCTTCAACCTTCAGTTCCAAATTACCATTTTTAAAAATGCAATTGGCTGTTCCGGCCTACTAAAGATGTCTGTCTGCCCCTGCCTGGTGTTGTCCTCAACTGAATAAAGCTGAGCTTCAACCTTCAGTTCCAAACATACAACAAAAAACTGGTACAATACAAAAAGTGGCCTCCAGCTACAAAAACTTTCTCCTACAAGTAGTTAGCTGACAGTTTTTTTTCCAGTGAAAACACAGATATGGCATCCAACGAGTGTTGTCCTGTCTCGTCTTCTTTATATTATTGCCAAGAAGCTGCAACTGAATAAAGCTGTGCTTCAACCTTCTGTTCCAAATTACCATTTTTAAAAATGCAATTGGCTGTTCCGGCCTACTAAAGATGTCTGTCTGCCCCTGCCTGGTGTTGTCCTCAACTGAATAAAGCTGAGCTTCAACCTTCAGTTCCAAACATACAACAAAAAACTGGTACAATACAAAAAGTGGCGTCCAGCTACAAAAACTTTCTCCTACAAGTAGTTAACTGACAGTTTTTTTTCCAGTGAAAACACAGATATGGCATCCAACGAGTGTTGTCCTGTCTCGTCTTCTTTATATTATTGCCAAGAAGCTGCAACTGAATAAAGCTGTGCTTCAACCTTCTGTTCCAAATTACCATTTTTAAAAATGCAATTGGCTGTTCCGGCCTACTAAAGATGTCTGTCTGCCCCTGCCTGGTGTTGTCCTCAACTGAATAAAGCTGAGCTTCAACCTTCAGTTCCAAACATACAACAAAAAACTGGTACAATACAAAAAGTGGCCTCCAGCTACAAAAACTTTCTCCTACAAGTAGTTAACTGACAGTTTTTTTCCAGTGAAAACACAGATATGGCATCCAACGAGTGTTGTCCTGTCTCGTCTTCTTTATATTATTGCCAAGAAGCTGCAACTGAAGAAAGCTGTGCTTCAACCTTCTGTTCCAAATTACCATTTTTAAAAATGCAATTGGCTGTTCCGGCCTACTAAAGACGTCTGTCTGCCCCTGCCTGGTGTTGTCCTCAACTGAATAAAGCTGAGCTTCAACCTTCAGTTCCAAACATACAACAAAAAACTAGTACAATACAAAAAGTGGCCTCCAGCTACAAAAACTTTCTCCTACAAGTAGTTAACTGACAGTTTTTTTTCCAGTGAAAACACAGATATGGCATCCAACGAGTGTTGTCCTGTCTCGTCTTCTTTATATTATTGCCAAGAAGCTGCAACTGAATAAAGCTGTGCTTCAACCTTCTGTTCCAAGTTACCATTTTTAAAAATGCAATTGGCTGTTCCGGCCTACTAAAGATGTCTGTCTGCCCCTGCCTGGTGTTGTCCTCAACTGAATAAAGCTGAGCTTCAACCTTCAGTTCCAAACATACAACAAAAAACTGGTACAATACAAAAAGTGGCCTCCAGCTACAAAAACTTTCTCCTACAAGTAGTTAACTGACAGTTTTTTTTCCAGTGAAAACACAGATATGGCATCCAACGAGTGTTGTCCTGTCTCGTCTTCTTTATATTATTGCCAAGAAGCTGCAACTGAATAAAGCTGTGCTTCAACCTTCTGTTCCAAATTACCATTTTTAAAAATGCAATTGGCTGTTCCGGCCTACTAAAGATGTCTGTCTGCCCCTGCCTGGTGTTGTCCTCAACTGAATAAAGCTGAGCTTCAACCTTCAGTTCCAAACATACAACAAAAAACTGGTACAATACAAAAAGTGGCCTCCAGCTACAAAAACTTTCTCCTACAAGTAGTTAACTGACAGTTTTTTTTCCAGTGAAAACACAGATATGGCATCCAACGAGTGTTGTCCTGTCTCGTCTTCTTTATATTATTGCCAAGAAGCTGCAACTGAATAAAGCTGTGCTTCAACCTTCTGTTCCAAGTTACCATTTTTAAAAATGCAATTGGCTGTTCCGGCCTACTAAAGATGTCTGTCTGCCCCTGCCTGGTGTTGTCCTCAACTGAATAAAGCTGAGCTTCAACCTTCAGTTCCAAACATACAACAAAAAACTGGTACAATACAAAAAGTGGCCTCCAGCTACAAAAACTTTCTCCTACAAGTAGTTAACTGACAGTTTTTTTTCCAGTGAAAACACAGATATGGCATCCAACGAGTGTTGTCCTGTCTCGTCTTCTTTATATTATTGCCAAGAAGCTGCAACTGAATAAAGCTGTGCTTCAACCTTCTGTTCCAAATTACCATTTTTAAAAATGCAATTGGCTGTTCCGGCCTACTAAAGATGTCTGTCTGCCCCTGCCTGGTGTTGTCCTCAACTGAATAAAGCTGAGCTTCAACCTTCAGTTCCAAACATACAACAAAAAACTGGTACAATACAAAAAGTGGCCTCCAGCTACAAAAACTTTCTCCTACAAGTAGTTAACTGACAGTTTTTTTTCCAGTGAAAACACAGATATGGCATCCAACGAGTGTTGTCCTGTCTCGTCTTCTTTATATTATTGCCAAGAAGCTGCAACTGAATAAAGCTGTGCTTCAACCTTCTGTTCCAAATTACCATTTTTAAAAATGCAATTGGCTATTCCGGCCTACTAAAGGTGTCTGTCTGCCCCTGCCTGGTGTTGTCCTCAACTGAATAAAGCTGAGCTTCAACCTTCAGTTCCAAATTACCATTTTTAAAAATGCAATTGGCTGTTCCGGCCTACTAAAGATGTCTGTCTGCCCCTGCCTGGTGTTGTCCTCAACTGAATAAAGCTGAGCTTCAACCTTCAGTTCCAAACATACAACAAAAAACTGGTACAATACAAAAAGTGGCCTCCAGCTACAAAAACGTTCTCCTACAAGTAGTTAACTGACAGTTTTTTTTCCAGTGAAAACACAGATATGGCATCCAACGAGTGTTGTCCTGTCTCGTCTTCTTTATATTATTGCCAAGAAGCTGCAACTGAATAAAGCTGTGCTTCAACCTTCAGTTCCAAATTACCATTTTTAAAAATACAATTGGCTGTTCCGGCCTACTAAAGATGTCTGTCTGCCCCTGCCTGGTGTTGTCCTCAACTGAATAAAGCTAAGCTTCAACCTTCAGTTCCAAACATACAACAAAAAACTGGTACAATACAAAAAGTGGCCTCCAGCTACAAAAACTTTCTCCTACAAGTAGTTAACTGACAGTTTTTTTTCCAGTGAAAACACAGATATGGCATCCAACGAGTGTTGTCCTGTCTCGTCTTCTTTATATTATTGCCAAGAAGCTGCAACTGAATAAAGCTGTGCTTCAACCTTCTGTTCCAAATTACCATTTTTAAAAATGCAATTGGCTGTTCCGGCCTTCTAAAGGTGTCTGTCTGCCCCTGCCTGGTGTTGTCCTCAACTGAATAAAGCTGAGCTTCAACCTTCAGTTCCAAATTACCATTTTTAAAAATGCAATTGGCTGTTCCGGCCTACTAAAGGTGTCTGTCTGCCCCTGCCTGGTGTTGTCCTCAACTGAATAAAGCTGTGCTTCAACCTTCAGTTCCAAACATACAACAAAAAACTGGTACAATACAAAAAGTGGCCTCCAGCTACAAAAACTTTCTCCTACAAGTAGTTAACTGACAGTTTTATTTCCAGTGAAAACACAGATATGGCATCCAACGAGTGTTGTCCTGTCTCGTCTTCTTTATATTATTGCCAAGAAGCTGCAACTGAATAAAGCTGTGCTTCAACCTTCTGTTCCAAATTACCATTTTTTAAAATGCAATTGGCTGTTCCGGCCTACTAAAGGTGTCTGTCTGCCCCTGCCTGGTGTTGTCCTCAACTGAATAAAGCTGAGCTTCAACCTTCAGTTCCAAATTACCATTTTTAAAAATGCAATTGGCTGTTCCGGCCTACTAAAGGTGTCTGTCTGCCCCTGCCTGGTGTTGTCCTCAACTGAATAAAGCTGTGCTTCAACCTTCAGTTCCAAACATACAACAAAAAACTGGTACAATACAAAAAGTGGCCTCCAGCTACAAAAACTTTCTCCTACAAGTAGTTAACTGACAGTTTTTTTTCCAGTGAAAACACAGATATGGCATCCAACGAGTGTTGTCCTGTCTCGTCTTCTTTATATTATTGCCAAGAAGCTGCAACTGAATAAAGCTGTGCTTCAACCTTCTGTTCCAAATTACCATTTTTAAAAATGCAATTGGCTGTTCCGGACTACTAAAGATGTCTGTCTGCCCCTTCCTGGTGTTGTCCTCAACTGAATAAAGCTGAGCTTCAACCTTCAGTTCCAAACATACAACAAAAATCTGGTACAATACAAAAAGTGGCCTCCAGCTACAAAAACTTTCTCCTACAAGTAGTTAACTGACAGTTTTTTTCCAGTGAAAACACAGATATGGCATCCAACGAGTGTTGTCCTGTCTCGTCTTCTTTATATTATTGCCAAGAAGCTGCAACTGAATAAAGCTGAGCTTCAACCTTCTGTTCCAAATTACCATTTTTAAAAATGCAATTGGCTGTTCCGGACTACTAAAGATGTCTGTCTGCCCCTTCCTGGTGTTGTCCTCAACTGAATAAAGCTGAGCTTCAACCTTCAGTTCCAAACATACAACAAAAATCTGGTACAATACAAAAAGTGGCCTCCAGCTACAAAAACTTTCTCCTACAAGTAGTTAACTGACAGTTTTTTTTCCAGTGAAAACACAGATATGGCATCCAACGAGTGTTGTCCTTTCTCGTCTTCTTTATATTATTGCCAAGAAGCTGCAACTGAATAAAGCTGTGCTTCAACCTTCTGTTCCAAATTACCATTTTTAAAAATGCAATTGTCTGTTCCGGCCTACTAAAGGTGTCTGTCTGCCCCTGCCTGGTGTTGTTCTCAACTGAATAAAGCTGAGCTTCAACCTTCAGTTCCAAATTACCATTTTTAAAAATGCAATTGGCTGTTCTGGCCTACTAAAGATGTCTGTCTGCCCCTGCCTGGTGTTGTCCTCAACTGAATAAAGCTGAGCTTCAACCTTCAGTTCCAAACATACAACAAAAAACTGGTACAATACAAAAAGTGGCCTCCAGCTACAAAAAGTTTCTCCTACAAGTAGTTAACTGACAGTTTTTTTTCCAGTGAAAACACAGATATGGCATCCAACGAGTGTTGTCCTGTCTCGTCTTCTTTATATTATTGCCAAGAAGCTGCAACTGAATAAAGCTGTGCTTCAACCTTCAGTTCCAAATTACAATTTTTAAAAATGCAATTGGCTGTTCCGGCCTACTAAAGATGTCTGTCTGCCCCTGCCTGGTGTTGTCCTCAACTGAATAAAGCTGAGCTTCAACCTTCAGTTCCAAACATACAACAAAAAACTGGTACAATACAAAAAGTGGCCTCCAGCTACAAAAACTTTCTCCTACAAGTAGTTAACTGACAGTTTTTTTTCCAGTGAAAACACAGATATGGCATCCAACGAGTGTTGTCCTGTCTCGTCTTCTTTATATTATTGCCAAGAAGCTGCAACTGAATAAAGCTGTGCTTCAACCTTCAGTTCCAAATTACCATTTTTAAAAATGCAATTGGCTGTTCCGGCCTACTAAAGATGTCTGTCTGCCCCTGCCTGGTGTTGTCCTCAACTGAATAAAGCTGAGCTTCAACCTTCAGTTCCAAACATACAACAAAAAACTGGTACAATACAAAAAGTGGCCTCCAGCTACAAAAACTTTCTCCTACAAGTAGTTAGCTGACAGTTTTTTTTTCCAGTGAAAACACAGATATGGCATCCAACGAGTGTTGTCCTGTCTCATCTTCTTTATATTATTGCCAAGAAGCTGCAACTGAATAAAGCTGTGCTTCAACCTTCTGTTCCAAATTACCATTTTTAAAAATGCAATTGGCTGTTCCGGCCTACTAAAGATGTCTGTCTGCCCCTGCCTGGTGTTGTCCTCAACTGAATAAAGCTGAGCTTCAACCTTCAGTTCCAAACATACAACAAAAAACTGGTACAATACAAAAAGTGGCGTCCAGCTACAAAAACTTTCTCCTACAAGTAGTTAACTGACAGTTTTTTTTCCAGTGAAAACACAGATATGGCATCCAACGAGTGTTGTCCTGTCTCGTCTTCTTTATATTATTGCCAAGAAGCTGCAACTGAATAAAGCTGTGCTTCAACCTTCTGTTCCAAATTACCATTTTTAAAAATGCAATTGGCTGTTCCGGCCTACTAAAGATGTCTGTCTGCCCCTGCCTGGTGTTGTCCTCAACTGAATAAAGCTGAGCTTCAACCTTCAGTTCCAAACATACAACAAAAAACTGGTACAATACAAAAAGTGGCCTCCAGCTACAAAAACTTTCTCCTACAAGTAGTTAACTGACAGTTTTTTTCCAGTGAAAACACAGATATGGCATCCAACGAGTGTTGTCCTGTCTCGTCTTCTTTATATTATTGCCAAGAAGCTGCAACTGAATAAAGCTGTGCTTCAAACTTCTGTTCCAAATTACCATTTTTAAAAATGCAATTGGCTGTTCCGGCCTACTAAAGACGTCTGTCTGCCCCTGCCTGGTGTTGTCCTCAACTGAATAAAGCTGAGCTTCAACCTTCAGTTCCAAACATACAACAAAAAACTGGTACAATACAAAAAGTGGCCTCCAGCTACAAAAACTTTCTTCTACAAGTAGTTAACTGACAGTTTTTTTTCCAGTGAAAACACAGATATGGCATCCAACGAGTGTTGTCCTGTCTCGTCTTCTTTATATTATTGCCAAGAAGCTGCAACTGAATAAAGCTGTGCTTCAACCTTCTGTTCCAAGTTACCATTTTTAAAAATGCAATTGGCTGTTCCGGCCTACTAAAGATGTCTGTCTGCCCCTGCCTGGTGTTGTCCTCAACTGAATAAAGCTGAGCTTCAACCTTCAGTTCCAAACATACAACAAAAAACTGGTACAATACAAAAAGTGGCCTCCAGCTACAAAAACTTTCTCCTACAAGTAGTTAACTGACAGTTTTTTTTCCAGTGAAAACACAGATATGGCATCCAACGAGTGTTGTCCTGTCTCGTCTTCTTTATATTATTGCCAAGAAGCTGCAACTGAATAAAGCTGTGCTTCAACCTTCTGTTCCAAATTACCATTTTTAAAAATGCAATTGGCTGTTCCGGCCTACTAAAGATGTCTGTCTGCCCCTGCCTGGTGTTGTCCTCAACTGAATAAAGCTGAGCTTCAACCTTCAGTTCCAAACATACAACAAAAAACTGGTACAATACAAAAAGTGGCCTCCAGCTACAAAAACTTTCTCCTACAAGTAGTTAACTGACAGTTTTTTTTCCAGTGAAAACACAGATATGGCATCCAACGAGTGTTGTCCTGTCTCGTCTTCTTTATATTATTGCCAAGAAGCTGCAACTGAATAAAGCTGTGCTTCAACCTTCTGTTCCAAGTTACCATTTTTAAAAATGCAATTGGCTGTTCCGGCCTACTAAAGATGTCTGTCTGCCCCTGCCTGGTGTTGTCCTCAACTGAATAAAGCTGAGCTTCAACCTTCAGTTCCAAACATACAACAAAAAACTGGTACAATACAAAAAGTGGCCTCCAGCTACAAAAACTTTCTCCTACAAGTAGTTAACTGACAGTTTTTTTTCCAGTGAAAACACAGATATGGCATCCAACGAGTGTTGTCCTGTCTCGTCTTCTTTATATTATTGCCAAGAAGCTGCAACTGAATAAAGCTGTGCTTCAACCTTCTGTTCCAAATTACCATTTTTAAAAATGCAATTGGCTGTTCCGGCCTACTAAAGATGTCTGTCTGCCCCTGCCTGGTGTTGTCCTCAACTGAATAAAGCTGAGCTTCAACCTTCAGTTCCAAACATACAACAAAAAACTGGTACAATACAAAAAGTGGCCTCCAGCTACAAAAACTTTCTCCTACAAGTAGTTAACTGACAGTTTTTTTTCCAGTGAAAACACAGATATGGCATCCAACGAGTGTTGTCCTGTCTCGTCTTCTTTATATTATTGCCAAGAAGCTGCAACTGAATAAAGCTGTGCTTCAACCTTCTGTTCCAAATTACCATTTTTAAAAATGCAATTGGCTATTCCGGCCTACTAAAGGTGTCTGTCTGCCCCTGCCTGGTGTTGTCCTCAACTGAATAAAGCTGAGCTTCAACCTTCAGTTCCAAATTACCATTTTTAAAAATGCAATTGGCTGTTCCGGCCTACTAAAGATGTCTGTCTGCCCCTGCCTGGTGTTGTCCTCAACTGAATAAAGCTGAGCTTCAACCTTCAGTTCCAAACATACAACAAAAAACTGGTACAATACAAAAAGTGGCCTCCAGCTACAAAAACTTTCTCCTACAAGTAGTTAACTGACAGTTTTTTTTCCAGTGAAAACACAGATATGGCATCCAACGAGTGTTGTCCTGTCTCGTCTTCTTTATATTATTGCCAAGAAGCTGCAACTGAATAAAGCTGTGCTTCAACCTTCTGTTCCAAATTACCATTTTTAAAAATGCAATTGGCTGTTCCGGCCTTCTAAAGGTGTCTGTCTGCCCCTGCCTGGTGTTGTCCTCAACTGAATAAAGCTGAGCTTCAACCTTCAGTTCCAAATTACCATTTTTAAAAATGCAATTGGCTGTTCCGGCCTACTAAAGGTGTCTGTCTGCCCCTGCCTGGTGTTGTCCTCAACTGAATAAAGCTGTGCTTCAACCTTCAGTTCCAAACATACAACAAAAAACTGGTACAATACAAAAAGTGGCCTCCAGCTACAAAAGCTTTCTCCTACAAGTAGTTAACTGACAGTTTTTTTTCCAGTGAAAACACAGATATGGCATCCAACGAGTGTTGTCCTGTCTCGTCTTCTTTATATTATTGCCAAGAAGCTGCAACTGAATAAAGCTGTGCTTCAACCTTCAGTTCCAAATTACCATTTTTAAAAATACAATTGGCTGTTCCGGCCTACTAAAGATGTCTGTCTGCCCCTGCCTGGTGTTGTCCTCAACTGAATAAAGCTGAGCTTCAACCTTCAGTTCCAAACATACAACAAAAAACTGGTACAATACAAAAAGTGGCCTCCAGCTACAAAAACTTTCTCCTACAAGTAGTTAACTGACAGTTTTTTTTCCAGTGAAAACACAGATATGGCATCCAACGAGTGTTGTCCTGTCTCGTCTTCTTTATATTATTGCCAAGAAGCTGCAACTGAATAAAGCTGTGCTTCAACCTTCTGTTCCAAATTACCATTTTTAAAAATGCAATTGGCTGTTCCGGCCTTCTAAAGGTGTCTGTCTGCCCCTGCCTGGTGTTGTCCTCAACTGAATAAAGCTGAGCTTCAACCTTCAGTTCCAAATTACCATTTTTAAAAATGCAATTGGCTGTTCCGGCCTACTAAAGGTGTCTGTCTGCCCCTGCCTGGTGTTGTCCTCAACTGAATAAAGCTGTGCTTCAACCTTCAGTTCCAAACATACAACAAAAAACTGGTACAATACAAAAAGTGGCCTCCAGCTACAAAAACTTTCTCCTACAAGTAGTTAACTGACAGTTTTTTTTCCAGTGAAAACACAGATATGGCATCCAACGAGTGTTGTCCTGTCTCGTCTTCTTTATATTATTGCCAAGAAGCTGCAACTGAATAAAGCTGTGCTTCAACCTTCTGTTCCAAATTACCATTTTTTAAAATGCAATTGGCTGTTCCGGCCTACTAAAGGTGTCTGTCTGCCCCTGCCTGGTGTTGTCCTCAACTGAATAAAGCTGAGCTTCAACCTTCAGTTCCAAATTACCATT
The DNA here is from genome assembly GCF_051348905.1 of Ranitomeya variabilis. Taxonomy (NCBI): domain Eukaryota; kingdom Metazoa; phylum Chordata; class Amphibia; order Anura; family Dendrobatidae; genus Ranitomeya; species Ranitomeya variabilis. The sequence continues at coordinate 390,816,460 of NC_135234.1, forward strand.
TTTAAAAATGCAATTGGCTGTTCCGGCCTACTAAAGGTGTCTGTCTGCCCCTGCCTGGTGTTGTCCTCAACTGAATAAAGCTGTGCTTCAACCTTCAGTTCCAAACATACAACAAAAAACTGGTACAATACAAAAAGTGGCCTCCAGCTACAAAAACTTTCTCCTACAAGTAGTTAACTGACAGTTTTTTTTCCAGTGAAAACACAGATATGGCATCCAACGAGTGTTGTCCTGTCTCGTCTTCTTTATATTATTGCCAAGAAGCTGCAACTGAATAAAGCTGTGCTTCAACCTTCTGTTCCAAATTACCATTTTTAAAAATGCAATTGGCTGTTCCGGACTACTAAAGATGTCTGTCTGCCCCTTCCTGGTGTTGTCCTCAACTGAATAAAGCTGAGCTTCAACCTTCAGTTCCAAACATACAACAAAAATCTGGTACAATACAAAAAGTGGCCTCCAGCTACAAAAACTTTCTCCTACAAGTAGTTAACTGACAGTTTTTTTCCAGTGAAAACACAGATATGGCATCCAACGAGTGTTGTCCTGTCTCGTCTTCTTTATATTATTGCCAAGAAGCTGCAACTGAATAAAGCTGAGCTTCAACCTTCTGTTCCAAATTACCATTTTTAAAAATGCAATTGGCTGTTCCGGACTACTAAAGATGTCTGTCTGCCCCTTCCTGGTGTTGTCCTCAACTGAATAAAGCTGAGCTTCAACCTTCAGTTCCAAACATACAACAAAAATCTGGTACAATACAAAAAGTGGCCTCCAGCTACAAAAACTTTCTCCTACAAGTAGTTAACTGACAGTTTTTTTTCCAGTGAAAACACAGATATGGCATCCAACGAGTGTTGTCCTGTCTCGTCTTCTTTATATTATTGCCAAGAAGCTGCAACTGAATAAAGCTGTGCTTCAACCTTCTGTTCCAAATTACCATTTTTAAAAATGCAATTGGCTGTTCCGGCCTACTAAAGGTGTCTGTCTGCCCCTGCCTGGTGTTGTCCTCAACTGAATAAAGCTGAGCTTCAACCTTCAGTTCCAAATTACCATTTTTAAAAATGCAATTGGCTGTTCTGGCCTACTAAAGATGTCTGTCTGCCCCTGCCTGGTGTTGTCCTCAACTGAATAAAGCTGAGCTTCAACCTTCAGTTCCAAACATACAACAAAAAACTGGTACAATACAAAAAGTGGCCTCCAGCTACAAAAAGTTTCTCCTACAAGTAGTTAACTGACAGTTTTTTTTCCAGTGAAAACACAGATATGGCATCCAACGAGTGTTGTCCTGTCTCGTCTTCTTTATATTATTGCCAAGAAGCTGCAACTGAATAAAGCTGTGCTTCAACCTTCAGTTCCAAATTACCATTTTTAAAAATGCAATTGGCTGTTCCGGCCTACTAAAGATGTCTGTCTGCCCCTGCCTGGTGTTGTCCTCAACTGAATAAAGCTGAGCTTCAACCTTCAGTTCCAAACATACAACAAAAAACTGGTACAATACAAAAAGTGGCCTCCAGCTACAAAAACTTTCTCCTACAAGTAGTTAACTGACAGTTTTTTTTCCAGTGAAAACACAGATATGGCATCCAACGAGTGTTGTCCTGTCTCGTCTTCTTTATATTATTGCCAAGAAGCTGCAACTGAATAAAGCTGTGCTTCAACCTTCAGTTCCAAATTACCATTTTTAAAAATGCAATTGGCTGTTCCGGCCTACTAAAGATGTCTGTCTGCCCCTGCCTGGTGTTGTCCTCAACTGAATAAAGCTGAGCTTCAACCTTCAGTTCCAAACATACAACAAAAAACTGGTACAATACAAAAAGTGGCCTCCAGCTACAAAAACTTTCTCCTACAAGTAGTTAGCTGACAGTTTTTTTTCCAGTGAAAACACAGATATGGCATGCAACGAGTGTTGTCCTGTCTCGTCTTCTTTATATTATTGCCAAGAAGCTGCAACTGAATAAAGCTGTGCTTCAACCTTCTGTTCCAAATTACCATTTTTAAAAATGCAATTGGCTGTTCCGGCCTACTAAAGATGTCTGTCTGCCCCTGCCTGGTGTTGTCCTCAACTGAATAAAGCTGAGCTTCAACCTTCAGTTCCAAACATACAACAAAAAACTGGTACAATACAAAAAGTGGCGTCCAGCTACAAAAACTTTCTCCTACAAGTAGTTAACTGACAGTTTTTTTTCCAGTGAAAACACAGATATGGCATCCAACGAGTGTTGTCCTGTCTCGTCTTCTTTATATTATTGCCAAGAAGCTGCAACTGAATAAAGCTGTGCTTCAACCTTCTGTTCCAAATTACCATTTTTAAAAATGCAATTGGCTGTTCCGGCCTACTAAAGATGTCTGTCTGCCCCTGCCTGGTGTTGTCCTCAACTGAATAAAGCTGAGCTTCAACCTTCAGTTCCAAACATACAACAAAAAACTGGTACAATACAAAAAGTGGCCTCCAGCTACAAAAACTTTCTCCTACAAGTAGTTAACTGACAGTTTTTTTCCAGTGAAAACACAGATATGGCATCCAACGAGTGTTGTCCTGTCTCGTCTTCTTTATATTATTGCCAAGAAGCTGCAACTGAAGAAAGCTGTGCTTCAACCTTCTGTTCCAAATTACCATTTTTAAAAATGCAATTGGCTGTTCCGGCCTACTAAAGACGTCTGTCTGCCCCTGCCTGGTGTTGTCCTCAACTGAATAAAGCTGAGCTTCAACCTTCAGTTCCAAACATACAACAAAAAACTAGTACAATACAAAAAGTGGCCTCCAGCTACAAAAACTTTCTCCTACAAGTAGTTAACTGACAGTTTTTTTTCCAGTGAAAACACAGATATGGCATCCAACGAGTGTTGTCCTGTCTCGTCTTCTTTATATTATTGCCAAGAAGCTGCAACTGAATAAAGCTGTGCTTCAACCTTCTGTTCCAAGTTACCATTTTTAAAAATGCAATTGGCTGTTCCGGCCTACTAAAGATGTCTGTCTGCCCCTGCCTGGTGTTGTCCTCAACTGAATAAAGCTGAGCTTCAACCTTCAGTTCCAAACATACAACAAAAAACTGGTACAATACAAAAAGTGGCCTCCAGCTACAAAAACTTTCTCCTACAAGTAGTTAACTGACAGTTTTTTTTCCAGTGAAAACACAGATATGGCATCCAACGAGTGTTGTCCTGTCTCGTCTTCTTTATATTATTGCCAAGAAGCTGCAACTGAATAAAGCTGTGCTTCAACCTTCTGTTCCAAATTACCATTTTTAAAAATGCAATTGGCTGTTCCGGCCTACTAAAGATGTCTGTCTGCCCCTGCCTGGTGTTGTCCTCAACTGAATAAAGCTGAGCTTCAACCTTCAGTTCCAAACATACAACAAAAAACTGGTACAATACAAAAAGTGGCCTCCAGCTACAAAAACTTTCTCCTACAAGTAGTTAACTGACAGTTTTTTTTCCAGTGAAAACACAGATATGGCATCCAACGAGTGTTGTCCTGTCTCGTCTTCTTTATATTATTGCCAAGAAGCTGCAACTGAATAAAGCTGTGCTTCAACCTTCTGTTCCAAGTTACCATTTTTAAAAATGCAATTGGCTGTTCCGGCCTACTAAAGATGTCTGTCTGCCCCTGCCTGGTGTTGTCCTCAACTGAATAAAGCTGAGCTTCAACCTTCAGTTCCAAACATACAACAAAAAACTGGTACAATACAAAAAGTGGCCTCCAGCTACAAAAACTTTCTCCTACAAGTAGTTAACTGACAGTTTTTTTTCCAGTGAAAACACAGATATGGCATCCAACGAGTGTTGTCCTGTCTCGTCTTCTTTATATTATTGCCAAGAAGCTGCAACTGAATAAAGCTGTGCTTCAACCTTCTGTTCCAAATTACCATTTTTAAAAATGCAATTGGCTGTTCCGGCCTACTAAAGATGTCTGTCTGCCCCTGCCTGGTGTTGTCCTCAACTGAATAAAGCTGAGCTTCAACCTTCAGTTCCAAACATACAACAAAAAACTGGTACAATACAAAAAGTGGCCTCCAGCTACAAAAACTTTCTCCTACAAGTAGTTAACTGACAGTTTTTTTTCCAGTGAAAACACAGATATGGCATCCAACGAGTGTTGTCCTGTCTCGTCTTCTTTATATTATTGCCAAGAAGCTGCAACTGAATAAAGCTGTGCTTCAACCTTCTGTTCCAAATTACCATTTTTAAAAATGCAATTGGCTATTCCGGCCTACTAAAGGTGTCTGTCTGCCCCTGCCTGGTGTTGTCCTCAACTGAATAAAGCTGAGCTTCAACCTTCAGTTCCAAATTACCATTTTTAAAAATGCAATTGGCTGTTCCGGCCTACTAAAGATGTCTGTCTGCCCCTGCCTGGTGTTGTCCTCAACTGAATAAAGCTGAGCTTCAACCTTCAGTTCCAAACATACAACAAAAAACTGGTACAATACAAAAAGTGGCCTCCAGCTACAAAAACGTTCTCCTACAAGTAGTTAACTGACAGTTTTTTTTCCAGTGAAAACACAGATATGGCATCCAACGAGTGTTGTCCTGTCTCGTCTTCTTTATATTATTGCCAAGAAGCTGCAACTGAATAAAGCTGTGCTTCAACCTTCTGTTCCAAATTACCATTTTTAAAAATGCAATTGGCTGTTCCGGCCTACTAAAGGTGTCTGTCTGCCCCTGCCTGGTGTTGTCCTCAACTGAATAAAGCAGAGCTTCAACCTTCAGTTCCAAATTACCATTTTTAAAAATGCAATTGGCTGTTCCGGCCTACTAAAGATGTCTGTCTGCCCCTGCCTGGTGTTATCCTCAACTGAATAAAGCTGAGCTTCAACCTTCAGTTCCAAACATACAACAAAAAACTGGTACAATACAAAAAGTGGCCTCCAGCTACAAAAACTTTCTCCTACAAGTAGTTAACTGACAGTTTTTTTTCCAGTGAAAACACAGATATGGCATCCAACGAGTGTTGTCCTGTCTCGTCTTCTTTATATTATTGCCAAGAAGCTGCAACTGAATAAAGCTGTGCTTCAACCTTCAGTTCCAAATTACCATTTTTAAAAATACAATTGGCTGTTCCGGCCTACTAAAGATGTCTGTCTGCCCCTGCCTGGTGTTGTCCTCAACTGAATAAAGCTAAGCTTCAACCTTCAGTTCCAAACATACAACAAAAAACTGGTACAATACAAAAAGTGGCCTCCAGCTACAAAAACTTTCTCCTACAAGTAGTTAACTGACAGTTTTTTTTCCAGTGAAAACACAGATATGGCATCCAACGAGTGTTGTCCTGTCTCGTCTTCTTTATATTATTGCCAAGAAGCTGCAACTGAATAAAGCTGTGCTTCAACCTTCTGTTCCAAATTACCATTTTTAAAAATGCAATTGGCTGTTCCGGCCTTCTAAAGGTGTCTGTCTGCCCCTGCCTGGTGTTGTCCTCAACTGAATAAAGCTGAGCTTCAACCTTCAGTTCCAAATTACCATTTTTAAAAATGCAATTGGCTGTTCCGGCCTACTAAAGGTGTCTGTCTGCCCCTGCCTGGTGTTGTCCTCAACTGAATAAAGCTGTGCTTCAACCTTCAGTTCCAAACATACAACAAAAAACTGGTACAATACAAAAAGTGGCCTCCAGCTACAAAAACTTTCTCCTACAAGTAGTTAACTGACAGTTTTATTTCCAGTGAAAACACAGATATGGCATCCAACGAGTGTTGTCCTGTCTCGTCTTCTTTATATTATTGCCAAGAAGCTGCAACTGAATAAAGCTGTGCTTCAACCTTCTGTTCCAAATTACCATTTTTTAAAATGCAATTGGCTGTTCCGGCCTACTAAAGGTGTCTGTCTGCCCCTGCCTGGTGTTGTCCTCAACTGAATAAAGCTGAGCTTCAACCTTCAGTTCCAAATTACCATTTTTAAAAATGCAATTGGCTGTTCCGGCCTACTAAAGGTGTCTGTCTGCCCCTGCCTGGTGTTGTCCTCAACTGAATAAAGCTGTGCTTCAACCTTCAGTTCCAAACATACAACAAAAAACTGGTACAATACAAAAAGTGGCCTCCAGCTACAAAAACTTTCTCCTACAAGTAGTTAACTGACAGTTTTTTTTCCAGTGAAAACACAGATATGGCATCCAACGAGTGTTGTCCTGTCTCGTCTTCTTTATATTATTGCCAAGAAGCTGCAACTGAATAAAGCTGTGCTTCAACCTTCTGTTCCAAATTACCATTTTTAAAAATGCAATTGGCTGTTCCGGACTACTAAAGATGTCTGTCTGCCCCTTCCTGGTGTTGTCCTCAACTGAATAAAGCTGAGCTTCAACCTTCAGTTCCAAACATACAACAAAAATCTGGTACAATACAAAAAGTGGCCTCCAGCTACAAAAACTTTCTCCTACAAGTAGTTAACTGACAGTTTTTTTCCAGTGAAAACACAGATATGGCATCCAACGAGTGTTGTCCTGTCTCGTCTTCTTTATATTATTGCCAAGAAGCTGCAACTGAATAAAGCTGAGCTTCAACCTTCTGTTCCAAATTACCATTTTTAAAAATGCAATTGGCTGTTCCGGACTACTAAAGATGTCTGTCTGCCCCTTCCTGGTGTTGTCCTCAACTGAATAAAGCTGAGCTTCAACCTTCAGTTCCAAACATACAACAAAAATCTGGTACAATACAAAAAGTGGCCTCCAGCTACAAAAACTTTCTCCTACAAGTAGTTAACTGACAGTTTTTTTTCCAGTGAAAACACAGATATGGCATCCAACGAGTGTTGTCCTTTCTCGTCTTCTTTATATTATTGCCAAGAAGCTGCAACTGAATAAAGCTGTGCTTCAACCTTCTGTTCCAAATTACCATTTTTAAAAATGCAATTGGCTGTTCCGGCCTACTAAAGGTGTCTGTCTGCCCCTGCCTGGTGTTGTTCTCAACTGAATAAAGCTGAGCTTCAACCTTCAGTTCCAAATTACCATTTTTAAAAATGCAATTGGCTGTTCTGGCCTACTAAAGATGTCTGTCTGCCCCTGCCTGGTGTTGTCCTCAACTGAATAAAGCTGAGCTTCAACCTTCAGTTCCAAACATACAACAAAAAACTGGTACAATACAAAAAGTGGCCTCCAGCTACAAAAAGTTTCTCCTACAAGTAGTTAACTGACAGTTTTTTTTCCAGTGAAAACACAGATATGGCATCCAACGAGTGTTGTCCTGTCTCGTCTTCTTTATATTATTGCCAAGAAGCTGCAACTGAATAAAGCTGTGCTTCAACCTTCAGTTCCAAATTACAATTTTTAAAAATGCAATTGGCTGTTCCGGCCTACTAAAGATGTCTGTCTGCCCCTGCCTGGTGTTGTCCTCAACTGAATAAAGCTGAGCTTCAACCTTCAGTTCCAAACATACAACAAAAAACTGGTACAATACAAAAAGTGGCCTCCAGCTACAAAAACTTTCTCCTACAAGTAGTTAACTGACAGTTTTTTTTCCAGTGAAAACACAGATATGGCATCCAACGAGTGTTGTCCTGTCTCGTCTTCTTTATATTATTGCCAAGAAGCTGCAACTGAATAAAGCTGTGCTTCAACCTTCAGTTCCAAATTACCATTTTTAAAAATGCAATTGGCTGTTCCGGCCTACTAAAGATGTCTGTCTGCCCCTGCCTGGTGTTGTCCTCAACTGAATAAAGCTGAGCTTCAACCTTCAGTTCCAAACATACAACAAAAAACTGGTACAATACAAAAAGTGGCCTCCAGCTACAAAAACTTTCTCCTACAAGTAGTTAGCTGACAGTTTTTTTTTCCAGTGAAAACACAGATATGGCATCCAACGAGTGTTGTCCTGTCTCATCTTCTTTATATTATTGCCAAGAAGCTGCAACTGAATAAAGCTGTGCTTCAACCTTCTGTTCCAAATTACCATTTTTAAAAATGCAATTGGCTGTTCCGGCCTACTAAAGATGTCTGTCTGCCCCTGCCTGGTGTTGTCCTCAACTGAATAAAGCTGAGCTTCAACCTTCAGTTCCAAACATACAACAAAAAACTGGTACAATACAAAAAGTGGCGTCCAGCTACAAAAACTTTCTCCTACAAGTAGTTAACTGACAGTTTTTTTTCCAGTGAAAACACAGATATGGCATCCAACGAGTGTTGTCCTGTCTCGTCTTCTTTATATTATTGCCAAGAAGCTGCAACTGAATAAAGCTGTGCTTCAACCTTCTGTTCCAAATTACCATTTTTAAAAATGCAATTGGCTGTTCCGGCCTACTAAAGATGTCTGTCTGCCCCTGCCTGGTGTTGTCCTCAACTGAATAAAGCTGAGCTTCAACCTTCAGTTCCAAACATACAACAAAAAACTGGTACAATACAAAAAGTGGCCTCCAGCTACAAAAACTTTCTCCTACAAGTAGTTAACTGACAGTTTTTTTCCAGTGAAAACACAGATATGGCATCCAACGAGTGTTGTCCTGTCTCGTCTTCTTTATATTATTGCCAAGAAGCTGCAACTGAATAAAGCTGTGCTTCAAACTTCTGTTCCAAATTACCATTTTTAAAAATGCAATTGGCTGTTCCGGCCTACTAAAGACGTCTGTCTGCCCCTGCCTGGTGTTGTCCTCAACTGAATAAAGCTGAGCTTCAACCTTCAGTTCCAAACATACAACAAAAAACTGGTACAATACAAAAAGTGGCCTCCAGCTACAAAAACTTTCTTCTACAAGTAGTTAACTGACAGTTTTTTTTCCAGTGAAAACACAGATATGGCATCCAACGAGTGTTGTCCTGTCTCGTCTTCTTTATATTATTGCCAAGAAGCTGCAACTGAATAAAGCTGTGCTTCAACCTTCTGTTCCAAGTTACCATTTTTAAAAATGCAATTGGCTGTTCCGGCCTACTAAAGATGTCTGTCTGCCCCTGCCTGGTGTTGTCCTCAACTGAATAAAGCTGAGCTTCAACCTTCAGTTCCAAACATACAACAAAAAACTGGTACAATACAAAAAGTGGCCTCCAGCTACAAAAACTTTCTCCTACAAGTAGTTAACTGACAGTTTTTTTTCCAGTGAAAACACAGATATGGCATCCAACGAGTGTTGTCCTGTCTCGTCTTCTTTATATTATTGCCAAGAAGCTGCAACTGAATAAAGCTGAGCTTCAACCTTCTGTTCCAAATTACCATTTTTAAAAATGCAATTGGCTGTTCCGGACTACTAAAGATGTCTGTCTGCCCCTTCCTGGTGTTGTCCTCAACTGAATAAAGCTGAGCTTCAACCTTCAGTTCCAAACATACAACAAAAATCTGGTACAATACAAAAAGTGGCCTCCAGCTACAAAAACTTTCTCCTACAAGTAGTTAACTGACAGTTTTTTTTCCAGTGAAAACACAGATATGGCATCCAACGAGTGTTGTCCTTTCTCGTCTTCTTTATATTATTGCCAAGAAGCTGCAACTGAATAAAGCTGTGCTTCAACCTTCTGTTCCAAATTACCATTTTTAAAAATGCAATTGGCTGTTCCGGCCTACTAAAGGTGTCTGTCTGCCCCTGCCTGGTGTTGTTCTCAACTGAATAAAGCTGAGCTTCAACCTTCAGTTCCAAATTACCATTTTTAAAAATGCAATTGGCTGTTCTGGCCTACTAAAGATGTCTGTCTGCCCCTGCCTGGTGTTGTCCTCAACTGAATAAAGCTGAGCTTCAACCTTCAGTTCCAAACATACAACAAAAAACTGGTACAATACAAAAAGTGGCCTCCAGCTACAAAAAGTTTCTCCTACAAGTAGTTAACTGACAGTTTTTTTTCCAGTGAAAACACAGATATGGCATCCAACGAGTGTTGTCCTGTCTCGTCTTCTTTATATTATTGCCAAGAAGCTGCAACTGAATAAAGCTGTGCTTCAACCTTCAGTTCCAAATTACAATTTTTAAAAATGCAATTGGCTGTTCCGGCCTACTAAAGATGTCTGTCTGCCCCTGCCTGGTGTTGTCCTCAACTGAATAAAGCTGAGCTTCAACCTTCAGTTCCAAACATACAACAAAAAACTGGTACAATACAAAAAGTGGCCTCCAGCTACAAAAACTTTCTCCTACAAGTAGTTAACTGACAGTTTTTTTTCCAGTGAAAACACAGATATGGCATCCAACGAGTGTTGTCCTGTCTCGTCTTCTTTATATTATTGCCAAGAAGCTGCAACTGAATAAAGCTGTGCTTCAACCTTCAGTTCCAAATTACCATTTTTAAAAATGCAATTGGCTGTTCCGGCCTACTAAAGATGTCTGTCTGCCCCTGCCTGGTGTTGTCCTCAACTGAATAAAGCTGAGCTTCAACCTTCAGTTCCAAACATACAACAAAAAACTGGTACAATACAAAAAGTGGCCTCCAGCTACAAAAACTTTCTCCTACAAGTAGTTAGCTGACAGTTTTTTTTTCCAGTGAAAACACAGATATGGCATCCAACGAGTGTTGTCCTGTCTCATCTTCTTTATATTATTGCCAAGAAGCTGCAACTGAATAAAGCTGTGCTTCAACCTTCTGTTCCAAATTACCATTTTTAAAAATGCAATTGGCTGTTCCGGCCTACTAAAGATGTCTGTCTGCCCCTGCCTGGTGTTGTCCTCAACTGAATAAAGCTGAGCTTCAACCTTCAGTTCCAAACATACAACAAAAAACTGGTACAATACAAAAAGTGGCGTCCAGCTACAAAAACTTTCTCCTACAAGTAGTTAACTGACAGTTTTTTTTCCAGTGAAAACACAGATATGGCATCCAACGAGTGTTGTCCTGTCTCGTCTTCTTTATATTATTGCCAAGAAGCTGCAACTGAATAAAGCTGTGCTTCAACCTTCTGTTCCAAATTACCATTTTTAAAAATGCAATTGGCTGTTCCGGCCTACTAAAGATGTCTGTCTGCCCCTGCCTGGTGTTGTCCTCAACTGAATAAAGCTGAGCTTCAACCTTCAGTTCCAAACATACAACAAAAAACTGGTACAATACAAAAAGTGGCCTCCAGCTACAAAAACTTTCTCCTACAAGTAGTTAACTGACAGTTTTTTTCCAGTGAAAACACAGATATGGCATCCAACGAGTGTTGTCCTGTCTCGTCTTCTTTATATTATTGCCAAGAAGCTGCAACTGAATAAAGCTGTGCTTCAAACTTCTGTTCCAAATTACCATTTTTAAAAATGCAATTGGCTGTTCCGGCCTACTAAAGACGTCTGTCTGCCCCTGCCTGGTGTTGTCCTCAACTGAATAAAGCTGAGCTTCAACCTTCAGTTCCAAACATACAACAAAAAACTGGTACAATACAAAAAGTGGCCTCCAGCTACAAAAACTTTCTTCTACAAGTAGTTAACTGACAGTTTTTTTTCCAGTGAAAACACAGATATGGCATCCAACGAGTGTTGTCCTGTCTCGTCTTCTTTATATTATTGCCAAGAAGCTGCAACTGAATAAAGCTGTGCTTCAACCTTCTGTTCCAAGTTACCATTTTTAAAAATGCAATTGGCTGTTCCGGCCTACTAAAGATGTCTGTCTGCCCCTGCCTGGTGTTGTCCTCAACTGAATAAAGCTGAGCTTCAACCTTCAGTTCCAAACATACAACAAAAAACTGGTACAATACAAAAAGTGGCCTCCAGCTACAAAAACTTTCTCCTACAAGTAGTTAACTGACAGTTTTTTTTCCAGTGAAAACACAGATATGGCATCCAACGAGTGTTGTCCTGTCTCGTCTTCTTTATATTATTGCCAAGAAGCTGCAACTGAATAAAGCTGTGCTTCAACCTTCTGTTCCAAATTACCATTTTTAAAAATGCAATTGGCTGTTCCGGCCTACTAAAGATGTCTGTCTGCCCCTGCCTGGTGTTGTCCTCAACTGAATAAAGCTGAGCTTCAACCTTCAGTTCCAAACATACAACAAAAAACTGGTACAATACAAAAAGTGGCCTCCAGCTACAAAAACTTTCTCCTACAAGTAGTTAACTGACAGTTTTTTTTCCAGTGAAAACACAGATATGGCATCCAACGAGTGTTGTCCTGTCTCGTCTTCTTTATATTATTGCCAAGAAGCTGCAACTGAATAAAGCTGTGCTTCAACCTTCTGTTCCAAGTTACCATTTTTAAAAATGCAATTGGCTGTTCCGGCCTACTAAAGATGTCTGTCTGCCCCTGCCTGGTGTTGTCCTCAACTGAATAAAGCTGAGCTTCAACCTTCAGTTCCAAACATACAACAAAAAACTGGTACAATACAAAAAGTGGCCTCCAGCTACAAAAACTTTCTCCTACAAGTAGTTAACTGACAGTTTTTTTTCCAGTGAAAACACAGATATGGCATCCAACGAGTGTTGTCCTGTCTCGTCTTCTTTATATTATTGCCAAGAAGCTGCAACTGAATAAAGCTGTGCTTCAACCTTCTGTTCCAAATTACCATTTTTAAAAATGCAATTGGCTGTTCCGGCCTACTAAAGATGTCTGTCTGCCCCTGCCTGGTGTTGTCCTCAACTGAATAAAGCTGAGCTTCAACCTTCAGTTCCAAACATACAACAAAAAACTGGTACAATACAAAAAGTGGCCTCCAGCTACAAAAACTTTCTCCTACAAGTAGTTAACTGACAGTTTTTTTTCCAGTGAAAACACAGATATGGCATCCAACGAGTGTTGTCCTGTCTCGTCTTCTTTATATTATTGCCAAGAAGCTGCAACTGAATAAAGCTGTGCTTCAACCTTCTGTTCCAAATTACCATTTTTAAAAATGCAATTGGCTATTCCGGCCTACTAAAGGTGTCTGTCTGCCCCTGCCTGGTGTTGTCCTCAACTGAATAAAGCTGAGCTTCAACCTTCAGTTCCAAATTACCATTTTTAAAAATGCAATTGGCTGTTCCGGCCTACTAAAGATGTCTGTCTGCCCCTGCCTGGTGTTGTCCTCAACTGAATAAAGCTGAGCTTCAACCTTCAGTTCCAAACATACAACAAAAAACTGGTACAATACAAAAAGTGGCCTCCAGCTACAAAAACGTTCTCCTACAAGTAGTTAACTGACAGTTTTTTTTCCAGTGAAAACACAGATATGGCATCCAACGAGTGTTGTCCTGTCTCGTCTTCTTTATATTATTGCCAAGAAGCTGCAACTGAATAAAGCTGTGCTTCAACCTTCTGTTCCAAATTACCATTTTTAAAAATGCAATTGGCTGTTCCGGCCTACTAAAGATGTCTGTCTGCCCCTGCCTGGTGTTGTCCTCAACTGAATAAAGCTGAGCTTCAACCTTCAGTTCCAAACATACAACAAAAAACTGGTACAATACAAAAAGTGGCCTCCAGCTACAAAAACTTTCTCCTACAAGTAGTTAACTGACAGTTTTTTTTCCAGTGAAAACACAGATATGGCATCCAACGAGTGTTGTCCTGTCTCGTCTTCTTTATATTATTGCCAAGAAGCTGCAACTGAATAAAGCTGTGCTTCAACCTTCTGTTCCAAATTACCATTTTTAAAAATGAAATTGGCTGTTCCGGCCTACTAAAGGTGTCTGTCTGCCCCTGCCTGGTGTTGTCCTCAACTGAATAAAGCTGAGCTTCAACCTTCAGTTCCAAATTACCATTTTTAAAAATGCAATTGGCTGTTTCGGCCTACTAAAGGTGTCTGTCTGCCCCTGCCTGGTGTTGTCCTCAACTGAATAAAGCTGTGCTTCAACCTTCAGTTCCAAACATACAACAAAAAACTGGTGCAATACAAAAAGTGGCCTCCAGCTACAAAAACTTTCTCCTACAAGTAGTTAACTGACAGTTTTTTTTCCAGTGAAAACACAGATATGGCATCCAACGAGTGTTGTCCTGTCTCGTCTTCTTTATATTATTGCCAAGAAGCTGCAACTGAATAAAGCTGTGCTTCAACCTTCTGTTCCAAATTACCATTTTTAAAAATGCAATTGGCTGTTCCGGCCTACTAAAGGTGTCTGTCTGCCCCTGCCTGGTGTTGTCCTCAACTGAATAAAGCTGAGCTTCAACCTTCAGTTCCAAATTACCATTTTTAAAAATGCAATTGGCTGTTCCGGCCTACTAAAGGTGTCTGTCTGCCCCTGCCTGGTGTTGTCCTCAACTGAATAAAGCTGTGCTTCAACCTTCAGTTCCAAACATACAACAAAAAACTGGTACAATACAAAAAGTGGCCTCCAGCTACAAAAACTTTCTCCTACAAATATTTAACTGACAGTTTTTTTTCCAGTGAAAACACAGATATGGCATCCAACGAGTGTTGTCCTGTCTCGTCTTCTTTATATTATTGCCAAGAAGCTGCAACTGACTAAAGCTGTGCTTCAACCTTCTGTTCCAAATTACCATTTTTAAAAATGCAATTGGCTGTTCCGGCCTACTAAAGGGGTCTGCCCCTGCCTGGTGTTGTCCTCAACTGAATAAAGCTGAGCTTCTACCTTCTGCCTCTTATTAACTGCTGTTTTTTAAAAAAATTGGCTGTTCCGGCCTACTAAAGGTGTCTGTCTGCCCCTGCCTGGTGTTGACCTCAACTGAACAAAGCTGAGCTTCCACATTCTGGCTTTCGCCCTATACTATCAGATATTAAACTGCATTTGGCCTACTAGTGTGGTTAGGCCCTTGAAACAGTGTCTGCTGCTCTTGGGTTTGCTACTCCACTGAACAAAGCAATGCCGCCTGTTTAGTCCTGTTACCAATTTTGAACTGCATTTAGCCTACTTTATTCTTTGGCCCTATATCTGTTTCCTCCTCATCCTGCCCATTGCCCAGCCACTGCTAGATGAGTCTGCTGGTACATTGACCTAGACCACTACATTCCCCTTATACTCTACACAGCCAGAATCTGACCCTGCTGAAAGTAAGGTTCCCCTTCCCGCATGTTATACCACCTTACACAGGGACAGAGAGGAAGGTGCAGATGAAAGTGCAGGTTCCTTCATCAGGTGGGGGGGCATACTCGTTGGCGACGTCACTGGCACAGGGCCCCTCAGAGTACGCAAAAGTGTCGCTGCTGGTGGGAGGCGCCCCCGCCATGCAAACACACCGCCGTACTTTGAGGGGCCCTGTGCCAGTGCCAATGCGAACGAGTGGGCCCCCCTGCTTGCTCAGGATCACAGCACTTGCAACGTTGAAATACTTACCTTTCCCTGCAACACCGCCGTGACGTAGTCCGCATTTCCTAGGCCCACGAAAAACTTGAGCCAGCCCTACTCCCCCCACAACTTTTGCCAAATGACCCCCAATTCCCTATGCCCAACTATTATTATAAAGTTAATTAAGATTGACAAGCTTCAGAAACAAGAATGGATGTTTTTGGCATTAAAATGGGCACTGTAGGTGTTTTCCTGGCCTCCACTCACTGCCGACTATGCTTCCCCATTGACTTGCATTGGGTTTCGTGTTTCGGTCGATCCCCGACTTTTAGCGATAATCGGCCGACTGCACTCGACTCGACTCTGGACAAAATCGGGTTTCACAAAACCCGACTCGATCTTAAAAAAATGAAAGTCGCTCAACTCTAATGGGCACCCTTATCATTTTTTTGTTTTAAATACTCCTACCTACTTTTTACTGACTTACTAAAGCACTTTTTTTGGTTTTGTAACCTCATTGAGCTTTGAACTTCATAGCCAGGTGTATGTAATCATGAGAAAAGCTACTTAAGTGGCCACTTGCAAGTTGTTCTCCTGTTTGAATCTCCTCTGAAGAGTGGCATCATGGGCTCCTCAAAACAACTGTCAAATGATCTGAAAACAAAGATTATTCAACATAGTTGTTCAGGGGAAGGATACAAAAAGCTCTCTCAGAGATTTAACCTGTCAATTTCCAATGTGAGGAACATAGTAAGGAAATGGAAGAACACAGGTACAGTTCTTGTTAAGGCCAGAAGTGGCAGGCCAAGAAAAACATCAGAAAGGCAGAGAGGAAGAATGGTGAGATCAGTCAAGGACAATCCTCAGACCACCTCCAGAGAGCTGCAGCATCAACTTGCTACAGACGGTGTCACTGTGCATCGGTCAACTATACAACGCACTTTGCACAAGGAGAAGCTGTATGGGAGAGTGATGCGAAAGAAGCCGTTTCTGCAAGCACGCCACAAACAGAGTCAGCTGAGGTATGCAAAAGCACATTTGGAGAAGCCAATTTATTTTTGGAAGAAGGTCCTGTGGACTGATGAAACCAAGATTGAGTTGTTTGGTCATACAAAAAGGCGTTATGCATGGCGGCAAAAAAACACAGTGCGTTGTGTAGTTGACCGATGCACAGTGACACCATCTGCAGCAAGTTGGTTTGTAAACCATGTCTCATATCCTGTCGGGTTTGATAAGGAGTTAGCAAAAGCCGGCAAATGAATTACCGGCTTTTATGCTATCTTGTGCTGTATTAAATATATATATATATATATATATATATATATATATATATATATATATATATATATATATATATATATACTGTATATATATATATATATATGTGTGTGTGTGTCTCACTGACATAGATGTGTGTATATATATATATATATATATATATATATATATATATACTATATAACGGTCTAAGGGTCACTTCCATCTGTCTGTTTGTTTGTCTGTCACGGATATTCATTGGTCGCGGCCTCTGTCTGTCATGGAAATCCAAGTCACCGATTGGTCGTGGCAAAACGCCCACGACCATTGCCACGACCAATCAGCGATGGGCACAGTCCAGCAACATGGCCGCTCCTTCCTCCCCTCAGTCAGTGCCCGCTCCATACTCCCCTCCAGTCAGCGCTCACACAAGGTTAATGCCAGCGTTAATGAACCGCGGTGTAACGCACTCCATTAATGCAGCTATTAACCCTGTGTGACCAACTTTTTACTATTGATGCTGCCTATGCAGCATCAATTGTGAAAAGATCTGTTACAAATAATAATAATAAAAAAGGTTATTCTCACCCTCCGACGTGGCGCGGTGTCCTCGGCAGTGCAAGCCGCAGGTTCCGGTGCCAAGGATGCTATGCGAGAAGGACCTGCCATGACGTCACGGTCATGTGACCACGATGTCATCACAGGTCCTGAGTACCTGTGATACTTTTTTGTTAAGTATATAATTCCACATGTGTTAATTCATAGTTTTGATGCCTTCAGTGTGAATGTACAATTTTCATAGTCATGAAAATACAGAAAAATCTTTAAATGAGAAGGTGTGTCCAAACTTTTGTTCTGTACTGTATGTCTACCTATTGTATGTGTAGACATTTATTTTAGCTATTCTATTCGAACCTGTCAGTGTGATTTTACTGTATACTGCACTGAATTACCGGCTTTTCTATAGGACACCGGTGCGTATTTCTCCCAAGGCAGACGTGTGGTCTGCGTGTAATCCGTATTCTTCTCGCCCCCATAGACTTTCATTGGCTTATTTTTGGAGGAATACGCTGACAATCGCAGCATGCTGTGATTTTCTCAGCCCGTAAAAAACGGCCGAGAAATATACGGCTGATGGAAGCTGTCCCATAGAGAAACATTGGTCCGTGTGCAATGCGTTGGTTTTGCACTTCTCCCTCATCCGTATTTCTCTCTAGTGTTATGCCAGCCTAATGCGTTAGCAATGAAGATACTCTACACTATTATTTTTTTCCTGCAAAAGAAAAATACACATCACTAACATTGCGACATCGTCTTCCCTAATGCGCTACTTATAACGCTACTCGGTACTAACTATTATTTACCATATATGGAATTGTCTGTTCTTTAGCCCACTTTGTACACCCACACACAACATGCTGCTTACATATATCGAGCATGTCAAAAAAGTTTAATCAATTTTCAAAAGATGCATATAGAAAGTAAAGCAAATAGTAAGCAATCATGATCTTTTCCATTGATCAATATTTTTAAATAAAGTAGTAATACAATATACTTTTCACATAACCAATAATGTTAAATTATAATTTGTAAATAATAATAGAAATAATAGAAATTAAATAAATTATAACATAAAATGAAGCAGAAAAATACTGTAAACAGTATTAAGATGTAGGAACAATGGGTACTGACTACTGAAATAATTTTGAAGAGTTTGGCAGTTACATTGAGAGAGCGAGCTGCTGAACCATATGGGGTTATAAAAACTCATTTAGCATACAGTGGATAAAAATGATTCATATTAATATTCCAATCTTACAGGATCAATGAGCCCCTAGCCAACTGTTTTCAAGTGTGCTGTAATAATTGTTTTTAAAATGTATTTTCACTGATTTCCAGAAGATGTTCTTCTGCGTTTAACTGCTAAACTAGAAACACAAAGACAATGCAAAATTCAAAGAAGTAACTTTTTTTTTCCTGTGGGGCCCAATAACATAACTAGGATGGCATAAAAAGCATAGGTTGCCAAGCCAATATTGGCATTCCTCTCAGGAGTATTTGATCGATAAAATGTTAAAGGGGTCCGTACACCTGGAAATGCTATTTTCCCACACGTGCGTCACAGTCCTTATAAACCTGTATTATGGAGCCGTAGGAAATCCATGGTACAATTTACGCTTTAACCCCTTAAGGACAAAACTACTTTATATGTAAATGAGCAGGCTCATTTTTTAAATCTGACCAGTGTCATTTTATGAGGTAATGACTCTGGAGCGCTTCAACAGATCCCACTGAGGTTGTTTTTTCGTGACATATTGTACTTGATGATAGCGGTAACATTTGTTTGATATAACTTGCATCTATTCATGAAAATACCAGAAATTTGTCAAAAATGTTGAAAATTTCACAATATTCAAAATTTTAATTATTATTACCTTAAACCAGCTATGTTGCACAAAATCTTTACCAAATAACATTCCCACGTGTCTTATTTATATCAGCACATTTTTTGAAATATAAATTTCTTTATTAAGAAGTTAGAAGGGTTAAAAGTTGATCAGCGATTTCTCATTTTTCCAACAAAAGTTAGAAAGCCATTTTTTTAGGTGACACAACACATTTGAAATTACTTTGAGGGGCGTATTTGACAGAAAATACGCAAAAGTGACACCATTCAAAAAGCTGCACCCATTAAACTCATCAAAACCACATTAAAGAAGCTTATTAATGCTTCAGGTGGTTCACTTGTATTAATGGAATGTGGAAGAAGAAAATGCACATTTTACTTTTTTCACAAAAATTTCAATTTAGCCTCAGTTTTTTTTATTTTCAAAAGGATAACATGAGAAAATGGACCCCGAAATTTGTTAGGCAATTTCTACTGAGCACGCTGATGATATGTGGGTGAAACTACTGTTTGGAAGCATGTATGAAAGAACAAAGGTCCTCCAGACAGAATCATAAAATGACATAATCTTTATTTAAATTTATAATAAAAAAGCTACTTCATAAATGGTTATGCACCCCTTCTGAGGAAGATCATTATCAAAATGAGCATCAAGGGGTATGCTGGACTATTTCTGAATTTCAGGCATGACTGCCCCTAGCTTTCACCTGTTTACATTATATAGACTATGTGGTCTTAAAGCTATGGTTTGCACTATTTGTACCTGGTTTCCTCTGTGATTTGTTACTTATCTTATCTACGGACACTTGTGTTCTATTATGGTATGTGCGCACGTCAGGATTTCTTGCAGAAATTTCCTGAAGAAAACCGGAAATTTTCTGCAAGAAATCCACATTTTTTTTTTTGCGTTTTTTCCCCGTTTTTTTCGCGCTTTTTTTAGCATTTTGCAAGCGTAATTAGCTTGCAGAATGCTAAAGTTTTCCAAGCGATGCTACAGATCGCTTGGAAAACTGATTGACAGGTTGGTCACACTTGTCAAACATAGTGTTTGACAAGTGTGACCAACTTTTTACTATAGATGCAGCCTAGGCAGCATCAATAGTAAAAGATAGAATGTTTAAAAATAATAATAAAAATAATAAAAAAAATGGTTATACTCACCTGCAGACAGCCGATCTCCTCAGCGGCTTCCATTCCTATAGATGGTGTGTGTGTGCAGGACCTTCGATGACGTTGCAGTCACGTGACCGCGACGTCATCGCGGTCATGTGACCGCGACGTCATCGCAGGTCCTTCACACACACCATCTATAGGAACGTAAGCGGTAGCATGCACCGCTGAGAGGCGGGAAGACTCGAAGGTGAGTATATGACTATTTTTTATTTTAATTATTTTTTTTACCAATTATATGGTGCCCAGTCCGTGGAGGAGAGTCTCCTCTCCTCCACCCTGGGTAGCAACCGCACATGATCTGCTTACTTCCCGCATGGTGGGCATAGCCACATGCGGAAAGTAAGCAGATCAATGCATTCCTAGGTGTGCGGAATCCCCGCAATTCCGCAAATTTAATGAACATGTTGCTTTTTTTCCACGATGCGATTTTTTCACGGAAAAAAATGCAACATTTGCACAAGAAATGCGGAATACACTGAAAATAATGGGAGGCATATGTAAGCATTTTTTTCGCGTTTTTTCCGCGTTTTTATCATGTTTTTATAGCGAAAAAACGAGAAAAAAATGCGAAAAATACTGAACGTGTACAAATGGCCTTATGCTTACAAGGAGTTAATCAGGAGCAAGTTCCAACAGTGTCTGGAGCTCTAACATTTTTAATTTATCTTTTTGTGTCTTAAATCACTTTGCATAGCACAATTATTTTTGCACTTCGCACTTTTATTTACTAATTGGTGCTGTTTTGGCAATAATCCCTGTATACTCGTTTTAAAGGCACATTTGGAGTGCCCCTGTTGTGCTTAAACAGTAAAAACCCTCCACAAGTTGCCCCATTGTGGAAACTAGACCTCTTAAGGAATGTAGCTAAATATGTGGTGAGCACCCTGAACCTGCAAATTTTTTATTTTCACTACAGTAAATGGAGAAAATGAAGTGCGCTAATACCCCATATGTGGTCGAAAAGCTACTTTTGAGGCACAGTGCAAAGATCAGAAGGGAAGAAGCGCCATATTGGCGTTCAGATTATGCTGGAATAGTTTGAGGGTGCCAAGTCACATTGGCAGAGCATCTGAAGTTGCAGAACAGCAGAACCCCCCATAAGTGACAATATTTTGCAAACTACAACTCTCAAAGAATTCAGTTAGGGGTGCAGTGAGCATGTTGACACCACGTGTGCCTCACAGAAATTTATACCATTGAGCATTGAAGGAAAAATAAATACATTTCTACCACTAAAATATTGTTTTAGCCTGAAATTTTTTATTTTTGTGGGAGCTAGGGTTGAGCGACTTTTATTTTTATAGGATCGGGTCGGGTTTCACAAAACCCGACTTTCTCAAAAGTTGGGTCGAGTGAAATCTGCCGATCCTATAAAAAAGTCGCGGTCGGGGTCGGCCGAAACACAAAACCCAATGCAGTGCAATGGGATACTATGGTTCCCAGGGTCTGAAGGAGAGGAAACTCTCCTTCAGGCCCTGGGATCCATATTAATGTGTAAAATAAAGAATCAAAATAAAAAATATTGATATACTCACCCTCGGACGCGCCCTGGTACTAACCGGCAGGCTTCCTTCCTAAGAATGAGCGCGTGTATGACCTGCGGTGACGTCGCGGCTTGTGATTGGTCGCGAGCGGTCACATGGACAAGCCGCGACGTCATCTAAGGTCCTTCATGCGCTCATTCTTAGGAAGGAAGGCTGCTGGAAGGAAGCAGGGTGCGTCCGAGGGTGAGTATATTCCTATTAGGTATATACTCACCCTCGGACACGCCCTGCTTCTTTCCGGCAGCCTTGCTTCCTAAGAATGAGCACGTGAAGGACCTTAGATGGCGTTGCGGCTTGTCCATGTGACCGCTCGCGACCAATCACAAGCCGCGACGTCACCGCAGGTCATTCACGCGCTCATTCTTAGGAAGGAAGCCTGCCGGTTAGTACCAGGGCGCGTCTGAGGGTGAGTATATCAATATTTTTATTTTGATTCTTTATTTAACACTTAAATATGGATTCCGATACCGATGCCCGATATCGCAAACATATCGGAACTCGGTATCGGAATTCCGATACCAGATTCAGAAGATCGCTGACCTCATGGCTGACCCCACACAGGGGTCGGGTCGGGTTTCAAGAAACCCGACTTCGCCAAAAGTCGGCGACTTCTGAAAATGGCCGACCCGTTTCGCTCAACCCTAGTGAGAACTAATAGAAAAAAATGGACCTCTCAGTTTGTTGTGCAATTTCTCCTAATTGCGCCAATACCCTGCATCTAATTACAAACTCTTTTGAGGCACAGTGCAAGCTCAGAAGAGAAGGAGTGCCATTTTATAGTGCAGATTTTACTGTTATGGTTTGCAGGTGCCATGACCCACTGGAAGAGCCCCTGAGGTGCCAGAAAAGCAGAATCCCCATAAGTGACCCCATTTTACAGACTACACCTCTCAATCAATTCATCTAAGGGTGCAGTCATCATATTGACAACACGGGTGTGTCACAGAATATAATACCATTGGGCAGTAAAGAAAAAAATAATTACATTTCTACCACAAAAGTTTTGTTTTAGCCACAGATTTTACATTTTCTCAAAGGGAAATAGGTAGCAATAGCACTAGTGATGAGCGAGTGTACTCGTTGCTTGGGTGACCTCCGAGTATTTATGACTGCTCAGAGATTTAGTTTTCATTGTGGCAGCTGAATGATTTCCAGCTACTAGCGAGACTGATTACATGTGGGGATTCCCTAGTAACCAGGCAACCCCCACATGTACTTAGCTTGGCTAGTATCATTCAGCTGAGGTGATGAAAACTAAATCTCCGAACACTAACAAATACTCAGAGGTCACCCGAGCGTGCTTGGGAAAACCTGAGCAACGAGTACACTCACTCATCACTAAATAGCACCAGAATGTGTCACACAATTTCTGCTGAATGTGGCAACACCCCATATATGGCTGTAAAATACTGCTTAGCCACATGGCGAGACTTGGGAGGGGTGGAGAGCTATTTGCCTCCTGGTGCAAAGGTTTTCTAAGAATAGTTAGCAGACTTCATACACAGAGCCCCTAAGTGATAGAATAGCAGAATACCCCCCTAAAATAACCCTATTTTGGAAATTATACCCCTGCCAAACATGTGGACACAAATTGTGGTTTAGGCACACTGGGGTCAAAAGAGAGGGGGCATTTGGATTTTGGAGTGCAGAACTCATTGGATTTCTTTTGGAGCACCACAGTGCTGTCCAGAGCAATTGTACTGCCAGTAACATGAAAGCCCCCTATATTTCTGTTAACAGATGACAGACCTGAGTGGGGACTTGCTTTTTTAGTGGATCGAGTTGAAGCTTTTATTAGGAGCATTTTACATAATGTTTGGGATCACATTTATCTGGCGCTCTACGCTGACCACTTACTTTGGGGTTTCAATTTAAATCTCTGATTGACACGTTTCAGGTGAAACCCTCGAGGGATCCAATCACTATAAAAAGGCAACGAGTGAGGCCGGCGTCACACTAGCGAGTTTTACGGACGTATGAGAGGTGCAGAAAATATGGATTGCATACGGTACAATGATTCTCTATGGCCCAGCTCCTATCTGCTGTATTTTACTGATCCGTATTATACCGTCTTGTACGGCCGTAGAAAATCGCAGCATGCTGCGTTTGTCACCTTATTGCGCAAAAAAATCATCAATGAAAGTCTATGGGGGCGAGAAAAATATGGATTAGACACAGACCATGCGTGTGACTTGCAAGAAATACACATCGGTGTTATAGTAACATAGCAACATAGTTAGTAAGGCTGAAAAAAGACATTTGTCCATCCAGTTCAGCCTATCTTCCATCATAATAAATCCTCAGATCTACGTCCTTCTACAGAACCTAATAATTGTATGATACAATATTGTTCTGCTCCAGGAAGACATCCAGGCCTCTCTTGAACCCCTCGACTGAGTTCGCCATCACCACCTGCTCAGGCAAGCAATTCCAGATTCTCACTGCCCTAACAGTAAAGAATCCTCTTCTATGTTGCTGGAAAAACCTTCTCTCCTCCAGACGCAAAGAATGCCCCCTTGTGCCCGTCACCTTCCTTGGTATAAACAGATCCTCAGCGAGATATTTGTATTGTCCCCTTATATATTTATACATGGTTATTAGATCGCCCCTCAGTCGTCTTTTTTCTAGACTAAATAATCCTAATTTCGCTAATCTATCTGGGTATTGTAGTTCTCCCATCCCCTTTATTAATTTTGTTGCCCTCCTTTGTACTCTCTCTAGATCCATTATATCCTTCCTGAGCACCGGTGCCCAAAACTGGACACAGTACTCCATGTGCGGTCTAACTAGGAATTTGTACAGAGGCAGTATAATGCTCTCATCATGTGTATCCAGACCTCTTTTAATGCACCCCATGATCCTGTTTGCCTTGGCAGCTGCTGCCTGGCACTGGCTGCTCCAGGTAAGTTTATCATTAACTTGGATCCCCAAGTCCTTCTCCCTGTCAGATTTACCCAGTGGTTTCCCGTTCAGTGTGTAATGGTGATATTGATTCCTTCTTCCCATGTGTATAACCTTACATTTATCATTGTTAAACCTCATCTGCCACCTTTCAGCCCAAGTTTCCAACTTATCCAGATCCATCTGTAGCAGAATACTATCTTCTCTTGTATTAACTGCTTTACATAGTTTTGTATCATCTGCAAATATCAATATTTTACTGTGTAAACCTTCTACCAGATCATTAATGAATATGTTGAAGAGAACAGGTCCCAATACCGACCCCTGCGGTACCCCACTGGTCACAGCGACCCAGTTAGAGACTATACCATTTATAACCACCCTCTGCTTTCTATCACTAAGCCAGTTACTAACCCATTTACACACATTTTCCCCCAGACCAAGCATTCTCATTTTGTGTACCAACCTCTTGTGCAGCACGGTATCAAACGCTTTGGAAAAATCGAGATATACCACGTCCAATGACTCACCGTGGTCCAGCCTATAGATTACCTCTTCATAAAAACTGATTAGATTGGTTTGAAAGGAGCGATTTCTCATAAACCCATGCTGATATGGAGTTAAACAGTTATTCTCATTGAGATAATCCAGAATAACATCCTTCAGAAACCCTTCAAATATTTTACCAACAGTAGAGGTTAGACTTACTGGCCAATAATTTCCAGGTTCACTTTTAGAGCCCTTTTTGAATATTGGCACCACATTTGCTATGCGCCAGTCCTGTGGAACAGACCCCGTCGCTATAGAGTCCCTAAAAATAAGAAATAATGGTTTATCTATTACATTACTTAGTTCTCTTAGTACTCGTGGGTGTATGCCATCCGGACCCGGAGATTTATCTATTTTAATCTTATTTAGCCGGTTTCGCACCTCTTCTTGGGTTAGATTGGTGACTAGTGTTGAGCGATACCGTCCGATACTTGAAAGTATCGGTATCGGAAAGTATCGGCCGATACCGGCAAAGTATCGGATCCAATCCGATACCGATACCCGATACCAATACAAGTCAATGGGACTCAAGTATCGGACGGTATTCCTGATGGTTCCCAGGGTCTGAAGGAGAGGAAACTCTCCTTCAGGCCCTGGGATCCATATAAATGTGTAAAAGAAAGAATTAAAATAAAAAATATCGCTATACTCACCTGTCCGACGCAGCCTGGACCTCAGCGAGGGAACCGGCAGCGTTGTTTGTTTAAAATTCGCGCTTTTACTTGGTTACGTGAAGTCCCGGCTTGTGATTGGTCAGGGCGGCCAAGTTGCCGGGAATTTTAAAATGCGCGCGTGTCCAGCCTCCCAGCTTGTGATTGGTTGATCGCGGCGCAACCAATCACAAGCCGGGACATCACGGGAGGCTGGACACGCGCCCATTTTAAAATGCGCGCGTGTCCAGCCTCCCGTGACATCACGGCTTGTGATTGGTTGCGTCTCCCATGTGACTGCGACGCAACCAATCACAAAGCCGGGACGTAATTTTAAAATCCTTAAGGACCTGAAATTACGTCACGGCTTGCTGTGATTGGTTGCGTCGCCCATGTGACTGCGACGCAACCAATCACAACGCCGGAACGTAATTTTAAAATCCTGAAGGACCTGAAATTACGTCACGGCTTGCTGTGATTGGTTGCGTCCCGGTCACATGGGCGGCACGCAACCAATCACAAGCCGGGACTCACGTAAAGGAAAGAAAAGCGCGAATTTTAAACAAAGAACGCTGCCGCTTCCCTCGGTAAGGTGCAGGCTGCGTCGGAGAGGTGAGTATAGCAATATTTTTTATTTTAATTCTCTCTTTTACACATTTTTACATTAATGTTGTTTCGATACCGATACCCGATATCACAAAAATATCGGATCTCGGTATCGGAATTCCGATACAGCAAGTATCGGCCGATACCCGATACTTGCAGTATCGGAATGCTCAACACTATTGGTGACCCTTAATATAGGGTTTTCATTGTTTCTTGGGATTTCACCTAGCATTTCATTTTCCACCGTGAATACCGTAGAGAAGAATGTGTTTAATATGTTAGCCTTTTCCTCGTCATCTACAACCATTTTTTCCTCAATATTTTTTTAAGGGGCCTACATTTTCAGTTTTTATTCTTTTACTATTGATATAGTTGAAGAGCAGTTTGGGATTAGTTTTACTCTCCTTAGCAATGTGCTTCTATGTTTCCGTTTTGGCAGCTTTAATTAGTTTTTTAGATAAAGTATTTTTCTCACCATACTTTTTTAGAGCTTCAATGGTGCCATCCTGCTTTAGTAGTGCAAATACTTTCTTTTTACTGTTAATTGCCTGTCTTACTTCTTTGTTTAGCCACATTGGGTTTTTCCTATTTCTAGTCCTTTTATTCCTTTATTCCCACAAGGTATAAACCGCTTACAGTGCCTATTTAGGATGTTCTTAAACATTTTCCATTTATTATCTGTATTCTTATTTCTGAGGATATTGTCCCAGTCTACCAGATTAAGGGCATCTCTAAGCTGGTCAAACTTTGCCTTCCTAAAGTTCAGTGTTTTTATGACTCCCTGACAAGTCCCCCTAGTGAAAGACAGGTGAAACTGTACAATATTGTGGTCGCTATTTCCTAGATGCCCGACCACCTGCAGATTTGTTATTCTGTCATGTCTATTAGATAGTATTAGGTCTAAAAGTGCTGCTCCTCTGGTTGGATTCTGCACCAATTGTGAAAGATTATTTTTCTTGGTTATTAGCAGAAACCTGTTGCCTTTATGGGTTTCACAGGTTTCTGTTTCCCAGTTAGTATCCGGGTAGTTAAAGTCCCCCATAACCAGGACCTCATTATGGGTTGCAGCTTCATCTATCTGCTTTAGAAGTAGACTTTCCATGATTTCTGTTATATTTGGGGGTTTGTAACAGACCCCAATGAGAATTTTGTTACCATTTTCCCTCCATGAATTTCGACCCATATGGACTCGACATCCTCATTCCCTTCGCTAATATCCTCCCTTAAAGTGGACTTTAGACAAGACTTTACATAGAGACAAACCCCTCCTCCTCTCTGATTTTTACGATCCTTTCTAAACAGACTGTAACCCTGTAAGTTAACTGCCCAGTCATAGCTTTCATCTAACCATGTCTCGGTTTTTCCCACTATGTCAAAGTTACCTGTAGATATTTCTGCTTTCTATAGAGAAAAGCCGGCAATTCAGTGTGGTGTAATTCAATTGCCGGCTTTTGCTCTCTCCTTCCCAAACCCAACATGATATGAGACATGGTTTACATACAGTAAACCATCTCATATCCCCTTTTTTTGCATATTCCACACTACTAATGTAAGTAGTGTGTATGTGCAAAATTTGGGCCCTCTAGCTCTTAAATTAAAGGGTTAAATCACGAAAAAAATTGGCATGGCCTCCCGCGCAATTTTCTCTGCCAGAGTGGTAAAGCCAGTGACTGAGGGCAGATATTAATAGCTTAGGGAGGTACCATGGTTATTGGCCCCCCTGGCTAAAAACATCTGCCCCCAGCCACCCCAGAAAAGGCACATCTGGAAGATGCGCCTATTCTGGCACCTGGCCACTCTCTTCCCACTCCCGTATAGTGGTAGGATATGGGGTAATGAAGGGTTAATGTCACCTTGCTATTGTAAGGTGACATTAAGCCAGATTAATAATGGAGAGCAGTCAATTATGACACCTAACCATTATTAATCCAATAGTACGAAATGGTTAAAAAAACACACACACACATTATTACAAAGTACTTTAATGAAATAAAGACACAGGGTGTTTTAATATTTTATTAGACTCTTAATCCACCTGAAGACCCTCGTTCTGTAAAAAAGGAAAAATAAAAAAACAACAATATCCCATACCTTCCGTCGTTCTGGTCACATCCCACGATGTGAATCCATCTGAAGGGGTTAAAGCATTTTACACCCAGGAACTCTGCTAAAGCAGCTGTGCTTGTGGTTGTAAAAATACGGGGAATGAATGGAGTGCAGGGGAATGTCCTGTAGTTACCTCGAGTTGCGGTGATGTGCCCTCTGCTGGATGTCCTCATATGAACTCGAGCGTGGGAACTTTTCCCAGGATTCTCTAGCAACTAGGCAACCCCCCACATGTACTTATGCTGGCTAACAGATGTAAATCATTCAGCTGCAGAAAGAAAAACTAAATCTCCGAGCACTAAAAAATACTCAGAGGACCCCCGAGCATGCTCGAGAAATCTCGAGTAACGAGTATATTCGCTCATCACTATTAAACATCCTAGGTCCTCCTGGAGTCCCAATTCCTTCTCTTTACAGAAAAGCATCCAATGGTATGGCGGCAATAAGGCTGACTCTCTCCAGACCAACAAAAGGTAAGTTTATCCACAAATACTGCTAATAAAGAATATAAAAGAATATATAGTTAAAAGCAGCAAATAATAAAAATGTATAAATTGGAAAAGGACATGATAAAAGTACAGAAATGGAGCAAAGCTTAACACTTTATTAAGACCAGCTGGTTGAATAGATCCAACCTTTGAGATCCTTCTAGCCTCTAGTTGGGCAAGACTTCTCCAATTACCCCCTCTGATATTTATGTGGATTTTGTCAATGCCTGTGACCCTTAATTGACTTGCATCACAGTTGTGACAAGCTTTAAAATGTTTTGGTATGGGTTTTAACATCACCAAGTCATCTGTGTCACAGCATGGAGATTATCACGGTAATGCTCTCTTACCCTGACCTTCAGTTGTCTAGAGGTCAGCCCCACATACATTTTTGGGCATGGACATACAGCATAATAAATCACTCCGATTGTTTCACATGTTATATGTTGAGTGATGGTGAAGGTTTTCTTGCCATTGCTGGATTTGAATGTGGCTGCATTTAGGGGCAGGAAATAGAGGATCCACAGGGATAGCATCCCCATTTTGGTCCTTTTGATCCATAGCTTTTATTTGGTTGAAGTACAGCGTAGTAGCTATTTGTGGCAGCAACTTGATTGCGGCGCTTCCACCGGCAACTTGGTGCAGCATCACCACATGTCAGCGTCACATGATACCCAGTCTCCTCCCCACCCGATGCGTGACATTTATGCTATAACTGTTCACTCCCCCTTCTTTTCTTTTTTCCTTTGGATTTTTGAAGTGTACTTATATACTGAGGGTTATCTTGTGCGAACAGCTTACATATTTACCTGACACTGCTTCCTTGTGGTGCTTTTCTTTTGCACTTTTGTCCCTATTGTTTTAAAATGTAATGATTCTTTTAATATACATTAATAAAATGTTGAACGTTTACGGCATAATACTTCCTTGTTCTTTCTATCTGATGTAAATAAATAAATCAATAGAGGGATTAATAGAAAAGTTGAAATCACTACCTAATATCACAGGAGAAGAACCAGAGTAGTCCAACAGGAGCTTAAGGCAGTCTCAGCCAAATCTCTGCTGGCCCTGATTAGTGAAATAAACATTGGCAATTATAAAACGGTGAAAGACACTTGTAAGAATATATATTTGCCCAGTCAAACCAATCAAATAATTCAGGACTGTAGATGCAAACATTTTGTGAAAAGCCACAGAGACTCCTTTAGATTTGCCATCAGGATTGAAACTATGATATCATGTTGGAAAATATTTAAAAACGCTATAAGGAAACAAATTTGAACAGGAATACTCATACGTCTACTGTAACATGAGAATTAAAACTTGCTTTCTGTGGTTAAAGTAAGCAATGTTTCCTCTTTTATTCAGGCAGGTTGATCCCATTAACGTTAACGCGGTTAGTGAGTCATTATAATTAGAACCTGTGCCACCACACCGAATGGGGGGGGGGGGATTAAAAGAAAGAAAATGAGAAATATAAAGTAGAAAAGGAAAGAAAATAAATATCCCCAAGAGGACATGTGTGCAAGAGTAATGAAGCGATTAAGAGATCTTTGGCACCAGACTAGCGAAGAAGATGTAGATGACAACAAAGCACAATCTCCAGCCACCTACCTCAGCTTCTAAAATGCAATAAAGCACAGTAAAAAGTCAAAGGTGTTGGCCCACCAGATGCCCCTTGTGATGGAGCGAAAAATAATAAAAATGGGGTGTAGAGAAAGGAAGAAAAGTATGCGGAAAGAACAATAAATAATGATGGAAAAATAATAATATTCAAATGGTTCCACCAGAACCTATGGCCAAATTAGGTCCTAATGACTTTATAATCAGAGACAATGAATAATTACAGACATTTGAAGTGTCCATGGTAGCTGTTTTTGAGTGTTTCTGTTTCTTGGGGCATGGGAAATCTTGTCATTGAAGAGATGAATACAAAAGACGAGGGGTTGTTGCCACTCAAGGAAATCCATCATTGGGAGCTCAAAAGTCAATAGCAGTTTGGGGAGGTCTCCATGTTAAAAAAATGTGGCGAATTACACATTGCTGTATGCATTGAGGTGAAGAGGCTAACCCTCTTGAGGTAACCCCCTTAATTTTAGCTGAATAAGCACAGGTCTGATTGCTTGCTGAAGCTGCAACATGCATTTCTCAAGGACAAGAAGCCTTGATATTTGTTAACACTGAAAATCAATTGTTCCCTTCAGCCTGGCTGCCACCATGATGAATTCTTCAAGTTTGAAGAAATGCACTTTGCATATTACATCTCTAGGATGGAAATCTGTAGCAGGTTTTTGTTTTTTGGCTCATTTTTTATATGTTTTTGAAATTTTAAGAACACATGAAATCTGTTTGCTGTGTTATTGAATGGGCTGTTAGTTACTACTAGGTTACCATCTATTCCTATGGTGAGGTCACTTTGACATTACTAAGACTATGTGATAAAGAGATTGAATGGTTTGGATACATTCCTAAGCAGACCTCAAAGAGTTTCACGCATCTTTGACTGCAATTATAGTATTTATTATATAATATATTATATATATATATATATATATATATATATATATATATATATATATACTTATCAACATAATGGTACAGACCACAAAAAGCTTTTTGCCTGTTTATTTTTATTGCATAATGAACACCATAAAAACAAAACCCAAAAACCAATGTCAGAATTGAATTTTTTTTACCATTTCACTCAATTGGAATTTTCTTCCAGTATATCACTGTATATGGAAAAATGAATTATGTTACTAGAAACCATTAATCATTAAGCAAAAAACAAGCCCTTATATATGTATGACAACGGAAAAATAAAAAAAGTATGGCTATTTGAACATGGGTAGGTTAAAACTAAAGTACAAAGGCAAAATATCGCTTTGTTGAGTAGGGAGTAAACATATTATATAAGTTCTCTCTGTAACTGTGACTAAGTTATATGGAAGGGTTTAAAGAGCTGAGGAGAATCATTTGTTCATATAAGAGTAAATGAAAATTATTTTTTGGAATCAGTGGGTTAATGAGGAAGAGTCTCGAACTGAAACCTGTTTGCACTTCTCTGCGAGAAGAGCACTTCGCAAAATGTATTCTATCCTCATTATTTTTGAAGCATGAATTTAACACTCAGCTCCTTCAATCTATTGTCAGTTTGACAGTAATTGGTGGGTAATATATTTGGGCTTGTATACAGGACACAAAAGACTCAATGACAAAAAGCACTTTCTGTGTTAGAGCTTATTATAAGATGCAAAAGGAGGTCTAACAACTAAATACAGTATCAGAAGTGAAAAAAGAATCCAGGGTCATTCAGATATCTTCCAGCTCCTGACAATTCATGAAAACCTCTTACGTTGCATAATGTTTTGATATTTCAGTTTATTTTATGCATAACCACACATTCTTTTGTATGAAGGCTTCTTTATTACTTTCTTCTGATATTTACATAACTTTTTAAACAAATATGTTTTTATAGGATTTGAAATGAAGACATGGCAGCAGAAACTTATGCAGGCCAATCTTTCGTAGATGGGGAAGTATTTTACAGTGTTAAATGCCATCTTGCATTCGTCCCCCTCACGGATGCGAATCAGGTTGTAAGCACCCCGCAGATCAAGCTTAGTAAATACCCTTGAATAGCTCAGATATCAGAGGCAGAGGGTATTTGTTCTTAACGGTGATTGCTTTAAGACCCCTGTAATCTATGCATGGATGTAGTTCTCTGTTCTTCTTCTGCACGAAGGAGAACACCGCCCCTGCTGGTGACACTGACTTCCTAATGAATCCTCTTGCCAGATTCTCCTGAATGTATTGGGTCATCGCCTCCATCTCTGGGAGAGATAGGGGATAGACTCGACCCCAGGGAGGCTCTGCACCAAGCAAGAGGTCAATAGGACAGTCATAGGGGTGGTGTTGTGGAAGGGTCTCCACAGCCCTTTTGGAGAACACATCTGCATGGGGCCAATAGTGCTTGGAGAGAGAAGAAAGATCTGCGGGTACTTCAGTAGTAGCAACCTGAACGCACTACCTCAGACATCTACCCTCACAAGATTCACTCCATCCCAGAATTCCCCCAGAGGACCACTCTATATGAGGAGAGCGGTAGCGTAGCCATGGTATCCCTAACAGAATCTCATCAATTTCCTCAGGAATGACTAGCAGGGTGATAATCTCTTAATGGGATGGAGACATGGATAAAGTAAATTTGATGGTCTGCTGTGTTATTTGTGAGGGCAGAGTCATCCCAATCACCACTCGTACAGTCACCAGCTTGGTGAGCATCACCAGGAGTATTGTGTGGCATTGGGCAAAGGCAGAGGACATAAAATTCCCCTCCGCCCCAGAATCCACACAAAGCTTGATTGTAACAGTGGATGGGCCAAAGGTAACTGTCCCTTTGAAGGACAGTTTGGAGGAAAAAGTCGCCATGTCGAGTGTACCCTCTTCTACATCCACTAGACGCTGACGTTTTCCCGACCGCTGGGAACATCTGGAGGCAGGATGTTCTGACCGCTGGCAGACATGACAGACCTTGAGTGCACAAGCGATCCGAGACTTAGATCCCGCACGTGACACCTCCATGGCCTCATGTGGCTCAGATGCCTTGACCGGAGATTTCAGAGGTATGGTGAAGGTGGGAGCCAGCCAAAACCTCTGCCTACACTGGGCTCGCTCCAATCTTCGCTCGTTAAAACGAAGGTCGATGCGAATTGATACAGCTATTAGCTCCTCCAGTGTGGCGGGAATCTCCCTAGTGGCCAAAGTGTCCTTCACATGGTCAGCCAGCCCCTGCAAAATACAGGGATGAAGGCTTTATCCAGCTACTGCAGCTCAGATGCTAAAGTCCGGAAGTGGACGGAAAAATGGCTGAGCAAGGATGAGCCAAGTGTCAGTGCCAGCAGTTGGAGCGCCGTATCATGGGTGACTTGAGGACTCAGGAACCACAGAACACTCTGCACCACATGATCGTCACACTCCCACAGCGGTGTAGCCAACTCCAACGCCCTGTCCAACAAGAGAGATATTATGAATCCCACGTTAGCTCGCTCTGAGGGGAAATGTGCAGCCAGAAGCTCAAGATGTATCGCACACTGGTTCATGAATCCCCTGCATGACTTGCTATCGCCAGAGTACTTATTTGGCAGGAGGAGGCGGGATAAGGTCAGAACAGGGGTGGCAGTGGATAAACTAGCTGCAGCCACGCTAGAAGCCTGAACAGCTACTGCGGTAACATCCACAGCTGAGGTTGTGAGCTCGAGAGCCGCCAACCTGCCCTCCAGCTGCTGGATGTACCGCTGAAGTTGCTGTTCATCCGCCAATACTAGCCAGACCCTGGCGCTAGTATAATGTTAGGGCTAGTGGAATAATTATAAGGATGGTATAAGGTGCGTTCGCAGCCCGGGGTCCACCGTGCAGAGATGGAACCTGCTGCTGAGTAATGACGGACTATATGGTGGTATAATGTGAATACACACACGGGTTAGCTTCACCCGGTATGAAGGAAGCAAACCCTGTTGCGTCACAGGGCCGCGGTACCGCACAAAGAGCGCAAGCAAAGAGTCACAGAACTCTGTCCCAAGACTCAGGGAAAGAGTTCCTCTAGACCTCTTGCGCTCAACACCGCTACTGGGGTGTCAGAGATTAACAGAACTAATAATTTACTGCACAAGAGTGTGTGGCGGATGCCACTAACCACCCAGACTTGGGCCAGGAAAGCGCTCTAGCGCGTGGCACAGCACTGGCGGTCACTGCTATCAGACTCTGTATCTTGTGCTAGCTGTGCGGGATAGCACTGTCAGGCACTAGGTAGCTTCCACCATTCGCGAACAGTCAACAACACTAGGGAACTAGGGATGGGAATTATTTGGAAATTTCATCCATCGACAGGCATGCATCCACACACACAATAAGTCTATACTAGCCCATGGCCGTGAGGCCATGCAAACCTTTTATAGTGGAAGCTCTCCAGGACCTTCCTAGTGGTATAATAGGAGCTGCTACAGGACCTGAACATGTGACCTCCGATCTCCAATGAGAGGTCGTCCCTTGGGCATGCTCAGAAGAATAAAAGCAGGACTTCGTCTCAGGGATGCTTGCTCACCGCTGATCAGTACTGGTTACAATGGCTGAGCCTGGAAGGACAGCAGTAACCAGCCACA
Source organism: Ranitomeya variabilis (assembly GCF_051348905.1). Classification (NCBI taxonomy): domain Eukaryota; kingdom Metazoa; phylum Chordata; class Amphibia; order Anura; family Dendrobatidae; genus Ranitomeya; species Ranitomeya variabilis. Next base: position 390,851,317 of record NC_135234.1, read on the forward strand.
CAGTATCAGCTTGAGGCAGACGCTGGGACTGACATCTCTGCTGAGCAGGCTCCACTGCAGCTGGAGGAGAATGGGAGACTGCAGCGGGGATGGTTCGAGATTCCCCTTGTGCAGCGGCGGGAACTTGACATCTAACACCAAGCTTCCTGCATGGCTCCGACTGTATAAACCATAGGAATGAGTCTCTAAAGTACCATATTGTAAGATAAGCTTGCTCTGGGGACAGAGTTCCTTAGGTTATCCTCAAGGGCAACCAAAAAGTGCTGTTCAAAATAACAGTCCTAAAACATGTGTGGAGATGTTTCCTCTATGAAGGGGCACCTTAGGTAATACTGGGTTTTACACAGGTTACGGGAGTGCATGAATGACTGGATGGGAAATCCACCCTGTGTTGCCACCCACAAGTCCTGCCCGTAGGTCTTTGTTTGAAGCCACATTAGTCCACACCATTTTCAATGTGTTGGCATGGAGTCATGGAATGTGCTCCTATTCGTCCTTAGCTCTGATGTGTTTGTGTATAGTCTTTCTCTTTCACAAATGGGCCTTCAGCTTGATGTTCCTGTTACTATAGTTGCACATATTATTCAGGAATTTATAGTCTATGGGACTGTAGCCCGTAACCCTGGAGGTGGCCGTAAGAAGAAAATTGCTGACAAATTGAAGAGACAAATAATGCAAATGGTGTAAGCAATAAGCTCTTAACTCCGAAAGAGATAAGAAGTGAACTCCAAAGGTACCGTCACACTGAGCAACTTTCCAACGAGAACGACAGCGATCCGTGATGTTGCAGTGTCCTGGATAGCGATTTCTTGTGTTTGACATTCAGCAGCGATCAGGATCCCGCTGTGATATCGTTGGTCAGAGCTAGAAGTCCAGAACTTTATTTCGTCGCTGGATCACCCGCTGTCATCGCTGGATCAGTGTGTGTGACACCGATCCAGCGATGTGTTCGCTTGTAACCAGGGTAAACATCGGGTTATTAAGCACAGGGCTGCACTTAGTAACCCGATGTTTACCCTGGTTACCGTTGTAAATGTAAAAAAAAAAACACTACATGCTTACATTCCGGTGTCTGTCACGTCCCTCGCCGGCGGCTTCCCGCACTGACTGTCAGTGCCGGCCGTAAAGCACAGCACAGCGGTGACGTCACCGCTGTGCTGTGCTTTACGGCCGGCACTGACAGTCAGTGCGGGAAGCTGCCGGCGAGGGACGTGAAAGACACCGGAATGTAAGTATGTAGTGTTTTTTTTTTTTTACATTTTTTTTTTTTTTACATTTACAATGGTAACCAGGGTAAACATCGGGTTACTAAGCGCGGCCCTGTGCTTAGTAACCCGATGTTTACCCTGGTTACCCGGGGACTTCAGCATCATTGGTCACTGGAGAGCTGTCTGTGTGACAGCTCTCCAGCGACCACACAACGACTTACCAACGATCACGGCCAGGTCGTATCGCTGGTTGTGATCATTGGTAAATCGTTTAGTGTAATGGTACCCCAAGTTTAAGGTACATTGATGTCAGATTGTACCATTTATTGATGTCTTAACCAAAATAGACCTTATGGAAGACAACAAAGGAGGAAACCACTGTTGAAAGCAAATCATAAAAAAGTGAGACTGGAATTTTCCAATCTGTCATTCTGACAATTCACAAAGCTTCTAGGAGTATGTCCTTTGGACAGATAAAACAAAACTGTAGCATTTTAGCAAGTCATATGAGCTATATTCAGAGAGGCAATAATGAAGCATGCAAAGAAAAAATTATTGAACTTACTGTGAAAAATAGAAGACTTTATTACGTTTTGGGGCTGTTTTGCTGAACCTTTATTTATTTATTATGCATTGTTTATATAGCGCTATCAAATTCCAAAGCGCTTTACATACATTATTATTGCTGTCACCAATGGGGCTCACAATCTAAATTCCCTATCAGTATGTCTTGGAGTGTGGGAGGAAACCAAAGTACCTGGAGGAACCCATGCAACCACAGGAAGAACATACAATCTCCTTGCAGATGTTGTCCTAGATGGAATATGAAACCAGGACTACAGCGCTGCAAAGCAACAGTGCTAACCACTGAGCAACTGTGCTGCTGCGTATAGCACAGGATGGATTAAATCAAAGGTCTTGGGTCCTCCATATAGCTAAAAACATCCAACACTGGCTAAGAGTGTTTAGATAAAAACTGCCTCTTCAGAAAGAAAGAGAATTTGAACCCTATACTGCCACCTGTTGGAAGCAGCAATCCTATAAGTCACTATCAACTCTTTAACGAGTCTTGTAATATGACATAGGATGAAAGACAAATCAGACTTTCAGTTTGCTGACATTGTGTTATGGGTAGTGTTGAGCATTCCGATACCGCAAGTATCGGGTATCGGCCGATAATTGCGGTATCGGAATTCCGATACCGAGATCCGATACTTTTGTGGTATCGGGAATCGGAATCGGAAGTTTCCAGTGTATGGTTCCCAGGGTCTGAAGGAGAGGAAACTCTCCTTCAGGCCCTGGGATCCATATGAATGTGTAAAATAAAGAATTAAAATAAAAAATATTGATATACTCACCTGTCCAGAGGCCCCTGGACATCACCGCTGGTAACCGGCAGCCTTCTTTGTTTAAAATGAGCGCGTTCAGCACCTTCCATGACGTCACGGCTTCTGATTGGTCGCGTGCCGCTCATGTGACCGCCACGCGACCAATCACAAGCCGCGACGTCATCCCTCAGGTCCTAAATTCCCTTCTAGGAATTTAGGACCTGAGGGATGACGTCACGGCTTGTGATTGGTCGCGTGAGCGGTCACATGGGCGGCCGTGACCAATCACAAGCCGTGACGTCATCTAAGGCCCTGAACGCACTCATTCTTAAGAAGGAAGGCTGCAGGGCAGAAGAAGCAGGGCGCGTCTGAGGGTGAGTATATACCTAATAGGAATATACTCACCCTCGGCTTCTTTCCGGCAGCCTTCCTTCCTAAGAATGAGCGCGTTCAGGGCCTTAGATGACGTCACGGCTTGTGATTGGTCGCGGCCGCCCATGTGACCGCCACGCGACCAATCACAAGCCGTGACGTAATTCTCAGGTCTTAAATTCCTAGAATTAGGAATTTAGGACCTGAGAATTACGTCACGGCTTGTGATTGGTCGCGTGGCGGTCACATGGGCGGCCGCGACCAATCAGAAGCCATGACGTCATGGAAGGCCCTGAACGCGCTCATTTTAAGCAAAGAAGGCTGCCGGTTACCAGCGGTAAGGTCCAGGCTGCGTCGGAGAGGTGAGTATATCAATATTTTTTATTTTAATTCTTTATTTTACACATTAATATGGATCCCAGGGCCTGAAGGAGAGTTTCTTCTCCTTCAGACCCTGGGAACCATCAGGGATACCTTCCGATACTTGAGTCCCACTGACTTGTATTGGTATCGGGTATCGGTATCGGATCAGATCCGATACTTTGCCGGTATCGGCCGATACTTTCCGATACCGATACTTTCAAGTATCGGACGGTATCGCTCAACACTAGTTACGGGCTATTGGCCCTCATCAGTGCACAGTATGAGAACTGATTTGGATAGGTGAGAGGCTGAAAGATGTCTAGCTCCACCAAATCCGTGAAAATAAAATGTCTTTATTCACAAAATTTGTAACATAGAGGATACAAACTTCAGCACAAAACCAAATGGGTTTGAATCTCGACGCGTTTCTGGAGACTAAGCTCCCTTAATCATGACATTCCAAATGACCCATATGTCCCACTTCAATACCCCTAGACTGGTGAATACACCGGTAGAATAAGTAATTGATGTAACTGATTTAGGGTGTGGGCATAAAGTAGACAAGTAAAGAGGATTACATGACATGAGAAACTATTCAAACAACATGAGCATGTAAATACTCTACAGCACAAAAGGCAAAAATGTTACAAATAATTAGGGTTGAGCGAAACAGATCGGCGAATTTAAAAAGTCGCCGACTTTTGGAAAGTCGGGTTTCGTGAAACCCGACCCGATCTCTAGGGTTGAGCGAAACGGGTCGATCATTTTCAAAAGTCGCCGACTTTTGGCTAAGTCGGCGTCTCATGAAACCCGATCCGACCCCTGTGCTTGTCGGCCATGCGGTACGCGACTTTCGCGCCAAAGTCGCGTTTCAATGACGCGAAAAGCGCCATTTCTCAGCCAATGAAGGTGAACGCAGAGTGTGGGCAGCGTGATGACATAGATCCTGGTCCCCACCATCTTAGAGAAGGGCATTGCAGTGATTGGCTTGCTGTCTGCGGCGTCACAGGGGCTATAAAGGGGCGTTCCCGCCGACCGCCATCTTACTGCTGCTGATCTGAGCTTAGGGACAGGTTGCTGCCGCTTCATCAGAAGCAGGGAGAGCGTTAGGCAGGGTCCACTAACCACCAAACCGCTTGTGCTGCAGCGATTTCCACTGTCCAACACCACCTTCGGTGTGCAGGAACAGTGGAAGCTATTTTTTTTTTTTTTTCCCCTCAGCGCTGTAGCTCATTGGGCTGCCCTAGAAGGCTCCGTGATAGCTGTATTGCTGTGTGTACGCCACTGTGGAAACCAACTGCTTTTTTCAAAGCACATATCCTCTTGTTCCTTCCTTTCTGCACAGCTATCTTTTTTGTTTGTCCACACTTTTTATTTAATTTGTGCATCAGTCCACTCCTATTGCTGCCTGCCATACCTGGCTTACATTACTGCAGGGAGATAGTAATTGTAGGACAGTTTTTTTTTTTTTTTTGTTTTTTTTTTGTGGGAGATTAAGATTGGCATTTCTGCTACAGTGCCATCCCTGTGTGTGCCATCTCTCACTGAGTGGGCCATAGAAAGCCTATTTATTTTTTCCGTGATTTGTGTTCTAAAATCTACCTCAACACAGAAACACTACATCAATCAGTGGGAGAAAAATATTGGCCTCAGTCAGGGCTTGTGTGCCACTGCTGTGTGTGCGCTATCTCTCATTCAGTGGGCTATAGCAAGCCTATATTTTTTTTTTTTTTTTTTTTTTAATATTATTTGGTTTCAAAAGTCTCCCTGAAAAAAAAAAAAAACCTAAAAAAACAGTGGGAGAGTAATATTGCCCTTTCAGCTTGTGTGCCAGTCTTGACTCCTGGGTGTGCCACCTCTCTCCCTCTCATTCAGTGGGCCATAGAAAGCCTATTTATTTTTTTTTTTAAATATTATTGGGTTTCTAAAGTCTCCCTGAAAAAACAAAAAATACATAAAAAAACAGTGGGAGAGTAATATTGCCCTTTCAGCTTGTGTGCCAGTCTTGACTCCTGGGTGTGCCACCTCTCTCCCTTTCATTCAGTGGGCCATAGAAAGCCTATTTATTTTTTCCGTGATTTGTGTTCTAAATTCTACCTCAACACAAAAACACTACATCAATCAGTGGGAGAAAAATATTGGCCTCAGTAAGGGCTTGTGTGCCACTGCTGTGTGTGCTATCTCTCATTCAGTGGGCTATAGCAAGCCTATTTTTTTTTTTTTTTTTTTAATATTATTTGGTTTCTAAAGTCTCCCTGAAAAAAAAAAAAAACCTAAAAAAACAGTGGGAGAGTAATATTGCCCTTTCAGCTTGTGTGCCAGTCTTGACTCCTGGGTGTGCCACCTCTCTCCCTCTCATTCAGTGGGCCATAGAAAGCCTATTTATTTTTTTTTTTAAATATTATTGGGTTTCTAAAGTCTCCCTGAAAAAACAAAAAATACATAAAAAAACAGTGGGAGAGTAATATTGCCCTTTCAGCTTGTGTGCCAGTCTTGACTCCTGGGTGTGCCACCTCTCTCCCTTTCATTCAGTGGGCCATAGAAAGCCTATTTTTTTTTTTTTTAATATTATTTGGTTTCTAATTCTCCCTGAAAAAAAAAAAAAAACCTAAAAAAACAGTGGGAGAGTAATATTGCCCTTTCAGCTTGTGTGCCAGTCTTGACTCCTGGGTGTGCCACCTCTCTCCCTCTCATTCAGTGGGCCATAGAAAGCCTATTTATTTTTTTTTTTAAATATTATTGGGTTTCTAAAGTCTCCCTGAAAAAACAAAAAATACATAAAAAAACAGTGGGAGAGTAATATTGCCCTTTCAGCTTGTGTGCCAGTCTTGACTCCTGGGTGTGCCACCTCTCTCCCTTTCATTCAGTGGGCCATAGAAAGCCTATTTATTTTTTCCGTGATTTGTGTTCTAAATTCTACCTCAACACAAAAACACTACATCAATCAGTGGGAGAAAAATATTGGCCTCAGTAAGGGCTTGTGTGCCACTGCTGTGTGTGCTATCTCTCATTCAGTGGGCTATAGCAAGCCTATTTTTTTTTTTTTTTTTTTTTTTTTAATATTATTTGGTTTCTAAAGTCTCCCTGAAAAAAAAAAAAAACCTAAAAAAACAGTGGGAGAGTAATATTGCCCTTTCAGCTTGTGTGCCAGTCTTGACTCCTGGGTGTGCCACCTCTCTCCCTCTCATTCAGTGGGCCATAGAAAGCCTATTTATTTTTTTTTTTAAATATTATTGGGTTTCTAAAGTCTCCCTGAAAAAACAAAAAATACATAAAAAAACAGTGGGAGAGTAATATTGCCCTTTCAGCTTGTGTGCCAGTCTTGACTCCTGGGTGTGCCACCTCTCTCCCTTTCATTCAGTGGGCCATAGAAAGCCTATTTTTTTTTTTTTAATATTATTTGGTTTCTAATTCTCCCTGAAAAAAAAAAAAAAACCTAAAAAAACAGTGGGAGAGTAATATTGCCCTTTCAGCTTGTGTGCCAGTCTTGACTCCTGGGTGTGCCACCTCTCTCCCTCTCATTCAGTGGGCCATAGAAAGCCTATTTATTTTTTTTTTAAAATATTATTGGGTTTCTAAAGTCTCCCTGAAAAAACAAAAAATACATAAAAAAACAGTGGGAGAGTAATATTGCCCTTTCAGCTTGTGTGCCAGTCTTGACTCCTGGGTGTGCCACCTCTCTCCCTTTCATTCAGTGGGCCATAGAAAGCCTATTTATTTTTTCCGTGATTTGTGTTCTAAATTCTACCTCAACACAAAAACACTACATCAATCAGTGGGAGAAAAATATTGGCCTCAGTAAGGGCTTGTGTGCCACTGCTGTGTGTGCTATCTCTCATTCAGTGGGCTATAGCAAGCCTATTTTTTTTTTTTTTTTTTAATATTATTTGGTTTCTAAAGTCTCCCTGAAAAAAAAAAAAACCTAAAAAAACAGTGGGAGAGTAATATTGCCCTTTCAGCTTGTGTGCCAGTCTTGACTCCTGGGTGTGCCACCTCTCTCCCTCTCATTCAGTGGGCCATAGAAAGCCTATTTATTTTTTTTTTTAAATATTATTGGGTTTCTAAAGTCTCCCTGAAAAAACAAAAAATACATAAAAAAACAGTGGGAGAGTAATATTGCCCTTTCAGCTTGTGTGCCAGTCTTGACTCCTGGGTGTGCCACCTCTCTCCCTTTCATTCAGTGGGCCATAGAAAGCCTATTTTTTTTTTTTTTTTAATATTATTTGGTTTCTAATTCTCCCTGAAAAAAAAAAAAAAACCTAAAAAAACAGTGGGAGAGTAATATTGCCCTTTCAGCTTGTGTGCCAGTCTTGACTCCTGGGTGTGTCACCTCTCTCCCTCTCATTCAGTGGGCCATAGAAAGCCTATTTATTTTTTTTTTTAAATATTATTGGGTTTCTAAAGTCTCCCTGAAAAAACAAAAAATACATAAAAAAACAGTGGGAGAGTAATATTGCCCTTTCAGCTTGTGTGCCAGTCTTGACTCCTGGGTGTGCCACCTCTCTCCCTTTCATTCAGTGGGCCATAGAAAGCCTATTTTTTTTTTTTTTAATATTATTTGGTTTCTAATTCTCCCTGAAAAAAAAAAAAAAACCTAAAAAAACAGTGGGAGAGTAATATTGCCCTTTTAGCTTGTGTGCCAGTCTTGACTCCTGGGTGTGCCACCTCTCTCCCTCTCATTCAGTGGGCCATAGAAAGCCTATTTATTTTTTTTTTTAAATATTATTGGGTTTCTAAAGTCTCCCTGAAAAAACAAAAAATACATAAAAAAACAGTGGGAGAGTAATATTGCCCTTTCAGCTTGTGTGCCAGTCTTGACTCCTGGGTGTGCCACCTCTCTCCCTTTCATTCAGTGGGCCATAGAAAGCCTATTTATTTTTTCCGTGATTTGTGTTCTAAATTCTACCTCAACACAAAAACACTACATCAATCAGTGGGAGAAAAATATTGGCCTCAGTAAGGGCTTGTGTGCCACTGCTGTGTGTGCTATCTCTCATTCAGTGGGCTATAGCAAGCCTATTTTTTTTTTTTTTTTTTTTTTTTTAATATTATTTGGTTTCTAAAGTCTCCCTGAAAAAAAAAAAAAACCTAAAAAAACAGTGGGAGAGTAATATTGCCCTTTCAGCTTGTGTGCCAGTCTTGACTCCTGGGTGTGCCACCTCTCTCCCTCTCATTCAGTGGGCCATAGAAAGCCTATTTATTTTTTTTTTTAAATATTATTGGGTTTCTAAAGTCTCCCTGAAAAAACAAAAAATACATAAAAAAACAGTGGGAGAGTAATATTGCCCTTTCAGCTTGTGTGCCAGTCTTGACTCCTGGGTGTGCCACCTCTCTCCCTTTCATTCAGTGGGCCATAGAAAGCCTATTTTTTTTTTTTTTTTAATATTATTTGGTTTCTAATTCTCCCTGAAAAAAAAAAAAAAACCTAAAAAAACAGTGGGAGAGTAATATTGCCCTTTCAGCTTGTGTGCCAGTCTTGACTCCTGGGTGTGTCACCTCTCTCCCTCTCATTCAGTGGGCCATAGAAAGCCTATTTATTTTTTTTTTTAAATATTATTGGGTTTCTAAAGTCTCCCTGAAAAAACAAAAAATACATAAAAAAACAGTGGGAGAGTAATATTGCCCTTTCAGCTTGTGTGCCAGTCTTGACTCCTGGGTGTGCCACCTCTCTCCCTTTCATTCAGTGGGCCATAGAAAGCCTATTTTTTTTTTTTTTAATATTATTTGGTTTCTAATTCTCCCTGAAAAAAAAAAAAAAACCTAAAAAAACAGTGGGAGAGTAATATTGCCCTTTCAGCTTGTGTGCCAGTCTTGACTCCTGGGTGTGTCACCTCTCTCCCTCTCATTCAGTGGGCCATAGAAAGCCTATTTATTTTTTTTTTTAAATATTATTGGGTTTCTAAAGTCTCCCTGAAAAAACAAAAAATACATAAAAAAACAGTGGGAGAGTAATATTGCCCTTTCAGCTTGTGTGCCAGTCTTGACTCCTGGGTGTGCCACCTCTCTCCCTCTCATTCAGTGGGCCATAGAAAGCCTTTTTTTTTTTTGGTTTTTTTAATATTATTTGGTTTCTAAAGTCTCCCTGAAAAAAACAAAAAAAACATAAAAAACAGTGGGAGAGTAATATTGCCCTTTCAGCTTGTGCGCCAGTCTTGACTCCTGGTTGTGCCACCTCTCTCTCTCTAATTGTGGGCCATAGAAAGCCTTTTTTTTTTTTTTTTTTAATATTATTTGGTTTCTAAAGTCTCCCTGAGAAAAAAAAATAAATAAATTAGGTGGGAGATTAATATTGACATTAGTGCTTGAGTGACAGTCCTGCGTGTGTGTCATCTCTGTGATTTTGTGCCACAGAAAACAGAGTGTGTAACATTGTGCCTGATTTTCCTTGTGGTCTCACCAACCTGTTAAGGGATATTGAAATCATACTGAAGTTATAGCTCACCGTGTAAGTTGTTTGATAGCAACAAATAAAGTTACTTTGGTTAAGATTTTAAAACAATGAGGAAGTCTGGTGCAAGAGGTCGTCGTGGGCGTTCATTGTCAGCTGGTAATGATGGTAGTGGTAGTGGAGCATCAGGTGGTCGTGGGGATAAAAATATTCCACCTAAGTCTGGAGCTGTGGAGCCAGTTTCGTCGTCAGGCTACACAAGGCCTCGAACGCTCTCTTTTCTGGGAGTAGGAAAACCGCTTTTAAAGGCGGAGCAGCAACAGCAAGTTTTGGCTTACATTGCAGACTCAGCCTCTAGCTCTTTTGCCTCCTCTTCCGAAACTGGTAAATGTAAAAGCAGCGCGTCGCTTGTGGATGTTCACGGTCAGGGACAAGTCGCTTCCTTGTCCTCCTCAGCAAAAACTACAACAAGAGAGAAGGATGCAGCAGGCGACACAACGGGTCACTCCATGGAGCTCTTTACACATACCGTCCCTGGCTTAGAAAGTGAAACATTTAACAGGCCATGCCCATTACAAGTATATTCTGACATGGAGTGCACTGATGCACAGCCACAGCCAGAGTACTATGCTGCTCCTTTGACTCAGACCACCACATTGCCCTCTCAGGGTACAGATCCACAATCAGACCCTGATGAGACTATGTTGCCCCGCCACGAACGCTATACCACCGACCGACACAGTGACACAGACGAAGTTGCACACGAGCTCGAAGAGGAGGTAATAGATGACCCAGTTATTGACCCCGATTGGCAGCCATTGGGGGAACAGGGTGCAGGCGGCAGTAGTTCAGAAGCGGAGGTGGAGGAGGGGCCGCAGCAGGCATCAACATCGCAACAGGTTCCATCTGCCGGGCCCGTATCTGGCCCAAAACGCGTGTCAAAGCCAAAACCTGTTGGAGCACAGCGTTGCCATCCGGTTAAAGCTCAGTCTGCAATCCCTGAAAAGGGATCAGAGTCTAGGAAGAGTGCAGTCTGGCATTTTTTTAAACAACATCCAACTGATCAGCGCAAAGTCATCTGTCAAAAATGTTCAACTAGCTTAAGCAGAGGTCAGAATCTGAAAAGTCTAAATACTAGTTGCATGCATAGACACTTAACCACCATGCATTCTCAAGCCTGGACTAACTACCAAACGTCCCTCAAGGTTGTAGCACCCTCGGCCAATGAAGCTAGTCAGCAACGCAACATCCCTTCCGTCACTGTAAGGCCACCATTTTCCGCACCACCGGCAGTATCTGTGCAGGTTTCTTTGCCAGCCAAAAGCAGTCAGGGTCAGGGAATCACCAGTTTTGTAGGAGGAAATATTGCATGTAGGGCACCGGCGGAAACAATACCGTCTCCAACCGTCTCTCAGTCTGCCATGTCCACCGGCACACCCGAAAGTTCCACGATCTACAGCTCTCCAGTCCAGCTCACCCTACATGAGACTCTGGTTAGAAAAAGGAAGTACTTATCCTCGCATCCGCGTACACAGGGTTTTAACGCCCACATAGCTAGACTAATCTCGTTAGAGATGATGCCCTACCGGTTAGTTGAAAGCGAAGCTTTCAAAGCCCTGATGGAGTACGCTGAACCACGATACGAGCTACCCAGTCGACACTTTTTTTCCAGAAAAGCCATCCCAGCCCTGCACCAGCATGTTAAACAGCGCATCGTCCATGCACTCAGGCAATCTGTGAGTACAAAGGTGCACCTGACTACAGATGCATGGACCAGTAGGCATGGCCAGGGACGTTATGTGTCCATCACGGCACACTGGGTGAATGTGGTGGATGCAGGGTCCACAGGCGACATCAATTTAGGGACAGTTGTGCCTAGCCCACGGTCTAGGAAACAGTTGGCTGTAGGCGTTCGCACCCCCTCCTCCTCCTCCTCGTCCTCCTGCAGAAGCTACAGCTCTTCCACAGAACGCAGTCGGCCAACCACTCCATCGGCAGATGACACTGTTGCACACCAGTTGTCCCATTATGGGCCAGCTACTGCCAAGCGTCAGCAGGCTGTATTGGCTATGAAGTGTTTGGGCGACAACAGACACACCGCGGAAGTTCTGTCCGAGTTCTTGCAACAAGAAACGCAGTCGTGGCTGGGCACAGTAGATCTTGAGGCAGGCAAGGTAGTGAGTGATAACGGAAGGAATTTCATGGCTGCCATCTCCCTTTCCCAACTGAAACACATTCCTTGCCTGGCTCACACCTTAAACCTGGTGGTGCAGTGCTTATTGAAAACTTATCCTGGGTTCTCCGACCTGCTCCTCAAAGTGCGTGCACTTTGCTCACATATCCGACGTTCGCCTGTACACGCCAGCCGTATGCAGACCTATCAGCGGTCTTTGAACCTTCCCCAGCATCGCCTAATCATAGACGTTGCAACAAGGTGGAACTCAACACTGCACATGCTTCAGAGACTGTGCGAACAGAGGCGTGCTGTTATTTATTTGTGGGAGGATACACGGGCAGGCAGTAGGATGGCAGACATGGAGTTGTCAGGTGTGCAGTGGTCGAAGATACAAGACATGTGTCAAGTCCTTCAGTGTTTTGAGGAATGCACACGGCTGGTTAGTGCAGACAACGCCGTAATAAGCATGAGCATCCCCCTAATGCGTCTGCTGATGCAAAGTTTGACGCACATAAAGGAGCAGGCGTCTGCACCAGAGGAAGAGGGAAGCCTTGATGACAGTCAGCCATTGTCTGGTCAGGGCAGTGTACAGGACGAGGTAGCGGGCGAAGAGGAGGTGGAGGACGAGGAGGATGATGGGGATGAGTATATTTTTAATGCGGAAACTTTCACGGGGGCACAGGAAATTGGTTGCGTGTCACGGCCGGGTTCTGGTTTTTTGAGGGACACAAGTGACGTAGATTTGCCTGCAACTGCCCCTCAACCAATCACAACCGGAGATTTGACAAGTGGAACTTTGGCCCACATGGCGGATTATGCCTTACGTATCCTACAAAGGGACACACGCATTACGAAAATGATGAACGATGACGATTACTGGTTGGCCTGCCTCCTTGATCCACGCTATAAAGGCAAATTGCAAAATATTATGCCACATGAGAACTTGGAACTAATATTAGCAACCAAACAATCAACTCTTGTTGACCGTTTGCTTCAGGCATTCCCAGCACACAGCGCACGTGATCGTTCTCACACGAGCTCCAGGGGGCAGCAGACTAGGAGTGTTAGGGGTGCACACATCAGAAGTGGCGTTGGACAGAGGGGTTTTCTGACCAGGTTGTGGAGTGATTTTGCTATGACCGCAGACAGGACAGGTACTGCTGCATCAATTGAAAGTGACAGGAGACAACATTTGTCCAGTATGGTTACTAACTATTTTTCATCCCTTATCGATGTTCTCCCTCAACCGTCATTCCCATTTGATTACTGGGCCTCCAAATTAGACACCTGGCCAGAATTGGCAGAATATGCATTGCAGGAGCTTGCTTGCCCGGCAGCAAGTGTCCTATCAGAAAGAGTATTCAGTGCTGCAGGGTCAATATTAACCGAAAAAAGGACTCGTCTGGCTACCCAAAATGTTGACGATCTAACATTCATTAAAATGAACCACAACTGGATTTCAAAATCTTTTGCCCCACCTTGCCCGGCCGACACCTAGCTTTCCTATGAAAAGCTCTTGCCTGTGAATTACTTTTCTAATGTCTAATTTGCTGCTGCAGATTGTACAGCATACGACATGTTTACACCTCCCTAAATGGCCAAACTCCCCACACGGGGCCGTGGTATCGCGACTTGGCGCAAGCACCCGTGAGACTGCTGTTTGTCTGAAGAGGTGGGTGTGCTCGCTTTTGGTTGACGGCATTGCTACTGGGTCCCTCATAGTACAATGTAGTGTCTCTGGCGGTGGTGGTGCGCACCCAACGTCAGACACACCGTTGTAACATGAGTGGCCCTGGGGCGGTCCCGCCGGCCTCAAGAGAGTTCCCCCCTACCCCAGCTCAAACTGGGCTCTACTACGTGCAAAATTATGTCGCACAGCTCCACCAATCTTTAGTCTATTCGCTGACATCATTCAATGTCTGGCACTGACAATACAAATTTGTAGACATCTATGATGCAACTTAAAGTAGTCTGTGTCTGTGTCCTATATTGGCACCATTAAATAGTTACTGCCAAATTACTATGTCAGAAACACAGCAGATGAGCCCACCCCTGTACCTAAGTATGCCATCTTTTTTTTTGTTTTGGTTGTTTTGCGAGACATTAACATCTATTTATATTTTGGGAGTACTGGGACAGACACTCCTTGCACTACTCCTCCACTCAGCACCAAGCTGCCTGCCCGTGTATCCATGTAACCGCTGTAAAACTGCCATGAGCCTATTGTTTGTTATTTTAGGCCTTTGATAGCCTGTCTGCGGTCCCTACTCCTCCACTGACCACCAAGCTGCCTGCCCGTGTATCCATGTAACCGCTGTAAAACTGCCATGAGCCTATTGTTTGTTATTTTAGGCCTTTGAAGCCTTTCTGCGCTCCCTCCTTCCACTAGTCCTCCACTGACCAGACCACTGCTGCCCGTGTACCCCTGGAACCAATTTTAAAGTGCCTACAGTCAGCCCATTTTATTGTGTTAGGCCTTCGAAGCCTGTCTGCGGTCCATACTTCCACTAGTCCTCCACTGACCAGACCACTGCTGCCCGTGTACCCCTGGAACCAATTTTAAAGTGCCTACAGCCAGCCCATTTTATTGTGTTAGGCCTTCGAAGCCTGTCTGCGGTCCATACTTCCACTAGGCCTCCACTGACCAGACCACTGCTGCCCGTGTACCCCTGGAACCAATTTTAAAGTGCCTACAGCCAGCCCATTTTATTGTGTTAGGCCTTCGAAGCCTGTCTGCGGTCCATACTTCCACTAGGCCTCCACTGACCAGACCACTGCTGCCCGTGTACCCCTGGAACCAATTTTAAAGTGCCTACAGCCAGCCCATTTTATTGTGTTAGGCCTTCGAAGCCTGTCTGCGGTCCATACTTTAAATACTCCTCCACTCACCACCAAGCTGCCTGCCCGTGTATCCATGTAACCGCTGTAAAACTGCCATGAGCCTATTGTTTGTTATGTTAGGCCTTTGATAGCCTGTCTGCGGTCCTTACTTTAAATACTCCTCCACTCACCACCTAGCTGCCTGTGTATCCATGTAACCGATGTAAAACTGCCATGACTGCCTACTGTTTGTTATTTTAGGCCTTTGATAGCCTGTCTGCGGCCCCTACTTGCAATACTCCTCCACTGACCACAATGCTGCCTGGAGTGCCTGCCTGTGTATCCATGTAACCGATGTAAAACTGCCATGACTGCCTACTGTTTGTTATTTTAGGCCTTTGATAGCCTGTCTGCGGCCCCTACTTGCAATACTCCTCCACTGAGCACAATGCTGCCTGGAGTGCCTGCCTGTGTATCCATGTAACCGATGTAAAACTGCCATGACTGCCTACTGTTTGTTATTTTAGGCCTTTGATAGCCTGTCTGCAGCCCCTACTTGCAATACTCCTCCACTGACCACACCAATGCTGCCCGTGTACCCCTGGAACCTATTTAAAAGTTCATAGAGCCTAGTTATATATTTTATTTACTATTAATAAGGCCATGATGGACTACGCTGTACCACGCTACAAGCTAACCAGTCGACACTTCTTTTGCGAGAAAAGCCATCCCAACCCTCCACCAGCATGTAGAAGACCGCATTGTCCATGCACTCTGGCAATCTGTGAGTACAAAGGTGCACCTGACAACAGACGCATGGACCTGTAGGCATGGCCACGGAAGATTACGTGTCCATTACGGCGCAATGGGTTAATGTGGTGGATGCATGGTCCACAGGGGACAGCCTACTAAGTCTGTCTGCAGTCCCTAATTCAAATTGTCCTCCACTGTCTAAATCGGAACTTCCACCTTCTGGCTTTCGGCCTATAGTATCAGAAATTAAACTGCATTTGGCCTTCAACTTTGGTTAGGGCCTACTAACGGCTTCTGCCCCTCCCTGGTGTTGCCCTCAACTAAATAAAGCTGAGCTTCAACCTTCCGGCTCTCATTATGTGGTTTTAAAAAAAAAAATGGTGGTTAGGGCCTACTAACGGCTTCTGCCCCTCCCTGGTGTTGTCCTCAACTAAATAAAGCTGAGCTTCAACCTTCCGGCTCTCATTATGTGGTTTAAAAAAAAAAAATGGTGGTTAGGGCCTACTAACGGCTTCTGCCCCTCCCTGGTGTTGTCCTCAACTAAATAAAGCTGAGCTTCAACCTTCCGGCTCTCATTAAGTGGTTTTAAAAAAAAAAAAAATGGTGGTTAGGGCCTACTAACGGCTTCTGCCCCTCCCTGGTGTTGTCCTCAACTAAATAAAGCTGAGCTTCAACCTTCCGGCTCTCATTAAGTGGTTTTAAAAAAAAAAAAAATGGTGGTTAGGGCCTACTAACGGCTTCTGCCCCTCCCTGGTGTTGTCCTCAACTAAATAAAGCTGAGCTTCAACCTTCCGGCTCTCATTAAGTGGTTTTTAAAAAAAAATGGTGGTTAGGGCCTACTAACGGCTTCTGCCCCTCCCTGGTGTTGTCCTCAACTAAATAAAGCTGAGCTTCAACCTTCCGGCTCTCATTAAGTGGTTTTAAAAAAAAAAAAATTGGTGGTTAGGGCCTACTAACGGCTTCTGCCCCTCCCTGGTGTTGTCCTCAACTAAATAAAGCTGAGCTTCAACCTTCCGGCTCTCATTATGTGGTTTAAAAAAAAAAAATGGTGGTTAGGGCCTACTAACGGCTTCTGCCCCTCCCTGGTGTTGTCCTCAACTAAATAAAGCTGAGCTTCAACCTTCCGGCTCTCATTAAGTGGTTTTAAAAAAAAAATGGTGGTTAGGGCCTACTAACGGCTTCTGCCCCTCCCTGGTGTTGTCCTCAACTAAATAAAGCTGAGCTTCAACCTTCCGGCTCTCATTAAGTGGTTTTAAAAAAAAAATGGTGGTTAGGGCCAACTAACGGCTTCTGCCCCTCCCTGGTGTTGTCCTCAACTAAATAAAGCTGAGCTTCAACCTTCCGGCTCTCATTAAGTGGTTTTAAAAAAAAAAAAATTGGTGGTTAGGGCCTACTAACGGCTTCTGCCCCTCCCTGGTGTTGTCCTCAACTAAATAAAGCTGAGCTTCAACCTTCCGGCTCTCATTATGTGGTTTAAAAAAAAAAAATGGTGGTTAGGGCCTACTAACGGCTTCTGCCCCTCCCTGGTGTTGTCCTCAACTAAATAAAGCTGAGCTTCAACCTTCCGGCTCTCATTAAGTGGTTTTAAAAAAAAAATGGTGGTTAGGGCCTACTAACGGCTTCTGCCCCTCCCTGGTGTTGTCCTCAACTAAATAAAGCTGAGCTTCAACCTTCCGGCTCTCATTAAGTGGTTTTAAAAAAAAAATGGTGGTTAGGGCCTACTAACGGCTTCTGCCCCTCCCTGGTGTTGTCCTCAACTAAATAAAGCTGAGCTTCAACCTTCCGGCTCTCATTATGTGGTTTTAAAAAAAAAAAAAATGGTGGTTAGGGCCTACTAACGGCTTCTGCCCCTCCCTGGTGTTGTCCTCAACTAAATAAAGCTGAGCTTCAACCTTCCGGCTCTCATTAAGTGGTTTTAAAAAAAAAATGGTGGTTAGGGCCTACTAACGGCTTCTGCCCCTCCCTGGTGTTGTCCTCAACTAAATAAAGCTGAGCTTCAACCTTCCGGCTCTCATTATGTGGTTTTAAAAAAAAAATGGTGGTTAGGGCCTACTAACGGCTTCTGCCCCTCCCTGGTGTTGTCCTCAACTAAATAAAGCTGAGCTTCAACCTTCCGGCTCTCATTAAGTGGTTTTAAAAAAAAAAAAAATGGTGGTTAGGGCCTACTAACGGCTTCTGCCCCTCCCTGGTGTTGCCCTCAACTAAATAAAGCTGAGCTTCAACCTTCTGCTCCAAATTACCATTTTAAAAAATGCAATAGGCTTTTCCGGCCTACTAAAGGTGTCTGCCCCTCCCTGGTGTTGTCCTCAACTGAACAAAGCTGAGCTTCCACATTCTGGCTTTCGCCCTATACTATCAGATATTAAACTGCATTTGGCCTACTAGTGTGGTTAGGCCCTTGAAACAGTGTCTGCTGCTCTTGGGTTTGCTACTCCACTGAACAAAGCAATGCCGCCTGTTTAGTCCTGTTACCAATTTTGAACTGCATGTAGCCTACTTTATTCTTTGGCCCTATATCTGTTTCCTCCTCATCCTGCCCATTGCCCAGCCACTGCTAAATGAGTCTGCTGGTACATTGACCTAGACCACTACATTCCCCTTGTACTCTACACAGCCAGAATCTGTCCCTGCTGAAAGTAAGGTTCCCCTTCCCGCATGTTATACCACCTTACACAGGGACAAAGAGGAAGGTGCAGATGAAAGTGCAGGTTCCTTCATCAGGTGGGGGGGCATACTCGTTGGCGACGTCACTGGCACAGGGCCCCTCAGAGTACGCAAAAGTGTCGCTGCTGGTGGGAGGCGCCCCCGCCATGCAAACACACCGCCGTACTTTGAGGGGCCCTGTGCCAGTGGCAATGCGAACGAGTGGGCCCCCCCTGCTTGCTCAGGATCACAGCACTTGCAACTTTTAAATACTTACCTTTCCCTGCAACACCGCCGTGACGTAGTCCGCATTTCCTGGGCCCACGAAAAACTTGAGCCAGCCCTACTCCCCCCACAACTTTCCCCCAATTCCCTATGCCCAACTATTATTATACAGTTAATTAAGATTGGCAAGCTTCAGAAACAAGAATGGATGTTTTTGGCATTAAAATGGGCACTGTAGGTGTTTTCCTGGCCTCCACTCACTGCCGACTATGCTTCCCCATTGACTTGCATTGGGTTTCGTGTTTCGGTCGATCCCCGACTTTTAGCGATAATCGGCCGACTGCACTCGACTCGACTCTGGACAAAATCGGGTTTCCCAAAACCCTACTCGATCTTAAAAAAATGAAAGTCGCTCAACCCTACCGATCTCACTGTGGGATCGGGTCGGCCGTCGGCGATCTTCGTTCTAAAGTCGGGTTTCGTTTTATATATATATGTCATTGAGACATATATATACAATCACCGGCCACTTTATTAGGTACACCTGTCCAACTTCTTGTTAACACTTAATTTCTAATCAGCCAATCACATGGCGGCAACTCAGTGCATTTAGGCATGTAGACATGGTCAAGACAATCTCCTGCAGTTCAAACCGAGCATCAGTATGGGGAAGAAAGATGATTTGAGTGCCTTTGAACGTGGCATGGTTGTTGGTGCCAGAAGGGCTGGTCTGAGTATTTCAGAAACTGCTGATCTACTGGGATTTTCACGCACAACCATCTCTAGGGTTTACAGAGAATGGTCCGAAAAAGAAAAAAAATCCAGTGAGCGGCAGTTCTGTGGGCGGAAATGCCTTGTTGATGCCAGAGGTCAGAGGAGAATGGGCAGACTGGTTCGAGCTGATAGAAAGGCAACAGTGACTCAAATCGCCACCCGTTACAACCAAGGTAGGCCTAAGAGCATCTCTGAACGCACAGTGCGTCGAACTTTGAGGCAGATGGGCTACAGCAGCAGAAGACCACACCGGGTACCACTCCTTTCAGCTAAGAACAGGAAACTGAGGCTACAATTTGTACAAGCTCATCGAAATTGGACAGTAGAAGATTGGAAAAACGTTGCTTGGTCTGATGAGTCTCGATTTCTGCTGCGACATTCGGATGGTAGGGTCAGAATTTGGCGTAAACAACATGAAAGCATGGATCCATCCTGCCTTGTATGGAGCATCTTTGGGATGTGCAGCCGACAAATCTGCGGCAACTGTGTGATGCCATCATGTCAATATGGACCAAAATCTCTGAGGAATGCTTCCAGCACCTTGTTGAATCTATGCCACGAAGAATTGAGGCAGTTCTGAAGGCAAAAGGGGGTCCAACCCGTTACTAGCATGGTGTACCTAATAAAGTGGCCGGTGAGTGTATATTTATATTTATATTTACTTCAGCGCAATATATATTTGAAAAGCCGGTAATTCAATTGCCGGCTTTTAATTTCTCCTGCCTAAACCCGACATGATATGAGACATGGTTTACATACAGTAAACCATGTCATATCCCCCTTTTTTTTGCATATTCCACACTACTAATGTTAGTAGTGTGTATGTGCAAAATTTTGGCGCTGTAGCTATTAAATTTAAGGGTTAAATTGTGGAAAAAATTGGCGTGGGCTCCCGCGCAATTTTCTCCGCCAGAGTGGTAAAGCCAGTGACTGAGGGCAGATATTATTAGCCTAGAGAGGGTCCATGGTTATTGGCCCCCCCCCTGGCTACAAACATCTGCCCCAGCCACCCCAGAAAAGGCACATCTGGAAGATGCGCCTATTCTAGCACTTGGCCACTCTCTTCCCACTCCCGTGTAGCGGTGGGATATGGGGTAATGAAGGGTTAATGCCACCTTGCTATTGTAAGGTGACATTAAGCCAGATTAATAATGGAGAGGCATCAATTATGACACCTATCCATTATTAATCCAATTGTATGAAATGGTTAAAAAAAACACACACACAATATTGCAAAGTATTTTAATGAAATAAACACACAGGTTGTTGTAATATTTTATTGTTCTCTCAATCCACCTGAAGACCCTCGCTCTGTAACAAAGGAAACATAATAAACCAACAATATACATACCATCCGTAGATCTGTAACGTCCCACGATGTAAATCCATCTGAAAGGGTTCAAATATTTTACAGGCAGGAGCTCTGCTAATGCAGCTGAGCTCGTGCCTGTAAACCCCGGGGAATGAAGGAAATGTAGGTCAATGACCTATAGTTACCTTCAGTCGCGGTGATGCGCCCTCTGCTGGATGTCCTCATGAACTGCAGCCTGGGAACTTTTTCCCACACTCGACGTCATATGAGGACATCCAGCAGAGGGCGCATCACCACAACTGAAGGTAACTATAGGTCATTGACCTACATTTCCTTCATTCCCCGGGGTTTACAGGCACGAGCTCAGCTGCATTAGCAGAGCTCCTGCCTGTAAAATATTTTAACCCTTTCAGATGGATTTACATCGTGGGATGTTACAGATCTACAGATGGTATGTATATTGTTGGTTTATTATGTTTCCTTTGTTACAGAGCGAGGGTCTTCGGGTGGATTGAGAGAACAATAAAATATTACAACAACCTGTGTGTTTATTTCATTAAAATACTTTGCAATATTGTGTGTGTGTTTTTTTTAACCATTTCATACAATTGGATTAATAATGGATAGGTGTCATAATTGACGCCTCTCCATTATTAATCTGGCTTAATGTCACCTTACAATAGCAAGGTGGCATTAACCCTTCATTACCCCATATCACACCGCTACACGGGAGTGGGAAGAGAGTGGCCAAGTGCCAGAATAGGCGCATCTTCCAGATGTGCCTTTTCTGGGGTGGCTGGGGGCAGATGTTTGTAGCCAGGGGGGGGCAATAACCATGGACCCTCTCTAGGCTATTAATATCTGCCCTCAGTCACTGGCTTTACCACTCTGGCGGAAAAAATTGTGCGGGAGCCCACGCCATTTTTTTCCGCGATTTAACCCTTAAATTTAATAGCTTCAGCGCCAAAATTTTTTCACATACACACTACTAACATTAGTAGTGTGGAATATGCAAAAAAAGGGGGATATGACATGGTTTACTGTATGTAAACCATGTCTCATATCATGTCGGGTTTAGGCAGGAGAAATTAAAAGCCGGCAATTGAATTACCGGCTTTTCACATATATCGCGCTGAAGTAAATATAAAAATATATAGATTTTCCATTACCTTGCATTGGGTTTCGTGTTTCAGCCGATCCCTGACCCTGACTTTTCAAGAAGATCGGCCGATTTCACTCGACTCGACTTTTGAGAAAGTCGGGTTTCGTGAAACCCGACCAACCTCAAAAAAGGAAAAGTCACTCAACCCTACAAATAATTATTGTAAAATAAAATGAGATCTCCAAAATGAAAATCTGTAAGAAATAAAACAAAATGTCCATACGTAAAGATTGTAACTGAACAAATTTTTTTTTTAAAAATGAGCAATTGTACCTGCAATGGTTAGTAACCAGTTATCATAGACATATTGGTGACCAATATTATAGTTGACTGTAGATGTCATGAAAATGCCCTTAGAAATGAAAAGGAGCAAAATGTCCATTAATAACTGGAGTTGCAGACAAAAGGCGCAGCATATGTTTTTTCAGCGCTGAGATGCCAAATGCTCATTATTGTGCATATACCTGGCTTGTTTAAAACTAAAGACCAATGCACAGTTTATTTGTTACCAAGGAGAAAGACTCAAGCAAGTATCAAAAATAGTAATAAACTAGAGAGCTAAGAACAGAGAGGACACACATAGTAACAATATGCAGACCAAAAAATGTTGCTTGTAACGTTTTTTGGTGCATCGTCTGCAGCATTTCCGACCGCACATGCGCGGCCGGAACTCCGCCCCCGCCTCCCCGCACCTCACAATGGGGCAACGGATGCGTTGGAAAACTGCATCCGCTGCCCCCGTTGTGCGGCGCATTCACAGCTAGCGTCGATGCGCCGCAACATCGCATAGCGACGTGCAGTGCACGACGCTAGTGTGAAAGTAGCCTAATACTCAGTGTACATCAAAAAGAGAAAACAGAGCCAAATACCAGGCTCCGAGACGTAGCCTTGTAAAAGCTGTATGAAGGGAAGCGCAGTGCAGGAATTTTCCCTCCAATAAGTATATAACTTTGTGATAATTTTAATACCAAGTTAACTTATCCAAATGTAACTGGGTTTAGCGGAGGAAACATTTATTAAAGTAGTTGGCCTAACCTGCAAAAAAATAGACTAGCTTAGCATTGTATGTATAAACAATATTTATGGGGTACAGCATGCCAAGTGAGAACCGGGATTTACAACTGGATGTCAGGGAAAAAACCCTTTGTCGAAACAAAACGTGCAATTGTTATCACATAAAGAGAACTAAACTGTGCACTTCATATAAAAAATGTAAAAAATATGACGGCTAATGTTAGGATTTCCCAGTGCACTACCAGCTATTTAGAAAAGATTATGGCTTACATCTATATGTAATTTTTTTTCTACATCGTAAATTGGCCTGATTGAAAATAACACAGGGTGTAGGTGAAAGATAAAGTGGAGAAATAACCAGGTGAGAGGCTCTCTACTGAAGTCTATGGGGTAATGTTTCTCCTTGTGGAGAGTGACATACCGGCTCGGGGATGCCAAGGTAAGGAGGCTTATTCACCATGCAATTCTCCACTGCTTAATTTAATATGCAAATTGCCTATTCAGAGAGGAAGAGGACTTGAACTCTATAGCCAAATCAGTTTTTATGCTATGCACTGACGAGGGGCAATAGCCCAAAACACCGTGTCTGCAAATTGAGATCTTGATTTGGCACTTATCTTAAGTCATATTGTAAAATCCGTTAAAGGTTCAATAGTGACTTGTAGGATTGCTGCTTCCAACAGGTGGCGCTATAGAGTTCAAGTACTCTTCCACTCTGAAGAGGAAATTTGCATATTACATTTCCCAGAGGAGCATTGCATGGTGAATAAGCCTCCTTAGCTTGGCATGACAGAGCTGGCATGTCATTCTCCAGAAAAAGAAACATTACCACTTAGTCCTCAGTCCAGAGCCTCTCATCTAGCCAAATCAGTTCTCATACTTTGCACCGATGAGGGCCAATAGCCTGAAACACAATGTCTGCAAATTAAGATTCTGATCTGAATTTTATTTTAAGTCAATTTTGCAAGACTCGTTAAGGGGTAAATAGTGATTTGTAGGATTGCTATTTCCAACAGGTGGTGCTATAACGTTCGAGTCCTCTTCCTCTCTAAACTGGTAATTTGCATATTACATTTCCCAGAGGAGAATTGCACAGCGAATAAGCCTTTTTATCTTGCCAGAGCCGATTTGTCACTCTCCACAAGGAGAAACATTACCCTTTAGACCTAGATAAAAACTGGAATGACAAAAAGTGCTATAGGATCTTACCTGTATTACAAAGGAAGGCGTAAATAGGAATTTGCTCTTCTGGGGGGGTTAAAGTCACAATTCCTTTATTATCTTTAAAGCAAAAAGATGGCTGCTGCAGATCCACCAAACAGAAAGCAAACTTCAAGATGAAAGTGGATATAAAAGAATGGCCATGCATTGACAGCAAGGGGAAATTTGATGAAAAATTGAAGAAACAGATAATACAAATGGTAACCTAGAAGCCAGGAGCAACTTCCAAAGATGTTATAGGAGAACTACAAAGCCAAGGTGCATCAGTGTCAGATTGCATCATGCATAGCTGTCTTGGCCAGAGTGGATTTCATAAAAAATGACTGAAAAAGAAAACACTTTTGAAAACAAATCTTAAAAAAGTGTTATGGACAGATAAATCCAAGTTTGAGGTGTTTGGATCACACAGAAGAACATTTGTGAGATGCAGAACAACTGAAAAGATGCTGGAAGAGTGCTTGACGCCATCTGTCAAGCATGGTGGAGGTAATGTGATGGTCTGGGGTTGCTTTGGTGCTGGTAAAGTGGGAGATTTGTACAAGGTAAAAGGGATTTTGAATAAGGAAGGCTACCACTCAATTTTGCAATCCCATGCCATACCCTGTGGACAGCGCTTGATTAGAGCCAATTTCATCCTACAACAGGACAATGACCCAAAGCACACCTCCAAATTATGCAAGAACTATTTAGGGAAAAAGCAGGGAGCTGGTATTCTATCTTTAATGAAGTGGCCAGCGCAGTCACCAGATCTCATCCACATTGAACTGTTGTGGGAGCAGCTTGACCGTATGGTACGCAAAAAGTGCCCATCAAGCTAAACCTACTTGTGGGAGGGTCTTCTGGAAGCACGGGGTGAAAATTCTCCAGATTACGTCAGCAAATTAACTGCTAGAATGCCAAAGGTCTGCAATGCTGTAATTGCTGCAAATTGAGCATTCTTTGAGGAAAGCAAAGTTTGAAGGAGAAAATTATTATTTCAAATAAAAATATTTTTTTTGAACCTTGTCAATGTCTGGACAAGATTTTCAAATCATTTGGCAACTCATTTGATTAATAAAAGTATGAGTTTTAATGGAAAACACAAAATTGTCTGGGTGACTCTAAACTTTTGAACCATAGTGTATATACACTGCTCAAAAAAATAAAGGGAACACTAAAATCCCACATCCTAGACATCACTGAATGAAATATTCCAGTTTTAAATCTTTATTCATTACATAATGGAATGTGTTGAGAACAATAAAAACTAAAAAGAGATCAACGTAAATCACAACTAATATCCCACGGAGGTCTGGAGTTAGAATGATGCTCAAAATCAAAGTGGAAAATGCAGTTACAGGCTGATCCAACTTCAGTGGAAATGCCTCAAGACAAGGAAATGATGCTCAGTAGTGTGCGTGGCTTCCACGTGCCTGTATGATCTCCCTACAATGCCAGGGCATGCTTCTGATGAGGCGGCAGATGGTCTCCTGAGGGATCTCCTCCCAGACCAGGACTAAAGCATCTGCCAACTCCTGGACAGTCTGTGATGCAACGTGACGTTGGCGGATGGTGCGAGACATAATGTCCCAGATGTGTTCAATCGGATTCAGGTCTGGGGAATGGACGGGCCAGTCCATAGCCCCAATGCCTTCATCTTGCAGGAACTGCTGGCACACTACAGCCACATGAGGTCTGGCATTGTCCTGCATTAGGAGGAACCCAGGGCCAACCGCACTAGGGCGCCAGTGGTGAATTTGCCAATCCTAGTGTTATGTGGCAAATGCCAAGTTTCCTGCACGGTGTTGGGCTGTGAGCACAATCCCCATCTGTCGATGTCGGGCACTCAGACCATCCTTATGGAGTCGGTTTCCAACCGTTTCTGCAGACACATGCACATTTGTGGCCTTCTGAAAGTCATTTTGGAGTGCTCTGGCAGTGCTCCTCCTGTTCCTCCTTGCACAAAGGCTGAGGTAGCGGTCCACGTCTCCTGGTGTACTGGCCTGTCTCCTGGTAGTGCCTCCAGCCTCTGGACATAACGCTGACAGACACAGAAAACCTTGTTGCCACAGCTCACATTGATGTGTCATCCTGGATGAGCTGCACTACCTGAGCCACTTGTGTGGGTTGTAGAGTCCGTCACATGCTGCCACAAGTGTGAAAAGCACAACCAACATTCAAAAGTGACCTAAACATCAGCCAGAAAGCATTGGTACTGAGATGTGGTCTGTGGTCCCCACCTGCAGAACCACTCCTTTATTGAGTGTGTCTTGATAATAGCCAATAATTTCCATCTGTTGTCTATTCCATTTGCACAACAGCATGTGAAATTGATTGTCAAACAGTGTTGCTTCCTAAGTGGACAGTTTGATTTCACACAAGTTTGATTTATTTGGAGTTATATTCTGTTAAGTGGAGAAAAAAAATGCCAGGTAAGGATTAGTGAAGGGATTGCATAGAGTAGTAATTGGGCTGAACCAAGGCTTGCCTTAGAACAATGGGGAGGGAGAAGGCCAGATATACCAAAGTACTGCTCATAAGGAAGGGTTGGAAGGTGGGGTGGGTGAGGAAGCATTTCTTTTCTAATGTACCACAAGAGGTGGATTTTTAAATTGCAATACACAGGGTCTCGCCACTGCTAAAAATATCCCCATCAGTCTGTTTGCCTCTTCCCTTATTGGGTAGGATGTAATTCAAAACAATTAATGTAGATGATAGGATTGGATAGACCCTAACTCTTGTAAAGTATACAACAATTAAGTCTATCCTGACTCGGTACATCTTGTTAGAGTGGGGTGGCTTTTACGCTCTTTTGATCAAAATAATGTCAACTAAGTACCATATGCTACATACAGGTATTATTTATTTATTTACTTACTACACGGTATTTGCTATTTTTTTATAATCTAGTTCTGTTAAATGGCCACAGTGTGAATGTGCACCTACTGAACATACTGCAATTATACCAATATATGTTCCAGCGTATTTGTTTGGTTTTATTTTAGTTGTTTGAACTTAGCAAAAAGAGGTCTGCTGACATATATGACATATAGAATGTTGAACTTCATAAGTTAGTGTCCATCCTGAGAGGGTATACTTTGTCACTGTGGAATAGCATTTACCCTCTTTTGATTAAAATACTGTAAACTAAGTACCCTATTTTATTTACATGTGCTATTATTATTTATTTATTCACTTACTACAGCGTATTTGCTCATTTTGTTTTTATTCTAGATTCTTTACAATTATTTGTACAGCATGTTGAATGCTCTATACTAGGAATTGCTGACAAAGCAAACCAGGCAGGTTGTAAGATGCTTGTGCTGTGCTGCCTTAAAGGGCCACTGTCACCCCCTCCAGCCGTTATAAACTAAAAGAGCCACCTTGTGCAGCAGTAGTTAGTTTTTGCTTCTGTTATTCCCTCAATAAAGCGTTTTATAATTTTCCCTAAATACCTGTCTTTGTACCTGGAGGCAGGTCTGAAGCCTCCTCTGTGAAGCGCCCAACAGCCGTCTCTCATCTCTTCTGGGACGATGGTCGCTGCCCCCTGCGCGCTGTTCTTCTTAAATCCGGCACCTGCGCTGTGCGTGCCTGCCTGGGGCAGGCGCAGTGTTCATTGGCCGTCATAGCTCAGATGCCGGGTGCCTGACTGCGCCTGTGTGGGCAGTGCGGCCACCCTGTTACTGAATCCCCGCCCCGCACTGTGTTATGCATTATGCACAGTGCGGGGCTGGGATTCCTGGGCATGCGCACTGCGCTTATCAGACGCTCCTCCAGGTTCCAGGAGACTGCCGACAGAGATTAGCGAAGTATACGCTGATACCGTAGACCGTGAGTGACAAAAGTTCTCTGTCAGTAGTTAGACGTGCGCGTGCTGAGATAAGAAAGCCGGGTGACCTGCTGTGAACTGTATACTGATACACCCGCTTGCATCTTCTGAGTAGCATCATACTCTGGCAGTGTTATAGACTGCGACGGTACCTCTTCTCTGTCTTCTGGACCCAGGACCCCCGTCAGGACAACGAGGATACACCGCCGCTGCCAGAACCCCGTCTGGACAACGAGGATTCACCGCAGCCGGCAGGACCTGGAATGCCATCTTCCTCAGGACGACACCGCACACCTTGTGCGCCATAGCCTTGGTGCCACCATTTGAATTCAGGATTCTAGATTCTGATGTCGTTGGACTAATAAGTGTAACATTACTGAACTTCCCTTTTAAATTGCCCGCACTTGTTTTATTCCAAGTTAACAATTACTGCTCAAACCAGTTGTATCCCCTTTCCTCCCTGCGTGGAGTATACACTGTTAAAATAAATCCCACGTTAACCCTTGCACTGCCTCTGGTCGGTTACTGCATCCCACTACCTGCTCACACAGACACAATTATTAAAACTAAATTGGGTAGCCAGCTAATTGTACGTTGAGTGCTACACATGTGGAAATGAGAAAAGGGTTGAAAATGACATAGTAAATAATTAGATCATTTTAATTAGACCACTAGGGATTGGTGGGTAAGGGGTGCACAAGGGGCAATTAAATAAATGATTGTCTATTTGACAACTATCATGCCTACATTGTCACATTTGTTTTATAATTGACAAAAATTGCAGTTGTCAGCAGGAGATGCGGCGTCAGACCGGTACGGTTGCCATGGAAACTGCATGACGCTCAAAGCTACTCCCTACAGCTGATAGTTTAGATGAGTTTTGAGATTTTACTAGTAAATGGGGCATCACCAGGACCACTGGAAACACCAAGGGGCTTGTAGTTTTTCTAAATGCTTTCTTTTCATTAGTTACAATATACTCGTATTGTAAACCACTAAATTACAGACAGATGAAAGTTCTTTGTATTTCTTCTAGGCGACTGGCAGTGCAGGTGTTCTGTACAGAATGTAGTATTGCTGATTCTTAATGAATAGATGCTAGAACACAAGTTTACACCATATGGTAAAATCCTAAGCTCTCTGATACAAGGGTAAAGCAATTAAGAAATCTGATAAACATCCATTAAAACATATGTTTTCAGAGCACGTTTAAAAATGGAAATGTTAGGAAGCCAGTCTGATAACTTCTAGAATATAGATGCAGTATAGGAGAAAAGCTGAAGATGGGAAAAAGAGGTTTTAATTTCATGTCTCAACTGAAAGGCATAAAAGTTGTATTAATGGGTACTATTTACATTAGAAATATTATTCACTTTTAGCAATACATTTTCCAATGGCAGTATGTCTGTATAAAATATGGTTACAGAAATATTCATACATTTACAGATGCCGGAAAAATATAATGATCATTCATTACAGTGGCTGCCATCTGTTTCATCACTTAGAAAATGTATTTAATCTGTATTAAATGCTATCTGTACCTTTTGATGTTCCTCAGCAATTATTTTAAATAATTAAAGGAGTTGTTCCCTTTTAGTAAATGGATGTCCTTGGATTCAGGAATTAATTAGGAAAAAAAACAAAACTTTTCTCACCTTCCCCGGGTCCACCGTGTCTTCCAGTATCTGGCATTGGCTGTGGTGCTGACACATCCATAGTGCTGGCAGCCAATCAGTATGCTCATTGGCTGGGTTTTCTGTCTATACTGGCGGGGCTGCTAAGGTCACTGACTGGTTTATTCCCTGTCAGTGCTGCAGCCAATGCCAGACACCAGAAGCAGTAGCATAGACTTGCCAGTGGATGGAGGAAGGTGAGTAGTGATGAGCAAGTATACTTGTTGCTCAGGTTTTCCCGAGCATGCTCGGGTGGTCTCCGAGTATTTGTTAGTGCTCGGAGATCTACTTTTCGTCACCTCAGCTGCATGATTTATGGCTCCCGGATAGTGTTGAGCGATACCGTCCGATACTTGAAAGTATCGGTATCGGAAAGTATCGGCCGATACCAGCAAAGTATCGGATCCAATCCGATACCGATACCCGATACCAATACAAGTCAATGGGACTCAAGTATCGGACGGTATCCCTGATGGTTCCCAGGGTCTGAAGGAGAGGAAACTCTCCTTCAGGCCCTGGGATCCATATTAATGTGTAAAAGAAAGAATTAAAATAAAAAATATTGCTATACTCACCTCTCCGACGCAGCCTGGACCTCACCGAGGGAACCGGCAGCGTTGTTTGCTTAAAATTCGCGCGTTTACTTCCTTACGTGAAGTCCCGGCTTGTGATTGGTCGCGTGCCGCCCATGTGGCCACGACGCGACCAATCACAGCAAGCCGTGACGTAATTTCAGGTCCTTCAGGATTTTAAAATTACGTTCCGGCTTTGTGATTGGTCGCGTCGCGGTCACATGGGCGACGCGACCAATCACAAGCCGTGACGTCACGGGAGGCTGGACACGCGCGCATTTTAAAATGCGCACTTGTCCTGCCTCCCGTGACGTCACGGCTTGTGATTGGTCGCGTCGCCCATGTGACCGCGACGCGACCAATCACAAGCCAGAACGTAATTTTAAAATCCTGAAGGACCTAAAATTACGTCACGGCTTGCTGTGATTGGTCGCATCGCGGCCACATGGGCGACGCGACCAATCACAAGCCGGGACGTCACGGGAGGCTGGACACGCGTGCATTTTAAAATGCGCGCGTGTCCAGCCTCCCGTGACGTCACGGCTTGTGATTGGTCGCGTCGCCCATGTGACCGCGACGCGACCAATCACAAAGCCGGAACGTAATTTTAAAATCCTGAAGGACCTGAAATTAAGTCACGGCTTGCTGTGATTGGTCGCGTCGCGGCCACATGGGCGGCACGCGACCAATCACAAGCCGGGACTTCACGTAAGGAAGTAAACGCGCAAATTTTAAGCAAACAACGCTGCCGGTTCCCTCGGTGAGGTCCAGGCTGCGTCGGAGAGGTGAGTATAGCAATATTTTTTATTTTAATTCTTTATTTTACACATTAATGTTGTTTCGATACTGATACCCGATACCACAAAAATATCGGATCTCGGTATCGGAATTCCGATACAGCAAATATCGGCCGATACCCGATACTTGCGGTATCGGAATGCTCAACACTACTGCCGGACAGCCTGAATACATGTGGAAATTCAAACGGGATTCCTCACATGTATTCAGCCTGTCTAGCAGCCATAAATCATGCAGCTGCGGTGAGGAAAACAAAATCTCCAAGCACTAACAAATACTCAGAGACTACCCAAGCGTGCTCGGGAAAGCCCAAGCAACGAGTATACTCGCTCATCACTAAAGGTGAGTATGGAACTGTTTTTTTCTATAGAATAACCAGCAGCCTGGAGCATTCATTCACTTAAAAAAACTCTTTATATGCAAACTATAATACCCTTATCTTTTATGGATTTAACGTTCCTTTTTTTTCTTAATTTGTTGTTTTGATTTTAACAACCACCATAAACAATGTGCTAATCCACCATATATACTTGCTAAATATGTGATTTCCTTGCTTGCTGGTAGCTCTAGGGGGCTGAGTTTCTCCCCTCACACTGTTAGTTGGTGTGAGGGTTCTTGTATTCTCAGCGTGGATATTTTGCATAGGGTTTTTTACTGACCGCACAGTTCCCTATCTGTCTTCTGCTATCTAGTATTAGCGGGCCTCATTTGCTGAATCTGTTTTCATTTCTACGTTTGTGTTTTCCCCTTACCTCACCGTTATTATTTGTTGGGGGCTTCCTATATCTTTGGGGTGATTTCTCTTGAGGCAAGTGAGGTCTTACTTTCCCTCCAGGAGTAGATAGCTTCTCAGGCTGCGTCGAGACGTCCAGGATTTTAGGCACGTTCACCGGCTGCCTTTAGTGTGTTGGTTAGGATCAGGTTTGCGGTCAGTCCAGTTACCACCTCCCTAGAGCTCGTATCTATGTTTATATACTTAGCTAGTCCGTTTTGTGATCCTCAGCTACTAGGATCATAACAGCCTCCTTAATCCCTCTGACTCTTGAACCCAGCAGCAACCTTCCTCCGATTCTAATTGACACACCTGGACCTGGGGGTTTATATATCCCCAGTCTGCTGCTGAGAGTCACTGGTGATATTCACATTTTTCCCTTGTTAAGGCTTGGAGCTATAGTAGTTGGCTAACTTCCCCTCTGGAGCTGTTTGAGGACATTTGGTGTTACTTCTCTGAGTCTGCTCAAACTATGTTCACTCCCTTTGTCTGTCTACCTTTTTGTCTTTAGTTTACAGTGAGGATTGACTAGCGCTCATCTCCTCCCACTCCCTATCCAGGGCCTAGCTCTAGGGAGATACAGGGCTTAGGTTCCTTCTCGGCGATTAGTGAGGAACCAATTTAGGGCCGGTAGGGCCGGTAGGGTGTTATCAGATCTGCCTAGCGGGTCTCTACTCGCCCTTTCCCTGGTGTTTGGGCTTCCTTCCTTCTCCTTATCCCTTCGTCTTGCACTTAGTCTTCCCCCACTGTGTGTGACATTATCAGTGTCCGTGCATATTTAGGAGAAAATACCTGACACGTGGTTTTATTTGTGTATGTTTTTTTCTTTCTTGAGTATGGATCTGGTTGCAGAGCTCGCAGAGCAGCTATGCTATCTGTCTCTGGAGGTGACTGACCTCTGCCATGAGGTTCTGCAGTAGCAACAGCGGCTCCAGGTCACTAATACAGGGGTCTCTGAAGGTAGGCCAGTCCAGCTGAAACGCAAGGTTGCCTTCCCAGACAGGTTTTCCAGAGGTAGAGACAAGTTTTTTGTTTTCTAGGAAGCTTGAAAACTGTATTTTAAACTTTACCCTCACTTCTCTAGAAAGCAGGAACAACGAGTTGGTATTGTGATCTCTTTAGTACAAGGAGATCCTCAATCCTGGAATTTCTCTTTGCTGCAGGACTTGGTTTGTCTCCAGTCTGTGGAGGAATTTTGGGGCTCTAGCCCTTATCTATGATGACTCTCATTGAGTCACCTTGATTGAATCCAGGTTGCGTTGCCTTAAAGCAAGGAAATCGGTCAGTGGAGACATATTGCTCAAAATTCTGCAGATAGGCAACTGATGCTAAATGGAATAACCCAGCTCTCATAAGCCAATTTCTTCAGGGCCTTACTAAAAGGTTGAAGAATGCTTTAGCAGTAGTGTTGAGCATTCCGATACTGCAAGTATCAGGTATCGGCCGATATTTGCTGTATCGGAATTCCGATACCGAGTTCCGATATTTTTGCGATATCGGAAATCAGAATCGGAAGTGTGCGGTGCTTATGGTTCCCAGGGTCTGGAGGAGAGGAGACTCTCCTTCAGGCCCTGGGATCCATATTCATGTAAAAAATAAATAATAAAAATAAAAAATATTGATATACTCACCCCTCCGGCGGACCCTGGCTCTTAGCGGTGCCTCCGTTCCTAAGAATGCAGGGAGTGAAGGACCTTCGATGACGTCGCGGCTTGTGATTGGTCGCGTGAGCGATCACATGAGCGGTCACGCGACCAATCACAAGCCACGACGTCATCGAAGGTCCTTCACTCCCTGCATTCTTAGGAACGGAGGCAGACGCTTGGACCGGTGAGAGCCGGGGCCGTCTGAGGGGTGAGTATATCAATATTTTTTATTTTTATTATTTATTTTATACATGAATATGGATCCCAGGGCCTGAAGGAGAGTTTCCTCTCCTTCAGACCCTGGGAACCATTCCGATATTTTGTGTCCCATTGATATGCATTGGTATCGGGTATCGGTATCGGCGATATCCGATATTTTTTGGATATCGGCCGATCCAATACCGATACCTTTGCATATCGGAAGGTATCGCTCAACTCTATTTAGCAGTATACTAAGCCCCTAAATCTTTGGATGCTGCTGTTTTATTGGCTACTCACATTAATAGATGCCTTCAGGATCGTGAGTAAGACCACCCTCTCCGGAGCATCTTTTTCAGGGTATTGCCCCTTTGCCAGGGGAGCAGTCTAATGATGAACCAGCTCTGGGGAAGTGTAGGAACCCATGCAGTTAAGGGTTGCCTCTGCATAGTACATTTCCCCGGAGATTTGCAAAAAGAAAGGACATTTTATTGGGGCCTGTCCTTTGATGCCTAAGCAAAAGGAGACTTGTTTAGCCCTTTGTAGTCTGGAGCTAAATAAGCAAGGAGTGCATTTATTGTCAACCTGCAGTTCCTATTTGCCCTGACAGTACAGGTGGTGCTAGAGTGCAAAACCGAGATTTCTGTGTTTGTTGACAGTGGAGCTGGAGTCATCATAATTGATGCGTAATTTGCTAGAACTCATGGGCATCCTGACTGTATTTTATTTAAGCCAATTCCTATCTTTTCCATCTATTCAGCGCCACTTGCACGGGAAGCTCTGACTCAGGTGGTACATAATGTAAGACTGAGTTTGGGGTCGATTCGTTGTGAGATAATTCTTTGCTATGTCCTGGATGGTCTTCCCACCCCAACTGTATTCTGTCTTCCCTAATTGGGGAAACATAATCCGTTGGTGAATTGGCATGTCAGGGAGATTGCTAAGTAGGAGGATTAATACCATGACAACTGTTTAACCCCTTAATGACCAGAGGTATTTTTGGTTTTGCATTTTCATTTTTTGCTCTCCTTCTTCAAAACTTTTTTATTTTTTGGTCAAAATAGCCATGTGAGGGCTTGTTTTTGCAGGATGAGTTGTACTTTTGAACGACACCATTGGTTTTAACATATCTTGTAATAAAATTAAAAGTGTGGTGAAATTGCAAAAAAAGTGCAATCCCAGAGCTGTTTTTTGTTTTGCTTTTTTACTATGTTCACTAAATGCTAAAACTGACCTGCCATTATGATTCTCCAGGTAATTATGAGTTCATAGACAAAATACATATCTAGGTTATTTTTTATCTAAGTGGTGAAAAAGATTCCAAACTTTGAAAAAAATAAAATTGCACCATTTTCCGATACCCGCAGCATATCCATTTTTCGTGATCTCAGGTTGGATGATTGCTTATTCTTTGTGCGCCGAGCTGACATTTTTAATGATACCATTTTGGTGCAGATACAATATTTTGATCACCCGTTCTTGCATTTTAGTGCAATGTTGCGGCGACAAAATAAACGTAATTCTGGTGTTTTGACTATTTTTTCCCACTACACCATTTAGCAATCAGGTAAATCCTTTGTGTATTGATAGTTCAGGCATTCTGAACGTGGTGATGCAAAATATGTGTATATTTGATTTTTTTATTGTTTTATTTTGAATGGGGCGATTGAATGGGGCAGTTGAATTACTCACTTGCTATGAGCGTCAACCACCGGCGGTGGCTCTTAGCAACTCGGCAGTGACAACCATTGAGGTCTGCAGGAGACCTCTGGCTGTCATGCAAACCCATCAGTGACCCATGTTCATATGACAGGGGGGTCACCAATGAACGGTTTTCCGGCACGATTGCCGGAAGCACATGTTAAATGAAGCTGTCAGAGTTTGACAGCAGCATTTAACAGGTTAATTAGCCATGGGTGAATCGGCTGTTCCAGGTACATGTCAGCGGTTCACAATAGCTGACATGTGCTTGTAAAGATGTGGGCTCACTGCTGGAGCCCACTTCAAAGTTAGGGAGTCCGATATCGGCGTACATTTCCACCTGATGTCAAAAAGGGTTTAAATATTTCTATTTCTCCAGTCTCTACAACAACAGTGCCTGCATTTTTGCTGGGTTTCGAGGATGTTATTTCTGAGAGGGGGTGTCAGGATTTGCCTCCTCACCGTATATATGACTTTCCTATAAACCTGACACACGGAGCTAAATGTCTTAAGTCCAGACTGTATAATCTTTCTGGCCAAGAGAGACAAGCCATGAAGGATTTAATGGCAGAAAGTCTGGAGAAGAGACATATTCAACCCTCATCTACGCCATTGAGGGAAGGGTTCTTCTTTGTGAAGAAAAAATATGGTGGTCTACGTTCCTGTTTATATTTATGGGAATTAAATCAGACACCATCCCGAGAACCTGAGGGCTCTACAACATTTTGTGGGCTTTCCTAATTTTTACTGGAAATGTATTCAAAATGATTCAGTAATTGTAAAACCCCTTACTGACATGACAAGGAAGAGGTCTGTTTTTTCCAAATGGTCAGATGCTACCCTGCAGGCTTTTTCCTCCCTGAAGAGCTGTTTTGCCACGACCCGTATATGCAGTAAACTCCATGTTTCCAAACCCTTTATTGTGGAGGTTAAAGCATCAGGGGTAGGGGTTGGTGCTGTGTTGTCTCAGGGTCTGTCCCCTGGTAAATGACGTCCATGCACTTTCTTTACTAAAAAATTGCCTTCAGATGAGAGACATTATGATGTGGATAATAGGGAGGTTTTGGTAACTAAATTGACATTTGAAGAATGGTGACATTGGTTGGAGGGGACTGTCCATCCTTTTACTGATATCACTGGCCAAAAGGACCTCTCATTTGTTCGGCTAAACGTCTCAATGCTATGCAAGCTAGATGATCCCTGTTTTTAACTAGGCTCAATTTTGTTATCACTTCATGTCCAGGAGTCAAAAAATGTCAAGGCTGATGCTTTGTCCTGGAGCTTGCCTGGTGGTGGTGACCATTAGAACCCTGCCTCGATTTTGCAGTAGGGGGTAGTCATTTCAGAATAGTACCCCGAGCAGAAGAATGAGGTGTAGGAGGCCCAGGGGGATGCCCCTGTCCCCTGCCCTTCAGGAAACAACGGATCTCATTTCTCATTGTTTTTGGTGGCAGGGGTTGCATCAGGATGTGGGTGAACACATATCCGCTTGCAGTATTTGTGCACGTTCTAAAGTATGGCATACCCGTCCGTTTGGTACTCGTCTTCTGCTACTTATGCCTAGCAGGCCATGGACACATTTGTCCATGGATTTTGGTGGCTGTAGATGGATTCAGTAAATTGGTTGACTTTGTCGCATTACCGGCATGTCTAATTATTATTATTATTATTATTTATTGTTATAGCGCAATTTATTCCATGGCGCTTTACATGTGAGGAGGGGTACACATAATAAAAACAAGTACAATAATCTTAAACAATACAAGTCATAACTGGTACAGGAGGAGTGAGGACCCTGCCCGCGAAGGCTCGCAATCTACAAGGGATGGGTGAGAATACAGTAGGTGAGGATAGAGCTGGTCATGCAGCGGTTTGGTCGATCGGTGGTTACTGCAGGTTGTAGGCTTGTCGGAAGAGGTGGGTCTTCAGGTTCTTTTTGAAGATTTCGATGGTAGGCGAGAGTCTGATGTGTTGTGGTAGAGGGTTCCAGAGTAGGGGTGATACGCGAGAGAAATATTGTATACGATTGTGGGAAGAGGAGATAAGAGGGGAGTAGAGAAGGAGATCTTGTGAGGATCGGAGGTTGCGTGTAGGTAAGTACCGGGAGACGAGGTCACAGATGTATGGAGGAGACAGGTTGTGGATGGCTTTGTATGTAATGGTTAGGGTTTTGTACTGGAGTCTCTGGGCAATGGGGAGCCAGTGAAGGGACTGACAGAGGGGAGAGGCAGGGGAATAGCGGGGGGACAGGTGGATTAGTCGGGCAGCAGAGTTTAGAATAGATTGGAGGGGTGCGAGAGTGTTCTGAATGCCAAGTCTCTTGCTCAGATGTTAATAAATGAGATTGTGAAGCTTCACGGTGTTCCGTCCGATTTGGTATCAGTTCGGGGGACCCAGTTTGTTTCCAAATTCTGGAGGTCGCTCTGTTCTCGACTGGGGGTGCAGCTGTCCTTTTCCTCTGCCATCCATTCCCAGTCAAATGGACAGACCGAGCATGTTAGTCAGAATTTGGAGACTTAGCTCAGGTGTTTTGTCTTCGAAAATTAGGAGGATTGGTGCATGCGGTTACCTTCCACAGTTTGGTACTTTTAGTGGGTGAGGGGCTTCAGGAGTTCCTGAAGAGGAATGTTTTGCTTTGTCGCTCTCCTCAGTGTGGCAGTGGGTTCTGGGTAATTTGAAGATCATGGGAGACAGGTACAAATGTACAGTTGACAGAAAGCGCTTGCCAGGTCCGGACCTGAACGTGAATGACTTTGTGTGGTTGTCTACCAGGAAAATCAAGTTGAAGATTCCTTCATGGAAGTTGGGACCTAGATTTATTGGTCCCTATAAAATTACTGCCGTCATTAATCCTGCAGCGTTTGATCTTGAGCTACCTCAGGCCCTTAAGATCCACAATGTCTTTCAC
This sequence comes from Ranitomeya variabilis, assembly GCF_051348905.1. Classification (NCBI taxonomy): domain Eukaryota; kingdom Metazoa; phylum Chordata; class Amphibia; order Anura; family Dendrobatidae; genus Ranitomeya; species Ranitomeya variabilis. The sequence goes on from NC_135234.1 coordinate 390,889,152, forward strand.
AGGTCTCTGCTCAAGAAATATGTGGAACCTCTTGAGTACTCACCCATTACCACTGCCCCAATAATGGTTGATGGTAATCTGGAGTTTAAGATTTTGAGGATTTTAGATTCTCGTCTCTATTGTCTTTCCAACATTACTTGGCGCACGGGAAGGATGCCTATGCAGCATCAATAGTAAAAAGATATGTTAAAAATAATAAAAAAATTAAAAATCATGTTATTCTTACCTTCCCACGTCCCCCGCAGACTTCCCGTGCCCCCCCCCCCCCAGCTGCTCGTGTTGCTGTCGGCATCGTGAGACCGCTACGTCATCAGAGGTCATTGTCTCGCAAGGCATTACTGGGAACGGCAGCTGCTGTTTTTATTTTTGTAAACATAGTGTATTAAAATCATAAAACGAAAAGGGGATTTTTAATGATAATGTGTAAGGTTTTCTCTCTTTACAGCTAAACATTGTGCCATGTCAGAATATCACTAATTCTCATCCCTTCATTTTTATGGACAGTATAGTGTATCACTTGATATATAAAAAAGTTGAAAAATTGCTAACCATGAGAAACCCATGTATGGTTACATTTTGCAAAGTGTGAATGTGGCACTATAGCTATGACATGGCATGAGCCATTGCATCATTCTTGGCAGAAATTTTAATGAAAGACAGAGAACAGAAAAGAGATGTGACTTGTAAGCATGCAATCGGGCTGGCTATGCTAAATGACTCTACTAGAAATAAGATAAGAAAACTTGAAATCTACTTCACAGATTTTTCATTGATGGGAAAATGTTCTATTACAGTCCCATACATATTTGTCACTTTGAGGGCCACAGATGCTGAAATATGAATCCATATTTCAGCCTTTCAGTATCCATTGTGTTTAGACAGCACACACATTTTCATAATGGGCAATTCACCCATCAGTGAAACATCAGTAAAGGGAATTTTCAACTAATCGCTAATCATTTACAATGAAATTATCATATAAATTAAACTATGTTTTTATATATACCATATTTTTGAGTTTTTTGGGGTTTTTTTTGTATGTGACTACCCTCAAAAATCCAGAAACTTTCCAATTTTTAACACTATTAACTTGATCACATACAGTTGACAGTCCACAGTTCTTTTTTCCACTTGTATTTGTTGACTAGGACTGGATTAGCAGAGACCTCTCATTTTGATGAGAAGGGGATATGTAATAGCAGATAGCAGCATTACTGTGCCAGCTGAGTTATAAGGGGGCCAGACAACATTATACAAACAGGGAAACCTTTTTATGCATCAACGTGTCTCCATCTCCATAAAAATGTCCTTGCTCCTTCAATAGCTGTTGGCCAAATGCTCATAATGCCGATTGCTCATTCTGCCCCACCCTGCCATATATGTGAAAGTTTGTTCAGGCTAGTATACGTTTTGCATGGACAGAGGGGAGTAAGCCACTCACCTGTGAACAAAGGGACCTAGTATTGAAATATATCATGCTGAACCTGACTCCAAATTAACTGTCAAGTAAGAGTCAAGAGTTCCCATTACACAAAGCTAGTAGGCTTGTCCCGCTAAAAATGTTGACTTTGCACTAACATGTGCCGATATCTTTAGTCAATGGACACTTTTTCAACCATTATCTCCTACTCATCACAGCTGCAATAAAGGATGTTTCATTAAATGCTAATTTACACAAATAAAAAAATCAGTCATTATTATTCTTACGCCAGGTAAATCAATCGAAAACTGATTTACACATGACTGACTGCATACAAGCACATAATACTTTGACAGATCTATGCACAAATGACTGCCCTATGGTTTGGTGGATATTATAAGTTTCTAAGTTTCCTTTGCTAAAATCTCAGCATGGCTTCTACCCTGAACTCATTTCATCTTTCTCCATTTTTACAGATTGTTTTCTCTGACATCTGTGACTGTTGACACTTTCTTCCTTCTTCATTGTGGACATTTCTGTGCAATGAAATACTGCTATCTCTCTCTAGTCTTGATGGATTTGTAAAACTTTTGTATAGCATTCAGAGTTCACTTAGTGGCAGCAAAACATTTTTTAGCGAAGAAAGTTGTTTAACTTTGTGTTTAAGAGGCAAATGAACAATAAATGTCACAAACAAGAATGGATCTAATTTTTTAATTATATGCGTAGCAATGTATTGTAAGATGGCCTCTAAAATGACTCAAAAAAGTATAGCAATTTCCTTTTTTAATAGTTAGAGTTCCTTATGTGTCTTTTGAGCCCAGTTTGAGATGCTTAATGCAATCACCGTCTTATTAAAGTCTAAGGCTACTTTCACACATCATGCTTTTTGTTTCAGGCACAATCCGGCAATTTTTGGAAAAAACTGATCCGTTTTTTTCCCATAGAGTTGTATTAGCGCCGGATTGTGCCTGATGGCCAGACGTTTCATCCGTTTTTTTCTGGATCCGTCCAAATTGTCGTTTCCGGTGGACGGAGAAAACGTCCACTGCAACGTTTTTTTGTCCGGTGGAAAAAAACGCACACTGATGGAATCGGCCAAAAACACATGAAACGGAGGTGTGAAATAATCAATCTGGCGCTCGGATCTAGTTTTCAAAGCATTTTCCATACAAATCATGCAGATTCTCTTTCCCCTCTTCCCCGGAACCAGGAAGTCAAAAAATCCATGCGCATTAAAGAAGACCGGATGCAGCAAAAAACCGGATCTGGCGCATCAGTTTTCCACAATTTACGTCGGATCCGGTTTTTAAAAAATTAGCCGGATTTAGCCTGAAAACAAAAAACTGATGTGTGAAACTAGCCTAACTTACTTAATCCTTTCTGTTTAAAAAAAAAATAATGGCAACCAGTAGTAACCAACAGCCATATTTGCATAGTACGAACGGGCCTAATATTGGATTATTACATTAAAGAATATGCAAAAAAAACCCTGTTTTTTAACAACACGCAGACCTTGTGAGGTAGACAGTTGTGTTTATGTTTCTGCATTATGGAGACTTTTCTTCGCTTGCTGTCTTACGTTGCAGGAAGTACACTTTCTGTCACAGACAAGTCTTGGTTTCAGAATTTTAGTTTATTGGCAAAGATAGCACTGAGGGGTTTAATGCTGCTCTACTTGTTTGTGGTGCATGAGGTATAAAAAAAATACTAAAGTGCTATTACTACAATTTACCGCACATCAATCAATTCACAGTCAAACCGAGTGACCATGTAGATTCAGCACTACCCTATTTATCACATATTAGTGATCATAATTCAGACTTTGTCTCACTTGCATCTGCTGATAGTTTGGGATTTTATTTCAAGTATTGGTGACCCACTCTTTATACCCCATGAATAAAATTAATTTGAACACATTATTTTAAAGATGTTACATTTTAAGTTTGCTGTAATTGACCGGCAATCAATTTGCATTTTAAATAAATATTTTATGCTGTGGAGATATAACAATAGCTGATTGATTTTGACAGGATTATTTGTCTTTGTTAAGTAGTGTATAATACATTTGATCTTCCTTCAGAAGTCTTTCTTACCCTGTGGTATAATGTGGCTTTCCTACCTTCAAATCAATCTTGGAATTTTTCCTAAGCATGTCGCAGATACAAATTGTCAGGAACACATTGCCTTCTCTGTGATAGAGCTCAGATGAAAAGAGAACAGCTCAGCCTATGAATTGTCCAATCAGCAGTGAAGGCAACTTTGAGAGGTGCCAACAGCCCTAGGGGAGGTATACCAGCTCGGTGACATCTCCCTGTCACATCTAGCAAACCACGCTCTTGGATCAAACCCATTACACCGGTACTGAAGTAATACTGCCTCCAGATTTGTTAGATCTAGAAGCAGAAGTGTAAAAATGATGCGAGAGCTGAGCATTAACTCATCCTTATACTTAGTCCTTTGGAAACTACGTATTTTACCAATCAAACAATATTTGATCTTCCGTTTATTTGCCTTGCAGCCTTTTAATGTGAGGAGATGCATGCTTTATATTTGAAGTGTCAGGATTTATCAGGAAGATCCCTGCACTCTTCTGTCTTGTAATAAAAGCTGATGCACTGCTGGATCACACACACATTTTAATATTTTAATAATTGGGACTATGTTATAAGCCTTCATCTATTTTTTTAAGCAAATGAAACCACAATAATTGTACAATATCTTAGTAAAGTGCAGGGATATCACACTTTGTATGCAAATGTACTATATTTGAGAGGAGAGGTGAGTTCTAGATGCTATTAAAGCTGTGATTATGCACATTTAAAGAGAACGTTATGCTCTTATCATAGCATCCAGTCAGCAGGCATTACAGTACAGCCCAAAAGGAGCTGAGCAGATTGATGCAGAGTTTAATTTAAATTCCTGTGCATCTTTGCTTAGGAGTCCAGTGGGAGGGCCTCCTGCATGAATGGCTATGACACAGATAACTGTCCATTGTTATGTGGCAACACCTTTTGATCTTCTAAGCCTCAATGAACAAGGAGTCAAATGAATAATATGCAAATGATAAGGAATCAGCTGCGGTTAGCAGAAAACCCTACAAAAACATCCACGCTGAACATTCAAGAACCCCCACACCGACTGACGGTGCGGGGGGAGAACATCAGCACCCTTAGAGCTTCCAGCGAGCAGAAAATCAAATATTAAGCAAGCTGGACAAAAACACTGAATAATGCAAACGATCCAAATTGTACAAAAACAGACTTAGCTTTTCTTGCATTAGGCAGACTGAAGGAATCCGGAGGAGACCACATAGGTCTGGATACAATGATGCCAGGCAAGAGACTGAGTCCAGAGGAGACTCAAATAGGGAACACCCGCTGCTTAACAACACAGCTGGAGCTCAGGCCTGCAACAAGACATGCCTAACACAATACCGTTAGTGACACCCAGAGGGAGCCCAGAAACACAGTTCACAACAGTACCCCCCCTTAAGGAGGGGTCACCGAACCCTCACCAAGACCCCCAGGGCGATCAGGATGAGCAGCGTGAAAGGCATGAACCAAATCAGCCGCATGAACATCAGAGGCGACAACCCAGGAATTATCCTCCTAACCATAGCCTTTCCACTTAACTAAATACTGGAGTTTCCGTCTAGAGATACGAGAATCCAGAATCTTCTCCACCACGTACTCCAACTCGCCCTCAACCAAAACCGGGGCAGGAGGCTCAACATCAGGAACCATAGGCACCACGTACCGCCGCAACAAGGACCTATGGAACACATTATGAATAGCAAATGACGCTGGAAGGTCCAAGTGAAAAGACACCGGGTTAAGGATTTCCAAAATCTTATAAGGACCGATAAAGCGAGGTTTGAACTTAGGAGAGGAGACTTTCAAAGGAACATGCCGAGAAGACAACCAAACCAAATCCCCAACACGAAGTCGGGGACCCACACTGCGGCGGCGGTTGGCAAAACGCTGGGCCTTGTCCTGTGACAATTTCAAATTGTCCACCACATGGTTCCAAATCTGCTGCAACCTATCCACCACAGAATCAACCCCAGGACAGTCAGAAGGCTCAACCTGGCCCGAGGAGAAACGAGGATGAAAACCAGAGTTGCAGAAAAAGGGCGATACCAAGGTGGCAGAACTAGCCCGATTATTAAGGGCAAACTCGGCCAGTGGCAAAAAGGTAACCCAGTCGTCCTGATCAGCAGAAACAAAACATCTCAAATAAGTCTCCAACGTCTGATTAGTTCGCTCGGTCTGGCCATTAGTCTGAGGATGAAAAGCCGACGAAATAGACAAATCAATACCCATCTTAGCACAAAAGGATCGCCAGAATCTGGACACAAACTGGGATCCTCTGTCAGATACAATATTCTCAGGGATGCCATGCAAACGAACCACATTCTGAAAGAACAAAGGGACCAAATCAGAGGAGGAAGGCAACTTAGGCAAGGGCACCAAATGGACCATTTTAGAAAAACGATCGCACACCACCCAGATGACAGACATCTTCCGAGATACCGGAAGATCCGAAATGAAATCCATGGAAATGTGCGTCCAAGGCCTCTTTGGGATAGGCAAGGGCAAAAGCAACCCGCTGCCATGAGAACAGCAAGGCTTAGCCCGAGCACAAATCCCACAGGACTGCACAAAAGAACGCACATCCCGCGACAAGGAAGGCCACCAAAAGGACCTAGCCACCAAATCTCTGGTACCGAAAATCCCAGGATGTCCCGCCAACACTGAAGAATGAACCTCAGAAATAACTCTGGTGGTCCATCCATCAGGGACAAACAATCTCTCCGGTGGACAACGATCAGGCCTATCAGCCTGAAATTTTTGCAGCCCTCGTCGCAAATCTGGGGAAATGGCAGACAAAATCACACCCTCTCTGAGAATACCAGCCGGCTCAGAGACTCCCGGAGAGTCAGGCACAAAACTCCTAGAAAGTGCATCAGCCTTCACGTTCTTCGAACCAGGCAGGTACGAGACCACAAAGTCAAAACGGGAGAAAAACAACGACCAACGAGCCTGTCTAGGATTCAGGCGCTTGGCAGACTCGAGGTAAATCAGATTTTTATGATCAGTCAAGACCACCACACGATGTCTAGCTCCCTCGAGCCAATGTCGCCACTCCTCAAATGCCCACTTCATAGCCAACAACTCCCGATTACCAACATCGTAGTTCCGCTCAGCAGGCGAAAATTTCCTTGAAAAGAAGGCGCATGGCTTCATCACGGAGCCATCAGAACTTCTTTGCGACAAAACAGCCCCTGCACCAATCTCAGAAGCATCAACTTCAACCTGGAAGGGAAGAGAGACATCCGGCTGGCACAAGACTGGCGCTGAAGTAAACCGACGCTTCAGCTCCCGACAGGCCTTCACGGCCGCAGGAGACCAGTTCGCAACATCAGAACCCTTCTTGGTCATATCTGTCAAAGGTTTAACCACGCTAGAGAAATTAGCGATAAAACGACGGTAAAAATTAGCAAAGCCCAAGAACTTCTGCAGGCTCTTAACAGACGTGGGCTGAGTCCAGTCATGAATGGCACGGACCTTGACTGGGTCCATCTCCACCGTAGAAGGGGAAAAAATAAAACCCAAAAAAGAAACCTTCTGTACCCCAAAGATACATTTTAAGCCCTTCACATATAGAGCATTCTCCCGCAGAACCTGAAACACCATCCTGACCTGGTTCACATGGGACTCCCAATCATCAGAAAAAAACAAAATATCATCCAGATAAATAATCATAAATTTATCCAGATATTTCCGGAAGATGTCATGCATGAAGGACTGAAACACAGAAGGAGCATTAGATAATCCGAAAGGCATCACCAAGTATTCAAAATGACCCTCGGGTGTATTAAATGCCATTTTCCATTCATCTCCCTGCTTTATGCGCACAAGGTTATACGCACCACGAAGATCTATCTTGGTAAACCAACTGGATCTTTTAATCCGAGCAAACAAATCAGACAACAATGGCAAAGGATACTGAAATTTAACCGTGATCTTATTCAGAAGACGATAATCAATACAAGGTCTCAGAGACCCGTCTTTCTTGCCCACAAAAAAGAATCCTGCACCAAGAGGGGACGAGGATGGGCGAATATGTCCCTTCTCTAAAGACTCCTTTATATAACTCCGCATCGCGGCATGCTCTGGCACAGATAAATTAAAGAGTCGTCCCTTAGGAAACTTACTACCAGGAATCAAATCTATAGCACAATCACAGTCCCTATGAGGAGGAAGGGCACTGGACCTGGCCTCATTAAATACATCCTGAAAGTCTGACAAAAACTCAGGGATCTCAGAAGGAGTAGAAGAAGCAATAGACACCAATGGAGAATCGCCATGATTCCCCTGACACCCCCAACTAGACACAGTCATAGCTTTCCAATCTAAAACTGGATTATGGGCCTGTTACCATGGCAGACCCAAAACGACAACATCATGCATTTTATGCAGTACCAGAAAACGAATCACCTCCTGATGTACAGGAGTCATGCACATGGTCACTTGTGTCCAATACTGAGGTTTATTCTCTGCCAATGGCGTAGAATCAATTCCTCTAAGAGGAATAGGATTTTCCAAAGGCTCCAGGACAAAACCGCAGCGCTTTGCAAACGACAAATCCATCAGACTTAAAGCAGCACCAGAATCCACAAAAGCCATAACTGAGTAAGAAGATAGTGAACAAATTAAAGTCACAGACAAAATAAACTTAGGCTGAAAAGTACCAATGGCGACAGGACTAACTTCTTTTTTTAAACGTTTAGAGCATGCTGAGATAACATGTGTTGAATCACCACAGTAGAAACACAACCCATTTTGACGTCTATGATTTTGTCGCTCGGCTCTGATCAAAATTCTGTCACATTGCATAGAATCAGGTGACCGTTCAGACAGCACCGCCAAAGGATTAACAGATTTGCGCTCCCGCAAACGTCGATCAATTTGAATAGCCAGAGCCATTGAATCATTCAGACCTGTAGGGATAGGAAACCCCACCATCACATCTTTAATGGCTTCAGAAAGACCATTTCTGAAATTCGCGGCCAGTGCACACTCATTCCATTGAGTAAGCACGGACCATTTCCGAAATTTTTGGCAATATACCTCAGCTTCGTCCTGACCCTGAGAGATAGTCAGCAACATTTTTTCAGCCTGATTTTCAAGATTAGGCTCCTCATAAAGCAAACCAAGCGCCAGGAAAAACGCATCAACATTCACCAATGCAGGATCTCCTGGCGCCAGAGAGAAGGCCCAATCCTGAGGGTCGCCGCGCAAGAAGGAAATAACAATCTTAACTTGCTGAGCGGAATCACCAGAGGAACGAGGTTTCAGAGACAGAAACAATTTACATTTATTCCTAAAATTCAGGAACTTAGATCTATCTCCAAAAAACGGCTCAGGAATAGGTATATTTAGTTCAGACATAGGGCTATGGATAACAAAATCCTGAATGCTTTGCACCCTAGCAGCAAGCTGATCCACACTAGAAGTCAAAGTCTGGACATTCATATCTGCAGCAGAGTCTAAGCCACTCAGAGAAAAAGGGGATGGAAGAAGCTAGGCAAACTGCAGCAAAAAAAACAAAAAAAAAAACAACTCAGAACTTCTTTTTAATCCCGCTTCTGCGATGCATTAGACATTTTCTTTTGGCCTGGCATTCTGTTATGATCCCAATGGCAGAGGATCTCTGATATTCCGGCAAGATAGCAAAAATATAAATACCGCTCTAGGGAGGTGGAAACTGGGCTAACCGCATACCTGATCCTAACACAAACAACTAGAAGTAGCCGGTGAGCGTGCCTACGTTGGTTCTACACGTCTCGAGCCAGCCGGAGAACTGACTACCCCTAGAGAGAAAAAATAAGACCTCACTTGCCTCTAGAGAAATTGAACCCCAAAGATATAGAAAGCCCCCAACAAATAATAACAGTGAGGCAAGAGGAAAGCACAAACGTAGAGATGAACTAGATTCAGCAAAGTGAGGCCCAATAGTCTAAATAGCAGAAAATAGATAGTGGACTATGCGGTTAGCAGAAAACCCTACAAAAACATCCACGCTGAACATTCAAGAACCCCCACACCGACTGACGGTGCAGGGGGAGAACATCAGCACCCTTAGAGCTTCCAGCGAGCAGAAAATCAAATATTAAGCAAGCTGGACAAAAACACTGAATAATGCAAACGATCCAAATTGTACAAAAACAGACTTAGATTTTCTTGCATTAGGCAGACTGAAGGAATCCGGAGGAGACCACATAGGTCTGGATACAACGATGCCAGGCAAGAGACTGAGTCCAGAGGAGACTCAAATAGGGAACATCCGCTGCTTAACGACACAGCTGGAGCTCAGGCCTGCAACAAGACATGCCTAACACAATACCGTTAGTGACCATCAGAGGGAGCCCAGAAACACAGTTCACAACAGTGCATATACACTGCACATCCAGGACAATGTTAATTAAAGTGCAAATTTAAATAATTCATGTAATCGAAGAATAAGACATATAAATCTAAGATACATTTGCTTATTGACTTGCATCGTAAAGGGTTTTCCATGGTTACCCACTTGGTAACAGATTATAAAATATGCCTATACAGTAATATTGCAATGGCCCATAATGTGTCCTTCTAGAGATGACACATACTATAATTACAAGGGCTGGACAGAACAAGACAGTAAAATTGAGGGATGGATGTCAAACTCCAGACATAATCTCTGGAACCAGAACTAGGCATAATCAGCTTTACATTTAGTGCTCTGTCTTCACTCTTAGTCTACGTTCACATTAGCGTTCGGCGCCGCAGCGTCGCCGCATGCGTCATGCGCCCCTATATTTAACATGGGGGCGCATGGACATGCGTTGTGCTGCGTTTTGCGACGCATGCGTTTTTTGGCCGCAAGCGTTGGGCGCAGCAAACGCAGCAAGTTGGATTTTTTTTGCGTCCAACTTTCGGCAAAAAAGGACGCATGCGTCGCAAAACGCAGCGTTTTAGCGTGCGTTTTGTTGCATTTTTGTTTGCGTTGTGCGTTGCGTCGCCGACGCTGCGGCGCACAACGCAAATGTGAACGTAGCCTAAGTCACTAAAGACAGCAAATTAACCTAACACGGCATCAATTTTTCTTTAAAGCCTTATGGCAGTGTGTAGAAAGATCAAAAGGGTTTCTGGTCAGGGTTTGTAAGTGAAATAAACTCTCTTATGTGTATGAATGAAAACTGATCATTAATATTTCTAAATACCATAAGTTGCAACATTTTTTAAGCAAAGTATTTTATTCTGCAGAAAGAGATAAAAAGGAGACTGAAACTTTCTTATACTTATGGTTTCACAGAGCTTGATTATGTGATCTCTGGAAACTGTAGGTATTACTCAGGAAGGGATATTCTATCCAGTGTTCTCCCCACGAATAACAAGTTGACATATTTGGGGTAAGTACATTGAATGTTGAATAGGAAAATATATTTGAGATTTAAATATATACAGTGGGGAAAATAAATATTTGATACACTTCCGATTTTGCAAGTTTTCTCACCTACAAACAATGGAGAGGTCTGTAATTTTTATCATAGGTACATTTCAACTTTGAGAGACAGAATCTTAAAAAAAATCTAGGCAATCACATTGTATAATTTTTACATAATTAATTTGCATTTTATTGCATGAAATAAGTATTTGATACAATAATACAGTAGAAAAACAGAACTTAATATTTGGTACAGAAACCTTTGTTTGCAATTACAGAGGTCAGATGTTTCCTGTAGTTCTTGACCAAATTTGCACAGACTGCAGCAGGGATTTTTTTCACACTCCTTCATACAGATCTTCTCCAGATCATTCAGGTTTCTGGGCTGTCACTTGGCAAAAAACCCTTCTAAGGATAAACCAATTGGGTCTCAATAGCATTTAGAACCAAAAGCAACAGAGACCCCTAAAATTTAACTTTTAATGATATACTAAAAGTGAAAAATTACAATTTATACTTAAAAAAAGTGCTCAAGATAGATATGAGCCATCAGGGAAAACAGGAATATGTAAATATTCTTAGTGTTAGGGCTAGCAGAATGCACCAAATAATTAGAATGATAGAGTATGGTGCGTTTGCAGTCCGGGGACCACAGTGCAGAGAGGGAGAGTAAAGATGGACTATATGGCGGTACAATGTGGATACACATACGGGTTAACTTCACCCTGTGTGAAGGAAGCGAACCCTGTTGTGTCACAGGGCCGCGGTACCGCACCAAGAGCGCAAGCAAGGAGTCACAGAACTCAAGCCCAAGACACAGGATTAGAGTTCTTCTAGACCTCTTGCGCTTGACACCGCAACTGTGGTGTCAGAGTAACTGCAAAAATAACTTAAATGCACAAGAGTGCATGCAGTGCCGCACTGGCGGAGCCATTAACCACCCAGACTTGAGATAGGAAAGCGCTCTAGTAGCGCACGGCGCCGCACTGGCGGTAACAGCAATTAGACTCTGTTTCGTGTGTTTGTTGCTGATAGCTCAGCCGGGCACTAGATAGCAGACATCCACCTTATGCGAGCTGTCATACACAAGGGAGGGGATGATTATTGAATGACTTTAACTCATCAACACACACACGATTTCAAGAGTACACTAGCGCATGGCCGAGCGGCCATGCAAAACTTTTATAGCGGCAGTGCTACAAAACCTTCCAGATGGTCCAATAGGAGCCGCAACAAGACCTGAGCATTTGACCCACGACCTCCAGTGGGAGGTCGTCCAGTGGGCATGCTCAGTAAGGGAAAAGCAGGACTTAGTCCCAGAAAGACCTGCTCGCTGCTGATCAGTGCTGGCTACAAGGACAGAGCCTGGTAACCAGTCGTTCAGTGTCAGCCTGAGCTAGATGCTGGGACAGACATTTCCGCTGAGCAGACTCCATTGCGGCTGGAGAAGAATGGGAGACCACAGCGCAGATGGTTCGAGATTCCCCCTGTGCAGAGGCAGGAACTCGACACCTAACACTTAGTATAGTAAATCCTATATATCAAGCCAACACCAAATTGTACCACTAAACATGGGACAGTTTATAGGGATGCAAGGATGTACAGAGAAGGTTCAGTGTCACAATACTGAAAATCATATAGAGAAAAAAGCACCAAAGAAACCGATATAATACAAGTGCAAAGCTTTAATAATTATCAATAAAATTACAAATGTAACAACATGAAGAAAATATATTAGGAAAATGATAGTGGGAAGCCAAAAGAATGGTGGACACCACAGTTATATACAAGCAAAAATACCCAAAGGCAGAAAATAAATAAAGAATATGCAGGTCAGCTCAAAAAGTGCAAGGTGCAATCAGAAATGTGCCTATTAGGAGTAATTAAATGTAAAGCATAAAGTGCAAGTATACTGGAGGCACAAAAAGGTAGCAAAAAACATCATCTGGTTACAGTAGTAAGGAAAGCAATGACCATAAAGCCAGAATGTAAGATATGCCAAGGGATTTTAACTGAAAGACTGCGGTGCCACCCACTTCAACGCGCAATTCGGCTCAGTAGCCTCTTCCGGGGTCTGGCATCATGGGAAATCAGGGCCCTTATATATGTAGAAGATGCAAATCCTAAGCTGGTGTGTGTGTAGAGGAAGTGACACTGCTCGATCAGCGTCATATGCACAGTCGGCACTCATGGAGGTCAGAATCACCGAGGGAGTGATCGGATGGGAGAGACTACGTCACTCGGCCTCGCCCACAGGAGACCACGTGAGTGGGACCACAGATGCAAACCCACCCAAGGCTGAGAGGAGACGCCATCGGCAATGCCAAGCAACGGAGCACCAGCGTGCATGCGCACAGAGCAGGAGGACACCAGGAAGCATATAAAAATAAAGGGGAACAAATAGTGAGGGGATAAAGGAGGTGCAATAAGTGATAACGGGATAAACGCAATATTAATTAAATACAAAACAATAAATAAGCACCTCACAATTATACAAAAAGAAAGGGGAGAATAAATATAACAACCAAATATAATAGATAAACCCCCAAAATATGTGTATATAGTGAACGTGTATAATGCAAAAAATATATATATTTAATGAATTATATATATATATATATATATATATATATATATATATACACACATATCAAAGATTTAAAAATATATTATCCTGTGAAAAAATATGTGATCCTTCCATGGAGGTGATGGAGCCTTGAGTCATCAATGTCAATGCACAGCAGTAGATGATATATGGATACATACAAAATCTATAATAAAAACAATAAAAATTTAATTAACAATAATAAAATCAAGAAAATATATATATATATATATATATATATATATATATATATATATAAGGGAAAGCAAAAAAAGAGATGAAAGAAAAAAAATGCCAAATAAAAAGCATGGGACAAGTGATCATAAACAGGGGACAAAACTCAAGGTTTCGTTAAGGCCATGAGGTTGTAAAGTGTGCAAACTCCAAATCCACCGAGATTCCCTCTGTGCCAAAAGGTGACCCAAATTACCCCCCCCCCCCCGGGAGACTAGATACAATACGATTGATCCCTTTGATTTTAAAACCAGAGGGATTGCAGGAGTGGTGGAGCGTAAAATGCCGACGGATTGTTTTCAGTGCCTTAACATTATCCTCTTTAATAGTCACCAAGATATCCAGAACGTGCTTCTATGCCCAAACCTTGAGGGCACGAGTCGTGAGACCTATATATATCTTATTGCATGGACACATCCCATGTTAAACAACCATAGTGGTGGAGCATGTGATTGTTTGAGTTATTAAAAACTCCAAAGTCTGAAATGACTGGCATGAAGAAGAATTGAAATGACTGGCATGAACAATATTGGGGCACGTTATGCATTTTCCACAGAGTGCGCAACCCCTTGTAGGAACATGGGGTGCTGACTCCATGGGGAAAATAGGGGGCGGATTAGTTGTTGTCAAGTAGCTCCTCACCGAATGGTCACCAAAATTTTGCAACCTATGAGCCGTAATTGAAGGACAGGAGGGTAAATATTGCCTCAGAATTGGATCAGCAAGAAGTATGGGCCAATATTTGGCTACTGAATCCTGCATCTGATTCCAATGGGAATGGCATTGTGTGATTAGTCTGACCTGGTTGCTCACCTTAATTTTAGTAGCTGAGTAGAGGAGTTGGTTTCTGTCTGCATCCTTGCCCTGTTGTAGGCTTTTTTTACCACTTCTTTTGCTGAAGCCTTGATTCAAAAATCGGTTCTTCATAAGCTCAGCTTGCATCTCAAAAGATTTGTTGGAGGAACAAATCCGTCTTATGTGGAGAAATTGGCAAGTGGGAACAGAATTGATCATGTGGGGTGGGAAGAAGATGCATGCAGTACTGAATTGACTGCTGTGTCTTTACGAAAGACATCGACAAGCAACATACCATCCACTCCCCTCTCCACCAGGACATCTAGAAAATCTTTGCTATGGTAATCAAATTTAAAAGAAAGTCGTATATTAGATTGGTTGTTATTTAACCCCTTTACCCCCAAGGGTTGTTTGAACGTTATTGACCAGGCCAATTTTTACCATTCTGATCACTGTCCCTTTATGAGGTTATAACTCTGGAACGCTTCAACGGATCCCGGAGATTCTGACACTGTTTTCTCATGACGTATTGTACTTCATTATAGTAGTAACATTTCTTTGATATTACCTGCGTTTATTTGTGAAAAAAATGGAAATTTGGCGAAAATTTTGACAATTTTGCAATTTTCAAACTTTGAATTTTTATACAATTAAATCACAGAGATATGTCACAAAAAATACTTAATAAGTAACATTTCCCACATATCTACTTTATATCAGCACAATTTTGAAACCAATTTTTTTTGTTAGGGAGTTATAAGGGTTAAAAGTTGACCATCAATTTCTCATTTTTACAACACCATTTTTTTTAGGGACCACATCTCATTTGAAGTCATTTTGAGGGGTCTATATGTTGGAAAATACCCAAGTGTGACACCATTCTAAAATCTGCACCCCTCAAGGTGCTGAAAACCATATTCAAGAAGTTTATTTACCCCTCAGGTGTTTCACAGGAATTTTTGGAATGTTTAAATAAAAATGAACATTTAACTTTTTTACACAAAAAATTTACTTCAGCTCCAATTTGTTCTATTTTACAAAGGGTAACAGGAGAAAATGGACCCAAAACTTTGTTGAACAATTTGTCCTGAGTACACCGATACCCCATATGTAGGGATAAACCACTGTTTGGGAGCATGGCAGAGCTTGGAAGGGAAGGAGCGCCATTTGACTTTTCAATGCCAAATTGACTGGAATTGAGATGGGATGTCATGTTGTGTTTGGAGAGCCCCTGATGTGCCTAAACATTGAAACCCTCTACAAGTGACACCATTTTGGAAAGTAGACCCCTAAAGAACTTATCTAGATGTGTGGTGAGCACTTTGACCCACCAAGTGCTTCACAGAAGTTTATAATGCAGAGCCGTAAAAATAAAAAATCATATTTTTTCACAAAAATTATTTTTTTGCCCCCAATTTTTTATTTTCCCAAGGGTAAGAAAAGAAATTGGACCCCAAAAGTTGTTGTCCAATTTGTCCTGAGTATGCTGATACCTCATATGTGGGGGTAAACCACTGTTTGGGCGCATGGCAGAGCTCGGTAGGGAAGGAGCGCCATTTGACTTTTCAATGCAAAATTGACTGGAATTGAGATGGGACGCTATGTTGCATTTGGAGAGCCACTGATGTGCCTAAACATTGAAACCCCCCACAAGTGACACCATTTTGGAAAGTAGACCCTCTAAGGAACTCATCTAGATGTGTTGTGAGAGCTTTGAACCCCCAAGTGTTTCACTACTGTTTATAACGCAGAGCCGTGAAAATAAAAATTATTTTTTCCCCACAAAAATTATATTTTAGCCCCCAGTTTTGTATTTTCCCAAGGGTAACAGGAGAAATTGGACCCCAATCGTTGTTGTCCAATTTGTCCTGAGTACGCTGATACCCAATATGTGTTGGGGAACCACCGTTTGGGTGCATGGCAGAGCTCGGAAGGGAAGGAGCGCCATTTGGTATGCAGACTTAGATGGATTGGTCTGCAGGCGTCACGTTGCATTTGCAGAGCCCCTAATGTACCTAAACCATAGAAACCCCACACAAGTGACCCCAGATTGGAAACTAGACCCCCCAAGGAACTTATCTAGATGTGTTGTGGAAACTTTGAACCCCCAAGTGTTTCACTACAGTTTATAACGCAGAGCCATGAAAATAAAAAATATTTTTTTTACAAAAAAAAATATTTTTTAGCCCCCAGTTTTGTATTTTCCCAAGAGTAACAGGAGAAATTGGACCCCAAAAGTTGTTGTCCAATGTGTCCTGAGTACGCTGATACCCCATAGGTTGGGGTAAACCCCTGTTTGTGCGCACGGGAGAGCTCGGAAGGGAAGGAGCACTGTTTTACTTTTTCAACGCAGAATTGGCTGGAATTGAGATCGGATGCAATGTCGCATATCGAGAGCCCCTGATGTGCCTAAACAGTGGAAACCCACCAATTATAACTGAAACCCTAATCCAAACACACCCCTAACCCTAATCTCAACTGTAACCCTAACCACACCCCTACCCTGACACACCCCAATCCCTAATCCCAACTATAAATGTAATCCTAACCCTAACTTTAGCCCCAACCCTAACTTTAGCCCCAACCCTAACCCTGACTGTAGCCCTAACCCTAGCCCCAACCCTAACCCTAAACCTAACCTTAACCCTAAACCTAACCCTAGCCCTAACTCTAGCCCTAACCCTAGCCCTAACCCTATTGGGAAAATGGAAATAAATACATTTTTTTAATTTTTAAATTTTTCGGAACTAACGGGGCGATGAATGGGGGGGTTTGATTTACTATTTATAGCGGGTTTTCTAGCGGATTTTTATGATTGGCACCCTTCACACACTAAAAGACGCTTTTTATTGCAAAAAATGTTTTTTGTGTTACCATATTTTGAGTGCTATAATTTTTCCATATTTTGGTCCACAGAGTCATGTGAGGTCTTCTTTTTTGCGGGACGAGTTTATGTTTTTATTGGTAACATTTTCGAGCACGTGACATTTTTTGATCGCTTTTTATTCCGATTTTTGTGAGGCAGAATGACCAAAAACCAGCTATTCATGAATTTCTTTTGGGGGAGGCGTTTATACCATTCCACGTTTGGTAAAATGGATAAAGCAGTTTTATTCTTTGGGTCAGTACGATTACAGCTATACCTCATTTATATTTTTTATTATGTTTTGGCGCTTTTATACGATAAAAACTATTTTATAGAAAAAATAATAATTTTTGCGTCGCTTTATTCAGAGGACTATAACTTTTTTATTTTTTTACTGATGATGCTGTATGGTGGCTCGTTTTTTGCGGGACAAGATGAAGTTTTCAGAGGTACCATGATTATTTATATCTGTCTTTTTGATCGCATGTTATTCCACTTTTTGTTCAGCGGTATGATAATAAAGTGTTGTTTCTTTGCCTCGTTTTAGGCATGGGTACGGACGCGGCAATACTAAATATGTGTACTTTTATTGTTTTTTTATTTTTATTTAGCTAAAGGAATGTATTTATTGGAACAATTTTTTTATTATTATTATTTATTTAGGATTTTTTTTTTTTTTTTACTCATGTATTTATTTTTTTTTTTACATTTTTACTTTGCCCCAGGGGGGACTTCAAAGTAAAGTGACAGATCGCTGATCTGACACTTTGCTGTGCACTGTGTCAGATCGGTGATCACACAGCACAGCAGGGAGGCTTCCCGGTGCCTGCTCTGAGCAGGCCCTGTGAAGCCACCTCCCTGAAGGACCCGGATGCAGCCCCGTGGCCATTTTGGATCCGGGGCTTGCAGGGAGGAGACGCTCAGTACAAGGTGAGCACATCGCCTTGTACCGATCGTCTCAGGGAAGCACGCATGGAGCCCCCTCCCTGCGCGATGCTTCCCTGTAATGCCAGAACACTGCAATCATGTTTGATCGCAGTGTGCTGGGGGTTAATGTGCCGGGGGAGGTCCGTGACCACTCCTGGCACATAGTGCCGGATGTCAGCTGCGATAGTCAGCTGACACCCGGCCGCGATAGGCCACGCTCCTCCCGTGAGCGCGGCCGATCACGCTGGACGTACTATTCCGTCCTTGGGAAGTAGGGCCCACCCCACATGGACGGAATAGTACGTCCAATGAGAGAAAGGGGTTAACACATGAAAAAAAAATTCTTAATATAGTGACTCAATGTGGAGATATAAATTTATATCTCCTTAGAATGCCCTGAGAGTCACCCTGTCAGCAGAGGTTGGCACCCTAATTGTTGATGTGATGGCACCCCCGCTCAACGTTGGTAGCCCTGAAAGCACTAATGCATAGTTAACATACTAAACATAAAAAACACCCCCACACACATACCTAGAAAAAAACATTAAAATACCCCTAATGGGGAGACATAATAGTCTCTTGAATGAGTTAGGCTAGTTTCACACTAGCGTTAACTGCAATACGTCGCAAATGCGTCGTTTTGCCGAAAATACGCATCCAGCAAAAGTTCTTGCTGGATGCGTTTTTTCGTCATAGACTAACATTAGCGACGCATTTGCGACGCATTTGCGACGCATTGCCAAACGTCGCGTCCGTTTTGCGACGCTTGGACGTGTGGTAGCGGACCGTCGGGAGAAAAAAACGTTACATGTAACGTTTTTTGCTCCCGACGGTACGCTTTTTCCGACCGCGCATGCGCGGCCGGAACTCCGCCCCCACCTCCCCGCACTTCCCCGCACCTCACAATGGGGCAGCGGATGCGTGGGAAAAATGCATCCGCTGCCCCCGTTGTGCGGCGGAGACCACGCTAGCGTTGGGAACGGCGGCCCGACGCACAGCGACGGGTTGTTCCCGACGCTAGTGTGAAAGTAGCCTTAGTCAAAGACTATAGTCCTAAATATCTCGAAGTCCTAAAAAATATTATGATGCTGTACAACCCCTGTATAGGGAGAGCCAAGGTGTATAGTAGTATGAATATCAAAGCATTGATTCATGTCCTCTACAATGTGCCTATTTCAGGAAAAATATGCTTTACACAAATAGTGCTAAAAAATGGACTTATCTTAAAGAGATGCATGTACCAAAATGTAACCTAGATAGGTTATTAATAGTGTTGAGCATTCCGATACCGCAAGTATCGGGTATCGGCCGATATTTGCTGTATCGGAATTCCGATACCGAGTTCCGATATTTTTGTGATATCGGAAATCGGAAGTTCCCAGTGTATGGTTCCCAGGGTCTGGAGGAGAGGAGACTCTCCTTCAGGCCCTGGGATCCATATTCATGTAAAAAATAAAGAATAAAAATAAAAAATATGGATATACTCACCGGTCTGGCGGCCCCTGGACCTTACCGATGTAACCGGCAGCCTCCGTTCCTAAGAATGCAGTGAGTTTAGGACCTGCGATGATGTCGCGGCTTGTGATTGGTCGCGTGAGCGGTCACATGAGCGGTCACACGACCAATCACAAGCCGCGACGTCATCAAAGGTCCTTCACTGCTCATTCTTAGGAACGGAGGGTGCCGGTTACATCGGTAAGGTCCAGGGGCCGCCGCAGGGGTGAGTATATCCATATTTTTTATTTTAATTCTTTATTTTTTACATGAATATGGATCCCAGGGCCTGAAGGAGAGTTTCCTCTCCTTCAGACCCTGGGAACCATCCAGGATACCTTCCGATACTTGTGTCCCATTGACTTGCATTGGTATCGAGTATCGGTATCGGCGATATCTGATATTTTTTGGATATCGGCCGATACCATCCAATACCGATACCTTTGAGTATCGGAAGGTATCGCTCAACACTAGTTATTAATTATAGTAGATACCCAATATATGAGAGATAGACCCCTCTTCATAGAGAATCAAACATAAATGTGCATTACTGAATGTTCTGGACATCAAATAGATAATAACATTGGTATAATGACAGGTGTGCTAGCAAAAAATTGCCATATTCAATGATCCCACAAACGACATGTGGTACTTTTCAGCCATCAGTGGTTCCTTAGACAGCAATACGGTATTAACCATGTTGGAGAGGTTGGAGTGTTTGAATGTGTGTAGATGTCTTTAGAACTACTGATGGAGTCATTTTGACTCCTTTCGTTTTTTATTTCTCTTCTGTGACTACATTTTTCAGAATTCCGTCTTGAAACTCGGTGACTTTTCCTCAAATATGATGTGAAAAAAGATTTTGTGAGAATAAATAATTTTGGTAAAAAATTTGCGTGTTTTTTTCAAAATTTACCAAGAACTACTGAAGGGAGTCATTTTGACTCCCTACTATATTTTGAGGTCCTTTTGTCACTAAATGTTGCTATAAAGTTTTGTGCATAATTTTTTCACTCTTTCTTATTTACCCTGATGTTCATATAGATGTAGTTCAATTTACATGTCAACTTTTCACATTTTCCTTGTGTTTTACCTGCTTGTATTACTGTGTAATGCTGAACAAAATAGCTTGTTTACTCTAGGCTCTTATCTTATGCTAATGAAGGGTGGTGTTTTTCTAAGGTCCTAGCAGGAGACAGTATTCTGGATAGTAACTTTACTTTCAGTTCAGCTGAAGAGACAAAGAGAACAGACGCAGACATACGAGCTCTGAAGACTCATACAGGTATGAATTGTTATGAAATAGTTTAGCTGTCTGTCAACTGATTCAGCCCACCTACTTTTGAAGGTGGCAGAACAGTTATTATTTCTTTTAGTTTTCATTTCTTTTCTATTTTTCAGCAGGGAACTATATAGAATTATGGAACTTGTGAGGAATATGGAAAGAAGACGTTTGATAAAGCCTCAGGATATTCTGGCTACTTTGCAATCCATACCGGAGGATGAATCGGAATCCGAATTGCAGGAACATGTATTTGATTCTGACAGTGATGAAGATTTCATTCCTCAGAACATATCAAGTGAATCTGAAGACTCAGAAGGAACAAATCCAGAAGGTAAGTAGTTATGTGTATTTATTTGTTCTTCCACACACTGAGTTAGGGCCTGTGCACACTAGCAGAATTCTGGCTGAATAGCCATCTGGATATTCTTGCCGCAATACAGGCCGTACCTGCCCGCTCATGCCTGAAGCTCCGCTCCAAACCCCGAGCTGGAGCCGCTGTCAGGGACAGAGCAGCGCTTGCTTACGCGCGAGCACGGCTCCGTCCCAGACAGCGGCTCCAGCCCGGGGTTCGGAGCGGAGCTTCAGGTATGAAACTCTGCTCTGTACCTGAGCGGGCAGGTACGGGCCAGATTGTGGTGAGAATATCCGGTCGGATATCCGCCGCTAATCCAGCCAGTGTGCACGGACCCTTACAAAACAAAAATTCTAAATATTCATCAACTTTTTTCCAGATATTCCAAGCACATCAACTGGGGATCGGGCTCATGCAGTTATGTTGCCTCGTGACCATCCTCCTGGTCGTGGACAGAAAAAATCAGCAAAACGTCCCAGAAATGAAAGAACAACAGATAACGATGGCGGCGAAGGTAATGCAACAACAAACACCAGAGAAGGCGAATCTGAAGGAATACTAGTTTCAGCGGATGGTATTCAATGGAAACCTGTTGAAATTGGACAACACTTGCCTGGTAGGCGTGACAGCCAAAATATTCTTCGAGAAGCACCTGGCCCTACAGGATACACCAGAAGAAATATCATTATCGATAGTCCTTTGAGCGCATGGCGTTTATTTTTTGATTCATATATATTGACACATATAAAGAACTGTACGCTTGCAGAAGCATGCAGGAACAATAATTTACAGTTTACTCTATCTGATGAGGAGCTAGATGCATTCATTGCGATATTCTATGCTCGTGGAATATCTGGCACGAACCGTCACTCGATTAGCAGTATTTGGTGTAATGACTGGGGAATACCGTTTTGCAAAGCGACAATGTCTAGGGATCGCTTTGTTGAAATTATGAGGTTTCTCAGATTTGATGAGAAATCTACTCGATCGGAAAGACTGCAAACGGACAAGTTTGCTCTATTTTCTACTGTGTGGGACAGGTTTATTGCAAATTGTATTGCGTGTTACAAACCTGGCCCATACATAACGGTGGATGAGCAACTTTTCCCAAGCAAAACTAGGTGTCCATTCACGCAGTACATGCCTTCCAAACCAGATAAATATGGCCACAAATATTGGCTAGCTGTTGATAAGGAGAGCAAATATCTGGCAAATGGCTTCCCTTATCTAGGCAAAGATGACACACGCCGTGCTGAGGACCGTTTAGCTGACCATGTGGTAATGAAGTTATTGGACCCGTTTTTGAAAAAAGGTCGCAATGTTACAACCGATAATTATTTTACTTCAGTAAAATTAGCTAAACAGCTAAAATGCAAAGGAACAACCATCGTGGGAACACTGAATAAGATAAGGCGAGAAGTGCCTAAAGAAATAAAATCCATGAAAGAGGAATTGTACAACACTAAAGTGTTTAGAAATGAAGACAATTTTACACTTACAGTATATCAAGGAAAGCCCAACAAAAATGTTGTCATTTTGAGTTCCTTCCATCCAGATGTTGTTGTTGCTGCGTCTGATTCCGCTAAAAAAACTCCAGAAACGGTAAAGTTTTACAATGAAACAAAATATGGAGTAGATGTAGTGGATCAGATGGCACGAAAATATACCACACGAACATCCACAATGAGATGGCCTGCTCATGCATTTGAAAATGCCTTAGACTTTGCGGGTATAAATGCATGTATAATATTCAAGGAGATTACCCACCAAAAAATGTCACGCAAGGCATTTTTGCAAACGCTTGTGAGAGAGTTGAGTGGTCCTTATGTCACAGATAGGGAAAAGGGTTCCACGTCCCAAGTTTCTACATGTTCAGAAGTGATGGTTCAAACAAAATTTTGCCAGATCAAAGAAAAGGGCAAGAAAATTAGATCTGTCGGCAATTGTAAGACTTGTGGTAAGTCTTTGTGTGGGCAATGTACTGCCATAAATCAAAGGCAATGCCTAAAATGCGAAACACCAAATGTTTAGAAGGTGAATTCTGCAACATATTTTCATTTTTATGCTCCTCCACCTACATTTTCTCTGCTTTTTGTTCTTCAGTTGTTGTTTATATGTGTGCACTTGAATAAAAAAAAATGTTTGAAAAATGTCTATTATAATTAGTTATTTTCTGTAGAAAAATAAAAAAAGCAGAAAAAAAACTATCAAAAGCATTACTGTTGGATCTCACAATAATAATACATTACAAAAAATATAATTATTAATAAATAACCACAAATGAAACTCTAAAAATAAACGAAAACAAGCAAGGAGTCAAAATGACTCCTTTCAGTAGTTCTAGGCGGGGTCACGAGTAGTGTTGAGCGATACCGTCCGATACTTGAAAGTATCGGTATCGGAAAGTATCGGCCGATACCGGCAAAGTATCGGATCTAATCCGAAACCGATACCCGATACCAATACAAGTCAATGGGACTCAAGTATCGGACGGTATTCCTGATGGTTCCCAGGGTCTGAAGGAGAGGAAACTCTCCTTCAGGCCCTGGGATCCATATTAATGTGTAAAATAAAGAATTAAAATAAAAAATATTGCTATACTCACCTCTCCGACGCAGCCTGGACCTCACCGAGGGAACCGGCAGCGTTGTTTGCTTAAAATGCACGCGTTTCCTGCCTCCCGCGACGTCACGGCTTCTGATTGGTCGCGTGCCGCCCATGTGGCCGCGACGCGACCAATCACAGCAAGCCGTGACGTAATTTTGAGGTCCTGGAAGCCTAATTCTAGGCATTCAGGATTTTAAAATTACGTTCCGGCTTGTGATTGGTCGCGTCGCGGTCACATGGGCGACGCGACCAATCACAAGCCGTGACGTCACGAGAGGCAGGACACGCGCGCATTTTAAAATTACGTCACGGCTTGTGATTGGTTGCGTGCCGCCCATGTGGCCGCGACGCGACCAATCACAGCAAGCCGTGACGTAATTTCAGGTCCTGAATGCAGAAATAGGTTGTATTTTACACATTAATGTTGTTTCGATACCGATACCCGATACCACAAAAGTATCGGATCTCGGTATCGGAATTCCGATACCCGCAAGTATCGGCCGATACCCGATACTTGCGGTATCGGAATGCTCAACACTAGTCACGAGTCCAGTAGTCCTAGTGTTATAGTTAACGAGTTCAAACAGATGCAATTAATGCTGCAATGAGTGCAGAGCAGGAGGGCTTGTTAAAGAAAAACTCAACAGGTTTGTGAGAGCCAGGATTCTTGCTGGTTGGTAGGTGATCAAATACTTTTTTTAATGCAATAAAATGCTATTTAAATATTTAAAAATCATGCAATGTGATTTTCTGGTTTTTATTTTTAGATTATTTTTAGACAATTGAAGAATTGAAGAACATGTCAATTGTTGCAGGTTAAAGTGTTCTCTACAAAATACAGTAAACTCAAAAATAAGATTTTTCCCTTTCTTGAATCATACTTTTAGCATTCATACAGTATGCAAAGACTATTTAATGCTATTACTGATATGAAATACCACTACTTTCAATGCAGCTCATTTTGCCTTCAGCATTAAGCAAAATCATTATTATATTTTATTAATACTTTAACAAGAACATTGAATCAAGAAAACTTGATTCAAAAGTCTGGAAAAGTTTGGTTTAATGAGCAGGAAGTCTAGAGAGGAAGATTGAAATATCTTTCAAGGTTTTCTCCATTTTTGTAGCATCATGGTTTGTAAAGAGTATAGTGTGAAGTTAATATTACCTGTAACTCTGGCAAATCTCCTTGGATGAGGGCTTTGACCATAAATTAAAGTTGTCCATGTGTTTAAATTCCACAATAAGGGTGTAACGCACCCCCCCCCCCACAGAGTCTGAAAATCTCTGGTAGCTGTGACCCTTGAAGAACATGATCAGAAACGGATTTTCCTGTCCCTGTCATGTGATCGCCTGTTATTCAATAAATAACAGCGATCAAGTAAAAAATAAGTGTGTCTGCTATTATCGCATTTAACAGTCTTCTGACGTAATATATAAGCCCCACCCCAATACCTCTGCCATTCCCCATCCTGGAAAAAAAATGGTTGGCATATGTGTTGTGAATTTGGATTCTGGGCTCCCCCGGTGGCTACTGGTGGAATTTAACTGGTGTCTTCATCTTCTATGTTCACCTGTTCCCATCAAGATGTGGGAGTCGCTATATAACCTTGCTGCTCTGTTAGTTGCTTGCCGGTCAACAATGTTATCAGAAGCCTCTCTGTGCTTGTTCCTGCTCCTAGACAACTACTAGATAAGTTGGACTCTTGTCCATGTTTGTTTTTGCATTTTTGTTCCAGTTCACAGCTGTAGTTTCGTTACTGTGTCTGGAAAGCTCTTGTGAACAGGAATTGCCACTCTGGTGTTATGAGTTAATGCCAGAGTTTTAAAGTAATTTCTGGATGGTGTTTTTGATAGGGTTTTCAGCTGACCATGAAAGTGTCCTTTCTGTCTTCTGCTATGTAGTAAGTGGACCTCAAATTTGCTAAACCTATTTTCATACTACGTTTGTTATTTCATCTCAACTCACCGCCAATACATGTGGGGGGCCTCTGTCTCCTTTCGGGGGATTTCTCTAGAGGTGAGCTAGGACTAATATTTTCCTCTGCTAGCTTTATTTAGTCCTCCGGCTGGTGCTGGGCATCTAGAATCAACGTAGGCATGCTACCCGGCCACTGCTAGTTGTGCGTTAGGTTTAGTTCATGGTCAGCTCAGTTCCCATCTTCCAAGAGCTAGTTCCTATATATGCTTATGCTATGTTCTCTTGCCATTGAGACCATGACAGTTTGACCGGCCAGCAAAGTGTTAATTGTTTGGGCTGAAGCAGGAGAAAAAGAAGTGTTGAAGGGAAATTTTTTTTTTTTTTCTTTTCCCCTCAGAGTTTTGCTGCCTAGCCCTTAATTGCTGTCTAGCTGCTTCTTACCTCCTCTTAACCCTTGAATGGCTCTGTGTCCACCTGTTTGTAATGCATCTTCAGAGTGTAACTGCAGGTTTGAATAATCTCGCCACGAAGGTACAAAATTTGCAAGATTTTGTTTGTCATGCACCTGTATCTGAGCCGAGAATTCCTTTGCCGGAATTTTTCTCGGGGAATAGATCCGGGTTTCAGAATTTTCGAAATAATTGCAAATTATTTTTGTTCCTGAAATCTCGCTCTGCCGGAGACCCTGCACAGCAGGTCAGGATTGTGATTTCCTTGCTCCGGGGCGACCCTCAAGACTGGGCTTTTTCATTGACACCAGGGGATCCTGCGTTGCTCAATGTGGATGCGTTTTTTCTGGCCTTGGGGTTGCTTTATGAGGAACCTCAGTTAGAACTTCAGGCGGAAAAGGCCTTGATGTCCCTATCTCAGGGGCAAGACGAAGCTGAAATATACTGCCAGAAATTCCGTAAATGGGCTGTGCTTACTCAGTGGAATGAGTGCGCCCTGGCGGCGAATTTCAGAGAGGGTCTCTCTGATGCCATTAAGGATGTTATGGTGGGGTTCCCTGTGCCTGCGGGTCTGAATGAGTCCATGACAATGGCTATTCAGATCGATAGGCGTTTGCGGGAGCGCAAACCAGTGCACCATCTGGCGGTGTCCACTGAGAAGTCGCCAGAGAGTATGCAGTGTGATAGAATTCTGTCCCGAAGCGAGCGGCAGAATTTTAGACGGAAAAATGGGTTGTGTTTCTATTGTGGTGATTCTACTCATGTTATATCAGCATGCTCTAAGCGCACTAAAAAGCTTGGTAAATCTGTTTCCATTTGCACCTTACCGTCTAAATTTATTCTATCTGTGACCCTGATTTGCTCTTTGTCATCTATTACCACGGACGCCTATGTCGACTCTGGCGCCGCTTTGAGTCTTATGGATTGGTCCTTTGCCAAACGCTGTGGGTATGATTTAGAGCCTTTGGAGACTCCTATTCCTCTGAAGGGGATTGACTCCACCCGATTGGCTAATAATAAACCACAATACTGGACACAAGTAACTATGCGTATTAATCCGGATCACCAGGAGATTATTCGCTTTCTGGTGCTGTATAATCTACATGATGATTTGGTGCTAGGATTGCCTTGGCTGCAATCTCACAACCCAGTCCTCGACTGGAGAGCTATGTCTGTGTTGAGCTGGGGATGTAAGGGGGCTCATGGGGATGTACCTGTGGTTTCCATTTCATCATCCATTCCCTCTGAAATTCCTGAGTTCCTGTCTGACTATCGTGACGTCTTTGAAGAATCCAAGCTTGGTTCGTTACCTCCGCACCGAGAGTGCGATTGTGCCATAGATTTAATCCCGGGTAGTAAATACCCAAAGGGTCGTTTATTTAATCTGTCTGTGCCTGAACATGCTGCTATGCGAGAATATATAAAGGAGTCCTTGGAAAAGGGACATATTCGTCCATCGTCATCTCCCTTAGGAGCCGGTTTTTTCTTTGTGTCAAAAAAAGACGGCTCTTTGAGACCATGTATTGATTATCGGCTTTTGAATAAAATCACTGTTAAATATCAATACCTATTGCCGTTGCTGACTGATTTGTTTGCTCGCATAAAGGGGGCCAAGTGGTTCTCTAAGATTGACCTTCGTGGGGCGTATAATTTGGTGCGAATCAGGCAGGGGGATGAGTGGAAAACCGCATTTAATACGCCCGAGGGCCACTTTGAGTATTTAGTGATGCCATTTGGTCTGTCTAATGCTCCGTCAGTTTTCCAGTCCTTTATGCATGATATTTTTCGCGATTATTTGGATAAATTTATGATTGTGTATCTGGATGATATTCTGATTTTTTCGGATGACTGGGACTCTCATGTCCAGCAAGTCAGGAGGGTTTTTCAGGTTTTGCGGTCTAATTCTTTGTGTGTGAAGGGTTCTAAGTGTGTTTTTGGGGTACAGAGGATTTCCTTTTTGGGATATATTTTTTCCCCCTCTTCCATTGAAATGGATCCTGTCAAGGTTCAAGCTATTTGTGATTGGACGCAGCCCTCTTCTCTTAAGAGTCTTCAGAAATTTTTGGGCTTTGCTAACTTTTATCGTCGATTTATTGCTGGTTTTTCGGATATTGCTAAGCCATTGACCGATTTGACTAAGAAGGGTGCTGATGTTGCTGATTGGTCCCCTGATGCTGTGGAGGCCTTTCGGGAGCTTAAGCGCCGTTTTTCCTCTGCCCCTGTGTTGCGTCAGCCTGATGTTGCTCTACCTTTTCAGGTTGAGGTCGACGCTTCTGAGATCGGAGCTGGGGCAGTGTTGTCGCAGAAAAGTTCTGACTGCTCCGTGATGAGGCCTTGTGCCTTCTTTTCCCGTAAATTTTCACCCGCTGAGCGGAATTATGATGTTGGGAATCGGGAGCTTTTGGCCATGAAGTGGGCTTTTGAGGAGTGGCGCCATTGGCTTGAGGGGGCCAGACATCAGGTGGTGGTATTGACTGACCACAAAAATTTGATTTATCTTGAGACCGCCAGGCGCCTGAATCCTAGACAGGCGCGCTGGTCATTATTTTTCTCTCGGTTTAATTTTGTGGTGTCATACCTACCGGGTTCTAAGAATGTTAAGGCGGATGCCCTTTCTAGGAGTTTTGAGCCTGACTCGCCTGGTAACTCTGAGGCCACAGGTATCCTTAAGGATGGAGTGGTATTGTCAGCCGTTTCTCCAGACCTGCGGCGGGCCTTGCAGGAGTTTCAGGCGGATAGACCTGATCGTTGCCCACCTGATAAACTGTTTGTTCCTGATGATTGGACCAGTAGAGTCATCTCTGAGGTTCATTCTTCTGCGTTGGCAGGTCATCCTGGCATTTTTGGTACCAGGGATTTGGTGGCAAGGTCCTTCTGGTGGCCTTCCCTGTCACGAGATGTGCGAGGCTTTGTGCAGTCTTGTGACGTTTGTGCTCGGGCCAAGCCTTGTTGTTCTCGGGCTAGTGGATTATTGTTGCCCTTGCCTATTCCTAAGAGGCCTTGGACGCACATCTCGATGGATTTTATTTCAGATCTGCCTGTTTCTCAGAAGATGTCTGTCATCTGGGTGGTGTGTGACCGTTTTTCTAAGATGGTCCATTTGGTTCCTCTGCCCAAGTTACCTTCTTCTTCCGAGTTGGTTCCTCTGTTTTTTCAAAATGTTGTTCGTTTGCATGGTATTCCTGAGAATATCGTTTCTGACAGAGGGACCCAATTCGTGTCTAGATTTTGGCGGGCATTCTGTGCTAGGATGGGCATAGATTTATCTTTTTCGTCCGCTTTCCATCCTCAGACGAATGGCCAGACCGAGCGGATTAATCAGACCCTGGAGACATATCTGAGGTGTTTTGTGTCTGCTGACCAGGATGATTGGGTTGCTTTTTTGCCATTGGCGGAGTTCGCTCTCAATAATCGGGCCAGCTCTGCCACTTTGGTGTCCCCGTTTTTCTGTAATTCGGGGTTTCATCCTCGATTTTCCTCTGGTCAGGTGGAATCTTCGGATTGTCCTGGAGTGGATGCTGTGGTGGAGAGATTGCATCAGATCTGGGGGCAGGTGGTGGACAATTTGAGGTTGTCCCAGGAGAAGACTCAGCTTTTTGCCAACCGCCACCGTCGTGTTGGTCCTCGGCTTTCTGTTGGGGATTTGGTGTGGTTGTCTTCTCGTTTTGTCCCTATGAGGGTCTCTTCTCCTAAGTTTAAGCCTCGGTTTATCGGCCCGTATAAGATATTGGAGATTCTTAACCCTGTTTCCTTCCGTTTGGACCTCCCTGCATCCTTTTCTATTCATAACGTTTTTCATCGGTCATTATTGCGCAGGTATGAGGTACCGGTTGTGCCTTCCGTTGAGCCTCCTGCTCCGGTGTTGGTTGAGGGTGAGTTGGAGTACGTTGTGGAGAAAATCTTAGACTCTCGTGTTTCCAGACGGAGACTCCAGTATCTGGTCAAGTGGAAGGGATACGGCCAGGAGGATAATTCTTGGGTGAATGCATCTGATGTTCATGCCTCCGATCTGGTTCGTGCCTTTCATAGGGCCCATCCTGATCGCCCTGGTGGTTCTGGTGAGGGTTCGGTGCCCCCTCCTTGAGGGGGGGGTACTGTTGTGAATTTGGATTCTGGGCTCCCCCGGTGGCTACTGGTGGAATTTAACTGGTGTCTTCATCTTCTATGTTCACCTGTTCCCATCAAGATGTGGGAGTCGCTATATAACCTTGCTGCTCTGTTAGTTGCTTGCCGGTCAACAATGTTATCAGAAGCCTCTCTGTGCTTGTTCCTGCTCCTAGACAACTACTAGATAAGTTGGACTCTTGTCCATGTTTGTTTTTGCATTTTTGTTCCAGTTCACAGCTGTAGTTTCGTTACTGTGTCTGGAAAGCTCTTGTGAACAGGAATTGCCACTCTGGTGTTATGAGTTAATGCCAGAGTTTTAAAGTAATTTCTGGATGGTGTTTTTGATAGGGTTTTCAGCTGACCATGAAAGTGTCCTTTCTGTCTTCTGCTATGTAGTAAGTGGACCTCAAATTTGCTAAACCTATTTTCATACTACGTTTGTTATTTCATCTCAACTCACCGCCAATACATGTGGGGGGCCTCTGTCTCCTTTCGGGGGATTTCTCTAGAGGTGAGCTAGGACTAATATTTTCCTCTGCTAGCTTCATTTAGTCCTCCGGCTGGTGCTGGGCATCTAGAATCAACGTAGGCATGCTACCCGGCCACTGCTAGTTGTGCGTTAGGTTTAGTTCATGGTCAGCTCAGTTCCCATCTTCCAAGAGCTAGTTCCTATATATGCTTATGCTATGTTCTCTTGCCATTGAGACCATGACACATATGATTAGTGAGTCCACCGAGATCTACCAGCTGGCACCCGGCAGCAGCAAGAATTTTCCCATTACTGCCTTTTGATCATTATTATAGACCCTATCAAAGTGGTCCTAAGCCAGGAATTAGTAAATCATCCCCTCCTGGGTCATCCCCTTAGTTAGGGTTAGTCTTAGGGCTAGGGTTAGTCTTAGGGTTAGGGTTGGGTTTAAGCTTAGAGTTGGGCTTAGGCATAGGGTTGGGGTTTTTCTCAAAAGTAAAAAGTGATGACGATTAGAGATGGGCAAACCCGAACAGTATTAGATGCACCAATTCTGGCACTTTGCGCAGCTCTACCCACTTGCCCTGTAGCGGTGGCAAGTCGGGTTCATATTTGTGGGGTTGATGTCACCTATGTATTGTCAGGTGATATCGAGCCCACTGCTTACTAAGGGAGAGGCGCGTATAAGACACCTATCCATTACTAATCCTATATTTATATGGCAGATAAAAACAGCCAGAATATGGTCTTTTATTAGAATTTACGCAAAACACATTTACTTTTTATTTAAAAATAACAAACACAGTTAGGTGAGTATAACACCTAATTCCACATTTGTTTAAAAGCATATAGAAAAATAAATTAGATTTTAAGTTAGGGTGTGACAGAGACTGTCATGTACTTGCCCCAAAAGACAACAATTGTAAACGACACATGCGGCAGCATCCGCATACAGCGGCATGGCCTGCATACCCAACGTTAAAAATAGGGTGTGCATGCAGCCGTAGGCAGAGCTGAACAAAGAGGCACGGCAGTGGGCGGGGCTTCACAGAGGAAGTCCGCATCCCTCCGCAGTCCGGATAAACACTAGTGTGAAACCAGCCTAATGGATGCTGTGTGCTAGAATGTAGGTGAAAGGTTAGATCGTCCTAGCAGCAGACTGCAATAACAGATACAGTTAATAGTGTGAGGTTAAGCCCAGCATGAAAAGGGACAAGGTCAGGAAAGAAGGGAAATCAATCATTTCCTGATTTAAATAGTCTGATAGTCTGAGTTAATAAAAGGTTTGTGCCAAGTTCAGGTTAAAGTGGCAGTAAGCTGTAGACACATGGAGCATACAGCGTTCTGATAGGTCTTACTGAATTTCCTGTAACATGCAGGGCCTATAGCCCGAACTAGGCCCTGGGAAGTGTGCATTATTCCCTATCATACAGAGGAAGCCAGATGAGGAAACATAGAGGATCTTGGGAGTGATGTTGGGCCATATGGGAAATCCATGGGGTTGACAGAAGGATCAAGCATAGAGATTGTCCAAGCTAAAAGTGAGCAGAGGCTTGAAATATGCTGTATTGATGAAAATGAAACTGAAGGATGATGTGCCTGAAACTCTGTGTTAAAAACTGTATCTGAACTGTCCAGTAAAGTTGAATTTGTTATAGCAAACCGAGTGTCCTCTGATGTGTGCGCGGCTGATCCTGGACCAGAGGATATGGATGCAGCAGAGGCCTCCAGCCTGAAAGTGCGTACACTGCAATGTACACAGCACAACATTAATTGTTGTGATATTGGATTTTGGGCTCCCCCGGTGGCCACTGGTGGAATTGAACTGGTG
Organism: Ranitomeya variabilis; assembly: GCF_051348905.1. NCBI lineage: Eukaryota > Metazoa > Chordata > Amphibia > Anura > Dendrobatidae > Ranitomeya > Ranitomeya variabilis. Next base: position 390,922,009 of record NC_135234.1, read on the forward strand.
TGCATCATCCTCTCTGTTCACCTGTTTCCATCAGGATGTGGGAGTCGCTATTTAGCCTTGCTCCTCTGTCACTTCCATGCCGGTCAACATTGTAATCAGAAGCCTTTCTGTGCATGTTCCTGCTGCTAGACAACTCCCAGCTAAGTTGGACTTTAGTCCTTGTTTGTTTTTGCATTTTGTTCCAGTTCACAGCTGTAGTTTCGTTTCTGTGTCTGGAAAGCTCTTGTGATCTGAAATTGCCACTCTGATGTTATGAGTTAATACTAGAGTCTTAAAGTAATTTCAGGATGGTGTTTTGATAGGGTTTTTAGCTGACCATGAAAGTGTCCTTTCTGTCTTCCTGCTATCTAGTAAGCGGACCTCAATTTTGCTAAACCTATTTTCATACTACGTTTGTCATTTCATCTAAAATCACCGCCAATATTTGTGGGGGCCTCTGTCTGCCTTTCGGGGAAATTTCTCTAGAGGTGAGCCAGGACTATATTTTCCTCTGCCAGGATTAGTTAGTCCTCCGGCCGGCGCTGGGCGTCTAGGGATAAAACGCAGGCTACGCTACCCGGCTACTGTTAGTTGTGCGGCAGGTTTAGTTCATGGTCAGTTTAGTTTCCATCCTTCCAAGAGCTAGTTCTTATGTTTGCTGGGCTATGTTCTCTTGCCATTGAGAACCATAACAGTTTGACCGGCCACAAAGGGTTAAATTAATTGACAGAGAAAGGAGAGAAAAGAGAAGTCTGCTGAAGTTTTTTTTTTTTTTTCCTTCAGTTTTGAGTGTGCTTGTAATTGAATCTCTTGCAAGTCTGCCTATATTGCAGCCTTTCTCTCTCTCTCTCCTTCTAATCCTGGAATGGCTCTGTGTTCACCTGTTTAAAATGGATATTCAGAGTTTAGCTGCAGGTTTGAATAATCTCACCACGAAAGTTCAAAATTTACAAGATTTTGTTGTTCATGTTCCTATATCTGAACCTAGAATTCCTTTGCCTGAATTTTTCTCAGGGAATAGATCTTGCTTTCAAAATTTCAAAAATAATTGCAAGTTGTTTTTGTCCCTGAAATCTCGCTCTGCTGGAGACCCTGCTCAGCAGGTCAGGATTGTGATTTCCTTGCTCCGGGGCGACCCTCAGGATTGGGCTTTTGCATTGGCTCCAGGGGATCCTGCGTTGCTCAATGTGGATGCGTTTTTTCTGGCCTTGGGGTTGCTTTATGAGGAACCTCAGTTAGAACTTCAGGCGGAAAAGGCCTTGATGTCCCTATCTCAGGGGCAAGACGAAGCTGAAATATACTGCCAGAAATTCCGTAAATGGGCTGTGCTTACTCAGTGGAATGAGTGCGCCCTGGCGGCGAATTTCAGAGAGGGTCTCTCTGATGCCATTAAGGATGTTATGGTGGGGTTCCCTGTGCCTGCGGGTCTGAATGAGTCCATGACAATGGCTATCCAGATCGATAGGCGTCTGCGGGAGCGCAAACCTGTGCACCATTTGGCGGTGTCTACTGAGAAGACGCCAGAGAATATGCAATGTGATAGAATTCTGTCCAGAAGTGAACGGCAGAATTTTAGACGAAAAAATGGGTTGTGCTTCTATTGCGGTGATTCAACTCATGTTATATCAGCATGCTCTAAGCGTACTAAGAAGCTTGATAAGTCTGTTTCAATTGGCACTTTACAGTCTAAGTTTATTCTATCTGTGACCCTGATTTGTTCTTTATCATCTATTACCGCGGATGCCTATGTCGACTCTGGCGCCGCTTTGAGTCTTATGGATTGGTCCTTTGCCAAACGCTGTGGGTATGATTTGGAGCCTCTTGAAACTCCTATACCCCTGAAGGGGATTGACTCCACCCCATTGGCTAGCAATAAACCACAATACTGGACACAAGTAACTATGCGGATTAATCCGGATCACCAGGAGATTATTCGCTTTCTTGTGCTGTATAACCTACATGATGTGTTGGTGCTTGGATTGCCATGGCTGCAATCTCATAACCCAGTCCTTGACTGGAAAGCTATGTCTGTGTTAAGCTGGGGATGTAAGGGGACGCATGGGGACGTACCTGTGGTTTCCATTTCATCATCTATTCCCTCTGAGATTCCTGAATTCTTGACTGAATATCGTGACGTTTTTGAAGAACCTAAGCTTGGTTCATTACCTCCGCACCGGGAGTGTGATTGTGCCATAGATTTGATTCCGGGTAGTAAATACCCTAAGGGTCGTTTATTTAATCTGTCTGTGCCTGAACATGCGGCTATGCGAGAATATATAAAGGAGTCCTTGGAAAAGGGACATATTCGTCCTTCGTCATCTCCCTTAGGAGCCGGTTTTTTCTTTGTGGCTAAGAAAGATGGCTCTTTGAGGCCGTGCATTGATTATCGGCTTTTGAATAAAATCACGGTTAAATATCAATATCCGTTGCCACTGCTGACTGATTTGTTTGCTCGCATAAAGGGGGTCAAGTGGTTCTCTAAGATAGATCTCCGTGGGGCGTATAATTTGGTGCGAATTAAGCAGGGGGATGAGTGGAAAACCGCATTTAATACGCCCGAGGGCCACTTTGAGTATTTGGTGATGCCTTTTGGTCTTTCAAATGCCCCTTCAGTCTTTCAGTCCTTTATGCATGACATTTTCCGTGATTATTTGGATAAATTTATGATTGTGTATCTGGATGATATTTAGATTTTTTCGGATGACTGGGACTCTCATGTCCAGCAGGTCAGGAGGGTTTTTCAGGTTTTGCAGTCTAATTCCTTGTGTGTGAAGGGTTCTAAGTGCGTTTTTGGGGTTCAAAAGATTTCCTTTTTGGGATATATTTTTTCCCCCTCTTCCATCGAGATGGATCCTGTCAAGGTTCAGGCTATTTGTGATTGGACGCAACCCTCTTCTCTTAAGAGTCTTCAGAAATTTTTGGGCTTTGCTAACTTTTATCGTCGATTTATTGCTGGTTTTTCTGATGTTGTTAAACCATTGACTGATTTGACTAAGAAGGGTGCTGATGTTGCTGATTGGTCCCCTGCTGCTGTGGAGGCCTTTCGGGAGCTTAAGCGCCGCTTTTCTTCCGCCCCTGTGTTGCGTCAGCCTGATGTTGCTCTTCCTTTTCAGGTTGAGGTCGACGCTTCTGAAATCGGAGCTGGGGCGGTTTTGTCGCAGAGAAGTTCCGATTGCTCCGTGATGAGACCTTGTGCTTTTTTCTCGCGTAAATTTTCACCCGCCGAGCGGAATTATGATGTTGGGAATCGGGAGCTTTTGGCCATGAAGTGGGCTTTTGAGGAGTGGCGTCATTGGCTTGAGGGGGCTAGACATCAGGTGGTGGTATTGACTGACCACAAAAATCTAATTTATCTTGAGTCCGCCAGACGCCTGAATCCTAGACAGGCGCGCTGGTCGTTGTTTTTCTCTCGGTTTAATTTTGTGGTGTCCTACCTGCCGGGTTCTAAGAATGTTAAGGCGGATGCCCTTTCTAGGAGTTTTGAGCCTGACTCCCCTGGTAATTCTGAACCTACAGGTATCCTTAAGGATGGAGTGATATTGTCTGCCATTTCTCCAGACCTGCGGCGGGCCTTGCAGGAGTTTCAGGCGGATAGACCTGATCGTTGCCCACCTGGTAGACTGTTTGTTCCTGATAATTGGACCAGTAAAGTCATTTCTGAGGTTCATTCTTCTGCGTTGGCAGGTCATCCTGGAATCTTTGGTACCAGGGATTTGGTGGCAAGGTCCTTCTGGTGGCCTTCCCTGTCTCGAGATGTGCGAGGCTTCGTGCAGTCTTGTGACGTTTGTGCTCGGGCCAAGCCTTGTTGTTCTCGGGCTAGTGGATTGTTGTTGCCCTTGCCTATCCCGAAGAGGCCCTGGACGCACATCTCGATGGATTTTATTTCGGATCTTCCTGTTTCTCAGAAGATGTCTGTCATCTGGGTGGTGTGTGATCGTTTCTCTAAGATGGTCCATTTGGTTCCCCTGCCTAAGTTGCCTTCTTCTTCCGAGTTGGTTCCTCTGTTTTTTCAAAATGTGGTCCGTTTGCATGGTATTCCGGAGAATATCGTTTCTGACAGAGGTACCCAATTCGTGTCTAGATTTTGGCGAGCATTCTGTGCTAGGATGGGCATAGATTTGTCTTTCTCGTCTGCTTTCCATCCTCAGACTAATGGCCAGACCGAGCGGACGAATCAGACCTTGGAGACATATTTGAGGTGTTTTGTGTCTGCAGATCAGGATGATTGGGTTGCTTTTTTGCCTTTAGCAGAGTTTGCCCTCAATAATCGGGCTAGCTCTGCCACCTTGGTGTCTCCCTTTTTCTGTAATTCGGGGTTTCATCCTCGATTTTCTTCTGGTCAGGTGGAATCTTCGGATTGTCCTGGAGTGGATGCTGTGGTGGAGAGGTTGCATCAGATTTGGGGGCAGGTAGTGGACAATTTGAAGTTGTCCCAGGAGAAGACTCAGCTTTTTGCCAACCGCCGGCGTCGGGTTGGTCCTCGGCTTTGTGTTGGGGACTTGGTGTGGTTGTCTTCTCGTTTTGTCCCTATGAGGGTTTCTTCTCCCAAGTTTAAGCCTCGGTTCATCGGCCCGTACAAGATATTGGAGATTCTTAACCCTGTGTCCTTCCGTTTGGACCTCCCTGCATCTTTTTCTATTCATAATGTTTTTCATCGGTCATTATTGCGCAGGTATGAGGTACCGGTTGTGCCTTCCGTTGAGCCTCCTGCTCCGGTGTTGGTTGAGGGCGAGTTGGAGTACGTTGTGGAAAAAATCTTGGACTCCCGTGTTTCCAGACGGAAACTCCAGTATCTGGTCAAATGGAAGGGATACGGTCAGGAGGATAATTCTTGGGTGACTGCCTCTGATGTTCATGCCTCCGATTTGGTCCGTGCCTTTCATAGGGCTCATCCTGATCGCCCTGGTGGTTCTGGTGAGGGTTCGGTGCCCCCTCCTTGAGGGGGGGGTACTGTTGTGATATTGGATTTTGGGCTCCCCCGGTGGCCACTGGTGGAATTGAACTGGTGTGCATCATCCTCTCTGTTCACCTGTTTCCATCAGGATGTGGGAGTCGCTATTTAGCCTTGCTCCTCTGTCACTTCCATGCCGGTCAACATTGTAATCAGAAGCCTTTCTGTGCATGTTCCTGCTGCTAGACAACTCCCAGCTAAGTTGGACTTTAGTCCTTGTTTGTTTTTGCATTTTGTTCCAGTTCACAGCTGTAGTTTCGTTTCTGTGTCTGTAAAGCTCTTGTGATCTGAAATTGCCACTCTGATGTTATGAGTTAATACTAGAGTCTTAAAGTAATTTCAGGATGGTGTTTTGATAGGGTTTTTAGCTGACCATGAAAGTGTCCTTTCTGTCTTCCTGCTATCTAGTAAGCGGACCTCAATTTTGCTAAACCTATTTTCATACTACGTTTGTCATTTCATCTAAAATCACCACCAATATTTGTGGGGGCCTCTGTCTGCCTTTCGGGGAAATTTCTCTAGAGGTGAGCCAGGACTATATTTTCCTCTGCCAGGATTAGTTAGTCCTCCGGCCGGCGCTGGGCGTCTAGGGATAAAACGCAGGCTACGCTACCCGGCTACTGTTAGTTGTGCGGCAGGTTTAGTTCATGGTCAGTTTAGTTTCCATCCTTCCAAGAGCTAGTTCTTATGTTTGCTGGGCTATGTTCTCTTGCCATTGAGAACCATAACAATTAATGGACTGAGACACTGTTTATTTGTGAGGTGCCAGGGTGACGTGCAGCAACCCCTCGACCATGACTACCTCACTGTGCACCTTACATTGATATAATTGGTAAAACCTACAAAGATATAAAAAATGATACATCAATTCTGGAGGGGTATGTAATCTTAGTGAAAGAGTATATATGAAATGTAATGTGGGAAAACTGTTTCTATATTTCAGAGCATGGCTAATATAGAATGAGAATAAAGAATGAACATCCAATTTAACCAGGCACTGCTCTGAAAAAGGTATACAGAAAATGTGACCCGGTAAACTTAACTACAGTAGGTAGAATTTATTAAAATGCCATTAAGATAACACATTCCCATCCAGAATTTGCACCTTCTTTAGGTTTAAAACATGATTTTTTTGTATGAAACAGTACTTGTTTTAAAGGTACTAAAACATGGATGCTACGCAACATCAATTAACTTAATAAATCTTGTCATAATATTCCCACAGAATCTGAAAAGTGGAGAAGAATGGTATACATATATTCTACTGCATTCTAAGAGACAGAGGTATGCACAGTGCCAAACACCTTACATTGACAACATTTTCCGACAATATAGAGAAGAATAAAGATGAATATTAAATATTATACATGTTCAACTTTTTCACTGACGTCATTGGGTAGAAGACTGTTCTAATGGAGTAATTTCAAGACAAATAAAGTTTTTTATATTGTTTGGTAACTAGGTGGTGTGAAATGCTATGTCCTATGAAATCCAATTGCGTCTATGAACATTCATTCAACTCCTTATAGTCTGAGTGGTCTTGCCAATGTACATCTCACACCTTCTGGCAGGTGTTCCAAATCCCAGCCACTCTTCTTATGGAGTTACGCCTATTATTGCGCAACTCTAGAAGTTTAGTGCTACTTATATCTCATTTTCTCACTGAATTCATGACTTGCTACATCTGAGCACACTTTTTTTCTTTTTGCTTTTTAAAGTTAGGCTTCCTTTTGAGTTGAATATGAACTGGACTTTTCATGGTTATCAACGGTATACAAAACGTTGTCCTTTTAGTGCCCCCTGATTGCTAGACTGCAACTCATTGCATGGAGTTCTACTCGTTATCCACATTACGGAGGAGATTTTTTTCTAGTAATCATTTTCCTGGGTATTTTTTTAGACTGCTGGAGTCTTATTTTTCTTTATAACAACAGTGTACAATATTGTTGCATTTTGCAATGGAATATTTTCTCCACCATCTTTCCAAATGAGAACAGTTAATGCAATTATTCACGCAGAATATTACTTAGTAAAGTATCAAATTTATCAAATGGATCCAGGTAAAATGAAAAAAAAATTTTTCTATCACCAGATGATGAGAGTAAGAGAGAAGCAACCCATTTCAAAGATGTTACATTTTTATGAATTTATGCTCAAGAGAGATTTATTCCCAAAAGTTTAAGAATGCCTTTTTCATCAGCCTTTCCAGAAGACAGCCGAATGAGAAGAGTTAATGACCACCTTTTCCTTGGAAATGATTTCCAAATTAATCAAAAAATTAGTGATTTATGCAACACTCTAATAAGTAAAATACAAATCATTTTAGATTATTTGTATTTCTTTTTCATTTTGACTAAATTTTCTGCTTTAAATAAAAAACAATAATATTA